>NC_064645.1:46176783-46830950 GCF_023864345.2 Schistocerca serialis cubense
ACGTTTGTGTTTTCTGTCCCAATTAATATTTTGTAATGATGAAATTTTGAACTTTTGCTTTCTACATAATGTTTTCTTTTACACATTTTCACGACTTTGTTGCAGTTACATAGCTTTTGAGGCATCTGTTTGTTATTGCTGTCAGTCTCTAGGCTCTACTTAGCGCCTTTCTCTGAAATTTCCCGTCTTCCACGAGTGACAGTGCTGGGCAACTGCTGCGACGTTTGAAATGTGGGAGGGAGGTACTGGCGGAAGTAAACCTTGGGAACCGGTAATCGAAACCGGTACCCCGTGATCCAGAGGCAGCAACGCTAGCCACTAGGACATCATCAGAAGAGGAAAAATCTGTTTTTCATTGTTGCGAGCCCAGAAATTCCATGAAAAGCAACAAACAATTGGCTTTTACCTGTCGCGAGGCTGTTCCAAGGTATGTTCAACATTCTGCCCAACGTTTTCTGCACAAGTTGAGATTCAGAAACAACATGTTCCAGAACAGATCTGAGTATGTCAAGGGTCACGTTGAGAATGCGTTGGGCAATTTGTGCCTTCAGTTGAGCTACATTCGTAATGGGAGCCCTGAACACAACATCTTTCACAGCCAGAGATTGCAATGAAACTGTGGGAGACGGATTAGAAGAAGGGTTTAGGACGTAGTACGAGTTAGGTAGTAGGGATAACAGAGGAGAAAGACTAACGGAGTTTTGCAATACATTTTTAGGTGCTAATAGCGAATATTGTCTTCAAAACTCACAAGAGGAGGAGGCATACCTGTAATAGGCCAGGAAATAGAGGACGAATCCAGCTGAATTACATTTTTGTAAGGCATAAGTTCCGAAATCAGATATTGAATTGTAGGGCTTACCCAGGAGCAGATATAGATTCAAACCGCAATTTGATATTGATGGAGAGTTGGCTGAAGATCAAAAGTCTATTAAGAAACATTCAGTGCCTAAGATAGTGGGTTACGAAAGTACTAAGGAATGAAAAGATAGGCTTTGAGTTCTCTGAAGCTATAGATACTGTGAAAAATATATTAGTCAGTAGGCACTTCAGATGAAGAGAAATGAGCGTCTCTAGAAATGGCAGTCATAAACGTTCGAAAGAAAAACGTGAGTACACGAAAGGTAACTGCCAAAAAACCATGTCTAACAGAGGAAATACTTCAGCTGGCCGATAGGCTTTGAGTTCTCTGAAGCTATAGATACTGTGAAAAATATATTAGTCAGTAGGCAGTTCAGATGAAGAGAAATGAGCGTCTCTAGAAATGGCAGTCATAAACGTTCGAAAGAAAAACGTAAGTACACGAAAGGTAACTGCCAAAAAACCATGTCTAACAGAGGAAATACTTCAGCTGGCCGACGAAAGAAGGAACTACAAAAATGTTCAGGCAAGTTCAGGAATATAGAAGTGCAAAACACTTAGGAACTAAATAGGATATCCTGGGAAGCAAAGGCGAAATGACTACATGAAAAATATGAAGCAATCGGGCAATAAATTAGTGTCGAAAGGACTGACTCAGCATATAGAAAAGTAAAACGAAGGCGTTAACATTAAGAGTGCAATGGAAATTCCTCTACTAATTGAATACGGGAGAACGGATGCGTGGAAAGAGTACATTGAAGGCCTGTGTGGGGGGGAGGACTTGCCTGATGACATCATGGAGAAAGTAAGTAACGGAAGTCGACAGGGAAGGGCATGGAGAACCAGCATTGGAGTAAGAATTTAAGAGAGTTTTCGATGAGTTGCGGTCACATAATGGAGACGGGATGGATAACATTCAGTCAGAGTTTCTAAAATTATTCTGGGGTGTGGCAACAAAACGACTAGTCACGTTGGTGTGTAGAATAAATGAGACTAGTGATTTACAGTGTGACTTCCGGAAAAATATCACTCGGCAGAAATGGATGGGTTTGAGTGACTTACAGTCATGGACTAGTGGGTTTGGTTAGGGGAGCTGGTGGGACTCTGAGTTGAGTTGCATGTTACAAAAGCCCGAGTACGTTTGCATGACACAATTTTTGGAAAAGCTTTTAAAGGCGCTGAAAAAGGTAAAATGAGGGAGCTGATAACCTGCTTTTCAGTCAGAGTCCTTTAAATAAACAGGAACTTGTTCGAATTTTTTGTACTCCCATACGAGCATTGTTCCACCGGTTGACAGATCCTTGGAATACTCGTAGAAAAGGGGTTCGCCTACAGAATGTTCCATGGTCGCTCATTGTACACTGCCATGCGAGTAAGGAATTCTGGAGCAAACGTTTGTCTAACTCCACGCGAGCATGAAGCAAGTCCTGAAAATGAGTAATTTTGTACGGATATGGATACATGATGTTTCGTAGAATTTTATGCACCGGTCGCACAGGCATGTCCAAAGTTCGGGTAATTCACCGTGCACTCCATGTTTACACACCTCTGCCCGAGCCCCGTGGCAATGCAGGATATTTCATCAGGAATATCGTTATCATTTACTCCAGACCCTTGGCAGACATCGGACCAACAACCTTTTCCATACCCCTGAGTGACCAGAACTTCTGCAGAGCTACTGGCGCCCAGTCACCGTTCTTGTAAAAGAGCTTTACAAGCAACTTGCGATCCTGCATTGAGATAGTTACTCTGAGTATCTCAGACGCAAACTGAAAAATAGCTGTTTCCCATGTGTCTTATATTTTGCATATTTTCCCCCTTACTGCGCCATCTGATGGCAAAACTTTTGAAACTGGAACTACAATTTTTATAACCCTATGATTCGATAACGTTATTTTCCTTTCTAACACCATTATTACAATGAACACTCGCAATCGAGTTAAACAGATTACCAAAATCAATTTTGAATTGTCATTAGTAGGGTCCTGATTTAAAGGTCTTATCCTTATTCACCCCATTATGATCTATGCAATTTTCGTGTTGTTAACTGGAGGTCGAGCGGAGAGCGAGATTGAGTGATCCTGCAGAACGCCAAAGCGCTAACGAAACGTCATTAAATTAAAATCATTTCTCGGCGGGTATTTTACAGTCACTCGGTCTTCTTCCCTGTGCTGTCTAGCAGCGAACGTGCCGAGTCCGCGCTGCTTGAAAGCGCGAGAGGTAGCGCGTCAGTGCCAGGCAAGGAGGAACTTGCCTAACACAGGTCCCGTGTTCCCCGTTGTTTGCGCTGCGGCCACGTCGCAGGAGACTGCGTCCCCGCAGCCCGGCGTGGCCGTGGACGCCCGTCAGAGCCTCAGCGTTCGCGACGAGTGGAACCGCACCGAGGCTCGGCCGCAGAGATCTGCTCGTGCCTGTTGTCGGTTGTCGAGATGGTGTTTAGACAGGAGACTCAGCAGCAGCAACACACAGCCGGTAAGGCTATACTTGTACTGCCCCAGTGGCGGTGACACAGGCGGCCAGCCTAAGCTGAACAGCTCGAAGAGAGGTAGATCGGTTCTTCATCGACGAAATACAGGCTCCCCCCCCCCGCCCCCCCCCCACCATACCACCACCAGTCAGCCACTGTTGTGGTCGGCAGGAATACGGATCGTATATCAGAAGTCCCCTGTGAGGCAGGGCGGCTGTAGATTTGCAGCAGTGGACTCCAAGTCAACTTGCCGGAAGCTTGTAGAGACGGTTGTTGAATTCCCCAGAGCATCCTGTAAATTGGGGGTGAAGTGGAACTATCACCCTCTCCCCTCCCCCTCGTGCACACTGGTGACTGAGATGATTGAATATCCTCTCTTTTCCAAGCTTGTAAGCGCTCTCGTCTGCTCTAGTGTTTAACTTCAGGGTTTCAGAGAGTTCCTTTATGTGAACTTTGCATCCCTAAAGGTATTCTTATGACACCTCTAAGTGAAGTTGCTACATGTAGCCTCGTAACTGTAGCACGTTCTGTTGTGACTTGGCAAGACAGCCAAGCCACCATGAGGTGAAGCCGAAAGGCACGCGTTTAAGCTCACGGAGGCTGGCGTGAGGTCTGGAACAGTTAAAGGATTTGAGTCTAGCAAATAAAGTACGTAGCTGTTGGAATACTTAACTTTAATCCATAATTGGTGAACATCGGTCTGACGGTACATGCATCACAAGATAATTAGCAAATGATAATGCCGCCTTGCTAGGTCGTAGCTAATGACGCAGCTGAAGGCTATGCTAACTATCGTCTCGGCAAATGAGAGCGTAATTTGTCAGTGAACCATCGCTAGCAAAGCCTGCTTTACAACTCGGGCGAGTGCTAGGGAGTCTCTCTAGACTAGGCCTGCCGTGTGGCGGCGCTCGGTCTGCAATCACTGATAGTGGCGACACGCGGGTCCGACGTATACTAACGGACCGCGGCCGATTTAAAGGCTACCACCTAGCAAGTGTGGTGTCTGGCGGTGACACCACACGTTCTGTCTGTTCCGCACTGTTGTCGAAATGCTGAATCGGTTGTTTTCGGATTCCCAGTCGCATAGTCTCATAAAATGCGCTCGTAGCTTGTTTGTACTTTTGGCCTCCAGCGTTGACATTCAGTTACAACACCGTTACGACGCCAGTAGCAGTTGCGGCCCAG
The DNA here is from genome assembly GCF_023864345.2 of Schistocerca serialis cubense. Classification (NCBI taxonomy): domain Eukaryota; kingdom Metazoa; phylum Arthropoda; class Insecta; order Orthoptera; family Acrididae; genus Schistocerca; species Schistocerca serialis. The sequence goes on from NC_064645.1 coordinate 46,181,297, forward strand.
ATAGCCGTCTCTGTCGGTTCTTAACAAAATATTATCCGTGCACTACTTACTATTCCTATGTGCAACATACCTCAAAACGGTTAAATCTTTCTTAAATGTCTAAAAGGGAGCTAAATGGACTTACACAGAAAAAGTGGGGACTAAAACGTCTTCTTGCTACAAAACATGATTTATAAATAGAATTTCTGATCCAATCCTACGGAAAAAATTCGCAAAAGAGCTGCTGTAAAGTTTGCAAGGGAGGAGACGCGGTACTGGCAGAAGTAAAGCTGTGAGGACGGGGCGTGAGTCGTACTTGGGTAGCTCAGTTGGTAGAGCACTTCCCCGCTAAAGTTAAAGGTCCCGAGTTCGAGTCTCGGTCCGGCAGACAGTTTTAATCTGGAGCTGCTGCTTCATGACAACGCACGTCCCCACATCGAAAATGTCGTGATGTACAAGTTACGCCAACGTAAGTGGGAGACACTTGAACACCCGGCCTATAGTCCTGATCTCATCCCGTTGGATTATCACGCCATCGCTCTCTTAAAATAAGACCTTGACAAATGAGCTATACCTGTCGGAGGATGTGTATCAGGTAGTTACGTACTTCGTCAACCAGCAGGACCTGTTGTTTTAGCTAACAGTTATCACCAGCCTGATGCGTCGGTGGAATGATTTCCTGAATGCTCACGGCGATTTTTCCTGATCGGCATACCGAATCTGGATTGTACGGCTTTTAAGCAGAAACTTTCTAATCGTTCTTTATAAAATTAGATGACTGACAGGCATATGTGATTGAGCTTAAGTTGACATTTTATATGATTACGATCTTATTTTTTTAGTTTATGTCATCGTCTTAGTAATTGTTTGTTTAGGTAATCCGTTCTAAAAATACATTTTCTTTAGTACCAAGCTCCATAGCTCACATTACGCGCTCCACTAGTAAGTAGAGTAAACACAGACTGAACCTTAAAGTCTCTTACGGCAAATCCTAAAGTGGACAGCTTTCATCTAGACTTTAGTGAGGATTTAGTATCATCTAATCTGCCATGGGTCGTTCTAAGGATCACAACATTTTACGACCTTCCTGCAATATACAAGGAAAGTCGACACTGCAAAAATTATTTGTAATAGATGTATGAAAAGGCTATTGCTGGTATTAAAACAGACATTTATGACCACTGCATTTGGCTTTCAGTCGTCGGGACTACAGACGTCTATGGCAGTCCTTTCTCAACCTCCAAAAATGTACTGAGAGACAGCAGAAAAGTTTCATATTACACAGCTTAGAAGTGTGGTTCATTGTGTACTGCAGTTCCAAAACGTTATATGATTGTAGCGTTAGGCCAGGGACTGTGGTCATACTCAGGTACACATAACAAGTCTTTGTTTTGTGTGAGTGACGTATGATAGGATTTTTTCCGTAAAACTTGTCCCATTACTAAATTACCAAAAGAGAAGATAGTTGTAGCACCGGTAAATATCTCAACTGCTTGTGAATTTTTCCGAGTTTCGACATTTGCCACAAAGAACTAGAATGGCTCTGTCAAAAATATAATGACAGTTTCTATGTTAATATTGGAGTCCATTACACTTTCAATGAAGGACTCCAAAAACGCTAAAATCAGTCTTACAAAAACACAATAATGCGGGCACTAGTCATCGGTCCCTGGGCAGGTTCACAACAATGAGAAAATCGCGCGACGTGACTCTGCCGTTGCTTAGTAACTGTCTGCTTCGAGAGCTCAAGTCATCCGGGCGTGTGTCGGAGTTCTTTGATAGAATAAAGTGATTACAGAGTTTGCTGCCGTTCTTAGCACATAGAAGTTAAATAAGGTTCTGAAAGAAGGTTAACTGTTGAAGAGAAGCAGACTTGTGACGAAAAACAATGGAGGTAAGTGACCAATCCATATTCAGCCATCGTAACAAGTCCACGCTGAAGTCTGATACTGTAGGCAACAATTTCAAAAGCTGCTACTGCTGAATGCTGCGTGTCCTAACGAGAGTAAGATACAGCGTGAATCCGAGCATCGCCAAAACCACTTCCAAAGTTTATACGCGTATTTCCTTAGTATTTAGGCTTGGGAGTCTCCTGTGAATCGTGCATCACTCTGCTTCGACAGATATGCTCCGCAAACCGCTTTACGGTGTGTGGCGCAGAGTGTTTCAGCACTCCTGGCTTCCCTCTTGTATTCGAACGTGGTACAGGGAAGGTCTCCTGTATACAAACCATCGTAACGACTCCAATTGTTCTGATTTCCCAGTAGTTAGAGCATTTCGTGAGATATTGTTGCCCACCTTTCTTCGACATGCATGCTCTTGAAATTTCTACAGTACCGTCTTCGTGATGTACAACATCCTGTGGCGTCTGCGAATGGAGTATGTATTTTGAGCATACCGTAACGTTCTCGCGCCTACTCAAGAATCCTTCGACGAAACGTACCGACCTTAATTGAATCTTCTCAGTCACTTATATTAGTCAAACCACACAAAGGCTCCAGAGCGATAAGCAATTCTTAAAAATCAGTCGAACAAAATTTTTGTAAGCAACTTATCTCGTGAATGAATTACAGTAATACTGGCCTGCAATTATGTGCATGTACCCGACGACCCCTCTTGAATACGGGAATGCCTTGTACTTCTTTTCCAATCGCTTGATGCGAGTAATCTGTGTAGAATGTCGCACTCTCTCAAGCATCAACAATGTGTTTACTCTGATGAATGATTTCTGTTGATTTCCTATTTCGTGGTCGCTTGTTTCAAAACTAGCTCTTCGGAATTTGTGCTATGATTCAAAGGAGCAATAATTGTAAAGCTTCGTGGCGTAATATTTTTGGACAGTCAAATAGAGCAATTCAACCTTCTCTTTATTGTCTTCTATTTCTGGGTCAGTAGGGCTAACGCAGCAACTAACCAGGGAACTTTGATCGTTTAATCGGACTTGCGATGAACTCACACATATTCAGTGGATCTACACTTACGATGATCTCAGCATGAGCCTCGTGAGACTGACAAAACGAGCAGCGGATACTTCTTCGCTAAACCACGTGAAACTAGCGTAGATGCAGTAATCGAGGATGCACGCTGTTAAATTTTAACTCCAGCTCAGGTGTGTGCATGTTCCTGCAAGCAGTAAATATACGATCGAAGGAAACAGGTCTGTTAAACGGTTCATCTGCAACCCTCCGACCCTTCGCCATCTTAGATTAATTCTTCGGGATATATGCTAAGCAAAACAGATCGCCTTATATCCATTGTCAGTCAAATTAAATTTTTTTGAGAATCAGGAGAGGTCGATTTCGATTTGTTTTGCGTTAGTAGCGTTAATGTAAAACTGCAGTAGTAAAACAAGCATCCCAGTTAAGTAACGCGTTTTGTCACAACGTACGAACCTATTTGTCTGATTACCATTAAGTCCTTTATGTTAAGTACACATGAACGTGGAAGTGAATTAAAATATGTGGTTATATGCATCTGAAAAGAATTGTAGGAATAAATAATAAAAATCAATCCCAGACACGGAATAATTTTCACTATTACCTCTTATTATCGCAATTTACTGTTCCACTACTTAGAACCATTCGTTATGTGGTACGGAATTGAAGTGTTTCGTAGGACAGCGTTCATACTGAATGTCATTATCAACTTAGCATTAACATTGCCATTGAAGTTTCTCGAAACATTTTATAGATGCTTACATGTTCAGTAAAGTATGTATTACATAAGTTTTCTTAGGCATTAGAAGGTAAAGACACTGCACCGTGCATGTCGCCATGGGATGTACCTGTTAATCTTCCTCCATCCCGCAGGATTTTGCATCTAAGTACGAGATATAAGATGGAAATTTAGATTTTAACAACTTGTTTGCATGTTCCTGAAACTACGATCTTCAGTATTCTTATTCGGACACAACGAAATATCAGTCACAAGAAAGGTGTACCATGAATATGATTAGTTAAATTTTCTCAAGTCTGATGCGCTTGTTCCTCACAAGATGGACGCTACAAAGTCACCGAATTTTCTGATTCTGCTGCTGTCGTAACACTGGTAATTGTTTACAGTAAACGCAACTAGCAGTTAATTTGCGAATCTCAATTGGCTGATCATGATATATTTACTATCGGACTATTTACTGAAATTTATGACTAATGCAATGAAAGAAACTGTTTAGCTTTGTTGGTCGTAGCAATCGTTCCCTACTTAAGAGACAACCCAGAACGAGGGACGGATGTGGATGCTAACCATGGCCTATTTACTCCATGACGCACTGCTTACTCTTCATCTCTAAACAAAATAACGAAATATTTTAGTAAGCTCCAGGAAGGAAGGAAGATAATGCAAATTTGATTACTAGGATCCAAAAATTTACCACCTGATTTCTAGAGCTGCGTTGGACCTTCGGCCTATGCTGTGAAGCTCTATATTCACAGACGTGGAGAGTTGGTTTTGACGTCTCGTCGACATTCGGATTGGGCAAAGGTATACTATTAAATGGATCATAAACTTTTCAGGTGAACCAATCCCGTTTCTTAAGTGGCTAAGGAAAATGAATTAAATTTCACGTGAGGTCGCTGAATGACGGTGTGAGTAACTTTAGACGTGTGAAACTCCATAGCGTTAACCGCTCCGCCAACACTACAACATGGCTACAACTTTACAAGAGAAATCGTTTTGTGTGTTGGAATTTGCGTGAGGTCAGTCCATTGTTCACGTCCAACGTCATTTCGCCGGCGATACAGCAAGAAGCCGCCTCTGCACTTGTATATTTATTAGTGATATACAAAAACCTTGAAAGTTGGTTGTATACCCACAGGGAAGGGCATTGGTCGGCTACGCACGTGTGATGATAACGTCGAGCATATCCGAGACGCGTTCACACAGAGCCCTCGCAAGTCCACATGAAGGCAAGGACAGGAATGTAAAGTTCCTCAAACGACTGTGTGGGTGTTCTGAAACGACGTCTGCATATGAAGCATAAGAAGAGGGAGGGGACAGGCTACAGAAGACTTCCCGGGGAGGCCACCCAGGTTAGGCTGACAAACAGATTCCAGGTGCTATCTGCGGCTGACAATGTCCCTCAGTCAGATGCAGTCACTTGTCCTATTTCAAAGGAAACCTCTCGGCCTGGACGATCCGGGCACTCACAAAGGGTTGGATTATTGGTAGCTGGGAGGTCCAATGTCAGGCGCGTTATGGAGACCCTTAGGGATATGGCTGCCAAGGAAGGGAAGAAAGCCCGTGTGCATACCCGGTGAGGCCAATCCAGATGTGGAACGGGTCCTTCCGGATGCCATGAAGAGCACAGGCTGCAGCCAATTGCAGGTGGCTAATAGAAAGTACTGATGCTCTAATCGTTATAGGTACTTAAAGTTACGCTTACACGACATTTTTTGCGAAGAACCTAACAGTGTTCAGAAAGGATAGGCTACATACAGCAGGCAGTCGCTTGTTTTTTGCTGTTAGAAGCAGTTATCTTGTACCGAAATTGAAGTAGATAGGTCCTGTGAGTTAGTATGGGTGCATGTCATTCGTGGCAGACGGAATAAAATAATAACTGGATCGTTTTACCGACCACCCAGCTGAAATAATACACTTGCTGAAAGGTGGAAACAAAACTTCAGTCTAATTTCAGACACGTAACCGACTCATATAGTTACAGTTGGAGGTGACTTCAACTTGCCGTCGATACGTTGGTGAAAGAACGTGTTTAAATTCGAATGTACCCATGAACATCATGCGAAATTGTGCTAAACGCATTCTCTGAAAATTATTTCGAGTAATTAGTTGACCAACCTACTAGAATCCTAAATGATTGTAGAAACACTGTTGAACTCTTAGCAGCAAGTTATCCTGAGCCAGTAACGAGCATCAAATCGGATACAACAATTAGTGAACACAGGGTTGTCGTAGCGAGTGTAAGTACCGTAACTCCAAAATCCGCTAAAAATACTTCTATTCCAAAAACCAGACACAAATTCGCTTCACTGTTTCCTGAGAGACAATTTCCATTCCTCCTTAATTAACAATGTAAGTGTAGACCTGATCTAGCTTGAATGAAAACAAATAGTGTCGAGAGCAATTGAAAGATTTATACCAAACAAATTGAAAAACGACTACACACACCACATCATCAACACCGCTACAGAAATAACGAAAAAGCATGCCAAACTTGAACGGACGCAAAACACCCAAAATTGCCGATCTTTTACAAAAGCTTGAAATTTAGTGCGGATATCAACATGAAATGTTTTTATTAGTTACCATAAAGGACCTTCGTCTCGAAACCTGGTAGAAAATCCAAAGAGATTTTGCTCGTATGTTAAATATCTAGCGAGAAGACACAATCAGCGCTTTCTTGCGCGATAGCAAAGGAAATGCTGTCGATGACAGTACTATCAATGCAGATTTGCTAAACAGAGCCCTCCGAAATTCCTTCAACAAAGAAAACGGATGAAATATTTCATAATTTGAATCAAGAACAGCTGCCAACAGGAATAACTTTGCATTAAATGTCCTCGGAGTAGTGAAGTAACTCAAATCATTTAATAAAAGCAAGTTTTCCGGTCCGTAATGTATGTGAATTAAGTTCCTATGAGAGTACGCTGATGCAATAGCTTCACAATTAACAATGTAAACAACAGCTCGCTCGTCGAAAGATCCATACACAAGGACAGGCAAATTTCACAGGTCGCACTAATTCTCAAGAAAGGCAATAGGAGTAATCCACTAAATTACAGAACCGTAGCATTAACGTCGATATGCAGTCGTATTTTGGAACATGTGTTGTGATCAAACTTTTACCTCGAAGATTTAAAAAACATCGTTCTTATGAAACAGAAGTAACTGTATACTCAGATGTGTTGAGTGGTACCTACAAAGGATTTCATATTGATTCCGTTTTTCTAGATTTCCAGAAGGCTTTTGACACCGTATTTCACAAGTGGCTTGTAATCAAATAGCGTGCTTACTTGATATGGCCTCACTTACGCAAGTGGATACGTGATTTACTGTCAGAGAAGTCACAGTACAACCACCCACCGCCATCACATTCGGGAGGACGACAGTTCAAACTCTCGTTCGGCCATCCATATTTAGATTTCCTGTAATTTCCCTCAATCGTTTCAGGCAATTGTAGGGATGTTTCCTTTGATAGGGCACGGACAATTTCCTTCCCCATCCTTCCCTACATAGGGGGCAGAGTTTCAAGAACGTGATACGGGATTTGGGATGGCCATCATTAAATCATAAGCGTTTCTCGTAGCGGTGGGACCTTATCACGACATTTCAGTCACCAGTTTGCTCCTCCGAGTACAAAAATATTTTGTTGACGCCGACATACATCGGGAGAAAAGATCATGTTAATAAAATAAGGAACATTAGAGCTCGCACGGAAAGGTATATGTGTTCGTTTTTTCTGTGCATTGCTCCAGAGTGGAATAACTGAGGATTATTGTAAAGGTGGTTCGATGAACCCTCTGCAAGGGATTTAAGTGTGGTTTGCAGAGTATCCATGAAGATGTGGATGTAGATGAATACAACGAAAGTTTGAAAGTGAGGGTCCTAATTTAGATGCTGGAGCACCTATCTTTAACGACTTCATTGGTGCTGGTTTTCTTACCTGGTAAGCGCTTTCAGATGCTCGGACACTGTTCTAAGGAGTTCCAGCCTCGGCTATTAGATACTGTGGCTGCCACATCCTGCAGTACGAGCGTACTGAATGAGGGCCCTTGCATTCTGAATATCTCTTCTTGCTCGACAGTACCAGGCCTTTAGGATGTGGGTACTTCTCCCTCTATTTCATAATTAGAACGCTGGATAAGTTTTGACAAGGGAAGGTGAAAAAGCTCTGTTCTCTGTGTTTCCGGCCTAGACACCGAGAAGAGCACGTGTTCCAGTGTTTGCTAAAATTAAACATAACGTCAGTTCTAGACTGACCAACAAAATTAACCATCGAGCGAGCTTGGCATTGGTCAGGGAGAGAGTACGTGACATGTGTGACCGACTTGATGTGACATCCAGAGTGTTGCTGTCTCTACACTATTTTATACCAAACCTTCTAACCAGACAAGTCTTGGGTCGATTTGATGGCATCTTTTGGTCACTAACGGAGCACACAAGGAAGAAATCAGCGTCCTGTCAACCAGCCAAGTTTGAACGTCTTGATGACAAGGCGCAGCCGAACGAGGACGCTCGCACGGTCGTCAACCAGAGTGAGAAGGGATTCGACGCAATCACATTGAAAGTGCTCAGCAAGGGTCTTAAGTTCTCAGTTTCCCCTGTAAATGTTCCTGCGGCGGCCTTCGTTAGTGCAATGGAGCAGGTGGCCCTGAAATTTACTGCCAATGATGCTGAAGAAGTGCGAGGGGAGATTCGCAGGGCGCTCGCGAAACATCTCTGGAGATGGGATGTTTCCCCTTAAACAACTCAGGGAAGATGATAGCGTTGTGGTGTTACCAGCAGATGAAGGGGAATGCTACCGTCGTCCTACAGAAGGCAGATTATGACAGTAAGGTGCGACAACTTATGGACGACACGGTATAAAGACCAGAGGACAGCGACTTCACAAGACAAGGTGGATAAGGAGATCTGGGCTCTTCTAAAGGACATCGGCCTTCCAGAAAAGATCGTTAAGCAGCTAAGAGCAAAAGCACCAGTGACGCCAAGACCTTATGGTCTGCCTAAGGTGCAAAAAGCATGCGTTCCTCTACGTACAGTAGTCAGCAACACGGGCGCAGCCATCTACCTCACTGCTCAACACCTTCAGAAGATTCTCTCGCCATATGTGGGAAAGTGTGCCCGTCACATTCGTAACTCAGAGGATTTCCTATAACGCCTGAGGCAGTTACAGGTCAAGGTATCTGACATCACGGTCAGTTTCGACACGGTGCCCCTGTTCAACCGCGTAGCACTCAATGATTCACTTGATCTGATAGGGAAAAGTTCGACGGTTCTCTGGTAGACTTATGAGGCACATATTTACCTCGACGTTCAGTCGTGGACAAAACGAGCGAGACCCCTCGGTCTTTTCGTTCTGCTGATCCGCACAGCTTTGAAGTCTGCTGCATAGCATAACAGGCAAGGCGACGAAGTGCTACCAACATACTACGCACAGGTGTGAAATTGAAAAACTATCCGAACTTTGTCAGTGTAAGACTATATTAAAGCTGATTAGTGCGTTAAACACGTAACTATAAGATATAAATGAAAGAAGAAACGCCAACTAGTATGAACTGTACCAATAAAAATGAATTTCAGCTTATCGAGATAACATAACTGTTTCAGTGAGACAAAGTACACCACATCGTTACGAATTAGCAAAATATTACGCACATTCGGCCACGAAACGGTCTGTGTCGTCGTTCAGACAAGTCACACTGGATTACGGTTGCTGACCTACCATGAAAGTGTGCAAATTTAGCAATGCGTGAAGATTCATAACGATATTCTGTTAACGGTGAAAAGGGTTTAGCCGGTGTTGTGGCCGAGCGGTTCTAGGCGCTTCAGTCACGAACAGCGCGGCTGCTTCAGTCACAGGTTGGAATCCTACCTCGGGCATAGATGTGTGTGAGGCCCTCAGCTTAGGTAGACTGAAGAAGTTCTAGGTGTAGGGGACTGATGACCTCAGCACTTTGGTCGCATAGTTCTTAGAGCCATTTTTTGACCTTTCGCGTAAATTTTCTTTACATAAACGGCCGTATCTTTAGACTGCATTGACATAGAAGCTCACTTTTTTACACCACCAAGGGACCGTATACCACAGGACGTGCGACACATTTCCGCTTATTATGTCAACCCGTGCTCGGGGTAAACGAGTTCCAAGGGTTGGGTAGACAAATAGACGGTCAAGAAAGTGAGACGGTAGGGTTCCATTTTTACCGATTTAGGTGACGAAATCCTAACAACGAAGGAATAATTCACCCTACTCTTTATTCGAAATGTTATAGTTGCAGTCAATACATCAGCATATTAATCGTAGCTACGCTTTCGATCCAAATCACGTTTACAGGAATACAAATAAAATCCATTTGCCTATACACGTGGTAATTCAGATCCCAGTATTAATGCCACCGCGTCTTAGAAGTGAGAGCATACCCATTGCTAGCTGGCTTAAGAAACACTTCGGCCAATGAACGTTTTCTGGCTGTGGTGGGTCTAATGGAGAATTCGAAACATTGTAGAATATGTTTGGCCTCTATGTCGCCGTTTATTTCCTGGGGTGGTGCAGAATTATCCTACTAAATTTACTCGCTAATAACAGTATTTTGTTATTTCGATAAACATCTCGAATGATCGTCACATAAGCGGTGACATAAGGGTAGAAAATTAATTTTTTAGAGTCCAGAAAGCTCTATGCAACAGAAACTGCAAATCATTTTGCCATTTTCATTGCGAAGTTGCCGGCTTATTCATGTCTGGGGTAATAATAGAGGGCTGTTTGCCTGGGCTGTCTGCTAGTGTAGTGAAAGGTGTTAGCTACTGCAAGGGAGTACTGGTTTGTTTTTGGTTCTAATCTCGATGGAGGCAGATAGACTTTCAGTAAGGCCATTTTAAGAAATTCTCGCGCCCCCAATGCGTTTTATTGCTACCTTTATTTTGAACCAGCACCTTGTTAATGTCAATATGAAACTCTTCTAGAATTTCATACTTGTTACTGCTTACTTTCTCCGCTTCTGTCAATAACTGAACTGACGTAAGTGTGTCAACGAATGATTTTTAACAGAATATCGTTATGAATCTTCACGCATTGCTAAATTTGCACACTTTCATGGTAGGTCAGCAACGGTAATCCAGTGTGACTGGTCTGAACGAGACACAGACCGTTTCGTGGCCGAATGCGCGTAATATTTTGCTAATTCGTAACGATGTGGTGTACTTCGTCTTACTAAAACAGTTATGTTATCTCGATAAGCTGAAATTCATTTTTATTAGTACAGTTTATACTAGTTGGCGTTTCTTCTTTCATTTGTATTTTATTTTTACGTGTTGTGTTTAACATACTATTCAGCGTTGATATAGTCTTACACATGATCAAAAACAGTCTGAAAAAGTTCGGATAGTTTTTCAATTACACGCTTGTGCATAGTATTTGGGAGCGCTTCGTCGCCTTGCCTCTTATGCTGTGTAGCGGACTTCAAAACTGTGCGGATCAGCATAACGAAAAGGCGAGGGGTCTCGCTCGTGCAAATGAAAGGGGTGGTAATGGGTAGCCTTCTCTCACCGATGATGGCCAATCTCCTCATGGAGAGTTTTGAAGAGGAGGCACTTACATCGGCCCCAGATCAACTGCAATGCTTTTTTTAGGTACGTGGAAGACGCCTTTGTTACATGGCATCAGGGGGGGGGGGGGGGGGAGAATCTCCATGTTTTCATGGACCTCCTACACTCACGCCATCCTAACATTAAATTTGTCATAAAACTGGAAATGGATGTGCCATCCCATTCCTAGGTGTACTAGTCAAGAGGAAGGCAGATGGTATCTTCAGTCACAGTGTGTAGGCCTACCCCAAACACACTACAAATTGTAACTGCACGCCAGCAGTTGCCACTATCCGACATAGAAAAATAGTTTACTCAGAACTGGTTGAACAGACACGAATAATTTGGCGACCGAGATAGAACACTTGTAATCTGTGTTGTAGAAAAACGGATACTCTTCTGGATATGTTCAAAAGTCACCGCGGTCGTCTTACCCATCAGAGGTTCGTTAAGGGGCAAAAGACGAAATCAAGAAAGTTGGATATTTGCCATATGTCGGACCGATATCTACAAAAATCAATAGAATTCTCCTCGAACACAACATCGAGAGCGTGTTCCATCCACCATCCAAGCTTAAGGCTCTGCCAGGGAGTGTGAAGGTTTACCTGGGTCTGCGGAAACCGGGCTTTTACCACATAGATTTTGAATGTGGGATGGAATATATCGGCCAGACGACTAAAACCGTTGCCATAGTTGCAAAGAACATCAAAGGCACACCATACTGACATAGGAAACCAAGTTAGAGATTGTTGTGCATTGATTAAAATTCAATCATTCTATGAACTATAATGATGCCAAGATTCTAACACATACATCGAAATATTGGGGCAGCATCAGCAAAGAATCTATTGAGATTAAGGTCACGGAGAGTATTATTAACCGCGACACCAGTTTCCAGTTGAGTTCTGCCTCGAATTCGGGACTCGGTCTTCTGAAGTCGCTACGGGAACAACATGAAGACCCCGTGGGACACAAATATGAAGACGGAATTAGAGAAAACTGCCCGGTGCATGTGGCATAGGACGCACGTGAAATGGCACTTTGACAAAAGATCGATGCTTGAGGACGCTCTACCGGATCTCGAGCGGCAGTTTGACCAACAACGGGCTGAAAACAACACTGCAGCCGCCCCTGGTGGGTACCGACCTCGCACGGAACGCCTGACACGGCACGCCACAGTAACAGAACGTCCCAGATCACAGGTGACGACAACCGGAAGATAAAGTGTCTAGCACGACTTGGACGTCGTTCAGAACTGCAACAGCGAGATCGACAACTGATATTGACCACAGCGTTCGGAACTGCCGCGGCCAGAGGAGAGAGAGCACTACAGCCGCTGCTATTGGTCGGTGCGTGACGCGGGCGGGCCGCAGACGGAGCGCCTGGCACAACACAGCCGTAAATACCGGACTCGTTCCACACTGGAATCAGTGTCAGGCAGCACCTGAAGAAGACTGCGAGCCACGCAGTTGAAATATCGGTACAAGAGAGCGGCCAACAACCGACGGAAACCCGATAGTCTTGATTCCTTTTCTCTGCACATTATTTCCTACTCCAAAATTTTCTTTAGTTTTCTATACTGCCTGCTCAGTGTACAGGCTGAATAACATCGGGGATAAGCTACAACTCTGTCTTACTGCTTCCCATTCCCGACCCTTGACTCTAATAACCGCCGTCTTGGCTTTCGTACAAGTTGTCGATGGCCTTTCACTCGTTTTATTTTACTCCTGTTACCTTGACATTTTCCAAGAGAGTGTTCCAGTCAGTTTTTCTGTAGGTTTTTCTTACCTCTACAAGTATTATAAACACAGGTTTGTCTTTCCTTAATCTATCTTCTAAGAGCGGTCGTGGGGTCAGTTTTGCCGTTGCCTGTTGCACCTTTCTAAGGAATCCTAACTGATCTTCCCAGAGGATGATTTCTACAAGCTTTTCCATTCTTCTGTAAAGAATTAGCGTCAGTATTTTGCGACTACGTGTAATTAAACTGATGGTTCGGCATTGTTCGCATCCGTCAGCACTTGCTTCAGCGCGGATGCACAAAAACGTTCGACTTCCTGCTGGAATCTCGAAGTCGCCAGCACGAAGGACACGGGAGGGGACTGCAGTTAGGTGGCGCCAGATCGTCGCTGACTCTGCATAAATTCCCGGATGCAGCTGACATCAATATTTCCTTCCCTTTCAGTTAGTTTCTCCGCCTTTTTGTTTCTATAGGAGTGCCCCTTCACGCCGACACCGACGTGATGACCAAACAAAAAGTTCTACTGACACCACCATGTAACATGTTAGTCTTCGAATCAGGAGTCACAGGACGCGGGCTGTGATGTTGTCCGTGCTTCTGGGTAGGATTACTCATTGACATGTTCCATCAGGAGACAGAAAGTGGACGAAAGCGATCGAAGGGTAGCGGTTTGTAAGGGCAGAGGGCAAGAAAGTGCCAAGGCAAGCACCGAGAGAAAAAAAGCCTCTGCCACAGTAGAACTGGTAGTAAGGGCAGTAGCGGCTTGGTAGCTGCGACAGTGCACGCAATGTGAGGTTATGTCAGCGCGAGGTATCGTGCATCGTTACCTCTGTCGTTGCGGGTGCTCGTTGTAGGGCCTGCTGCAGCGGCTGCGTCCCTGTAACAGTTCGAGGTCGTCACACGTTAGTGGGCTATCGGTCATAGATCAGCTCACAGTGTAGGGTGTGTGTGCGTGTGTGTGTGGCTGGTTTGCGTGTTGTGTACAGTACGGCTTCCCTGCGGTTGCCTGTTTTTCGGCGGGTCGAGCATCTGGGGTTGCCAGTAGTAGCTATGTTGCAGGGGCTCGCCAGTACTGTTGTGTTAGCGTGCTATTGCCCATCGATGTTTAGTTCTTTGCCAAAAGTATCTTGGATCTATTATGTTTCCATCTATGGTTGCGGTCGTAGTTCCCCAGAGAAAGAATAAACGGGTTACGCGAGTGTCTCGTGTTTCTGTAAAGTCATGTGGAGAGTTTTTGGAATACCTGCAAGACAGTATCTAGCCCACATTCCCAGTGAAGATCCGCGGCGCGTGTGTATCGCGGTGCATTGCTCATGACTCTGTGTACTTTGTTTTGTATGAGCTGCAGACGCCGCAGCCGTGTGGGTGGAGCGTATACCAGATCGGAGCAGCATACGTCATCAGAGGTCTAGTAAGTGTGGTGTACATGGACCTTGAGAACCTCCTATTCAGTGTGCTACGCCTGTTAAGCACAGGATAGAGTTGTTTGAGCGACGCGTTTGCTTTTTTGGTCCCCCCAGAGTAGTTTCCGGTACAGCTAGACAACAAGGTATTTGACCTTCTCACGGCAACGTATTGGGAGTGCATGTAGTGTTACTGGGTTGCTGCGTTGATGTTTGCGCAGTTGCTTCGGTCTTCTAGTGAACAGAACGGCTTCGCACTTGTCGACGTTTATTCTAACACCCCATTTTACCAACCAAGGCTCTGCCTCTCTGAGTGCAGTCTTTAGTCATGAGTTAATGTTGGACGGTTTCCAGTCTTGCTCGAGGATGGCAGAGTCATCCGCGCAGATTGCCACCATCGTGTTGCGTCTAGCTGGAAGGTCCTTAATGTAGGGGTTAGACAGTATGGGCCCTAGGATGCTTCCTTGGGGTACTCTAGCCTGGATACCATGTCGTGTTGACTGTTTGCCCTGCACGTCGGTGTTGAAATTCCTGTCCGCGAGATATGAGTGTATGAAAAGTACGAGCCCGTAGGGGAACCCTCCGTCGCTGAGTTTGCGTATGAGGCCGTTGTGCCACAGACGGTCAAAGGCCTTTTCGATGTCCAGGAACACTGCCCCAGTTGCTTTGTTTGTGTTGTATCCGTGTGTTATGTATTCAACGACGCGGAGGAGTTGCTGTGTTGTCGAGTGGTGATTCCTGAATCTAACTGCTCCGGCCTCAGGGTGTCTTTTGTAATGCTAGGATTACCTTCTCAACGATCTTGCTGAGCGCGCTCAGCAGACTGATGGGTAGGTAATTTTGTGGGAGGGAGAGGTCTTTCCCCGGCTTCCTGAACATCAGGACCTTGGCCGTCTTCCAAAAGGCGAGGAAGTGTTGGTGTTTAAGTATAGCATTCCTGATGTGTGTGAGGTATTCTCCTGCTTTATCCGTGAACTGGAGGACACGGTTTTGAATGCCATCGTGACAAGGGGCCATCCTAGCTGTGGAATGCATGATGGCCCATTTGACTTCAGCTCTGACAGTCTGTCGTATGTCATTGCGCGATGGTTGGGCCAAGATGCGTGTAACCTCCTGGTCGGTCGCAAGTGTGAACGCTGGGTCTGACGGATCCAGGTTCGGTGTCAATGACGCTGCAACTGCGAGGGCCATAAGTTCCACTTTTTCTTCCGCAGGATATGCCGGTCCGTCGAACCCTTGTAGCGTGGATGTGTGTATTTTCTTCCTGGTGAAGTGAAGGGGCCAACAGCCACACGTCAGGGTGCGTGGTGTCCAGCCCTTAGAGTTTCTGGTTCCATTGTTGTGTTTTAAATGTTTGGATTTTGACGCAGAGTATTATATTCTGCGCCCTCCACTATCAACTTATATACTGTTTATTCCGATGATGTCAAAACTTTTGAGCAGCAAATAAAGAACTAGAAAACCTCATTCATGGCTTCGAGAACACGAAGACAAGCCAGCACATCACTCAGCAAGGTTTTACTTTGAAGCTTATTGCACCACTTGCGGCTTCGTGGGAGGTTGGAGGGAGCGTATGGTGGGAACAATGGAACGCTCGCTGAGAAAAGCTTAGAAAAATTGCTGGTAGATGAGACAACACTTAGGACTTTATTGTTGCAGGTAGAGTCCTCCATCAACTCGCGACCAATCGCACAGGGAGGCTCCGAAGTACTCACACCAAGCTGTTACTTGACTGGAGAATGCTTGGCTATAATACCAATCGGCCATGAACAAAGTATACCGAAAGATATTGAAAGAGAGGCCAAGCAACGAGGAAGAGGGCAAATGATGAAGATATGGAAGGAAGCATACCTGCTCGTCCTCTGAAACTTCCATCTGGGAAATGTCGAGTGGATTTTACCATTGCAGGAAGGTAGAAGATGAGGCACTTGTGCAGAACAGGGAATCAGTGATCATAAGGCCGTTGCAGCATCCCTGAATATGGAAGTAAATAGGAATGTAAAAAAGGAAGGAAGGTATATATGTTTAGCAAGATTAATAGAAGGCAGATTTCAGACTACCTAACAGATCAAAACGAAAATTTCTGTTCCGACACTGACAATGTTGAGTGTTTATGGAAAAAGTTCAAGGCAATCGTAAAATGCGTTTTAGACAGGTACGTGCCGAGTAAAACTGTGAGGGATGGGAAAAATCCACCGTGGTCCAACAACAGAATTAGGAAACTACTGCAAAAGCAAAGAGAGCTTCACTCCAAGTTTAAAAGCAGCCAAAACCTCTCAGACAAACAGAAGCTAAACGATGTCAAAGTTAGCGTAAGGAGGGCTATGCGTGAAGCGTTCAGTGAATTCGAAAGTAAAATTCTATGTACCGACTTGACAGAAAATCCTAGGAAGTTCTGGTCTTACGTTAAATCAGTAAGTGGCTCGAAACACCATATCCAGACACTCCGGGATGATGATGGCATTGAAACAGAGGATGACACGCGTAAAGCTGAAATACTAAACACCTTTTTCCAAAGCTATTTCACAGAGGAAGTCCGCACTGCAGTTCCTTCTCTAAATCCTCGCACAAACAATGGCTGACATCGTAATAAGTGTCCAAGGAATAGAAAAGCAACTGGACTCATTCAACAGAGGAAGGTCCAGTGGACCTGACGGGATACCAATTCGATTCTACACAGAGTACACAAAAGAACTTGCCCCCCTTCTAACAGCCGTGTACCGCAAGTCTCTAGAGGAACGGAAGGTTCCAAATGATTGGAAAAGAGCACAGGTAGTCCCAGTGTTCAAGAAGGGTCGTCGAGCAGATGCGCAAAACTATAGACCTATATCTCTGACGTCGATCTGTTGTAGAATTTTAGAACATGTTTTTTGCTCGAGTATCATGTCGTTTTTGGAAACCCAGAATCTACTATGTAGGAATCAACATGGATTCCGGAAGCAGCGATCGTGTGAGACCCAACTCGCTTTATTTGTTCATGAGACCCAGAAAATATTAGATACAGGCTCCCAGGTAGATGCTATTTTTCTTGACTTCCGGAAGGCGTTCGATACAGTTCCGCACTGTCGCCTGATAAACAAAGTAAGAGCATACGGAATATCAGACCAGCTGTGTGGCTGGATTGAAGAGTTTTTAGCAAACAGAACACAGCATGTTGTTATCAATGGAGAGACGTCTACAGACGTTAAAGTAACCTCTGGCGTGCCACAGGGGAGTGTTATGGGACCATTGCTTTTCACAATATATCTAAATGACCTAGTAGATAGTGTCGGAAGTTCCATGCGGCTTTTCGCGGATGATGCTGTAGTATACAGAGAAGTTGCAGCATTAGAAAATTGTAGCGAAATGCAGGAAGATGTGCAGCGGATAGGCACTTGGTGCAGGGAGTGGCAACTGACCCTTAACATAGACAAATGTAATGTATTGCGAATACATAGAAAGAAGAATCCTTTATTGTATGATTATATGATAGCGGAACAAACACTAGTAGCAGTTACTTCTGTAAAATATCTGGGAGTATGCGTACGGAACGATTTGAAGTGGAATGATTGTATAAAATTGTTGGTGAGGCGGGTGCCAGGTTGAGATTCATGGGGAGAGTCCTTAGAAAATGTAGTCTATCAACAAAGGAGGTGGCTTACAAAACACACGTTCGACCTATACTTGAGTATTGCTCATCAGTGTGGGATCCGTATGAGGTCGGGTTGACGGAGGAGATAGAGAAGATCCATACAAGAGCGGCGCTTTTCGTCACAGGGTTATTTGGTAAGAGTGATAGCGTTACGGAGATGTTTAGCAAACTTTAGTGGGAGACTCTGCATCGCGGCGTAGCTTGCTGTCCAGGTTTCGGGAGGGTGCGTTTCTGGATGAGGTATCGAATATATTGCTTCCCCCTACTTATACCTCCCGACGAGATCACGAATGTAAAATTAGAGAGATTCGAGCGCGCACAGAGGCTTTCAGACAGTCGTTCCTCCCGCGAACCATACGCGACTGGAACAGGAAAGGGAGGTAATGACTGTGGCACGTAAAGTGCCCTCCGCCACACACCGTTGGGTGGCTTGCGGAGTATAAATGTAGATGTAGATGTAGATGGAGAGAACCGGCATTATCGACAGAAGGCCAGGGAGAGATGGAATAGCAAGGACCTTAAAGCTTCATACCCCAGAAGGAAGAAATAGTAGTCGGCAGGTTCAACGGGTCATCCCACTTGATACTGACCAGGTGGTGAGGCTGTTGAGGATTAAATAAATTCCGTATTTGCGATTCATCTCTGTAATACTTACATCTTTGAAAGGAGACGAAAATGAAGCAGTAGATACGACATGTGGTGTCCCCTCAGTTAATACATGATATGTGATTGAGAGTGTTAGTTTGTTGCCTTGGCCAGCGCGTTGTCTAGACTGGAAGCGCCTGGTAGTGCGTTGTGGAACGGCTAGCACGCCAGCACTTGCCAGTCACTACAGTGGTTGGACTGTGGCAGTGAGCTGAAGCAGCTCTGGATGATGTGTGCGTATCTCCCCTCTAGGCTCAGTTCAGCACGATGGACGACCGAATTAAAATTAATATCCCTGAGTGAGGAGGCAGTTGTGTGTATGTCACACTCTGTACACCCCCAGATCGCATGCAAATTCAGATGTGTATTCTTGCTGATCTTGCATATACACGCAATGAGTAAGGCTTCGTTACTGGTTAATCTTCCTGGTGTTACGATTTTAATGGCCAGAAGTACGCCTTTTTTGGGTGGTTGATTTACCATTAAAGGGATACACTAAATCAGGAATTAGAAAGGTAGCTCTAAACTCTATAACCTCTAGATGAAAAGTGTTGGTTTTATCATTCGTGTTATGTGTTCTTAAGACTGTATCTTCTTATGTCAGAGGAACGCTCACCAATGGGCATTTAATTTCCCCTTTCTCGTAATACACTTGTCTCGTAATATACTTATAGAGGTACCAGTATTTCTGCAACATTTCCTTGTAAAAAAATTAAAGACCAAGTTAAAACGTCGAGTAGATGACCATATCTTCGGAGAAATACCACAAACACGAATTGAACAATGTTGGTTAACGGAGTGAACTGTGAACCTCTTCAGTGGGCCCCGCCAGGCATTGACCTCAGTCGATGTAAGGTACCAAACAGAAGAGCATAATGAGGGTGGTCAGACGAGTGTGTGAACCCTTGTTATACCGAATGTGACAAAACTGTCCTCTTCGTCCCTTTTCTTGCATAATGCTGACTCATAAGTTCAACAGAAACACTCCAATTAATTAATTAATCATTCATTCTCTCTGCTATTGCGTATACGCACAAGTAGTAAGGCCTCGATAATTGCTAATCATCTTGCTGTTGCAATTCTAATGGCCAGCGAGGTTACGTTACTAGCCGCGATTGTGTCAGATGATCTAGGTACAATGAGTCTGTGTCTCAGCGATCGGCAGAAGCGATGTGTTCCTAGCGTGTGGCATTAGCTAGCAACAGGTGGCTGCCAGGATCCACTGTGCTGTTTCGATTTCCTTTGCGGAACTTCTTAGACCGTGCTGTCCACGTCTCACAACGCACTCACCCTGTAAGCTACCTGAAAGTAAGTTGTACTCGCTCTCCCTTCAGTATTCCAATATCCTTTACATGTTAACCACTTCTAGATACCAGATCCCCTTTGTTGTTACAGCTAAATCTATAAACTGTCAGGTCTTCTCATTTTACCGGCGACATTCTACCGGCCCATATTCATTGAAGCAGTTCATCCAGCTTTGATCGCTCCTACGCAGTATGAGGCAGACATGTAGTGAATGGAGCTTACTTATTTATAAATATCACTTTTCTTCAAGTACATACAGTGAGACTATTATTCACTTGCATTGAATTGCTAGTTAAAATATCCGGGCATGGTCAGCCAACTGTAAGGCAGCATTAGATATTATGTCACGTGATATGATTAATGTTAGCAGGATAGGCCAACTGAAAGGTTACTGACATGGAGAAGAACAATATTGCATATTGCATCTGTGAATACTGTTCCTTATAGGAATCAAATGTGTCTGTAGGCTGTTTAGCATGCATTCCAATATTAATACACTGAAGATCAAACAAAACAAGATACGCCAATGACAGTGAATTTTAATCATACAAACTGAACACCTCGAAATGTCTGGGTATGTATTTATTCTAGTGTTCTGTTAGTCCACTCCTCCTTCACTTCTGTGTCCACTTTCTCCCCACCTATCTCCGTCCATCTCAGATTCCTCCCCCCCCCCCCACCCTTTTTCTATGCATCTCCTCCTTCCCCCTCTTACTCTTCACATTATTCACTCCCTCACTCTTTCCGTTTCCTCCCGCTTCTCTTGTCACCCATCTCCCACCCCCTCAATCTCATCCTCTCCGTTTGTCTGCCCTTCTCATCCTCTAACTGTGTCCTGGTACTCCTTACCCCTGACTGTTTCTCCATCTCCTCTTCCTCCACCCTTCTCTCTCCGTGAGCACTCCTCAAAATAGTTGGTGATTCCTAGGCCCACAATATTTTTTTCCAGATAATACATAAGTAACACGTCTACCAAGTTTGGTTGACATTTGATTTAGGAGCAGTTTTTACTTGCAGCTTGTGCCACATACATTTCAAATATGTTCCATAAAAACACGGAAGAACTGCCGGATATCAGTAACGATCTGCCACGATATTTCGGCGCAGAGTCTTCTGGCCATCTTCAGGTGAGTGCCACTGCAGTAGTACTGGCGAGTGCGCGCTGAGTTCCGCTATTTAAAGCCTTCTGAGCTGACATTGCGCATGCGCTGCTCAGCGTGCGCGTTCATAACGGCTCCGTGCGCTGCGCCTCGCGCCCTCCACAGTGAAAGCCTGGCGTATCGGTGTCAGGTCGATTTCCATCTTCATGCAGATAACTACGTCGACTACGGATTTTGAGGAGAGAGCACTCGACTCTGCCACTTTTAAACCGACAGTATTTTGGCGGTACGTTGACGACACTTTTATAGTGTGGCCTCATGGTCTGGACCGTCTCCAAGAATTTTTACGTCACATGAACTCCATACATGAAAACATAAACTTTACCATGGAGATAGAGAGAGATGGTTGTCTGCCATTTTTAGACGTCTTGGTGCGACGGAAGAGTGATGGCACACTTGGTCACTCGGTGCACAGAAAGCCCACCCATACAGACCTGTATCTACAAGCTACTAGTTGCCACCATCCAGCACAGACAATGGGCGTTCTCAAAACCTTGGTCCACCGTTCCCATACTATCTCTGACGCTGACAGTCTTCAAGCGGAACTGGAACATCTGCAAAAAGTATTTTTGAAGAATGGCTTTTCACCTAGGCAAGTGAACAGAGTGATGAAGACCTACAAACGACGGAACAAGGAAGAGGGAGAGGCTTTCAGGTCGACTGTTTATCTACCATTTATTGGGAATATTTCTTCACAGATAGGCAGAATATTGAGAAAGTATCAAGTGAGAGTCACCTTCTCCTTCCTTCCAAAATTTCATCACTAGTGGGATCCGTTAAAGACGACCTGGGCCTGCGTAAACCAGGTGTTTACAAAATTCCGTGTGAATGCGGCAAATCATATATGGGGCAAACAACACGAACTGTGCAGGAACGCATTGTGGAACACCAGCGGCATACTCGCCTTCTCCAACCCACCAAGTCCGCAATCGCCGAATATTGTATTTCCACAGACCATTCCATGAATTACGATGACACAAAAATTTTGGCCCATACATCAAACTTTTGGAGCTCGATTATCAATGAATCTGTGGAAATAAGATTGTGTGACAACGAGACTCTCATCAATCAAGATAGCGGTTATCAGCTAAACTCTGCTTGGAATCCTGTTACAGAGAAACTTCGTAGTCGACGTAGTTATCTGCATAAAGATGGAAATCGACCTGACACCGATACGCCAGGCTTTCGCTGTGGAAGGCGCGAGGCGCAGCGCACGGAGCCGTTACGAACGCGCACGCTGAGCAGCGCATGCGCAATGTCAGCTCAGAAGGCTTTAAATAGCGGAACTCAACGCGCACTCGCCAGTACTACTACAGTGGCACTCACCTGAAGATGGCCAGAAGACTCTGCGCCGAAATATCGTGGCAGATCGTTACTGATATCCGGCAATTCTCCCGTGTTTTTATGGAACAATCAGTACGCCGGGAAAGCTTTAAACATCACATTCCAAATATATTTAACATATTTCATACAAATTGGCACCCGTATTTGACTTGCACCCCATGTGAATTTCACCCCGCAGTTTCGTTTTCACGAAGTTCAATGTTTTGACGTCTTATCTTCTGAACAAAGAGTCGTACTATGATATCATGTTCCAGATTCATTCATCCGTATTTGTGCGTACTGTCCGCTAAGTGTGTTGGGAGTGGAGTTGGTTCTGGAGTAGCAAAAAATTAAAACGTCATGCACACTGAAGCAGCTTTTCACGCATGAACCGAGCGAGGTGGCGCAGTGGTTAGAACGCTGGACTCGCATTCGGGAGGACGACGGTTTAATCCCGCGTCCAGCCATCCTGATTTAGGTTCTCCGTGATTTCCCTAAATCGCTATAGGCAAATGCCGGGATGGTTCCTTTGAAAGGGCACGGCCGACTTCCTTCCGCGTCCTTCCCTAATCCGATGAGACCGATGAACTCGCTGTTTGGTCTCTTCCCCCAAACAATCCAATCCAATCCAATTTCACGCATGACATCATATTTCCAGAACTATGTGCCGTACATTGGTATATTTTGCAAGTGCAGTCGATGGTATATGTGAATACTGCATCCGATATGTGTCACGAATAGAGTTTCTATCAAAAAAAAGCCATAAATTGAAATGTAATTCCTGATGCGGCTCTTTTACTGCACTACATGAAAATGTAGTAAGGGATAAACATTGAAATTACGTATAGAGTTTGTTCCAAGTGATTAAGTGCTCTCATTCTTAAATGTTGAATGAATAAATTCCAGATATTTGTCAGTCGTGGGCTACGCTACTTTTTCACCTGCACCCACACCTCTTTGATTGGTAGGTGGTTCTTACACACCACAGCGCTTCTTTCCAGACAGTGCGAAGTTCGAATCAAATCGATCCAGTGGTTTAATAGCGGATGTGGAATATAGGCAACGATACACTTATCCGTTTTTATAAAATATATGGATTAATTCGGCACACGAGGACAGGTTATTTCATTCTGTACCAAGAAAATGTACTGTATGTGGTCACTGGATGTGAGGTGTTGGCAGAAGAGCCAACACCATGTTGCTAGAGGAGGCCGAAATGCACGCGTTTAATTACACGCAGACTGGCGTGAGGTCTGGAACATGACAATGTCTTGAGAATTGCAATAAAGTACGAAAATCTTGTAATACTTAACTTTAATCCACAATCGGTGTACATCTCTCTTGACTGTACATAATTTCCATTTCAATATAAACTGGTAATGGCGCCTTGCTAGGTCGAAGCAAATGACGTAGCTGAAGGCTATGCTAACTATCGTCTCGGCAAATGAGAGAGTAATTTGTCAGTGAACCATTGCTATGAACGTCGGCTGTACAACTGGGGCGAGTGCCAGAACGTCTCTCTAGACCTGCCGTATGATGGCGCTCGGTCTGCGATTACTGACAGTGGCGACACGCGGGTCCGACGTATACTAGCGGACCGCGGCCGATTTAAAGGCTACCACCTAGCAAGTGTCTGGCAGCGACACCACAGGATGCGCTGTTCGTATAATTGCAGTGAGAACTTAAAATTACATGTGATTAAATTACTTAGCTTCACAGCAACTAATGAATGACTTCTGGAAAGAAATTTTCATTAAATTACTGTCATATGAATAGCGCGCACACACACACACACACACACACACACACACACACACACACACACACACAGATATGCATGCCCATAAGTGTGTGTACGTGTTCCTGTGTGTGTCGGTTTCCTTGCACCGAAAAGTGTCTACTCTAAGAAGCAAATGTCTAAACTTGACAACCAGCTCAGAACACTCGGAGTCACCTGGCGCCGAGTCATCAGATCGCCATGGAATACCGCAAGTGCTCACTCATTAACTACGATTTCATAATTTCCTCCTTTGCTCCGCACTCGGCACCAACAGTTTAGAGGAAACACCACTTCGTCAAAGCGTAAACACATCTCCATTAACCCGTCCTATTGCCATTCATCTTCGGTCAAATATGGCACGGTAGCTTAAATTATCAGCTTTCTTCGTTGGGTCTTGAAGTAGCTGAGTGTTGTTGAGTGTACGAACGTTCGTTCCCGCGTTGGCGCCACCCGGATGTCACGTCGAAGGAACTGATACCTTCTGAACCAGCCTAGTGTGGTTCACGTCATTTCATAGGGGTTGTTGCTGGATCTTGTAGCGCATCGTGCGTGGGAGAGCAGGTTTACCTTAGCTGCTTCCCTCCTTAGATATGTCGGAGCAATGTAACATAGGACAGCTAATACGGAATGGAAGCAATAGGGTTATGGAAACATGTGATAAGTGCTGAGCGAAAGAAACGGGAATAAAACCGTTGGGAAAGCTATTCACACTGGGTACAGGGCAGTTATTTGACCCGATACAGTTTACAAACAATGGGAAGACTGCCATTTGTATTTAGAAGGGAATACAGTGAATGATTATTTTTAGAGTAATTTAATTATCCGGCACAATCGCATTTATTGCTAACGAAGTAACCGGTTTCGGCCGACATCAGCCTCGAGTGATACTAAAATATAGGCTGTGCTTCCGTTCCACGACTGCGGAAACCATGTTGTCAGTGGTTGGACGTAACCACGCACTGTATTTTATGACCTGAGGATTGCAAATGTCAGCCGAAACAGGTTATTTTGTTAGATATAGATGTGATTGTGCAGATGATTTTATTATT
The DNA here is from genome assembly GCF_023864345.2 of Schistocerca serialis cubense. Classification (NCBI taxonomy): domain Eukaryota; kingdom Metazoa; phylum Arthropoda; class Insecta; order Orthoptera; family Acrididae; genus Schistocerca; species Schistocerca serialis. The sequence goes on from NC_064645.1 coordinate 46,206,566, forward strand.
CTAATTCAAAAAATAAATCTAACGTTTATGGTAGACTGCATCCTGGTTCATATGAGCCGTCAATAAACTGACTGAATTCATCACGTGTGAAAGAAACGTCGGAAGGAGACTGAAGTGTACGCAGAAAATTTTAATAGTAATGTGTTCCCAACTCGCAAGAGCACCATGCGACCCCATCGATTAAAGCAGCATGTGGACTTGGCTAGACGTTCGTCCGCTCAGCTCCTAAATTTCACCGCAAGAGTTAGAAAGCAAAAACTGCATATTTCAATAACGTTTCGGACAAGGCCTTGTTTGCCACCACACCAAAAACCCTGAAAAAGTTTTATGTAGCCCAGCCACAGCTCAGCTCAGAGAGAACTGTGTGAGTTCTGCCATTGATCGACACGTGCACACATCTCTGGTCATTTATTGGCTTAAACTAACTCACGGTAAGAAAGGAGTCCCAATAAAAGCAACTTTTCAGCAGTATTCAGTTTCTGCTAGATGGGCTTCTACACACTTCCAGCTCAACGTTTCTTCCGTCATTTACAGCATTACTTACCACCTGACGTCTTTCCACTAACTTCCACACAGACATGTTTGACCGCCTGTTTATCATTTGATGGCCGTCTAAACGGAAAGACACGAAGCACACAGTGAATTTCCGATGTGCTAGCCATACCTCTCATAATTACTTCCATATTCAAGATGTCGTACATGAAGCTCACTCGAACATATTAAATTTGACACACTTCTTTCGTTAGAGATGAGCTGAGGACCATGTTTAGAACATTAAATTTGCGTTAGGCTTTCTGTCTTCTCTCCTGCTCTGCATTTTCTTAAATGTCTTTTTCGAACAGTTTTGTCTTAGAAATCTTGACAGCTTTCAGTTTCGCGTGAGTATGGTGTGTATAGAAAACACGTTTGGATGGATTACTTGGAAGAGCTGTACGGTGTACAAGCTGATAACATCGGATTGAATTTGGAAGATGAAGGGTAAGAAAATGAAGAAAAATGGAGTCCTAACATATTGAAATGTGTATTGGAGAAAGTGAATCAGGAGCTCCGGGAAAAGAAACCGTTTGGCTGTAGCAAAATACCATCTGAGACATCGAAAATCTTAGGTGTTAATTCGGTAGCCAGATTGACTGTGGTAGTAAACAGAATTTATGACGTCGGAATCTAGTATTAAGATTTACTTAAGACTATTCTACTACATTTACCTAAAAAGTAGTGTACAAAGGAATACAAAGAATATAAGACAATTAGTTTTATCTGTCCAGTAACAAAGGCTATAACGAGAGTCATCCTACAGAGAATCGAAAGGAAAATTGAGGAAAATAATGGGGACAACCAGGTTAGGTTTAAAAAGGGTAAAAGAGCAAGATGTGCTATAGGTTGTATGAGGATGATAAGAGAAAGAATGACAGAAATGGACAAGGTGATGTATATTTGCTTTGTCGACTGGAAGAAGACTTTCGGCATTGTCAACTGGAGTACACTGCTGATATTTTTGAAAGAAGTGAAAGGTGGAAGGATGGAAGGTTAATATAGGAGACGAGTACAGAGCAAAAGGTGATAGTGCAGGCAATCTGGCGTCGGAATATATGTGCACTGAAAGAGCTGTAAGGCAAAGATGCTCATTGTCACCGACGATATTCAACATACGCGGAGAAAAACTGTTAGGTAGGGCCATAGAGGATACAAGAGGCATTGTAATGAGAAGAGAAAGGAGAATGACTATAAAATAAGCGGATGGGCCAGCAGTGCTGGCGGAATGAAAAGAGAAGCTACAGAAAATGTTGAAGAGTATTGCAGGAAGGACCAAGGAGTATAGGATGAAGATAAATACTGGAAAGAGGAAGTGCTGAGAAGAGGCATAAAGGAAGCTCCAGTAAACGTATTCCCAGAGAGGAAAAAGAGAGAACAAGTAAGAGTCTTTCTACATGTGAAATTTTTTTTCTCGTGGATCCGAAGTTATACGGACGAAATGAGGAGGAAAATATCTATAGGAAAGAGAGCGTTTTTAAAAGTGAAGCAGTTAGTAACACCTATAGGAATTCCAACGCAGTTGAGGAAAGGATTTGCTCAATTTTGTGTCTGGATTGCAGTGTATACAGCAGTAAATCATGGATGGTTAAAGAGAAAGAAAAAACATTTGAAACTTTCGATATGTAGCTATGGAGAAGAATTCTGAAACCGACTTTAGAATGAGGAAGTTTTCAAGATGATAAGTGATGAGAGAAAATTTGTCGACGGAATCCGAAAAAAGAAAATAACGCTTAGGAGTTGCGTGCAACAAAGAATTACACAGGGAAAAGTGGAAGGAATTAGAGGAAGAGGTAGGAAGAGAACAGGAATGACAGATGACATTTGAAGATGACGGACGTAGAATCAGATGATGCTCAGAACAGTACTGATTTGAAATCTGAAACATCACAGGTACTCTAAAGAAATCGAATAAGAAGCAGCCCTCTGGCTTGCTGCACAAGAAGCTGATCCAGACTCTAATCGAATTCGCGCGGCAAAGTAACGGCCTTGGGCTGGTACACGGATCAGCCTGACGGTGTGTTTTAGGTGGTTTCCACGCTCGTTTAGACGAATGATATGCTGGTACCCAAATTCCGTATCACATGACGTAACACATAAGCTGTTCAAATACGCTAACATACAGAACAAAGTTTACGCGATTCACAGACAAATGGCGCTCATTGCTTTCCTCCCTTATGTTACCGTGACATTCCATGTTGGATGGTTGATGTCCATGTTTTATAAGGTGTTTAGCGAAGGTAGAATGACTATTTTCATGTTTCCAACTTCTTATGTGTTCTTTATATCTAGCTTTGAAGTTCCTACTTGTCATCCCCAGATATACTGATATACATTCTTGGGACTATAGCTGGTGTATACCTGATCCCTGGTATTTATCTGGTTTGTCTGTTGTTTGTAAATGTTACTGGAGTGTGTTTCTTGTTCTGTAAGCCCTTTGTAATCCCTTTTTCCTTAGTATATTTGCTATCTTGTGTGCTGCTTTTGTGATTGTATGGAAGAGTGTACCACGATTTTTGTTATTAATGTCATGGGTGTCATTGTTTTGTGTTTCCGTGTGTAATGTAGTGAACGTGGGTTTCTGTACTCTCTGCATGTCTTGATTTATCTTTAGTTGTGTTTTAATTTTTTGATTGCGTTATTGTATTATATGGGTGCTGTAATCATTGTTTGTGGCTATGAGTTCTACTGTTTGTAATTCTTCTTTCATAGTTTTCTTTGCTGGGTATGATGTGATTTAGTCTGTATAACATGTGTCGTAGGGCAGCTAATTTTTTATTTAGCCGGTCGTTGGATGAAGCAGGTATAATAATGTCTGTGGCTGTTGGCTTTCTGAAGATGTCAAATGTGTGTTTATTATTCTCTCACTTTACTGTTATATCCAAATACATCTAAAGCAATAGCCTCTTGCTACTACGCGTTGGTTGGCGATTGTTGATTCGGATGGCAGCTCTGAAACGGATTCTTCAAAACTGTTGTATAATCACATAATATTAATTTTATTTTCTATTATTTTATGCCATTTGTCTGCTGCTTGAGTTTATGCGGAACGCCACTTACCTCTCTCTTTGCGAACCTCTTCAGAGCAGAGGGGTACTTCCACCAAACGTCTTCAATTATCTGTCGTATATATTCCTAGCTCTGTCTTCCCCTCTATAGATCCCTCTAGTGTCAATAAAACTCTTTCCTGATGTCTCAACACACGTTCTATCATTGTGTCTCTTCTTATGGCCTCTGTTTTCCACATATTCCTGTCCGGACGCCTTCTGCAGAGAAACTCTTCACCCCAGAATGAAATTTTCACTTTGCAGCGGAGTGTACGCTGATATGAAACTTGCTGGCAGATTAAAACAGTGTGCCGGACAGAGATTCGAACTCGGGACCTTTGCGTTTCACGCGAAGTGCTCTACCACCTTTTTTAATTATCAGATTGACTTGGTATTTTCATGAAAATGAGACAACCATAGTCTAATCATCATTTAATATCAGCTGCAAAAAGAAAATCAACAAATTAGTTCAAGCACAAACAATTATTAAATTCTAAAGGAGAAGACTAGCCCATTATCCCACCCTTCTTGTCATTTTTATATACGTGTGGTAGAGAAAATGTGACATAACAAAGCTACAAGGGAGGGGACTCAAGCTCAGGGGAGAAACAGGGATCACAGGGGAGCTTAACCAACACCCGGACGGTTAAACACAAGAAAAAGCATATTCGCAGAAAGCGTTCGGAATCGTGGCAGCTGCTGTTGTCAGATAATGGTGGAAAACGCGGGGATCTGGGTCATTCCCACCTTCAACGACATAGTGAAAATAGTAACGCAAGAGCCAGACAATCGTGTTGGTTTTCGTCTGAGGGAAAAGAAGGAAGGAAATGTGCGGATGTAGGAGAATGTCGTCTGGGAAAGCAGTTTCAGGCCCTCGAGTAAGGGAAAGCTAGTTGAGGGCGGAACCAGAGCAAGTGATCCCGTCCGCAAGCAACAAGCCTGTGAAGTAAGGCGTCAGCCTGATGACATTCCTCGCACTGATCAGTCGGACGAAGGCCAATACCAAAAAGACGATCACCAGTAGGTGTCAGACTGTGAATGGCCTTATACCACGTTGAAGCCATCTCCATCGGAAATACAGGAAGACTAAGATGAGAGCAGACCGTTTTCCAACACGTTAATGGGGAAGCAAGTAGAACAAAAGAAAGGGAAAATGGTGCACCCCAACAAAGTGACAGCATGCTCGTATTAATATGCGTCATAAAAAGTGTGTCAGCACCGATAATTAGAAAATATTCACGAATGTTCCGCAATTTAGTATTAATCCGTCCAACATCAACAGGAGGGGTCAGACAGACTGACTGGAGGTGGGAAAGTAAACGAGAGGTAACTGAATGCAAAGCCCCCCGCGTACAGGTTAAAACATTGCGGCAGGCAGATAAGATGGATGTCTTCATTTTGATATCGGAAAGAGCGAATCCTCCAAGCTTTCGAGGGCTGGCCACTACTTCGTACCGGGCAGGAAAGATACGGCGGCGCCACAGGAATCGACCAGACACCTGTTTCAGTCTGCGGGCCATCATCGAGGGAAGCGGGAAGACCTGCGCAACTTAATATACTTAACTGAAGACATAGGTTTCTAAAACCCGTACCTTGTGAAGGAGGCTAAGCGAATGGTGTTCACGTTCAAGGATCGCCCCATGAACACGACTCGCAACCTCACGCCAATTTAGTGTCGCCATTTTGATGGGATTGCGATCCAACTAAGATCCCTAAGGTCTTGGCGACTGACGACTGTCGCCTAAGGAATGACGACATTATCGGATCCTCTCAACGGCAGGAACGTGCATTTACGGTCATTAATGCGAGCACCAGCAAGGCGACAAAATGAATCCAAGGTACCCTTAAGACTCGGTATGTCCTCGACATGTCGTACTAAAACCATGACGCCATCAGCGTATGCATGGACGAAAAAGGTTCCCCCAATATAGTCCAGCCACGAAATGGCGTGATGAGGCGGCGAAGTAAGGGCTCTAGGAACAAGACAAAAAGGGACATGGACAAGGGGCTTCCCTGGGTTAAGGCCCGTCTGATCGATATCCTGGGGGGTAGGGTGACCGTTCACAATCACCGAGACCCTGATACCGGTAAAAAGGCGATAAGACCTGTCGATGATCATTATTAAAGCCGGCAGCGGTGAGCACTCTCGTTACAAAAGCATGGCTGACACGATCAAGCGCTTTTTGGAAATCGAGAAAAAGCAAAGCTCCTGGGATGTTGGCGGCAGCGGCCACCGAAATTACATCGCGACATTCGAGAACAGAAGTCAGTATCGTGCGTCCAGGCACACAGCTTTGGTGGTTGGCAATAATAGTATCGAGCAGGTTAGAGAGACGGATATTAATTGCTCGAGCGACGATTTTATAATCGAAGTTCAGGAGAGTAATAGGACGGAGGGAATCAAAACCTGTGGTTTTCGGAGGAGAACCAATTTAGCTTCCTGAAAAGGAGCAGGAAGTGAGATTCCCGGTATCTCTTCATTTACCATTGACGTTAAGGTGTCACCAATGAGCGGCCAAAATTGAACACAAAACTTCTTAGGAATACCGCCTAATCCAGGCGAATTGCCGGACTGAGATCCTGTAACAGCATCATTTACATCGTCCTTGTGAAAGGGGCGCAGAAAGGTGTCATTTAATTGAGGAGCGACGACGCGATGCAGCAAGGGTGTAAAGTCGTCGAGAGAGTTTTCAGCCGGGACATGGGTCTCGTACAGATCAGTAAAATAGGTGTAAATAAAGTCGGAAAAGTCACGGTGAGAGGCGAACATGCAGACGTCAGCGGTCGTAAGGGAGGCCAGGCACACACGTCTCCGGCGCGCCAGTAAACGGACTAGATGGTATAGTGGCGTCAATTCTTCTTGTGAAAGGGAACGTGGTTGAGACCTCATCCGCAGTCCCTCCATTTGAATGCGTTTGAGCTGCAGCAATTTGGCTTTGATGCACTGTATATCAGTAACCCGTAGGGGAGCATGCGTAGGATTACCGTACAGTTGACGTAAGACTGAGTAGTAAAACTCTTGCGTTCGTCGATCGTCTGCCACCTTCGCAGCTCCAAAACGCATGAGAGCCTTACGGATTTGTGGTTTAACGTGCAGTGTCCACCATGCGACAATAGACGAGTATCGGCCCATAGTACGAGAACAACGAACCCATACGTCCTCCAGGACTACACCAAGAGAGGTATCCTGCAAATAGGCTATACTGAGCAGCCAGGAAGGACGAAATAATTTAAGCGGTTGCCGCTCGCAATTAAACGTGACGGCTACGGCTCAATGATCAGTACAACAGGCTGGTATCACAGTAACATCCAGAAGTTCCCCACACAAGGAGCCGAAAAGGTAAAAGCGATCGAGGCGACTGCTACACGTGGGAGTAAACCTGTTGTGGATTGGCAGGAGAGCCAACCCAGGTTACAAGAGGAAGCCGAAAGGCACGCGTTTTAGCTCACGCAGGCTGGCGTGAGGTCTGGAACAGGACAAGGAAATTAGACTTTAGAAAAAACGGACGTAGCTGGTGGAATACTTAACTTTAATCCATTAATGGTGAACGTCGGTCTGACGGTACATGATTAACAAGATCAATAGCAACTGATAATGGCGCCTTTCTAGGTCGTAGCAAATGACGTAGCTGAAGGCTATGCTAACTATCGTCTCGGCAAATGAGAGCATATTTTGTCAGTGAACCATCGCTAGCAAAGACGGTTGTGCAACTGGGGCGAGTGCTAGGAAGTCTCTCTAGACCTGCCGTGTAGCGGCGCTCGGTCTGCAATCACTGATAGTGGCGACACGCGGGTCCGACGTATACTAACGGACCGCGGCCGATTTAAAGGCTACATGCAAGTGTGGTGTCTGGCGGTGACACCACAAAACCCATCTGAGCTACCCAAGCATGACACACGACCCGTCCTCACAGCTTTAATTCCGTCAGTATCTCGTCTCCTACCTTCCAAACTTTGGTCATACTTGGGTAGCTCAGATGGTAGAGGGCTTGCCAGCGAAATGCAACGGTCCGGCACACAGTTTTAATCAGCCAGCAAGTTTCATATCAGCGCACCACAGCCGCAGAAAAAAAATTTCATTCTAGAAACATCCCCCAGGCTGTGGCTAAGCCATGTCTCCGCAATATCATTTCTTCCAGGAGTGCTAGTTCTGGAAGGCTTCGCAGGAGAGCTTCTGTGAAGTTTGGAAGGTAGGAGACGAGGTACTGGCGGAATAAAAACCGTGAGAATGGGTCGTGAGTCGTGCTTGGGTAGCTCAGATGATAGTGCACTTGCCCGCGAAAGGCAAAGGTCCCGAGTTAGAGTCTCGGTCCGGCATACAGGTTTAATCCGCCAGGAAGTTTCAACTTTTTATTACTTATCTCAACAGTCCAGGTAATTCTCAGCGCCATTCTGTAACAGCACATGACAAACGCTTCGACAATCATCTTATGTGGTTTCCCCACAATCCTTGATTACTTCAATACAATGCTGTATGCCAGACGCATACTCAAAGAAATTTCTGCATTAGTTGTTAAAGCCAATGTGCGATATTACTGGGCTTCTTTTGACCAGGAAGGCCTTCATTCTTCTAATTCATGACCCAATTTCTATTTTGATTTTCCAGCAACACGGTGCTAGTAATACTAGGCTGCCTCGCTCAGCGGCTAAGTCCGCTTCAAGGTCACACGCCTTACACAGCAGCATAAGGCAAATTCACACAGCCATGAAATAATGCCACCGTTGGGTGGCTTGCGGAGTATAAATGTAGATGTAGATGTAGATCGGTGTTCTCCTTTCTCCTACTCCTAATTCCTTTTTAATCTCTCTGGTTTACTCTGTAACTACTGTGTGTGCTCTTTAGACTATTGATTCCATTCAACAGGTCTTGCAATTCTACCTAACTTTCAATGAGGGTAGCAATGTCGTCAACAAATCCTCTCATTGATATCTTCCACTATGAATTCAAATCCAACTCATGAATTTCTCTTGTACACCCCTGATTGTTTCTGAGACGTACAGGCTGAACCATTGGGTCCTGTTTAATTAGAGCTCTCCGATCTTTGTTTTCATTTCCTTCGTTCCCTCTTGCTTCTTGTACATATTTTATATTATCCGTATTTTCCTGCAGGCTACACATTTCCTGTAAATTTTGAGCATGTGGTACCATTTTACATTGCCGAACACTTAGTCTGTTGTCTTTTGTCTTAATTTTCCATAAATCTTGCTTCAACTATCAATCACTATATCAGCACTGCTTGCTCGTGTCCATCTGCATCAAAGCCAAATCCAGAAGCAGATCCAGATCATTCTCTCTCATTCTTCTGTGTATTATTCTTATCACCAATGTGGATGCATGAGGTGTTAAGCTGATTGTGCGACAGTCCTGCATCATACTAGAGTAGCATTTGTTTCATATACGTGTGTACTTCAGTCGTGCGTAATAGGTGGAACATTGTGGACCTCTTTGCTACTTGCTTCCGTTGTGCCATAACAAGAGCCAGGTTTGTTGGGTCGATCAACTTTAAACCGGTCCGAACTTAAGCTCCAGAGCTTCGAAGATTGTGACTGAATCCAGTGACGGATAACCAATCTCGTGATCAAACCACCTCGTAACTTTTCACCCATTTAACGGCATTCATTATTTTAATTCTTTGTGGTCAGTCTTTGCGACATACGATCATCACCTACACTACCTGTGGATAAATACAGGTGTTCGAAAGCAAGTGTCATATATTCCAAACTGACGCAGTATTGTCCAAATCAGCAAGGAAATTTCCCATAGTCACACATGGAGCTAGACTCTGTAAGTAGGGCGGCATGTTATTTTCTCGGACCACGGCATTCTTCTCTGTTAAGCACACTCTCTTTCAAATACATCTGCCTCTGTCCGGATTGCGTTACATGCGTTGGTCACACGCTCCTGTTACGTTCTCACTTTGTCGATGGACTGGGCATACACCGATGACCTTAAATGCCTCCACAGACAGAAATCCGGCACATTCGTCTCCGGTGAATGATGGGGACATGGTACCGGACCTACTCGGAGAGGATATCTCCTAAGAAACGATGCGGTATGGTGCCCCGCTGTGCACAGTTCTGCAATAGGACTGGTAATCGGTAGTACAAAGCACTTGTTAACCTGTTTGGATAAGTGTCTCGCTCAATGAGTCTGTCACCTGCAACTGCTGCGCATTAGCTGATGCTGCAGCAATCATGACCCCACAAAGCCACGTTTGCAGCAGGAATGGCATCAGCCGTACCGCCGTAATTTACTGTGCCATCACATGAGAATGCCGCCTTACTTGTAAATATAACGGAGACTGTGAACTGGGGATATGCAACGATCTATATCTCAATATGTTCTTGTTTCCGAACACGTAATTATTTTCTTCTTTCAGTTCTGAATAATACTACATCCTGCAAGAATATCTGAAACTTTTTAAAATAGCGTGCATCAGTTAACGCCTACATAGTGAGAAAAATCCCGATGGTATATGATTACAGGTTGAGTCAGCTTCCGAACTATCTGTTAAGTCAGTCAAGATCTCTGTCTGCAGAAGACTCTTTTACAGATTTTCTTTCTGCTGAAACGTCCAAATGAGTGAGCATAAAACTTGTTCCACAGATCTACAACAGACGGACGTTGTCAGTAGCGCTGTATTATCATGTGAATCTGCCCGGCGACTTCTCCTGAAAACTGGATTGACCTACGTTTCTTTTCCCATCGCTTGGTACCGTGAGTTGCTCCAGCCACTTAGTTGCTCCAGCGACCTATAATAAACTGGTAATCGAAGGGGTGCAACTTCTTTGAGTGACTCTGTAGAATGTCCCAGCTTCTCATCCGACCTTGATGCGTTTCCTCTGGCAAGGGCTTTCAGTTGATTTCCTATATCCTGAATACTTGTCTCAAACCTAACACTTCCACGTTTGTGCAATGACTGAAAGTAGCATCCGAATTACGATCTTTTGTGATTTTCGGAAAATCAAATTCACCAATATGGTCTTCTCTTATCGTCTTACATTTCTGTGCCAGTATGGCTAACTAAGTGACAGATAGATAGCCGGCCGAAGTGGCCGTGCGGTTAAAGGCGCTGCAGTCTGGAACCGCAAGACCGCTACGGTCGCAGGTTCGAATCCTGTCTCGGGCATGGATGTTTGTGATGTCCTTAGGTTAGTTAGGTTTAACTAGTTCTAAGTTCTAGAGGACTAATGACCTCAGCAGTTGAGTCCCATAGTGCTCAGAGCCATTTGACAGATAGATAATTCCGATTATTTAAGTGGATTTGCAATCAACTTAAGCATCTTCAGTGGAGTACAACTTGCGGACTCATGTCCTATGTCTTTTTTTCTTTCTTTTTTTTTAAGGATCAGAACTAACCGAATTATGTCCAGCAATTATGGAATCATTTTCAACGTAAATGTAAAACTGCAATAGCAAAACGAGCATCCAAATTAAATAAACAGATTTCTCTGGATGTACGAACCAACTTGCCTTTTTACCGTAAGTGATTGGGTTCATTCCACAATAAGGTGGAAGGGAATGCAAATACGTTGTCAGATGCATGTGAGAAGAATGCTAAGAATAAGTAAATAAAAAAAAAACACATTTGCTGTATCATCATCACTATTCCCTGACAGTATCAGTAGTTTGTTTTCCACTACTTACGACCATACGTAGTGAGAGGTAGAAGTGAAATAGTCCGTAGTAAGAACGTTCATACTGGCTGTTATTGTCGGCTTAGCATTCTCATTAACGTGAAGTATTTCGGAACGTGTTATAGTGGTTTACAGGTTCAGGAAAATATGTCACATATGTTTTTTTAGGCTTTGGAAGTCAAGACCTCAACATGTGTGGCCGAACTACATAGTCGTCGGCACTATGTGATGATCCTCCCCCCTTTCATAGCATTTTATCACTAACACCGAAGCCTCCACATGTGAAACAGTTAGATCAACACCAAACGTTGTGTGTCGATAGAGTATCAACCTGGTATTCTCGGTGGTATTATTGAGGGAAAAGGAAAATAAATAAACTATGTTCGTTGCACCCCCTATGCTTTCCTTGGTTCCTGGAGTGTAGTAACCGGATATGGTGGCCAGCAAAAATAACATTGCTACAAACTCCGAAACGTCCTTTTACATGTCAAGGATATGTTATCCATTATAACAATATCACGCGTAAACTGTTTTTACAAAAATCGTGATCCGTGAGTTTCGAACTCGGGACGTTTAAGACTAGGAGCTAAAGCCTTAGCCACTAACTTACCCCAGCTCTCTGTGGCGTTTTATCACAGATACGCTTCTCCTAGACTCCATTGTGCTGGTGTTACTTTTAATTATCGTTTATGAATGCTCTATTGGACGACAGCACCCAGCACGAACTAAATCGGTGTTTTGGTTGATACTCTATAGACACACAACGTTTGGTACCGATCTGAGTGTCTGATATGTGGAGCTTTGGGTGTAAGTATGAGCAATAACGACACAATATAGATTTTCTAACTTGTATTTGCGTGTTGCAGAGTTTACAATCTTCAGTGTGCTAATTTGGATGCAGTGATATATCAATAACAAGAAAGGCGTAACTGAAATATAATTATGTAAACGTGCTTAAGTGTGATGTGCATATAAATTACAAGATCTATGCCTACACAAAAAGAGCTGAAAGACCACAGAATTTCCTCATTCTGCGACGGGAGCAAATTGAGAACTGGTGTAACACGGATAAGGACATACAGTAAACGCAACTAGAACTTATTTTTCGAGTCTCAAATGTTTGATCACGATGGATTCATAATTGAATTATTCAGTGAAGGAAACTGATTATGGTTACTACTGCTAGGGTATGACTAGTACCTCAGGGAGACAACATGAACTCAGGAAAGTTGGATGGATATCAATGATAACCTTGGCAGTTTTACCCTATGAGGCACTAACTTTATTCTTTACTTTTCAACTCTAAATAAAATAGTGAAAGTTTTTAGTAGGCAGAAGGAAGGAATTAAGATGATGCAAACTTGATTACTCTATATCCATGCTATCGATTAAGGATCCAAAAAGTTGCCAACTGATTAAAGGGATTTCTAGAACCGCGGTCAAACTTTATCCTACTTTGTGATGTACTAGATAAGTAGAAACGAAAATTTGCTTTTGACGTCTCGTCCACGTTCGGATCGGACAAAGGTGTACCAATAAACGGGTCATAACCTTTTCAGGCGAACCATTTCGGCACCTGCTTGAAGTGGACTGAGAAAATGAATAAAATTCAGGCGAAAACGTTGAATGAGGACCTCAGCATCTCGAGATGTATGAAACTCCAGCGCGTTAACCACTTCGCCAACACGGCCTTCTCTTCTTTCTCGGCCATAACTCAAAGAATACTTTTATCTCATTAAGACATCAGATGTGGGCTGCTAAGCGCTGCTAGGCATTAGATACATTTGATGCACCTGTTACCCTTCCCTCTTGGGGTCGTTAATCTAACGACATTCTTGTTAGTCCTCTCATACTAGCTCTCAAGTCGAATTTAAACTGGGGAGCAGGGGAAGTAAACTATGGAGTTATATAAAGAGGGCATAGATAGGACAGCCAACTCACACACACACATGCACACACACACACACACACACACACACACGCACACACACACACACAGCCTTTACTTTGTTGCATTTTTATTAGTTTTATTATTACTACATTATTTCGCTTGGGTTTACTGAGCCATACTGCAAACTGTGTGGTACAAATGTCAACTCATATATGCAGAGAAAACATAGTATAAATAATGTATACAATGGTTTTAAATTAATTTGCTGTTTCACATATGTTCAGTACTTAGAACTAAGGAATCTTGATATATCAAATGTAGTCAGAAAACACGAAGTAGTATTCAAGAGAGAATGAAATGCATACACACAGAGATTAACAAGAGTATTCACTTATAAATAACAAACCATATTTCGTACAACCACACTATTACTTCGTGTAAAGCAAATAAGGGCTTTCTTGAATGACACCTCAGGCTGGCTGCTGCATCATAAAATCAATTTCATTCAGTATTTCGGCGATCCAGCTGTTCCCCATCCTTATCAGAACCCCCTGTTGCTGAGTCCTGTTGAAAACCGATGCCAAGGTTGCAGGTCTTCGTAATATACAGGCCTCTGAGGAGACTTTCGATTCTGATTACTCCGGGAAAGAGTAAAATTTCCAACAGGAGCTTTATTTATTCTCCTCGGTTCTGAGCTTGGGTTTTGCGAACGAAAATTTTGTATTGGTTGTCAATTAAATGTTCTGGGACGGAATAAGACTGAAATAACAAATTTTAAAAAATTATTATGAATCATAAAACTATTAGGGAAAGTAGACTCATATGTGCTACATCATTCATCAAACTCGTTTTACATCCTAATGATGACATATTTTCACTTTTTATCTTTAGATATTTTATTTGTAATCTGACAACTGAAATATATAAACATTTTTACGTAAGTACCGCAAAAAGTTAATTATTATGTCATAAAATGCTATCAGAAAACTGTTCACTCCAGCGCCTTCAGAAAGTACTTTGCACGTTGTTATGTCACGCCAAGTATATTATATTGATTGCTGCATTAAACTTCAAACAAACACAGATACGTGACAATGTTTTGCAACACAGCTCTGTAAGCAAGACTCGAAATGTTTTAACAGTCGCTCACTTTCTCGACTATAGAAACGCGCTCCAGGCCACGCAGCCATTGTAGAACAGCTGTGTAAATGCCTGTGTAAATTTGTGATTGGCGTGAATCAGTTCCTCGATACCTTCACATTGCCGTCTACGGTAGACGTACAAGTCGATGGCCTCCATTGGCGATCAGCATGACCCTCACCTGTCCGGCTTTGGTCAAACTGTTGGCAGAATTTCACTGTTGCTGAACGCGATATTGAACGTAGTCCATACAGCGTCTGAATTCACGGCTAACCTGTGTGTCAGACGGTATGCCCACAATGGTGGTACTGTCCCGAGCAATTCAAACTTGGAGTACGTGTCCAGCTGTCGCGTCATTTCACTCTCACTAGTTATCTGTATCACTGGTGAACTGTGTCTGCAAGATACCCAGAGCATGTACTGTCTTCTGACAACGCGTCACACTTGTTGCACAAGCATGGGCTGACATGTGTCGCTTACTTTTGCAAGACCCTATGTATATGGTCCTTTATACTGTTTCTTCTATTTGCTATCTCTCTCTCTCTCTCTCTCTCTCTCTCCATCCGAACAGGCTATGAAGGCCCAATGTTACCGACCGGCCGCCGTGTCATCCTAAGGCCACAGGCGTCACCCTGGATGTGGATATGGAGGGGCATGGGGTCAGCACACCGCTCTCCCTGCCGTGTGTCAGTTTACAAGACCGGAGCCGCTACTTCTCAAACAAGTAGCTCTTCAGTTTGCCTCACAGGGTCTGAGTGCACCCCGCTTGCCAACAGCGCGCGGCAGACCGCATTGTCGCCCATCCAAGTGCTAGCCCAGCCCGACAGCGCTTGACTTCGGTGATCTGACGGGAACCGGTGTCTTCATTGCGGCAAGGTCGTTGACTCTATTTGTTATGGAATTGAAAAAATAGTTCCTTCTTTCTCTTTCTCTGAAACGAAAACGTGTTTTGCATTTAGTGCACTACACAAATGTGATATGAAGAACACCATTACACCAGAGGTTAAAATTCTCCAGTATGCAGATGATTTATGCCTTTTTCTACACTTAAAGGCCAAATCTCTATGCCTGACTTCAGACAGGTATCCTTAAAACCAGGCAACGCAATCATAATCAACTTTTACAAGTTTTATTCAACATATCAGGTAGATGTACTATATGAAATATCCTTAATGTTCTCTTGTCATAGGCTTTGGTGTTCTGGTGCGTTACCTCATTGGAAATGCGTAATCTTTGTCATCATATTCCCCCTTCTCTTCTTCGCTCTCTTCTACGCCTAGTATTCTCTGCGGTGAATGTGCCGAATGGAGTCATAGTATTACACCTATAAACAGCATCGCTGTGTTGTTTTGAGGAAATAAATGATCTCTTTCTCTATAGCGCAGGGTATATTAACATTTTGAAGCATTTTCTATAGTCAGTCCGGTCCAAAAGTACAGAAATTACCTCTATTTCTTAAAATCATGCTAACGCTGCGATAAACATGTTTCTTCAGTCAACCAACTGGGAGCTTGCAGAAACGAAAGTACGTGATGAACAGAACGCACGTTGTGTGAAGTACAAGCCACAATCGAGGACAGCGAATTTACTTACTTTTCTGAGCTAGAAGAAAATAAAATTAGTATGTAGCGTAAACGCATCAGAAGGAGTGGGTAAGATATTTGAGGATCCCTATGATATAACAAAACATGAGCACTTGTTGGAATGGGAATCGTCAATTTCACAAGGTTTTGCACTAAGGAGTTTTGATGTATTTCCAAGTACTTGTAGGTAAACAGATTGTTACTTGGGTCTTCTTCTTTCTTGTGTGTTCTGACACTCGCAGAAACGGATATCCCTGACATCTACCAAATGCAAGTGGTTAGGATGAACTTAATGGTTCATACGAATAAGCACCAAGATAGTTTTCAGCTTCCTGCTAGGCTGAAAGTCTCAAAGACAGAAGAACCTTCTAGTTACTGGATCGCAGTGTCGCCCACAGCTGGAAATCTGAGGATGGTGGAACGACGTTCATTTTCTCAATGCTTATGGTAAAATTTCAAATACCTGAATATTTCTCTTACTGTTACACTCTAGTCTGAATAGAATTGAGCACGCTTTTTGATTCCTAGACTACAGCAGGTTCTGGAGCCTCACATAAATACGTAATGTCAGAGCCTCTCGAATCGCTGCTGCTTCAGCAGTAAAATATGAACAAGGTGGCGGCAGACGAAGTTCTTAGGAATACTTCAGCTGCGGGAGAAGTATTACGCATCTTTCTGCTGAAGTCTCTTGAAATTAAAAGCAATCAATATAAAAGTGAACAAAGTTCGTCAGTAAAGTTTAAAGTAGGCAATGAAACTGGAACTCATTATGCCAAAGCAATTTTTCATCGTACTGTAAATAGTGACTACCGAGATTTTACTTCTCATACCGGAATGAATTTCTAAGTTGGTCTGTGGATGTATCTGTTTGAATCTAACTGTAGATATTGTGCACTGAGCCTAATGCTTTCACTAGCAGAGGGCAAACACTCCTCATTTCCAATGCAGACCTTGTGTGTGGAAGACACCCTCATTTGTCGCAGGAGCATGAGTAATCTGTATTGGGCTGCTGCCCTACTTGGCTATTAAAATATCTCTCGAAGTAATGACGTCGTCATGCAGCAGGGCTTCGACAACTTCTCCTAGTAAGACATTCTTGTAAGTTGATCGCAGTTCTCCAAGGCCCACAAGCCTGCACCCGAATTCTACAAACAAACTGATGAAGTGCACCTTTCGCAACGGTATGGTACAACGATCATTCTAATCGATGATGCAGCGGAAGAAGACAGAGTTACAGTGGTCAGACCGTCAAGTTCCAGCTGCAGGTCTCATTGCGTTAATGCTGCTTCTTTTCGTGGTTACAGAGTGGGCTGATGACAACTGTAGAAAATTTCTTAGTCAAACTGTTAGGTCGTTGGCATTGATACAGTCATTGAAGGTGTAAATGGCTCTGCCTGACATTAGGTATAGAGATTTGGTCTTTAAGTGTAGAAGAAAAGCGATAAATCGTTTTTAATGTACACACGAGATATGAAGAACATCATTACACCAGAGGTTAAATCTCTCCAGTATGCAAATAAGAGTAGTGTGCTGATCTGAGCGTTTAGGAAGTCCTCTTGAGTTTGTATGAGTATTTTTTTTATTCTTACACACTTGGTACTGCGCTTTGGAAAGATCTGAACGCAAAACAAAATAAGTCTTTCAAGAGCTCTTTCAGTAAACGCCGACAAGCCGACAGCGGGATAGGTATGTAGGAAGTTCGACTTCCAGGCACCGATTTAGATTAGGGAACTGGAACCATTATTTGAACTGTTCAGGGAGGTAGCAGACTCTAATTCAGATGTCGAGGTTCGTAGAAAAGTCGTGAAGGGACGATTTGTCACGAGAGAGAGCACCAGACAGTGAGTATAATACATTCCGAGGACTGAATTCGTAGAGGACTTCCGTATATAATTTATCTCTTTCATCTGAGACGGGGGTCTTAGGAAATGATCATATGCGATGGCTGCTTGGGGGAATTTATCCAGCTAAGAGGTTTTCACAATTTTTAAAAATGTTAGCTCGAGCATTTACATCCCAGTTTCACGGGTAAACTTCCACAAATGAAAAGATTTTACCCTTCTTACGTTCTAGACGACGTTCGGCAGTCACTGGTGAGTATTCCGTATGCCACCATACCACGGAGTTCTTAACATGTAAGTAAGTCAAATGTCGCTTTTTATACTAGAAGTCTTTCGCATTTAATACTCTAAAGGATGTGTAGTAAGGTACTTACACTGAGTCGTTCTCTGGTAAACTTACTTCAGCAACTGTGAGGGTATTACTTTTTGAAAGAGTGCCAGTTTTTGTTATTTATATTCCAATGACTTTTAGGAAAGAATTCCACGTCTCTTGTTGTCGCTTCCATCGTCTAAATAACAGGAAAAGTTACGTTATCCTGATTTTTGATGAAATATCGACCGAGTACAAATATTCACTTTTGGTGGCAGGAATTACGTGAGCCACTATCGTGGCGGGAGACTCCAGGACAGGAGAGCCGTCGTTGAGGACTGTGTGGTGGCTGTCTTCCATTACATCAGGTGAGCTCTGTCCTGGGTCTCTTGTACACTAAATTCCCTAAATAGAGGTGTGAGCGCTGGAATTCCCGCAGAGCACCAGCGGTTGCTCAAGTTGGAGCAACATTACTTTTCACTCTTACTTCACCTATGTCAGTTCTCGGGTTTTAAAAACCGGCTAACGGGGTAGATAATACAGAACATAATTTAATTCGTGCTACCGATATCTGCAGTCCTGCGGTAGGGGAACTAATGTGTGTATCCGAGAAAGTAATTCCTGCCGCAGCAGGACAGCGGCACCCTCTTTAGAGTCGAGTCTGCCTGACCTAATAACATAGTACCTTCTACAGGTGATATGCCTATTTAGTTTGGATCACGTTTCGGAAATCGAAGCAGCACACACATTTTTTAGATGGATTTCTTGTAGCAGGCTGTCTCTGTTGTCTACGGCTGACCGAATATGCCACTGAAGGATCATGAAAATTATGATTGGAAATAATGCTTAGAGTTAAAATTCTTACGCCTCTCGTGTCTAACTCTGCTCGGATAAGGAAATATACCTCACTTGTTAATATGAAACTCCAGATATTATCTCGGAGTTAACTGCAGCTGCCATTCGTCGTGGACGTCCTGAACACTGACACTGCGTTACGGCTTGGTAATATGGAATTCCAGTTCGCCTGGGATAAATGAAGCTGGAGGATACTGAGTGAGCCTCCATTGTATCTCATAACTCCTCACTTGATGTAACGTAAAACTAATTCGAAAACATATGCATACCCGCACTGTTCGATATTGCACTTGACCACAGTCCCACTGAACGTGAAGCATTGATCGGAGTATACAATTCATTTTTTCTCAACGTTTGGAATAAATACGTCTATTAACGCAGATTTTACAGTTTCAAGAGATTATTCCAACAAACTGAGGCAAGGGTCAAATCTTTGTCAGAGCCAGTCCACAAAAAAAACCTCAACTCTCTGATCGCTATGTAGTCCACGTTTGAGGCGGCGTCATGGTTGTCTCAATGTATAGGCACTGGTTTACGAGTATAGTGATTTTGTTTTGGCTTCTTAGGTGCTACGCAGCATACTGTGCTGTTCATGTCTTCCCTGCAGGAAGAAAACGAAGAAAACGAAGGAAGTAACACCTTATGTGGAGCGCTACACAAGTAGAAAAGAGTGGAAGAAAGACCTTGATGCTGGATTAATGGATCTAAACATGGTGAGCAACTCCAAGACATATCAAAAACGGCACAGCGATGTTAAAGCATTACTGAAATTAGTAACAATGCTTACTCTAGTAGCAAAATCTGTTCTTTCAACTTCCCAGTTTTTTTCAATATTCCAACTATTTGTTTTAGTTTTCTGGTTTATATTAAATCTTAAATACCACCCTACAAACATACACTCATTTTCGGTGTCTACGTCTAATTCTGGAGAACTGTTGTTAGACTTTATTTGCTATCTTTACGCTCTCAACGTTAATATAAAATGGATGAGGTGGGTGTCATTATCACATTGACTTTCCAGGTGCAGTTTTTTATTTTATGCACTTCAAAGATTATGATTGTTGTATCATATTATGTTCAGCTGAACACTCAAGGAGACGCTCTCCTTTATCGTTGGTGGTTCACTGTCCAAATCTCTTTGCCCTCAGCCATCCACGATCACTTCCCATGAACAGTTTCAGATCTCACCTTAAGATAATTTTACGTCTTTATGAAGCAACTATACTTTCATAGCTAATGAACATATACACTCCTGGAAATGGAAAAAAGAACACATTGACACCGGTGTGTCAGACCCACCATACTTGCTCCGGACACTGCGAGAGGGCTGTACAAGCAATGATCACACGCACGGCACAGCGGACACACCAGGAACCGCGGTGTTGGCCGTCAAATGGCGCTAGCTGCGCAGCATTTGTGCACCGCCGCCGTCAGTGTCAGCCAGTTTGCCGTGGCATACGGAGCTCCATCGCAGTCTTTAACACTGGTAGCATGCCGCGACAGCGTGGACGTGAACCGTATGTGCAGTTGACGGACTTTGAGCGAGGGCGTATAGTGGGCATGCGGGAGGCCGGGTGGACGTACCGCCGAATTGCTCAACACGTGGGGCGTGAGGTCTCCACAGTACATCGATGTTGTCGCCAGTGGTCGGCGGAAGGTGCACGTGCCCGTCGACCTGGGACCGGACCGCAGCGACGCACGGATGCACGCCAAGACCGTAGGATCCTACGCAGTGCCGTAGGGGACCGCACCGCCACTTCCCAGCAAATTAGGGACACTGTTGCTCCTGGGGTATCGGCGAGGACCATTCGCAACCGTCTCCATGAAGCTGGGCTACGGTCCCGCACACCGTTAGGCCGTCTTCCGCTCACGCCCCAACTTCGTGCAGCCCGCCTCCAGTGGTGTCGCGACAGGCGTGAATGGAGGGACGAATGGAGACGTGTCGTCTTCAGCGATGAGAGTCGCTTCTGCCTTGGTGCCAATGATGGTCGTATGCGTGTTTGGCGCCGTGCAGGTGAGCGCCACAATCAGGACTGCATACGACCGAGGCACACAGGGCCAACACCCGGCATCATGGTGTGGGGAGCGATCTCCTACACTGGCCGTACACCAGTGGTGATCGTCAAGGGGACACTGAATAGTGCACGGTACATCCAAACCGTCATCGAACCCATCGTTCTACCATTCCTAGACCGGCAAGGGAACTTGCTGTTCCAACAGGACAATGCACGTCCGCATGTATCCCGTGCCACCCAACGTGCTCTAGAAGGTGTAAGTCAACTACCCTGGCCAGCAAGATCTCCGGATCTGTCCCCCATTGAGCATTTTTGGGACTGGATGAAGCGTCGTCTCACGTGGTCTGCACGTCCAGCACGAACGCTGGTCCAACTGAGGCGCCAGGTGGAAATGGCATGGCAAGCCATTCCACAGGACTACATCCAGCATCTCTACGATTGTCTCCATGGGAGAATAGCAGCCTGCATTGCTGCGAAAGGTGGATATACACTGTACTAGTGCCGACATTGTGCATGCTCTGTTGCCTGTGTCTATGTGCCTGTGGTTCTGTCAGTGTGATCATGTGATGTATCTGACCCCAGGAATGTGTCAATAAAGTTTCCCCTTCCTGGGACAATGAATTCACGGTGTTCTTATTTCAATTTCCAGGAGTGTATTTAAATGGGAAGCGTAGTATTATATAGTCGAAATATTTGTCTTATAACAGGACAAATACTAACAATTATAAATCCGTATAAATCAAATAGTGGGTATATTATTAATAATTGCAAATGATATAATGTACGTGCGCTTTCATTATTAATTTCTACAGCAGTATTATCATAAACACACGTTTTAAACGGATTTTGTTTTGAATATATTTGGATTCAATTGCTGATGAACTTTGCTTCATACGGGCTTTAAACGTACACTGATCAGACAGAAAATATGACGACCTACCTAATAGCCGGTGTGTCTACCTTTGGCACGGATAACAGCGCATTCACGTCGTGGCAAGGAAGCGGTGACACCTTGACAGGTCGCTGGAGTTCATCTGCACACACGAGTCACCCGGTTCCCGTAAATTCGGGGAAGGGGAGCGATGAGCTCTGGAGCCACGTTCGGTCAGATCCCGCGTGTGTTCGGTAGGGTACAGATCTGGCGGCTTGGGGTGTTGGTCAAACCACTCCAACACACTCCTGGTCTCGTGACATGGTGCATTATCTTGCTGGAAATCCCACAGCTGTCAGGAAACGTAATCGTCATAATGGGATGTGCTTGGTCTACAAACAGTGTACTCCCTGCCGTTACGGTGCCTTGCACAAGCTAGACTGGACCCACGGGTGCTCACGTGAATGTTCTCCAGAGCATAATGGAGCCGCCGCCATCTTGTCTCCATCCCGCAGTACAGGTGTCAAGGCGCTGTTGACCTGGAAGACGATGGATTGGCGCATTCCCATCGGCATTATGAAGGAGGTATTGGAAATCATCAGGCCGTGAAACGCTCTGCCACTTTGCCGACTCCTGTGGCGATGGTCAGGTGCCCATTTCAGTCATAGTTGCCGACGTCACGTGCTAACATTGGCACACGCGTGCGTCGACGGTTGTGCAGGCCATTCGTTAGGAGTGTTCGGTGCTCTGTGTACTCAGATACACTTGTACTCTTCGCAGCCTTAAAGTCTGATCTTAGTTTCGTCACAGTTCGCCACCTGTCCCGGTTTTGCAGGCTGACTTCTGTAATGAGGTGTTGCCGCCCAACCTCACGACGTAAGGACATGGTTTTACGTTGGTTTCGCTGCATCTTAAAGTCATTCACCACAGCACTTCTCGAAAACTCGGTAAGTCGTGCAGCTCCCGGCACGGTCATGCCGAGCCTCTGGGGCATCACAATCTGACCTCAGCCCAACGGAGATGGATCGCGAGCTTTCCCTATTCTACAAACAAACAACATTGTCACTGATAGTACATGAACAAGCGTGTGTCAGACTAGCAGTCATTCCTTGCCGTGTGACGTCGCTATTGCCTGGACGTGTTTATATGTATAGTAGGTTCACACATGGCTCTGAGCACTATGGGACTTAACATCTATGGTCATCAGTCGCCTAGAACTTAGAACTATGTAAACCTAACTAACCTAAGGACATCACACAACACCCAGTCATCACGAGGCAGAGAAAATCCGTGACCCCGCCGGGAATCGGACCCGGGAACCCGGGCGTGGGAAGCGAGAACGCTACCGCACGACCACGAGCCTAGGACTGTATGGTAGGCCTGTGGTCACAATGTTCTGTCTGATCAGTGTATGTGACTTCTGCTGTGGCAAGAACTAAATATAAAACCGTCACCATAACTCCATGATATTTTTAGGTCATCTGACTCTCTGCTTTTCCATATTGCTGCCTTCAGTAATATTCTCATGACTGTGAACCTATTATACCCATCACAGGTTATTGTCCGCTTATTTTATTGTATTCTCTACATACACTCACACTTGTCCACTCCATATGCCTTTTAAAGATTGAACTACACAATTTTCTTTTGGCAACAATGGAGTCATACTAACTCATAAAAATTTCTGGTCACTCTGCGCCACGTAAATCTATTATAATCTTTTCGTTCTATGTCCGCCCGTTTATCTACTTCCATTGCTCTCTTAAAATTAACTTTTCAAGAACAACATATTTGACCTGCGCGAATTATGATTTGCTTATTTTAGTGCGATATTAGTTTAGTTTTGAGAGCCAGTTGCCATTTCTCATATATATTTATTGGCTAAGTACACGGGGGCGCCCAAGTTATTATTTCTCCCAATTTACTGTTAGAAAGGAAGAAATAAACAAGTTTTCTGTCTCCTCTCTTCCACCTGCTTACTCACACACTCTCCCTCTCCAATTGACCACTTCGTCACCATCCCGCTCATGGACACATCCCAAACGTTTCCCGGTACATTTTCTCGTCAAGATATTGTGTGGACCAAACGGCATCCTACACCTATTACACGTAATCAGAAACTGAATCTAAGAAAGGCACCATGATATGAACACGTCAGTGTCTGATGGCAAACTGTAAGCAGAATTGTGGAATTTTGTTTTTCGGCTCACGACAGCAGTAAGATCCTTCGAGGGTGAATTCTTTAATGAACGAATGGGACATTGGGTGAAATACTTTCTGTCTCAGGTTAAACCAAACCTCATTGACGACCCTGAAATCTGCTGAAGGCTTTGCTTGCAGTAGTAGTTATTTTCTCACTGTTTGAGCTGAGATTAACGATAGAAGTATGCTTCAAGAATGGAGACACACAGGAAATGTTTTAGACCATATGCTCTTTCCTGGCCACATGTATCATATAGTCTCGTGGAAATCTCTACCCACGACGTGTGAAGATAGCGAACCAGTACAATAAAAAGTTTATCGGCTTATTCCCCTGATGAAAGCCTTACCTATGTCTCAGACAAGCATTCTGAGTTACCAGTTTCAATATCAGAAGCGTAAACCGTGCAAACGAGTCACAGTTTCGGAATTGTCATGCTCTACTCAAAGGCAATAGACAGGATATTTCGTCACAAAAAGAACACTGACTTTGTCAGTCAATACGTATCCCCAAATAGTCTTGTGCTATGACCATAATATCATCGTCAATTCGTCAGCATAAGTGATGTTAAGGAGCCGTAGCACGAGTGACCGTTAAGAATACTCCCTTAAAGAATACCATTGGTGCATGGTAAAACACTGATTATTGCAAAGCCTGTGGAAATTGAAAGCATTACGGATTGATGGCCCCTGGGTCCGATCTAATGGCTAATTGTTCGTCTGGTTTGCATTAGAACGCTACTTGCATTTATTAGTAGGGAAAATTTGATTGAAAGCATTGGCGCTTACGAGTACTTGCTTGTTTTTCCATTTGATAACACTGCTACGTTATTCGATGGAGAAATACTGCCTTTGTTGCATCAAAGCGGAGGTTCTGGAATTATAAACATACAAGAACAATTACCAATGAAACATAGATGTTACCAAAAAACTGGAAACCATTTAGGCCATTCAAAGATATTCTGTAACGGTAGATCAAGTATGTTTGCTTAGGGAGGTACCTAAACGAAACAGTTGCTCTATAATACACTCCTGGAAATTGAAATAAGAACACCGTGAATTCATTGTCCCAGGAAGGGGAAACTTTATTGACACATTCCTGGGGTCAGATACATCACATGATCACACTGACAGAACCACAGGCACATAGACGCAGGCAACAGAGCATGCACAATGTCGGCCCTAGTACAGTGTATATCCACCTTCCGCAGCAATGCAGGCTGCTATTCTCCCATGGAGACGATCGTAGAGATGCTGGATGTAGTCCTGTGGAACGGCTTGCCATGCCATTTCCACCTGGCGCCTCAGTTGGACCAGCGTTCGTGCTGGACGTGCAGACCGCGTGAGACGACGCTTCATCCAGTCCCAAACATGCTCAATGGGGGACAGATCCGGAGATCTTGCTGGCCAGGGTAGTTGACTTACACCTTCTAGAGCACGTTGGGTGGCACGGGATACATGCGGACGTGCATTGTCCTGTTGGAACAGCAAGTTCCCTTGCCGGTCTAGGAATGGTAGAACGATGGGTTCGATGACGGTTTGGATGTACCGTGCACTATTCAGTGTCCCCTTGACGATCACCAGTGGTGTACTGCCAGTGTAGGAGATCGCTCCCCAACCATGATGCCGGGTGTTGGCCCTGTGTGCCTCGGTCGTATGCAGTGCTGATTGTGGCGCTCACCTGCACGGCGCCAAACACGCATACGACCATCATTGGCACCAAGGCAGAAGCGACTCTTATCGCTGAAGACGACACGTCTCCATTCGTCCCTCCATTCACGCCTGTCGCGACACCACTGGAGGCGGGCTGCACGATGTTGGGGCGTGAGCGGAAGACGGCCTAACGGTGTGCGGGACCGTAGCACAGCTTCATGGAGACGGTTGCGAATGGTCCTCGCCGATACCCCAGGAGCAACAATGTCCCTAATTTGTTGGGAAGTGGCGGTGCGGTCCCCTACGGCACTGCGTAGGATCCTACGGTCTTGGCGTGCATCCGTGCGTCGCTGCGGTCCGGTCCCAGGTCGACGGGCACGTGCACCTTCCGCCGACCACTGGCGACAACATCGATGTACTGTGGAGACCTCACGCCCCACGTGTTGAGCAATTCGGCGGTACGTCCACCCGGCCTCCCGCATGCCCACTATACGCCCTCGCTCAAAGTCCGTCAACTGCACATACGGTTCACGTCCACGCTGTCGCGGCGTGCTACCAGTGTTCAAGACTGCGATGGAGCTCCGTATGCCACGGCAAACTGGCTGACACTGACGGCGGCGGTGCACAAATGCTGCGCAGCTAGCGCCATTCGACGGCCAACACCGCGGTTCCTGGTGTGTCCACTGTGCTGTGCGTGTGATCATTGCTTGTACAGCCCTCTCGCAGTGTCCGGAGCAAGTATGGTGGGTCTGACACACCGGTGTCAATGTGATCTTTTTTCCATTTCCAGGAGTGTAAAACAATAATTAAAAAGAATAACGATGTACATAGGGAGTAATATTATGGGTGTGAATTATTCAAGAAAAAAAGATATAGTAACTTTAGAGCAACTGTACAATTTCAGAAACTATTACACCGTGCGTTGAATCTGAATTATTATATGTGGCTAAATTTATTCCATCTAATAATTTATCAGGACACTTAATTTATATGATATTAACAAGGTATTACATTAATTAATTTAATTTGCAGATGATTTAGGGTAGTGTTATTAGCATAACTTTATATTTTCATTTCCAAGTTTCATGTTAATATTTGCATTCAAAATTTACTATGTACTTAGAGTTCTAAACTATGCATACACATGCACTGCTGTAATTAGTAAACAAAACATCATAATAGACGTTATATCCACCCTGGGCCAAAGTTAATCAATTATGGTTATGGAACATGACTCTCTTGACTGGTTTCATTCTTCTTCGTGGGCTAATCTTTTTATATCAGTATGTTTACCACACTGCATTGGCAAAATCTGCTTAATATCTTGTACAATTAGGACCTACACAAATGTTTTGGTTACAAGTGGCCGTTAACTAGTTCAGGATTTCTTAGCAGCAGTCCCATTAACCTGAGTTCAATCCTCTTCAGCATGTTCCACCAAAGGCGTACCTCACCTTTTCACTCTTGTACCTATCATTTCTCTACTTTATTTGATTTCTTAATTTATAAACACACCCTATAACACTATGTAACACATTCATCAGACTTTACACTTACGAACTGCCTATGTGACATAAAATCCATTCAAGTGTGGTAAGTCGAATCTCTAAAGTATTCCTATGCGTTAGGTATATGCAATACCACATGAGTCAGTAATCGCAAAAACAAAACACCCACAGTTTATGGAGTACGGGCGCTTCAGAGAGAGAAGGGAGCCAGAATATCCGTCCATCTTCGAGATCTTTCCCTGTCAACCGACTCCAGGACCTGCCCCTCGTATCAAGAAAGAAGAGAATAGTAAGGACGATACTCGGAAGGACGGCCGTGCAGAGGTGATCAAACATCAGTTCTACCGGGTATACATCGCAGAATCAGTCACTCTCCCAGACAGCTCTCTCATTTTTACACGTGGGACTAGGTAAGGAATTCACTTTGTTATAATCCATTAATACAAAATAGCAGCGGTTACAATATCCTAAAATAAATGTAACATACAACGGAATGATATTGCTCTGGAAAGTAAACTTCCGTTGTAAAATTACAAGGATACGGAATATACCACTCGTTTGAAACACAAGCTAAAAACGCATGTTAACAGTCGATTCAGTCTTACATGGTTTCCCATGTGCATTCGACATGCTACCTCAAGTGTCCAGTACACGATGTACGATCATATGGAGTATTAGCTTCAATACCTGTTTATGAAACTAAGTGCTGCTATGAACTGCATTGGGCATATGCTGTCGGTAATAAGAGGCACAAATCCGACTTCAACTTCTATTCAGTAGCTACAGGAGAAACAGACACGAAACCAATGCGACGTAATATGGTTTACAGTTCCAGTGCTTGTGGCCCCCATCAATGCGACTTGCAGAGTAAGGTTTTGAAACATGAAGAATAGTTAATAAGAATATAAGTAACCAGACTAAACCACACGAAGATATAACAGAGAGTTGTATAGTGTGAGGGGCTCTTAAACATAAGGTAACGATGTTGTCGTAATCTCTTTGTGTAGTCTTCCAGAATGTGAATTCGGGGTAGACTAGGCGGCGTCATAGAGCTTTACACGAATATTCAGAGAATCAAGTGAGGATCAAGTGAGAGAAATTAAGGTGGTAACAGAGAGTATTATAAAAATAAATGTAGGTTCTCGCTAGCAAATTTTCTTGTTTACAATTGCCTGCGTATTTCATGTCCTTGCTGTACGTATACTTCTGCTCTACTGTCGCAATTAGTGAACAAAGATGCATTACAAACGTTATACACAAAACGGATCACAGACAATGTCTATATTTTTCGAGTCATATATCTATTGACTAGCTTCAGCTTTCTTCATATGTTGTGTACTACACAGTGCGCGGACAACAATCTGGTGTTTATACACTTTGCACACCTTCACATTCTTCTCCTTTCAGGTGCGGGGTTCATTATTCTTAGATGCCTGATCATTATTCGAGTGACCGACCTTTATTTTGTTAAGTGTGGCCCATTAAAACATTCTGTACCCTTTTCATTCGAATGCCTCTCAGTTCCCCATCTCTATTTGATATATTATTTTTTGACAATAGCCTATAGCATAACATTTCACATTCGTTATTAGACACTATTATGGTCTGCTAACTTAATATACCATCTGTTTAACAAAGCTAAGTGAGTTGCCTAAAGTTTCCATCTGTTAGACATATGGCATTCTAGCTGAATAAGCGATAGTAAAACCAAACCATCGGTGCAGGGCCATGCTGTTGGGCGCGTGAAGAAAAGAAAGGCAGCCGAAGAAATACCACCGTCTGATGACCGCGAGCGCAAACACACTGAACAGCGTCGCCATCGCCGCAAGAGACGTGAGAATAAACTGGTCGCCGCGCCGCAGGAGGGCCCTGCTGGGGTAAGTCAGCGTCATTACTGCCGTGGGGAGCAGGCAGGGAGAGGCGGACAGACAGGTTGAGAGCTGAGAAACAACAGGTACTTCTTAAACTGCACTCATTGCAGAATCAGCCACTCTGTCAGATCATGTCTATCGAGAATTTCTGATGCTCCAGACATGCCTCCTCGACTATAAATTCCGGAAGGATAGTTTAAGAGATTAACTTTATTACAATCAAATGATAGATTAAAAGATAATGATGTAAATCTTTGGTCGTACGGATAGTTATTGTTGTGGGACAGTAAGGCCCGGTGTAAAATATCCACGGGTTACGATTATAACACTTGTGTGAAACACAGCAGCTTCAA
This sequence comes from Schistocerca serialis cubense, assembly GCF_023864345.2. Lineage (NCBI taxonomy): Eukaryota > Metazoa > Arthropoda > Insecta > Orthoptera > Acrididae > Schistocerca > Schistocerca serialis. Next base: position 46,235,872 of record NC_064645.1, read on the forward strand.
ACAGCTTCATGGGCACAAATTATAGATCTGCAGCTGTGCGAGTCACAACTGGCCAATGACTACTGCCAGTCGGAGACACATCCGTCCATCAGTATCGGAGATTTGAGGTAATGGCGTAAGACTAGCGAACGGCATCCATTGTCGACGAATTCATTATAGATGTAGTTCGAAGTGTGGAATGACGGGGAATGAAACCGTTATAAACGCAAGTATGCCGATAACCGTTTTATGTGATTTATGTAAACACGGAGAACCGCAATCCGATTGGCCGACTTGAATTTAACTGAGCACAAATACTGGCGCCAGGACCTATGACATCAAAGATAAAACTGCCATGTATGTAAAGATATAGGTATAAGTGATATTAGCCCAGACTGTTAACGGAACTGAACACTTCAGTAGGAAACCCTCGTACGAAACCACAAGCTGAATATCAATTACCCCCACACACCATCAGTGGCACTTATGAGACAGCAGGGAACCAATAAAGCAATTGGAACCAATTACAACAGTTAGGCGATTTATGCCTGCAAGAAAGAGACGACTCATCTAACGTACATGGTAGAACCGAAGTGACTACCTTAACATAGCAGAAAACTTGGTAAAAATTAGTCGAAGTTAATCAGACTTCGAGTACATTCCAACTGTATTAATGAAATCCTCTGTGACAGACACAAATGGTATACGGAGAACAGCTCAAATTTCTTAAAACAGACCTGACACATGAAGAGCATCAGTGCAGTCTTTTCTGGTTTATTAAAATTCCATCAACAATTGTTCACGTGATGAGATAAGCGTGAGTTTGCAACTACTTAACTTAGCCAGACTATTTGTGTGAAATAGTAGTAACAATAGTCGGTAGACCACACACCATGCCAATGGCACAACTCGCATTTATCAGCGCACCTGACATATAGGTAATTAATAACTCCTCGTGATTCACTTTGAACTGAAAGTAACACTTTTCTTTGGCACAAGATTCTGCATAATAACGTACAAATAAATTACGCTTTCGTTAGGAAGTTCCCTTTGTGAGGTTACGACGAAGCCATCGACATACCTCTATGGAAGTCAGAAGTATCTGTACCAGGTGCCCTTACCGATTAACAAATTGCTTCCTATAGGATCACAGGAGTTTAGTTCAAGGTATTGGGCAAAGCCAAAATTAATAAATTGAATTTATTTAACAAATTTTGATCCTAGCGGCGTTATAAGAATATAAATAGGGGGTTTATGATACTACTGAATGAAACAGTGGTCACTATAGGGCTGTATATATTAAACTTCGCTACAGACGTCATGTTAGACATAAGCGCACACGAACATAAAACTATTGTGTTTATTAAATACACTACTGGCCATTAAAATTGCTACACCACGAAGATGACGTGCTACAGACGCGAAATTTAACTGACAGGAAGAAGACGCTACGATATGTAAATGATTAGCTGTTCAGAGCATTCCCACAAGGTTGGCGCCGGTGGCGACACCTACAACGTGCTGACATGAGGAAAGTTTCCAACCGATTTCTCATACACAAACAGCAGTTGACCGGCGTTGCCTGGTGAAACGTTGTTGTGATGCCACTTGTAAGGAGTAGAAATGCGTGCCATCACGTTTCCGACATTGATAAAGATCGGATTGTAGTCTATCGCGATTGCGGTTTATCGTATGGCGACATTGCTGCTCGCGTTGGTCGAGATCCAATGACTGTTAGCAGAATATGGAATCGGTGGGTTCAGGAGGGTAATACGGAACGCCGTGCTGGATCCCAACGGCCTCGTATCACTGGCAGTCGAGATGACAGGCATCTTATCCGCATGGCTGTAACGGATCGTGCAGCCACGTCTCGATTCCTAAGTCAACAGATAGGGACGTTTGCAAGACAACAACCATCTGCACGAACAATTCGACGACGTTTGCAGCAGCATGGACTATCAGCTCGGAGACCATGGCTGCGGTTACCCTTGACACTGTACCACAGACAGGAGCGCCTGCGATGGTGTACTCAACGACGAACCTGTGTGCACGAATGGCAAACCGTCAATCTTTCGGATGAGTCCAGGTTCTGTTTACAGCATCATGACGGCCGCATTCGTGTTTGGCGACATCGCGGTGAACGCACATTGGAGGCGTGTATTCGTCATCGCCATACTGGAGTATCACCCGGCGTGATGGTATGGGGTGCCATTGGTTACACGTCTCGGTCACCTCTTGTTTGCATTGACGACACTTTGAACAGTGGACGTTACATTTCAGATGTGTTACGACCCGTGGCTGTACCCTTCATTCGATCCCAGCGAAACCCTACATTTCAGCAAGATAATGCAGGACCGCGTGTTGCAGGTCCTGTACAGCCCTTTCTGGTTACAGAAAATGTTCGACTGCTGCCCTGGCCAGCACATTCTCCAGATCTCTCACGAATTGAAAACGTCTGGTCAATGGTGCCCGAGCAACTGGCTCGTCACAATATGCCAGTCACTATTCTTGATGAACTGTGGTAATGTGTTGGAGCAGCATGGGCAGCTGTACCTGTACGCGCCATCCAAGCTCTGTTTGACTCAATGCCCAGGCGTATCAAGGCCGTTATTACGGCCAGAGGTGGTTGTTCCTGGTACTGATTTCTCAGGATATATGCACCCAAATTGCGTGAAAATGTAATCACATGTCAGTTCTAGTATAATATATTTGACCAATGAATACCCGTTTATCATCTGCATTTCTTCTTGGTGTAGCAATTTTAATGGCCAGTAGTGTATTAACTTACTTTATACTGTAACTAAAATACCCATACATTGGCAAAGATTGATTAATTAGTTTGGGAAAACAACCACGTTCCCAGTAGTTCCACAGTGCTTCCCGAATATTAATCATAAAGAAGTACAGAAATACTCGTGCCTCACCCATTGTCTTGACTGAGTACATGTTGTGTTCGAGATTACCAGTAACTTCAACTGAAAGGAGGAAGACGTAATGTCTGTCGGAAATCGTTACATAGACCGTGCAGCTTAGTTAGCGAACGCCGCTGTCGCTCACCATACTTAGCGTTACCTGTGGCCTCGGGCGGCTGCCGTAGTGGCTGCAGCACTCTCAGTCATCTGACCTGTACTGAAGACTGCTCTCCTGAGAGCCGAAACTCTGTGTGCCTCTCTCAACTGATGTGTCCGCTGGTGAGTCAATGATGGAAGTTTGTTCTACAGACCGCTCCCAATAAGTATCAGAAATTTTATTTACTTTTCGGAGTGTGCGTTCAGCCAATCAGGCATTCTCCATGTAGACACATGTGAGTTCTATTCTTCCACTCCAAAATTTATTTGCATTATCCTGTGTCAGTGCTCACCCGTCTCTTAGCAGAGTCAACAAAATTTCAGTTAGCTTCGCAGCAGCCTGTCATCTCAGGGAGCCGTGTTGCTGAGCACATAAGATCCAGATGGTCTTTCGTCCCACTCCAGCCTTACCTTTTCACCGTTGTGGACCTAGCAGTTCCCATAACGTGGGAACACAATCTGAAGCTGATAACTCACGACATGCCCCCTCTGCGCCAGTGGACACGCCAAGTTAAAACGTACACATCAGCTTTCCATCGTTTCGGATGCAGGCACGGACAGTGCCTCTGCCGTGGAGCTCACGCCACGTGCTCTGTACTGTGGCCTGACACCGACACACGCTCCCTTCTTCTGGTGGTCTGCGTTCAACACGCAGTCTGTACGATTCCCCGCTACTCATTTAAACAATCGCCCAGATTCAGGAAATAATATGGAAATCTAGTGTCAGATACGAAAATCGCTGACGTCAGTTTCAACTAAAACTCTTATTTCTTGCTGGGAATTGATTCAGATTCGTTGGGTTAGTGAAGTTAACGGAGTTTGACTATGGCACCAGACAGGGTTTACGAAAACGTTTGCACAACACCCTGATTTGGGATACATGCTTACTTTACTGTGTATTTGGCATACATGAGTTTGTGCTGTACTGTGGCAAGTAGTAAAGAAAAAACCTTCTCGAACGTTACCTACAAAACAGGCCACGAAAAATGTCTCGTGTGGTTAGATCTATCACTTAAGAGGCTGGATTCATTCTACTGTGGGAGCTAAACTCATTATGTCAGATGGTTCAAATGGCTGTGAGCACTATGAGACTTATCATCTGAGGTCATCAGTCCCCTAGAACTTAGAACTACTTAAACCTAACGAACCTAAGGACATCACATCATCCATGCCCGAGGAAGGATTCGAACCTGCGACCGTAGTGGTTGCGCAGTTCCAGACTGAAGCGCCTACAACCGCTCGACCACGGCGGCCGGCTCTTTATGTCTTCTCGCACATTATGCACTGCTTCGGTTGTAAATTGTTTCTTATATTCCAATCTAGGCACATCGTCTCAGCGTTTCCTATCAAGTGCCTGCGTAACTATTCATGGATGAGATAGAAATAGTCGTGTCAACCTACCACTAATCATCGACCTCTCATTCTTGTATCGCACAGTTCTCTACCTTATTTAATAACTTAGTTTTTAACTGACGTCTTCTTATAGCCTACATTTAAGGGCTGCTAATTTAACATATAATCTGTTTAAGAATGCTACGTGAAGTATCTAAAGCTTTATCTATGATTGATATATGCCATCCTAGCTGAATAAGTAACTATAAGATCAAACGACCCACAGGTCAACGTTATTGGGCGCTTCAAAGTGAATAAGATAGCAGAAGATAATCCTCCATTTAAGGATCAAGACAGCGACCTGAGTACTCAAAGAGAGATTTGCCCCAAGGAACGAGATGTAATACTGATCGATGCGCCGCAGGAGGGCCCCACTGAGGTAAGTCGACATTGTTACTAACATTAAGAGTAAGCGTGTGAGAGCGATGAGCAAACAGCTGCGTCTCTGATTGTACACACTGCAGAATTAGCAAATTAGACAGGTGATATCAATCGAGATAATCTCTTGATTTGCACACATCTCCATGACTGTAAAATGCAATCGTCCCTCATCTTTACATGAAGTATTAACAGACTGATTCACGATATTAGAATCCAATAATACAGCAACCGTTGGTTCGAAGACCCAAATGTAAATATAAAGTACTACTCAGGGAATGTAAGATTCCGTTGTAAAACTGTCACGGGTTTGACAAATATTACTCGTGTTACAGACGCTAGCCTACACCGATTGTGAGTCCGCCAACTGTAGAACTCCGTCGTGGCGGGTCTCAACAATCCGATGGCTGCTACCAGTCGGAGACACATCCGTCTAGCAGTACTGCACATACCAGGCAGTGCTGTAAGATCAGCAGCTGAATTTCAGTTTGCGACAAAGTCGAAATAGAGTTAGTGCAACTTATGGAATTTTCTGTGGAATATCATTTATGATTGGCTTGTCTCTTACAGAGATGTAAGACTTCGGAAAATATCCTACCGAATCATAGCTGAAAAATTATACGGTTGCTAGTGAGGGTACGAAAGTCCGGCTACAGTGCGATTGCTGCCGTTGTCATTTGCTGTCAAGGATAGCTGAAGTTCTTTAGATGCTGCCTTGTAATGCAAATCTCGACCACAGCAGCATACACTTGTCTGGTCAGTCACACCTTCAACAGTCACATTAGCGCCAGGAGATATCACAATAAAAAGCGAAACTTCCTATGTACTTACGTACAAATAAGTACAAGTAGACAATCCTCTTAGTGGAGCAGAGCACTTCTGCGTGCTGCACAAAAGTCAGTGGATGTGAAACCAGCAGCTGGGAATAATTGACGCCAGGAAAACCACCAAAGAACAAGTGAAACGGTAGAGGATGGATAATGCAGTCACAACAGTTACAACACTTCAACGACTGTTGCCTACAACAAAGTTATTGTGGTGTCACCGCCAGACATCACACTTGCTAGGTGGTAGCCTTTAAATCAGCCGCGGTCCGTTAGTATACGCCGGACCCGCGTGTCGCCACTATCAGTGATTGCAGACCGAGCGCCGCCACACGGCAGGCCTAGTCTAGAGAGACTCCCTAGCACTCGCCCGAGTTGTACAGCAGACTTTGCTAGCGATGGTTCACTGTCTACATACGCTCTCATTTGCCGAGACGACAGTTTAACATAGCCTTCAGCTACGTCATTTGCTACGACCGAGCAAGGCGCCATATTCAGTTACTATAATCTGAACAGATAAAATTGTGACTCATGTACCGTCAAGAGCGACGTTCATCATTAATGGATTAAAGTTAAGTATCAAACTAATTACGTCCGCTTTCTGAATTCTAATTCCTTGTCATGTTCCAGACCTCACTTCAGTATAGTCCTTCCCTCCTCACGCCAGCCTGCGTGAGCTAAACGCGTGCACTTCGGCCTCCTCTAGTAACACGGTGTTGGCTCTTCTGCCAACACAAGTTATTATATCCCATATAACACGGATGTTTGAAATGGTATAATTACTACATCTAGTACGTTCGCTTGATAACGGTACTTTGGCATGATCTCTTGAAACAACTGAGTAGGTTATATTCGACCTCATAAACATTCCATTTGTGTAAATAAATGATCGTCTCACCTAAAGAACATAGTCATCTCTCTTCCAACACTGATCACACAGTGAGAGCACAGTTCGATGCAATTTCGTGGGGTTTGCTCTGTTACGACACTCGTGATCTTGTAAAAGGATTGTCAGTCCATACTATCAATTTAACTTGATAAGAAGTGCAGTGGCCCAGGTTATGAGAAAGTATTACTGTCTCTCTTTGAGGCGAATGATAGGTTTCCCACGTGTCTCCATGCAGGTTCTGCTAGAGATACTATGCCCACATTAGTTTTCAACACCATAATACTTAGGTTTTGGAACCAAAAAGATAATTAACATGGTATTACCACATACTTAATGGATGTTAGTCTATAAAATGGAATTACTTTGTTTTAAACAGATATAGGCTGCTTTAGAGTTAAGCTGATTAAGTTACAGCTAGAACAATAGTGAGGATTTTTACTCTGTTTCAGACTGAGCAACAAGTTTGAGGTAAAGAGTACAAATTATGATTTGATGTATTCAAAAAAATTACTTTGACACAGCTGTCGCGGATTGACAAAAAATTTACACATGGAATGAGGTTAACAGAGCAGCGTGTGCGAGATACACAATGTGATCAGAAGTAGCCCAACATATTGCTGAAAATGATGGCGCCCTCCATCGGTAATGCTGCAATTCAATATGGTGGCTTGATGACAGCTTCCACTCTCGCAGGCATATGTTCAATCAGGTGCTGGTAGGTTTCTTGGAGAATGGCAGCCCATATTAACGGAGTGTTGCACTGTGGAGAGGTATCGATGTCGTTGGGTGAGGGCTGCCACGCAGTCGGCGTTGCAAAACATCCCAAAGCTGTCCTATGGGATTTAGGTCAGGACTCTGTGCAGGCTAGTCCATTACAGGGATGTTATTGCCGTGTAACCACACCGCGATAGGCTGTGCATTATGAACAGGTGATTGATCGTGTTGAAAGATGCAATCGCCATCCTCGAATTGCTCTTCAACAGTGGGAAGCAAGAAGGTGCTTAAAACATCACTGTAGGCCTGTGCTGTGATAGTGCCACGCAAAACAACAAGGAGTGCAAGCCCCCTCCAAGAGAAAAGCGACCACACCCTAACATCTCCGCCTACGAATTTTACGCTGGCAGATGACGTTCACCGGGCATTCGCAATACCCACACCCTGCCATCGGATGGCCACATTGTCTACCGAGATTCTTCTCTCCACACAAAGTTTTTCCATTGTTAAATCGTCCATTGTTTACTCTCCTTACACCAAGCGAGGCGTCGTTTGGCATTTACCGGCGTGATGTGTGGCTTATGAGCAGCCGCTCAACCATGAAATCCATGCTTTCTCACCTCCCGTCTGTCATAGTAGTGGCAGTGGATCCTGATGCAGTTTGGAATTCCTGTGTGATGGTGTGGATAGTGTCAGCCTATTACACATTACGACCCTCTTCAAGTGTCGGCGGTCTCTGTCAAACAGACGAGGCCAGCCTGTACCCTTTTGTGCTGTACGTGTCTCTACACGTTATCACTTCCCTATCGCACCGGAAACAGTGGACCTAAGAATGTTTAGGAGTGTGGAAACGTCTCGTACAGACGTATGACACAAGTGACACCCAATCACCTGACCATGTTCGAAATTCGCAAGTTCTGCGGAGCGCCCCATTCTACTCTCTCACGACGTCTAATGACTACTGAGGTCGCTGACATGGAGTGCCTGGCAGTAGGTGGCAGCACAATACACCTAATATGGAAAACGTATGTTTTTGGGGGTGTCCGGATGCTTCTGATCACACAGTGTAGGTACATTTCTCTCTGTAGCACAGGCTAATTAGTCAAATATGTACCCATTTCCGAACACTTAAAGCGTCTTGCCATTAATTGCTCAACTTTTAAAACTTATGTTGATCTTTTCCTTCTATCACGTTGGCTATCAGCAGCTTGCCAAGCATTTCTGTCTCCGGCCTTTTTTTCTTGAGTGCAGTATAAGTGGTGGAACTTGTGTCGTCCATGATACGGTTGATGTATACTAGACTAGGTTTGTCTCTTGTGTTCTTCCTTTCTGCTGTCCTTTCAGTAACACCTTTAATGACACCATAATATCTCAGCATGTGGCTGACACATGTGGCGTTCAATAAGCTTTAGGAGACGTAGCTGCACGTTATCTACCCTGCAGTGCTTCAGTTCGCTTAATACGTTCTTTTCACAGAAAATCTTGAGACTGCTGCGATAGAACCACATCTCGAAGGCTATCAGTTTTTTTTGTTTTTTTTTTTTTTGTCGCCTCCTCGATTGTCCGTATTTCACATCTGTACAGCGGCACACTCCACACAACGATAGAACCACATCTCGAAGGCTATCAGTTTTTTTTTTTTCGCCTCCTCGATTGTCCGTATTTCACATCTGTACAGTGGCACACTCCACACAAAATCTTCATGAGGTCTTTCCTCAGGTACTGGGCTATGAAACGAGATGTGTAAGGTTCCTGCTCTTGTTAAAAGCAGCTGTTGCTTGCTTTATTTGGCTTGCAATATCCTTCCTTTATCCGTCTCAGGGTGGTTTTACTCCATAGGAAGCAAAAGGATTCTACGCTCTCCAGTCCCTCATTGTTAAGTGAGCACTGTGCAACGGTATTTTGTCTGCTCATCAAGATTTTTGTCTTAACTTTATTAATTTGCATATTAGGAAGAAATGGGGCTGACTTTCGTCTGCTTCTCGCTTCTGTAGTTCCGCACACTCACTTAACACTGTAGTATCATCAGAAATTCTCAACATGTCTGTTATCTTACCTTCAATTTTAATTCCTACTACAAGTCCTAGTGTGTCCCTAAATTCATCTAGAGTCCTCTGAATGTATCCACTGAATAATATAGCAGAAAGTGAACAGCCCGGTCGTACACCTGATTTAACAGTGGCTTGCTCTTGATGTTATCCGCTATTTATCATAGCCACCTTTTCTCTGTAAAGTTACTGCAGTACTCCTCTGTTCTGATACATTACGGCATTCCCTCTCTCAGCATCTCGAAAATCTATCGCTAGACTACACCGTCTAATACTTTCTATTTGTCGACGTAGGCAATATACAGTGTCCTGTGAGGTATGACCAGTATTCAGAGATGCGACAGGAACGGTCATTCGAAGCAAAAGAGACCAGTAAACATGAACTGTATTCGTAGCTTAAGATCTGTAAGCACATGTTTTGTGGAAGAGATGTGTTTCACAACAGAGGAGCTGCACATGTGCCCAAAGGTCTGAAGGTGAGCAACTTACAGCCCATATTTACAAGAAATTTTTTTCGTGATTTGGGCCATACTTACGCCCCTCAAAATATAGAAGGCCGAGACGAGATTTTGTTACACTATCGAAGAAGAAGTGCTCATTGCTGCATTTTAGAACCCATGTTTAGTAGACGGTTAAGCTTCGAATGATCGTTCCTGTCATACACCTGAATACTGAGCATTCCTCCTACGACACTCTGCTGCATTCTTGGCTCCTGCTTAGTCTTGTCTCAGGTATTAGCCGTAACCCGAGTACTGCTTCGCGTGTGCCTACAGCTCCTCTAAAGCCAAATTGATCTTCGGTATCATGTACACCCATCCTTTATTCAGTCCGCGTTACAATGATAGAGGTCAAGATCTGGGTGGCGTGTGTTATTAAATTGAGGGTGCAAAATTGTTCACATTTGTTTGCAGATACATTCTTTTGTGTTGGCGCTGTAACTATTGTTCGAAGTCTGTTCGGTGTTCCCTGGATTCGTATGTAATTTGTATGAAATGGAACAGTTCTTCATGTAGCTGTTGTCAAGCAGCCTTGACGAGTTTTGCTGGTTTATCAGCATCTTCAGCGGCTTTCCCATGTTTTAGCTGCTTGACTACGAGATAAAATTGATCACACGGGGTACAAACTCCCTCCTCTTCCGGATTTCTTGCCTCAGCGTTCTCCAGTTCCTTATCTTCACTATTTCTTGCATACGGCTTTTCAAGGCATTGTTTCCTCCATTCTAGTACATATTTATGATCATAGAACAAGAAGCAGATGAGGGCGTAGCAGGTAGTTTGAAATACATTAAAGGGTTACGAAAATATAATCCACTTATTGAAACAGACATACACGTTCATGTAGTGGCAGAGTGAAAATATCCCGAAGTTACACCAAATATCGTGCGCAACATAAAACAAAAAATTACAGTAGACGTGTTATCAAATGCCATGACAATAACAGTCTAGAATAATCAATTACAGAAGATTAGGAAAAGAAAGTGTGCTGAATGTTAGAAGGATAATGAAGCTATTGAATGTGGAGTTGTAAGAACTGCTGTTTTATTACAACTGCCACCAGAATGCACCACGACAGAATATTTTTCGCGTGAGGGTATATCCATGGAGTCTAGGCCCCTCTTCTACAATGAATAACATCAATACGGCCATTTCCCCTTGGTAAGTAAGGGCCAAGCAACCGTTAGAAAATGTTCACGTGGTGGTGGTGTTGATGATGCGGTCTCCCGTTTGAAGTATGATGAGATGCAGGTTCCCACGGTAGTCTATCCTGTGAGAGGCTCTTTGCTTCTACACAAGTGCAGCAGCCGACATTCATTTCAACTTCCTTACTGTGTTCAAGTCTTCCTCTACCTGTACAAATCTTACAACCCTTCCACCTCCTCTCCCTACTCATCCTCTCGCATCACCCTGTTAACAACATTAGATCCTACGTATCCGCACGATGCATACTAGAAACTGATCCCAGCTATCAGCGAATTGTGTGATAAAAGACTTTTTCCTCCATTTCGATTCATTTCCTCCTCGCAAGTTACACGCTGTACCCGGTTCATCTTCATTATTCTCCTGGAGAAATATATCAAAACAATATATTCCATTCCTTCTGATTTGTCTATCTTCATGCGTTCCACTCATGTACATGGCTACATGGCTACACTATAGACAAATACCTCGAGAAGACTACCTAGAACTGAAATTTATATTATAGGGTAATTAATTTCTGCTTTTCAGAAACTTCTTTCTTGCTATTGACGTCCTGATGTTTACAAGTCCTCTACTTTGCTAATAATCTGTTACCTTTGCCCAAACAACAAAGCTCAGTTTACTTCTCTCAGTGTCATTTGTTAACATTTTTCCACCTTCAACTCCTAATTCAATTCTACCGCATTTTACTATCCTACTTTTACTTTTGCTAGTATTCATAGGTAATTTCTTTTCTAGACATTACTCATTTTGTTCAACTGATAATCAAAGGAAATTGGTGTACCTTACAGAACTGTAATGTCATGAACTCAGAGTTTTATTTTTTCTCCCTGAGCTTCAATCCCCATACCTAATTTTTGTCTATTGTCCGTACTGCTTGCTGAATTTCTAGGTTACAATCTTATCTCACTCTCGTCCTAGCTGCTGTATGCCTGCGAGATCCTGAGACCTTTATAATTGCACTTTGTTTTATCACAAGTTTTGGACTACATCACTCCCTGTATTTTATCCCTGTGACCCTCAGAAATGGAGTTCCTACAGATTTACTTTTGCCTTGCAGCAGTCTGTCTTCAGAGTCCTAAGGTCGGAAATGACTTACTCGTCCCCATACTTCCGCGAAACCTCCGCTACTATTGTCTTCATTAATTCGTATTAGATTTTTCGTGACTATTCCCTTAACCCTGAAACTTGTGAGCATTTGGTCTGTCTGGGAATGGGATTATTACAAGTCTGCGTGTATTTCACCAGCTTAGGATGTTTTACGTATCACGTGGAACACCTTTTTCAGGTTCCCTACCAGTGATCTGAACAATTTTGAAACACTGTTGTGTACGCCAAGAGTCTTTCTTCGAATTGGTTCTTTACTGCTGTGTGAAACTCTTTTTAGTATACCATATGTCACTTCGAATCTTCATCCACTTCCCTTTTTAAGTTGGTTTATTTTGCGGGACCCATTCATATGTTAAATCCAGCATTCAGACCTCCGTCCTTTCGTTCGTAACGGCTTGTCAGATAAGCATTTGATATTTATGCATCTGAATCTCTCTCCTCTAACGGTTTCCTTGTTTTCCCATATATGGTACCTAACTTTCCGATTGTTACACACGCTTCTATCGTTTCGCATTTCTTCTGCATCCAGCCTTGTTTTCCCGTTTACAGATTACTGCAAAACTTATTTTTACGTGTGTGTATTCACGTTTGAGACTTCATTTCCTGTTTTTCTTTTTTTACTTTTGTTCTTTAAACAGTTAAAAGCAGCAGCTGGTGAATTAGGCAAGAATTCTATTGGAACTAATATTTTTGCCCATTTGATTCTCTACTGCTCTCTCTATTTCATGTGTTCAAGTTTTCCATTCGTCTTGTAATGCAATGCTTCCCATTTCTCAGTGGGTTTTGGACTTACCTCGGACCATTTTTCCAGATTTCAATCTTTCTGCAGCTTCTTCAATTTCAATTAGCCGTTTATATCCAACAAAGTATGGATATAGGCCATAACTGCTCCTGGAAAGAAAAACGAGTTTAAAATCTGGTTTTCAAATCTCTGTCTTGTTAATGCACAATCTGAGAGGCTTTGAAAAGATAGGGAATAAGAGCAAGTGGGGGGTCCGCGTCATTTGCGAATCCCCAAACCACATAACGCTTGTAACTGACACAGTTCTTCGTCGGGTGGTAGTATCATTTTCTGAGTCTATACTAGCACTACTGAAGGCGAAAAGACCCGTAAAGTTTGTATCCCGTACTTCAGTTGACGTATACAGGTCAACTGAAGTACCGGATACTGGTGCTAGCTAGACGAACACAGCGACTTGTGTAACATTGATGAGATTTATCCATATTGGTCCATGTTATAATTGTCGTTACTTCCCATTCGCTAATACTAATTAGTATCATATTCTTCGGTTGACCTATATAGCTCAACTGAAGAATGGGATACAATTTTGACTGCTATTGGTTTTCTTGACGTGGATAGCAAAACTGTGATAAATTTCTGTCGATACTATTAGTATCGAAATCAAAAATAATTGTATCCCATACTTTATTTGACCTACATCGGTCAACAAGTAGCCAATTTTACGCACGTAGATTTCCTCGTTTTCATTAGCAGTAGTATCTTTTTCTTCAGTTGACCTATATAGGTCAACTGAAGAATGGGATGCAAGTATCATGTACGTAGATATTTCTGCCTTAGCTAGTAATACTAACTGCGTAAGAACAGAATGTTAGTAGTAGCGGAGACGAAAGAAGCACCACCTTCAAAATTTGTATCCCGTGCTTCACTTGACCTACACAGTACAACTGAAGAATAGGATACCAATGCTAACGAAAACGAAGAAATCGACATACGTTAAATTCGTATCCCATACTGCAATTAACCTATACATATCGACTGAATTTCGAGATACAACTCATATATATGTCAACTGAGGTATTCTATGCTACCACTACTTCTGTCCTTTTTTTCCTTTATTTTTTACAGAAGTACGAGGACTCAAACAAGCGATATCCTTAACATTATGGTCGAAATATTACTGGACGTTATGTATGTCAACCACCTGTTTCTCTTTCCTGGATTCCTTAGTTTCTGAACACCTGTCTCAGCTATTAAATCTGTGTAGTATATCATCTCTGGAAAATTCTGACGTCATTGGTCAGAGCGGATGGGTTGTATCCCGTTCTTCAGTTGGCCCGAGACTTTTAGTTACAGACATGTTGCCAGTATGAGAATCTTAGCGCTACATTATTGTGAAGTCGGTGATAATGGAAGAACCCTCTTTCCCATACCATACACTAAGTCATCAGCTTCTAATACCTGTGCAGTAATCATATTCCAACATCTTACTTCTTACCTGTTAAACATGATCACTACTATCAAAATTCTGAATTTCTTTTGACTCTGAAGTAAAACAGTGATGCTCCATATAAACCCCTTGGTGAAAACTCTTACCAATTATTATTATTTCATAATGTAAGTTCTAGTGTATAATGTTGTTTCTAGTTTAACCAAGCACCTAACACCATCTTGGTTGCCTAGGTGGACGGTACCAAGATGGATCAAGAGGAGGAGAGAGTAGCTGAGTGTCTTGTGGATGCTGTCAAGATAGAACAAGACTGTCAAGATTTAGAAGAGGAGGAACCCGAGAGTCTTATGGATGCTGCCAAAATGGGCGAAGCATGTAGTGACACTGAGGAAGGGGCAAATGAGGGTGTCGTGGACGTTTCTGATATTGACCCAGCATGTGGAGATGAAGAGGAAGGGACAACTGAGAGTGTAGTGAATGCTGCCAGGATGGAAGAATCCCATCAAGACTTAGAGGAGGAGGCAGCTGAGAGTCTCATGGGTGCTGTCCAGACGGATGCAGACTGTGAAGATGAGGAGGAGGGCTCAGCTGAGACTCTCGTGAATGTTGCTAAGACGGAACAAGCCCCTAGAGATCTAGAGGAGGATGCAGCCGAGAGCCTCATGGGTGCTGCCAAGATGGAGGAAGTCCATGTAGTGGTGGAGGGGGCAGCTGAGAGACCTTGTAACCAATCCTCGGGTGCCGCTTGCACCCACTGAAAAATGTTCGTTTGTTCCTTTAAGTTCTTCTTTGTGTTCAGATTTTCTTCTGTTTGTCGTTCTGAGTTTCGTTTTTTGCTGTGTTCAGTTAATGTTGTTTGTGTTTATTCATTTTTCAATTTTCATTAACAATCCTTGGTTTATTTAAAACAAAAAAATAAATTTTACGTATTTCACCAACTGTTCTCTTGTTTTTTAGTGTACTTCTGCAACAGTAATAGTTGCCGAATTGAAAATACGTTTCATTTTCAGTTTATTCTATAGGTCACTCTCTCTCTCTCTGTCGTTACAATGAAATCAACAACGGACTAAACCCAGGGCTCAGGCTAAGGCATTTACGTAGTATGATTTTATAGTTGTTAGAGGGTGTAAGGTAACCAGCCGTAATATCGTTGGTCCGATGTCTCTAATGACTCTGGGTAGGATCATGGCCTGGACAATTGTCCGCACTTGTGACCAATATCTGTGAGTGTATTTCATGGCTGCAACACGTGTGGGAGTGCCTTGGATGAAAAATGCCGAAAGAATATTGCAGAGGTTGCTGAAATCTCTTCTCCCCGACGTAGCTAACTTCTTTTTCGTAGAAGCGTACATCCTTCAATCTGAGAGTTGACAGATTTGCAACATTTTGTTTGTGATCCCCCCTGCTTCTCCACTGAGTTTCTTTGTAGCTTGTTTAAAAATACTGTCATGACATGCCGGAATATACAAACTGTAGTCGAGCTGCCATAGCCTCATTATTTTCTGGTATGATTCTGCGCTAATCATACATGCGCAATAAATTGGGTTGTTTCAGTTTCCCGCTCGTTTTAACTCGGGAAAGTCCCTAGAGAGGAGAAATAGAGTAGTAGTGGTGCTGTGGGGAGAAGTACAAATTAGAGCACGTATCCGTCTCTGGCCAGCTTCTCACCTGCGTAGCACGGTAATATGATACGCTGTAACGTGAAAGAAATGTGTCGTATGCCACTCAGCTTGATTATGCCACTCATTCCTATCCCCAGTGAGTATTGTTGCACTATGTGCTCATCAGTAGTTTGTAAAAGGACCCAGTTATTTACGGTTAATGGGCTACGAAAGTATGTGCGCGAGCAACAGATTTTTTCCGTATGCTTTACCAACGTGTATTATTTCAAAGCAAGTGTGTGGTGGGAAAACAAAGCATACAACTTTGTAAGTACATAAAGTAGGTGCAGGTTGTGATGTAACATCTCAGTGTGCTAAATAGTCTCATTATTATTTAATTTAGTGCAATGGATATGGAAGGGAAGTGTCCTCAGTAACTAATTGATCGGGTTTATAGCTGGGCCGTAATAGAATCACTTTAAAAGTCTTAAGGAATCAATTGGGGCACCATACGCCCACCAGAAATTGTCGGCAATCAGAACGGAGACTGAATATTTACAAACGGTACACAGAGAGAGCACACCTACCCACTGATTGTGGAAGTTAAGCAAGTAAGCGTAATAACAAAAAGAAGGTGAGCTCATCGATGTATCAGCGTGACAAAATTCACAACATCGCACAGGCCAAGAAAGAAGAAACCTCATCGTCTATGTAGTTGTGACCACGTGCGATCGTAGTAGAGATATTTCATATACCTTACAGACAGCTACATCGCCCACGCATCGACTACAACGCACCCAAAAGTTTATGTCAAATTCACGTTAACACACGCACACTGCCTGATTTAAAAGCTATGCACAAGGAGCGGTTGCCCATTGTCTGTACAGTCACGCGCACATGGCTTTTTTAAGACAATGGTATACACATTACGCACCATTTAATAGGTCTTGATTCCGATAAAATTCACCCAGTAATATTCTTTCTCAATGTATGTTTTCACATGCATGCTGCCATAAATGAGAGCCATTGATGAACGACGAGAGCTCATTTTATGTGTAGCCATGGCCACGTGGTACATGGAGAACAGTGGCATACAGTTTACTGACGGTGAGATCATTCTTCATTGGAAGAACGTTCACACGATAATATTTTTATACAGTACACACGAAAACACGCAACTTATTCGGTATGAAATGTCCGAGTTAAAGTGCAAGCTAATTGTCTTTGCGGCCATCAACGACAGACAATGGAAGGCAATGACTGATACGTTTCACACAAAGAAATCATCAGTTGATCCTATACAAATTGCTGGAGAAATAAGAAAGGAGCACCTGTAATTAAATAATCATAACATCAGCAGTCCTAAAACTAAAGGCTAAAGGCTGATGATTCAATGATTGCACGATGGAAATTCCATCAGACTTTGCTTTCCATATTACCAGAAATATAAAAATTAATGTGCATTATAACACTTCGCTACTATTAACAGACTTACAAGAAAAGTGATTAATCAGTTACTTTTGTAAATAACTCATTCTCGTACCTTAGACAGCAACCTGAAGGTGACGCTCTGACGGAGCGACCGTTCACTTAAAAGACAAAGATACGATGCCCATCGTGGCATACAGATGAGGCAGTATCGACTTTCTGTTCCACGGTAGAATAAATTGAATCATTTCCGTCACCAATCATGGCACAAAACATTTCAGACTACTATATATCTACGTCATACCTATTTTGTTTGCAATCTTTCCCAGAAACATAGGTAGTTAGCAACTTGACATTACACATGCATTTATGGATGCATGAGCAAGCATTCATGCTCTTGACTCACTGCACGCTATCTACATCGTAATAAAATGCGGACACATAATGGAAAAAGGGGGTATGTGCACCAATTAATAACTAAACCTGTTATCCACTATCTTCCTCAAGAGAGTACTGGTACACTGGATAGGTAAAGTTATTGAAAATACAGTTCTACTGATACAATTAAAAATGAAGTAGCACTTGTATAATGCAAGTAATACCAAAAGCCGCAGTAATGTAACGGTACATATGGTAGTCTGTCAGCATTCATGTAATATTGTACCTATCATCTTATACAGAACACAAATGATTGGGTTAATTAATTTTTTGATTAAATAAACCTCCTCCTTCCATGATAATGGCCAGATGGTGATTTTTATCCACTGTATACAAACTCACTACTACCGAAATACAGAATTGTCGGAGTTCGATACAGACTGATGTATCGAGATATTATGGTTCTGCTAGATCTTATTTATTCGTTGAGTATACCAATTGTGCTGATCTCACCTTGCTAGTCGTTTAAAATTAGAGTGAGGTTGCCTGCGCACGCCTAACCTGCACTCTTCATCAGTAGGAATGTAAGGGGTTTAAGGGTCAAGCGTGCACACCATTCCTTCCTCTGAAGATGGTAGGTACAGACTCCGACTGTGGCAGGTGGAGGTCATGCCCCTGCCTAAGCCGTGCCTATTTCTGTCAGTTCATAATGTCTCAGCGCTCCAGTCTCACGCAAGTAATTTACCAGCCATGAAAACCGAAACAGCCAGTCAGAGTACAGTATTAAATTTGGTTTAAAAACGAAACTGCCAGTCGCTCTCCTTGTTATCTGTACCTTCTAATAGCCAACAATTCTCTAAATTAAGTATTACCTGTATTTTTTAATGTACTGTGTTAAGATATTGATAATATTGGTATACCTTATAGTACTTCAGTGTCTAAAATATATTTATTATCTATCGAAATGCACATTTCACTATAGCTGATTAAATAGCAAAACTGGTTATTGTATACATCTCCTAATTGTCTGTGGTAATTAACAAATTACGAAAGGATATTGGCATTGCTATTTTATATCTACCTGAGCCAATGAACTCTCTGTACAAAGATCGAATGTTCATCACCTGACATATCGTTAAGCGCTTTTATAGAGTGGGAGAGGATGGAAGTTTTACGCTTAAATGTAATCGATGTTACTGAACGCTAATACTGTTTATATTACTTTAGAACTTTAACATACATGCGGTAACGTGTTTAACCATCAATATTATATTTTTATGGTACTTAAGTACACACGCTACAACAGGAATGATACTTTGTGACGAGATATCTAATGCCTTGTATCACTTACACTACATATCATCTTAATATAAAAAGGAAGTTTTATAATGTTCCCAATACAATATGCAAACACCCAACATGTCCAAAGGATAAGATCGTGTAACTCCCACCTGAGGCCTAAAACCCTAAACGCCTATTCTCAAATTAACTGAAACAGTAGTAGTACATCTGTATCTATGACTGTGATATAACACGTGATGTACTAAAATAACTTGCTAAGCTCACAGCTTATAGGTTTTGTTAGCTATACAAGAGACTGTGGGCAAAAATCAAGCTGATGAAGCATCATTTTAGGGGAGAAGATTATCGTCTCATGACAAGACCTTTAATGCACTTTATCGCTAAAACTACGTATTTGCGTAGTGTAATTGTACTTTGACTACCGCGCCTCCGCCAATACAAAGATATAATTTACGATCGCGCACGCAGAAGAGCGCTGCGCCAGCGACCGATTTTTATAAATAATTTTGTTCGTCTTTTTACTTTTGCGTAGGTTTTTGTTTTTAACAACTAATTGATGACACTCTCTCTCTTGTCTTCATACCAAAGACATGTATTTTTCGCCGATGTGTTGAATGTGCTTTTGGGTGGAAATTAAAATTATATTACAAAGCGAGCTTGTTTCAATAGTGATTCGAGGTGGTTATCGACAAATTTGTAAATTGATCATGACAGTGACAACTTGAAGAAGTTTTCAACAGACGGAGAAAAGTGAAACACGGGTCGTCCTACAAGAGAAATTAGGAGGACAGCCATGAAGACTATATTGTAATTGATACTGCGTATCTAACAAGATTATAAGGTAAATTTCAATTAGTTTCTGATGCTATTTCCGTACAGTCGCTTTTTGTAGTGTTGCCGACCTGGTCTGCCACGCACGGTCAAATTATAGCACGATCTCAATCAATAATACAAAGTCCGCCTTATCCGTAACTGAAACCACCAAAATTCCAAACCCAATCAGATTTTCTATTTTATATTTTTCACGGCAGAACTCCGAGGATAAGGAAACACTAAAATTGGCGTCCTGGTGACAGGACTTACAATCTCCGGATTTGATACAAGTGCAATTATTATAAATTTTGGACATTTTATCTAATTTTAACCACTTAATAGCATCCCAAAATGAATTTGGACTAAGTCTCATTCATTTCAATTGTAATGTTACGTGCATGAAATTTACAACAATATTGTTTTCCCATTTATTAATTCGTGTTAATTTTCATTTTCATGCTGAGGAAATTAAAAAAAAAAAGGGAAAAGGATAACGTTCCATAAAATAATTTGCACGGACGCGAAAGAAAAATTTTGGATTGAAAACACTATATTTGACGCTACATTTGCAACATAAGACTGAAGACCAAAAAAAAAAAATTGGTGAGTACAGAAATTTACATTTTTTCCAGTTTCAAGCAGCCATCTGTACTTCCTTTATTCCGATCCATTTATTTCGAAATTATTTTTTCAAATTGTAGTTTAAATTGATTTACTATTATTGCAAATGATAAGTGAAGAGCATATCCACAGTCATTTATTTGGCAGAGGGAAATTTCAGTACCAGTTTAATAATTTAATTTCTAATTAAAAATCATATAGAAATATCCATTTCCATAAGAGAAATTTCAGATTTCAACATATCATATTTAAAAAAATTTTTTTTGCCATTGGAAAATTTTATTTGCAATTAATTACGAAAACAGCAAGATGGACGCTAGACGCGTAGAAATTGTTTCCGTGGACGAGCTTAGTGAAAGTGACACATTGCAAAACATGTCCGACAGTCAAATGAATATTGAACTTAATTGTGAGGATGTTCAAGACATAATTTTACCGGATCGATTAAGACGACAACCCCTATATTTAAACAGATATACAGGCGAATGGAGAGTGAGTACTAGGCGACAAAACGCGACATTGACAAAGTCAACTTCAGAACCGGACATCAATCAGACATGAAGAAATGGCGAAACTAAGACACAGGACTCTGACATGCTCAACCAGATTCTGAAGTTACTTGGTGACCAAAACAGAAAATTTGACGAAAGATTTGACGCTTTAGACGAGAAAAATGACAATTTAAAACGTGACATTGGGAAATTTGACACTAGATTCGATGAACTGACACGGGACATAAAACAAAATTTTGAAAAACAATCGAGACAAATTGCCGACTTAACAGAAACCACCAGTAGTCTTGGAAGGAAATTTACTGACTTACCAGACAAGATTACGAGACAAGAAAAGGTATTTGTGGAATTCAGTGACGAGACAAAAATTTACTTACAACGATGTAATGAGAAATTGTTAACAGTAGTTTTTGAACAACAGAAAACCAGTACCCAAGTTGACGAATTACGACAGTCACACAATTCCGTAAAAACAAACCAAGAACACTTAGACCTGACGATTACAGACCTTTCAGACAGATTAAATGATGTAACATTGGAGCAGAAATCCTTACAGGAAAAGTTAGAAAAACTTGAAGACAGAGCAGATGTAGCATCTTTAAAGAATGACACAACTCTAGCAGAGAAACTTGTACATGAATGCAAATTATGTGATGATTATTTAGATGAGAAGTTTGAGACAATGACACAGATCATTTTAGATAAGACAAAGGAACTAGTAAAGGGAGAAACAGATAATATTCAGAAAGAGGTACGTAAACTTAAAGAAAATGTAATACCAAGTTTGTCAGTGATACCAAAACCCATAACAGGCAACCAAAACACAAATGAGAATCCGAATAATGCTAGACCCAGCACACAGCCGAAAATAGAATTACCAATGAGTGATACAAATCCCAATGAACCATTTTCAATGCTACCACAAGATCAAAATTACTATCAGACATCACCACACACTATGCACAGTTTGACACAAAATGCAGGACCCATTATACCATCGGGAGTAGCTGATGAAACATTAGTACGACATGGATACTTTCAGACATTTTCATGTGATGAGAAAGACAAAGTGCATCCGATTGATTTCATCCGCTCTTTTGATGGTATTTTCCCGAGACATTGGTTAGAAGCCGATAAAATTCAATATGTTACAAATTTGTTAGGTGGAAGAGCAGCTAAGTGGGGAGCAGCAATGAAAAGACGATGTTTAACATTTGAACAGTTTGAACAAGCATTTCTTGAGGAATTCTGGTCGATCACAGAACAGCAAAGTTTAAAACGAGAAGTATACAATCCAGAAATTTACAACCCAAAGAAAGAGACTTTACGTCAATACTTTGAACGCTACCTAGACAAAACATTATATTGGACAAAACCAGCAGATTTACCAGACGTAATTAGGGCACTTAAAAGCCACTTACCATTTCCTTACCGTGATAACTTAATAGGAGTGTCCGAGAACAACATAAAGAATTTTTTCAGTTATGTTGATGAGATAGATGTTGTTTACAGAGACGAGATCAGGAATTTTAATCAATTGTATCCGATCCATTCAAGCAATTCGCGTACGCACAACAGAAACGACAGAGGCTACTGGAATCCGCCTCAGACACCACAACAAAACACACAAAGAAACAATTCGCACTACACTGGGACAAATCCATTCAATATTAGGAAACACAACTCGCAGCATTGGCAAGGAAACAGTAATTATTACTATAATGGTTATCCGAACAGTAATTACAATCAGAACAATAACAGTTATATTCAAAATAACAACAACAGAAAAAGGAACCGAAATCATAGAGATCAAAGAAGGTAGGATAACAGGTACCATCCAGGATATTTTCAGAGAAACAACATCCAACAACATCCAAACATGTATTGCAGAAATAACAGTAATGACAATAACAGTTACAGTCATGGGCGAAATAATGTATGGGGAAATCACAATGGACCACCGCCACGACACATGCAATACAGCAATCCTCAATTCCTACCTAACGGAACTCCCAATGCGACGCGAGGTAATGTCAACAACCAAACAGCTGATACTTGGGTGACGCGCGACAGAAATGTAAATATTATTGAGTTGGGCAATGAACCCAACCCGCAGCAACAACCGAATTTGCCGGAAAACGAACGACGACCGAGCTAAGCGCTCGAGTTACGGTCGATAGGGAGCAGAGCGCAACGGAACCGACGATTTGTCTTCTCCGATATGATGACAGTAAGAAAATAGAAAAAGAATTATATCAGAATGCAGATTTTAACACTACCAGTAAAGAAGATTATTCAGGCTATAACACGAGTTATGATTGGTAGTTATGAAGTGGAAGTAATATTAGATACAGGAGCAGCAGCAAGTGTCATTACAATGTCCTTATATAATGAACTCAAACAAATATTGAACATACAAACATTGCCAGTACACAATTATCACATTATAAGTGCCACCGGTAACAAATCAAAGAATATGAAATTTCAAGCTCTAAATAAGTTCACATTTTCAAATATACCACTCAATTACAGTTATCTGGTAGTAGACAAATTAGTTATGCATTGCATAATAGGAATTGACTTTTTGAATGAATATTGAGATATTCGCTATTTTTGACTTCATTAAAACAGCAAATACGAGTAGTTAATACTTTCAGCCAGAAGGCAAATATTTGTTTGTAAATAATGATTAATGTATAATGAGGCGTCGCATAGCGACGGTGGAATTTTCTAATGATGTAATTTGTCGTCTTGGGGCGGCAATAAAAACAGAAAAATACGGATAGATATACGATCCTTCACTATTTTGTTCGCTGGAGAACAAATGAAGCCTTGAGCGCTAAGAAGACTTGTACTGTTTTTCTCAAGTAAGACCGACGCAGATTTGTGGCAGTCTGATCTAAATTTTTACTAAATGTATAAAAACGTGTGATGTCTAAGTTTGAGTGAAGTGTAAAGAACTGTTATAACTTACCGTGACGACGCCCGAGCGACTCAAAGAAGACAATGGCCATATAAAAGAGCGCTCAGTGGACATGATACGGACATAAAAATCTACAGTCATTGTAGTACTAAGCTTAAGGTACGATATATGTTTTAGTTTATAATAAATATTTGTTCTGGGAATACTGAATCATTTAGCAGTGCTCATTCCTATCATCTCCTCAGTATTATTTTCATTTTAATTATGCATTTTGATAAGATTACAGACACGGAGATCAGCAGTCCAATGTGCGTGTTATATTGATAAAAAGAAAACTGTTTTATCGTCTTTTTGCATCAGCTTTAATATTGAATTTCCCTTTTGTGTGATGTTACAGTTGTTTTTGCGCCCTTAAGAACTTTCTGGTCCCTTAGGAAATTGTTTTGTCATAACAATAACTTCACAACCGGGTATGATCGTATCTACGATCATGAAGTCATTAGAAAGACGATAATGCGATTTCTTAATCAATAGCACGCTAGTTGTGACTGCCTCAAGCCACGCGAAACTGCAAGTAAAAACTATTCACATCTCATAATGCAATATTTTATGACAATGGTCAATCCACGATTCTTACGCCAATTGTGGTTGATAAAACAGTAAGCTAAATCTCAATTTCCAACTTTCCATTGAATAACAACATCAATTTTATTTTGTAACATCACACTTGGCGCCCGAACAGGGACTTGACCAAAAATTAGTTCAAATTCTTGGAAAATTTCTATGTGCTTGTGTTAATATATGTTCTGTCGTTTCATGTACACATCATCTCTCTGTGAGAATGACAGAAAATACGCTGGTCGATAACGCAGTTTAATTATCGAGAGAAAGGAAAAGAAAAGAGACGCGAATTTGCTGAGACAACATAGCGGTAACCAAGCCATCAAAAAGTAAGTCAGAATTTTGCATACGCAGTGTAGTGCTTCAGTAGCAACGTTGCTTTTCCAAGTCGATCCACATCCTTTCTATCTCCTTCCCGCTATAGAAAATCTGCTTTATTTTATCTTTCAAAGTAAAATTATTCGTAGTCTGATAATAGAAATTATTTCTCCCCATTGTTAGTATAGCTGTATTACATTTTCAACATGGTGGATAGTGTGTGCAATTTGCAGTGAAGAGCATCTTCATTCATTTGTCTGAAACGTTTAGGTTCCATCTTGTCTTCTCGCCAGATAGAATTTCATTTGTTGCTCACGCGAGAGCGGTGCTCTTAGCGGACTCACCACGTCAATGACAAACGACGAAAGCCTTGCGTAGCACGTGGTTAACTGACGAAAATGGCAGATAGTAAACAGAGACAGGTGACAACAGGAGACGGGAGTGAAGACGTTAATAGTATTCCATACCCTTTACGATCGCGAACGGTAGGTTCCCGTGTGGAAACTGAACTAACCATGTCTGCAACAGGGGAAAGTGACCCTAAAGTCCAAATTCTTCCCGCTGCAGCTACAAATGACCTCGGTGCGTTAATGGAAATGCTGAAACAACAGTTTGACGCAGTAAATGAGACTATAAAAACACAGAATGAGACTGTTAACGCCCGATTAGATGCTGTAAGCGAATCAGTAAAAACACAAAATGAGACTGTTAACGCCCGATTAGATGCTGTAAGCGAATCAGTAAAAACACAAAATGAGACTGTTAACGCCCGATTCGATGCTGTAAGCGAATCAGTAAAAACACAAATTGAGGCTGTTAACGTCCGATTAGATGCTGTAAGCGAATCATTAAAAACACAGCTAGGCACAATCAAAACAGATCTGCATAAAGAAATTACGGCTGAATTAAATACCCATTTGGGTGAGGTGCAAACTAAGATCAGTGATCAAATTCAGAAAATGCAGAAACAGGTGAAAAGTGAAATAGCTGAAGTATCTGGAACATTAAACACAAAAATTCAGGCAGCTACCAAAGAAATAAACTCAGTTAGAAATGCAGTATCTGACATTGAAGGTGTAGTGGAGGATCTGTCGAGGCAGATAGACTCAATCAATATTGAAGAACAGGTTAAGAGCACCGTGAAAGCACACGCGGAGGCATTGTCGGAACACTACGGTGAATGGATAAAGGGTAAAGATATTTTTATCGAAAAGAAGGTCAGGGAGGAGCTTAGGGAGACTGTCAAGGATGTAACTTATGAAATCTTAGCTGCTCCTGGTAAGTCTGGAGACACAGTGGTTTCTGAATTGGGACACATTCGGAGGACACTTACACGGGATCTTCCCGAGTGGAAGCAGCAAGTAGTGGACGAAGTCAGAATGCTGAGAAACTGGGTAGAAAATCCTCACACGCATACGCAAACTATAGGGAACAACTCTTTAGACGGTGACGAATGTCAGTCAACTCCTTATCGTTCACCGCCTGATTACATGCAAAACGACAGTCATGTTGAGTCCCGAGTAGGGAAAATAAATGATCCGCCCACAATCGTGAGTTTAATGCAAGAGGAAAGTGTGATTAAGCATCGCACTTTTCCTGTTTTTCATCCGCAGAAGCGAGAAATACACCCCATCGTGTTCCTAAAGAATTTTTCCGGCATATTTCCCAGGAGCTGGACAGACAGACAGCGTATTCAGTTCGTCACTGGCTTTATTTCTGGTGATGCAGCATTATGGGGAACGGAAATGGTAGACACGTGTAGGAATTATGAAGAGTTTGAGAAAATGTTCTTGGCGAAATTTTGGAGTAATGGGGTACAGCAGAGATTAAGGAAGGAGGTGTATGGTGCGGAAATTTTCAATGAGAAGCGTGGAAGTCTCCGGCGATACTTCGAGAAGTATCTAGCAAAAATTAAATTCTGGGATTCTCCGATTTCTTCCAAGGACGTAATTATGATTCTCAAAAGCAAACTCCCTGTGTCCATTAGAGAGAAACTAGTAAATGTGTCCGAAGAAGACACGGATGCATTCCTTTCTGTGCTGGATTCCTTAGATTTAATTAGCGAGGATGTGCGCTCCAAGGTTGGCAGCGGCAAATTCTTCCCTGGCAGCCAGCAGAATGCATCGCACGCGGACAACAATGCGCCGAAGGAGAGAGCGAGCTACTGCGACCGCTGTTGCCAACCTGCCAGCCGTTATGAAAACGCAAATGGCAATAACTTTAAATGGAAGCAGAAAACCAATTACAGTAATCAGCAGAGATACCACCCAATTTACAACCACCAGGTACAACATCAGTACGGAAACCCACCCTTTAATTCTGCGCCGGAGCAGTATGGAAACTCTCCACAAACGATTGGTAATTTTTCAAATGGGCCAGTGTACAATCAAAGTTATAGGCCGAAAAATAGCAAGTGGCATGGGCAAGGCGGAGGCCACCCAGCACATCAGAACAACTTTTCACAGAATAGAGGACCGCGGAACAATTTTCAAACGGTACCAAATGCGAACTTTCCTTCACAAGGAAATGGTTCTGCCGGCAACCAAAAGATCGGGCGACAGCCGCCGTCTCAAGTATTTTATTCACAAGTGAATGCACCCAGTGGATTTTACCCCTCTACACCGGCATTTGTA
Source organism: Schistocerca serialis cubense (assembly GCF_023864345.2). Lineage (NCBI taxonomy): Eukaryota > Metazoa > Arthropoda > Insecta > Orthoptera > Acrididae > Schistocerca > Schistocerca serialis. Next base: position 46,263,310 of record NC_064645.1, read on the forward strand.
CCACATAACCAGCACCAATATGAAACGGAACAAACACTTAAGGCCGTGAATGACAAACAGGTTAAACATCCTGCGGAAAATTAGAGGCAGCACCTTTCAGCCTCCTAGAGGTCGCTGCCGGTTCCAGTGGGGGTACTAACGAATACTCTGATTCTGAGTATGTTAATGCGATACGGTACGACCATGAGACCGACTTACGAGATGACCTTGCACCTGACCTAGAAGCTCAAGACATTAATGACATTTATGATGAACAGGTCCAGGCTTCGATTAAGATTTCTATTGCCAACATTCCTGTCACAGCCATTGTTGATACAGGAGCAAACATCAATGTGATGTCATCATGTCTCTTCAGACAGGTGTCTTCTGTTTCAAAAGTTTTATCATTGCCGATTCAGGGCTGCTCCATATCGGGAGCGATTGGTCCATTGAAAGAGAGAGTTAGTTTACAGACGCAGCTAGACTGCAGATAGAATCTGTTTTGGTTTTTTGCCACTTTCTAATAGTAAAGAACTTGTCAGTTCCATGTCTCTTGGGGATGGAGTTTCTTCGACAAACAAAAGCAGTGATAGATATTGAATCTGGAATGTGTACCTTTATCGTAAATCAACAACAAGTTGTTGTTAACTTGTTAAGGAGTAAAGTGAAGGCAGTGTTGACATTGCATCAGGTTTGGAGACGACAGAGGACCGCCAAACCGTGCTTTGATCAGAGAAATGATCTGAGTAAATGGGATGACATAAATGACAATGAGTATGAAGACTTACTTCCTGACACAGACGAGATCGATGCTAAAGCCAAGGAATCGACTGAACTCAGGGGGGAGCAGAAATATGAGTTGTTCCATTTATTAGTAAGTTACAAGAAAATCTTTTCAAAGAAACCAGGAGTAATAAAAGGGTTCGAGTATAAAATGGAAGTGCTTCCCCACTCAACGTTCTGCAAAGCAAGCTATTCAGTACCCTACGCCCGACGAGAAGCTGTAAAGCATGAGATTAAGAAAATGCTGTGTTGGGATGTTATCGAGTTATCGAATTCGCCGTACTCAAGTCCCTTGTTGTCCGTACTTAAACAGGACGGTAGTGTCAGACTAGTACTGGACGCCAGATCAATAAACAAAATAATTGTACCGATAAGGACTCGACCTGAAGCACTTGAGGAACACTTGCAAAAATTTCATGGCATTAGATTTTTGAGTACACTCGATTTAAGAAGTAGCTATTGGCAGGTGAAATTGGCCAAGGAATCCAGAAAATATACTGCTTTTATATTTGCCGGCCGCTCATATCAGTTTAAGGTCATGCCTTTTGGTTTAAATGTAAGCTCGGGAATATTTATTTCTGCTCTCGATTTTGTGTTAGGACCTGAACTTCTGGATGAGGTAACTGTTTATGTAGATGACGTGTTGATAGCCACTAAGAACTGGGAAGATCATTTAGCTATTCTACGAAAGGTGTTTCAGAGATTTCAAGAACATGGTGTTACAGCGAATCTGAAAAAGTCAAAATTTGGAAAACGTGAGGTAAAGTTTTTAGGTCATGTGATTACACCTGAAGGGATTAAACCCGACCCGGAAAAGTTGTCTGCGATTAAGAATTTCCCTACGCCGGTAACTAAGAGGCAACTAAGAGGATTTCTCGGTCTTGCGTCTTTCTTTCGACGATTTCTGTCTGGTCAAGTAATGAACAATCCCGCTTTGCACAATCTTCTGAAGAAAAGTACGCATTGGATTTGGACACCAGAGTGTCAGAAAGCTTTTCAGGCAATTAAAGATGGTCTTGTAAACAATAACATTCTCTGTCATCCACAAATGGACAAAGAATTTTGTATCACCTCAGACGCTTCGTTTGTTGGAATTGGATCTTGTTTGTTTCAGATTGAATTAGTAGACGAAACAGAGCAGATCAGAGTGATTAGTTTTGCGAGTAGGGTCTTAACAGAATGTGAAAAGTCCTATTCAGTTACTGAGCTGGAGGCACTTGCGGTTATTTGGTCCTTCAAGAGGTTTCATTATTACATTTTTGGCAGAAAGATAAAAGTGTTTACGGACCATCAAGCACTTTCGTATCTTTTGACCTGTAAATTACAACATCCGCGCCTGACCAGGTGGTGTTTATTTTTGCAAGAATACGATTTTGATATTGTGTATATAAAGGGCAAGGATAACATTATTGCAGACGCACTTTCTCGTTCACCAGAAGGTCTGCCTGAGACAAGTGAGTTGGTAGAACAGATGTCGAATTACAAAGTTCTTCTTATGCAGGATCCCATTCATAGAAAATATTTCTTGGAACTGTGCAAGCAAATCCAGACACTACAGAGCACAGATCCTAAGTGGGGAAAAGTAATCAGACTTCTTCAAGAAAATCCAAACCATAAGTTGTCCAAATTCTTCAAGATTCATAATCAGGTATTATTTCATCGTACCTCTGTGTCATCAGACAACTGGCTTGTTTGTATACCTAGCAGTTTTGTCGAACATCTTTTGTGGTATACCCACATTTCTTGGGGCCACTATGCTCATTAGCATTGACCTGGCTGGCCCTCTACCGATGGGTAGGGGAGGTATCAAATACCTCGTTGCTGTTCTCGACAACTTCACTAAATACGTTCGAATGTATGTTATGAAGACATCTTGTGCTCCGCCTATTATACGCTGTCTTGAAAATGACTATTTCCCTCGATTCGGAGTCCCCGAATCTATACTTTCAGATAATGCATCCAACTTTATTTGCCGCAAATGGCGTGAGTTTTTGGCCCATCACAATGTTAAGCAGATCTTAATATCACGTTTTAGGCCTCAGTCGAATTTGACTGAGCGGATCTTCAAGGAGTTTAACAGAATTGTTCGGACGTACATTCCAGACAAGCAAACTCGTTGGGTTGATTTTGTGACACCTTTTGAGGAGATAGTTAATAATTTGCCACACACTTCCACAGGTTTTACTCCACACGAGTTGATATCTCGAAAGAAGGAACAGAATGAGTGGGTTGATCCTCTTCCCAAGATACCTAGCCCTGAGGTAGATCTAGATGTCAAAATTCGAGAAGCTTTAAGTTCCATTACCACCAATGCTCAATTAACGAAGAAAGGCTATGATAAAAAAGTAAACAAAGTTGTAAATTACCATGTAGGTGAAAAGGTATTACTTAAGACTCATTTCAAGCCATCATTAATATGTAAGAAAAATCGCAAGTGGCAACATTTGTACCAAGGTCCTTACCTTATTTTAAGGAAACCGCACATAGGGAGTTATTTATTAACTGACCCGGCTACGGGGAGAGTAAAAGGCTTATTTCACCACCAAGACTTAAAGAAATTTTATAATGGTAGTGGTTAAATACTGTCGTGGAAATGAATTCTTGCTTACTGGAAATTTCCTTGTGTGAACTGTTAATGATAAGTATTGTGTTGAACAGCGCACTGACTACATGGTAACGGCTACTACATGTAAACTTTAAGTATTAAATGCTATGTATGGAAAAATTGTTTACAGTGATGGACATTGAACTGATATTTCTTCAACAAGCTGAAGCAGGAAATAGGGGTTGCACCAAGAATTTCAATTTAATTTTAAGTTAGTATTAAGAAAAAAAAAGTGCTTGCGAGGCGATTGCCCGGAGCTATATAAATATGTAAAGGTAAGAAATGGAGAAGGATTCGTAAATAAGCACTTCTCTCAAGGTACAAGAAGATTTATAGATTTATTTTTAGTAATGTAAGTACTTGAAGTTCTGTTGTAAAAGCCCAAATTACCTGCTTAAAAAAAAAAAAAAAAAAAAAAAAAGGGTACATGGTCAAACAGTCCAGACAGTGGACAGGAGTAGAAGAAATAGCTTAAAGTTCAGTTAAAGCGTGCTGTTAAATGGAAAAACAAGTGGTAACCCACATGTGTTCACGCAAGGAGACAATAAGCTGTAGTAAACTAAGTTAGGTGAAATACAGTACAAATAGAGGCAAACCATGAAGCATCAATAATGTAGCGTAAGTACTCCACGAGGCCATTAATTGCTATGAAAGTAAACTATTACCCTGTGATCGGAGCCCAATGTAAAGAGAATATGAGGAATGTTAGCTGACGAATTGATTTCAGTAGAATCAAGGTACTAAATAACCACACAGCAAGCCCCCTGTATCATAAATAAGTCCAAGTAAAGATCTTCAGAAGATTTGTAGTGTAATCTAGCGACCATTCAATACTCTAATTGAAGGCTAATCTAAAGAATAAGCAATTCAGTGATATTTAAACTTAATACTGACTATAACCAGAGTAAGACGTAGAAGTAGCAAAGCATGCTGTAATGAAAGAGGTTGAAATTTATATATGTGCCTATGTTTATTATGATAATTTTATTTACATGCAGATTTTATTGCAAAAATGTCTCCTGAGACACTTCTCTTATGAAATCCATTTTCCTTGTGCCCGTTCCTTTTGATCTTGGTTCATTAACCCACACCAAGGGTCGACTTGTAAAAGGCACGTGTGCTTCGGGGCAAAGCAGTGCTCATGAGAAATGAGACACGTAGCGTGATGAACTTCGCTAGCTTTGGTAATGTTTGTTATGGACCGGTTGCGTAAACCCAGTGAACTGTCGGTAATTCCATTCATGCGAAAAATAGTAGACGCACGTTACCCTATTTTTTTTTTTAACAGAGAACGATTGCTGAGTACATGAAGCGAAGAGGGAGACCTATTGTTATCCAGTCTGCCCTCAAATATAAAAACAAATTTGGCAAGCACAAAAAAAAAAAAGATTCAGCGTTAAATGCATACTCGTTAAGTAGTAGATATGCTGCGTGGCAGTAGAAAATGATCTTGGGTGCACTAAAGAATAAATGCAACGAGTGTTGCGAAACCTGTAGTTTTCATAATGAGGGGATGAGCCCTTAAAAGAAAGTTTGAAAGAATATTTTTAGGTTCACTAGTGAAAGTAAACCTTGAGGTATAAAGAGTCCATTCATAAAGCAGTTGTTCACTGGACTTAACAAAAGGAGTGACCATTAATTGTAAATATTAGCTCGTAAGTCATCTTTTGTAAATAGTAGAATTAAGTCTTTCTGTACCAATGGAGGAAACCTGCAAAATTAATTGTTTTGTAAATGAACTCTATCGGCGAAGGAACTAAGCACGAATGCTGTGTGAAGATGCATACTAAAGTGCGACGTGCATCATAAAAATAACTGTTCACTGTATATTAGTGGTAGTGTTGTACTGCAAGTGTAAAAAGAAGTCAAGGCTACGACAACAGGTGCAACGCAAAGTTCAGTGTTGTTCTAAGTGCAGCGACAGCTAAAACATTCGTCGTCACTTACCTGTGAGCCTCATGGGAGGCAGTTGACAGAGAAGTATGGAGGCAGCTTCAGTGTCTGGCTCCTCCGATGGAAAACGCGCGCGAGGTGTTTGTATCGATGCACTCGTGTGATACGAAGTTCACAAAAAAAAAGGAGCACTTGACGACCAGCAGCTCTGTTACAGCCTGAGCGCGAACGGATACTGAGTGTTGGAGCTCACGCAACACTGTGCAGCCGCTGTGAGTGGCTGACGTGTGGGTGACGAAACAATCCAAACTTTAAACTGCTAACCGCCATGACTTCCATTGTACATACTGGAGGAAAGACATTTGTACACTTGTGTGACTACATCTTCATATGTAAATTAAGCGATTTTCTTGAGCTGAAGTTAAGATGAGTGAGAAGTAGATTGTTAGATTACTCAGACCTTAAAGCCATTAATACCGGCACTCCTGAACACTGCTAAAATGAATTATAATCCTGTCTCTTGATGGACAAAGAAAATGAATGTGCACTATAGGAAGACCCTAAACTCCAGACCAGTCCCGATCCTTAACAAATGTATCCAATAGGTTATAAGTTATACTAATAATTTTCCACTTCTTCTGTTTCATAATGTAAATAAAAACCCGGGAAGCCGCATGAATTCCTGGCACCACAGCGGAAAGGACAGATGTACTGCATGATGAACGCCGTAGACAGCTAACACAGAAAGTGAAAGCATCACGAAGTGTAGTGCTACGTTATTAAACTGTAATTGAACCACAATGAGTCAACAGATGCTCGAACATTGTCCACTCTAGTTTAGTGAAAATAAGCACTCACTGTACTCATGTATTAGTTGTTAAGCTTAAGAGAAAGTAATTTCTGAATTCTATCCCCTGAAGAGCGAAATGAACGTTCACTTATTGTTATAAGCAAATATGGACCAAACTTAAAAATGCACATAAATGTTAGTCTTGGTATTATGGAATGAAGTGACTGATGAACAAAGAATGAAAAACATTATTTTGAAAAATGATAAATATCTGATATATGTTTATAAATGTAATTTCAATTTAAGTACATAGTACGCCAGTAACATTATGTAAATGTCACACCAAAAATCACGAATATCTCATGAGGACATGAGGATCGAGATAATCCTTCGGCATTCCCTCTCTCCTCATGGGAGGCAATGAGATATTCGCTATTTTTGACTTCATTAAAACAGCAAATACGAGTAGTTAATACTTTCAGCCAGAAGGCAAATACTTGTTTGTAAATAATGATTAATGTATAATGAGGCGTCGCATAGCGACGGTGGAATTTTCTAATGATGTAATTTGTCGTCTTGGGGAGGCAATAAAAACAGAAAAATACGGATAGATATACGATCCTTCACTATTTTGTTCGCTGGAGAACAAATGAAGCCTTGAGCGCTAAGAAGACTTGTACTGTTTTTCTCAAGTAAGACCGACGCAGATTTGTGGCAGTCTGATCTAAATTTTTACTAAATGTATAAAAACGTGTGATGTCTAAGTTTGAGTGAAGTGTAAAGAACTGTTATAACTTACCGTGACGACGCCCGAGCGACTCAAAGAAGACAATGGCCATATAAAAGAGCGCTCAGTGGACATGATACGGACATAAAAATCTACAGTCATTGTAGTACTAAGCTTAAGGTACGATATATGTTTTAGTTTATAATAAATATTTGTTCTGGGAATACTGAATCATTTAGCAGTGCTCATTCCTATCATCTCCTCAGTATTATTTTCATTTTAATTATGCATTTTGATAAGATTACAGACACGGAGATCAGCAGTCCAATGTGCGTGTTATATTGATAAAAAGAAAACTGTTTTATCGTCTTTTTGCATCAGCTTTAATATTGAATTTCCCTTTTGTGTGATGTTACAGTTGTTTTTGCGCCCTTAAGAACTTTCTGGTCCCTTAGGAAATTGTTTTGTCATAACAATAACTTCACAACCGGGTATGATCGTATCTACGATCATGAAGTCATTAGAAAGACGATAATGCGATTTCTTAATCAATAGCACGCTAGTTGTGACTGCCTCAAGCCACGCGAAACTGCAAGTAAAAACTATTCACATCTCATAATGCAATATTTTATGACAATGGTCAATCCACGATTCTTACGCCAATTGTGGTTGATAAAACAGTAAGCTAAATCTCAATTTCCAACTTTCCATTGAATAACAACATCAATTTTATTTTGTAACATCACAATATCAAGCAATCATAGATTTAGGAAAAGGGAAATGTCATTTAACCATAAACCAACAACAACTGACAATAGAGTTAACACAGGCTAAAAACTTAAACAGTAGACAAGGTAAGTTTGAACAATTAAATTTTGTGTATCCACCAGCAACAAACATATGCAATTTAACTTTTAATGAAGCTGTAGCTCAGGGAATTAAACCTAATGATTTATATGAGAAATGCACAGAATCTGAATATCTGACAAAGGAACAACAACTTGAATTACTTGAAGTTTTGCAGCAATTTGTGGAGAAACCTGGAGTTGTTAGAGGCTATACTTATGAGATGGATGTTAAACCACACAAAACATACTGTAGAACATATTATAATATTCCTTGGTCAAAGAAACCCACAGTTTTGAAAGAGATTGAAAAAATGCAAGCTTGGGGTGTCATTGAAAGGTCACATTCACCATATTGCAATCCGATCCTAGAAGTTAATAAAGAGGATGGTAGTGTAAGGTTAGTGCTGGACGCACGAGAAAATAACAAAGTTATAATCCCAATTAACACATGACCTATAAATTTGGAAGAACAACTTTTAAAATTTCATAATGTACAGTATTTAACCGATATCGACCTCCGCTCATCGTTTTGGCAGGTGAACCTGCATAAAAACAGTCGTAAATACACTGCATTTCTATGTGAGGGATGTAGTTATAAATTTGGTGTTCTACCCTTTGGTCTACAAGTGAGTGCTGGAGCATTTATTGAAGCCTTAGATGCTGTTCTTGGACCACAATTGTTATCGCAAATCACAGTTTATGTTGACGACATTGTCATTGCCACCACTACTTGGGAAGAACATGTTAATCTTTTGAAGCAACTTCTGACAAAACTTTCTGATGCAGGTGTCACTATCAATTTATCAAAGACGAAATTAGGGTGGAGAGAAATCAAATTCCTTGGTCACATCATATCAACTGAAGGCATTTATCCAGACTCAAGAAAAATTGATGCAATAAAGAATTTTCCATCCCCACAGAATCGTAAACAACTCAAAGCCTTTCTTGGTCTATCTTCATTCTTCAGGAAATTTGTACCCTACCACCTTCTTAACAGTCCACATCTTCTATCTTTACTCAAAAGAAATAATATTTGGAAATGGACAGAGTTCTGTCAGACAGATTTTGAAGCGATTAAGAATGCTTTAGTAAATGCACAGTTATTATGTCATCCTGACATGACGTCAGACTTTTGCCTAGTAACAGATGCAAGTTCCTATGGGCTCGGAGCATTTTTATTCCAAATTCATGTAGAAAATGAACAAACAGTCATCAAACCTATGAGTTTTGCTAGCCACACGCTCACTGAATGCGAAAAGTCATATTCAGTGACCGAGCGCGAAACACTTGCCAAGTTTCGCTACTTTCTATGGGGAAAACGTACTAAGCTTTATACTGATCATCAAGTTCTTTCTTTCCTGCTATCATGCAAGTTATTACATTCACGTCTTGCACGCTGGTGTGCATCACTACAAGAATATGATTTTGGTATTATATACATAAAAGGAGAATCCAACATTATAGCCGATGCTCTATCTCGTTTGCCACGAGGCCTACAAGAATTTTCAGATGTGACAGAACAAACATCAGATTTCAAAATTTTACTCATGTATGACGGTACATTTGCACCTTACTACAAAAACATGTGCAGGAAGTTAGCCATATTGCAGGACAATGATCCTAGGTGGATCCAGATAAAGAATAAATTACGTGCAGGAACAGACCCACATCTTGAAAAATATTACACATTACACAAAGAAGTATTATTTCACTGACCAAACCCTGAATCGCAGCATTGGTGTGTTTGCTTACCTGAAGCTCATGTTGATGATTTTATTTTATTTACACACAGAATTGGGGACCCTATGGTGTAACCAAATGTACAGATAAGAATATACAATATTGCTATTTTCCAAATTTAAGGCGAAGAGTATTGAGTAATATTAGGAAACGCATCATGTGTCAGAAAGCCAAATATTCTAATCGCACAAGCATGAATGAATTGCACCCAATCATACCTAAGAGGCCATTACAGCTAATTTCTTTAGATATTGCAGGACCCTATCCACAACCACGTGGAGGAATGAAATACATCCTTGCTGTGTTTGATGTTTTCACAAAGTATTTAAAATTATATGCTTTACGTTCAGTTTCTACCACTGCTATTACCAGACGTCTATTAACAGATTATTTTGTACGAATAGGAAAACCTGAAGTAATGATCACGGATAATGCAGCATATTTTACCAGTTTAAAATGGAAGACATTTATTGAAGAACATAATGTTAAACATATTTTAATTTCAATATTTCACATGGCAGGAAACCCAGTAGAAAGAACATTTCGAGAATTTGGACAGTTTATGAGAACACACACACCAGAGAAGCACACAAAATGGGTAGAATACCTAGCACCATTTGAACAAATAGTGAACAATTTAACTTACATTTCTACTGGATACACACCAACTGAATTAATTATGGATAAAACAGAAAGAAATGAATGGACACACCCTCTACCTAAATTGACACCAACAACAAATCAAGTTAGTTTAGAAGAAAAGGTAAGACAAGCTTGCACAACATTATGCGACAAAGCTAAGGAAAGAAAGCAGAAATATGACAGAGGTGTCAGTAAAGCACAAATATTTCACGTTGATGAGTTAGTTTTACTAAGAACACATCCTAAACCCACAAAACTGAAACATTTAAACAGGAAATGGCAGATCTTATACTCTGGACCATACCGAATTGCAAATATTCCACATCCTGGCTGTTATTCATTAGAATATCCATTAACACATAAACCCAGAGGTCTACATCCACACAAACATTTGAAAAAATACATACAGTAAAAGGTTAGCTAATGAGAAGAAGATAATTAATATGATATACAGTTATGATGAGCCTACATTTAAGTTATACAGATACTTACAATCTAATGAATGCAGGTAAGTCTAGAAAGCAATGTGAACCATCCAATAGCTAATTAGATATTTGGTTATAACAGGAGTTGCTATTGAGGCATATACACATCAGAGGAGGCAGAGAACTGAACAGAATTATTTTCTTTAGGAAGCATGTGATAATAGTAATGTTGATATGAGTGATGTGAGTGACTGAATGAGATGAGTGAATGTAATTTTAGTTTAATAAGAGGATAAATAGTAACATGGAGAGAGGTAAATGGAACATAAGATGAGAAAATGGTATTATTATTATTATTATTGTTATTATTGAAGTAAACAAGTAAATGATGAAGAATAAGTACATGTTATTTTGTGAAGAATGAATATTGGATGGGTGAGAATGTTATGAATAATTGAGAATATGTTGAGAGGAGAGAAACTAGATTTCAATGCTATATCACATGTACTCATGGAATACAGAATGAAAGTAGTGGAAAGAATATTATTTATTGAAAGATTGGTATGCCTGAGATAATAACTTATGTGATGTCATATATTCTTATAACTAAAGGTGAAAGTACAGATTTATGTGGAAAGAATTATTTACAGCAGCCACTGTTGGAAATATACCAGAAGATTTAAATCTATAACACTTTAACACCAATCTAATGGGAACTTGTAATGAAATTTTTGGAGTTATGTAGGCTCGACACTTCAGATTGGAAGAATTATTTAAGAGAACATATTTAGCAGTCATCTAACGACATAATTAAATCTCATCTACTGTACTGAACTAATGCACCATTAAATAGAAAGGAGAATAAGGAGAAAACAAAACGTCAGTCCTCTGTTGTGGCTCATACTCTCATCCCTCCCTTAAAAAAATTTATACATGTTGATGAAATATTTGACATTATATAATTCGTGATTATCTGACAGTATGGAGAGACATACACACATAATTATTTATGAACAGAATTTTACAGGTACCACAAGGTAAATACAGAATGGATATACAGCATGGAACGCAGCAGCAATTATCTAAGAAGATTTATTTATTTATTAAGTAAAACATTTATTTATATTGCTTGATACTCATGAAAGGAAGGAGATGAATTACACAAACTTTATAGGAACATGATTGACTTGAACTAGATATATATATACACTTACCACACTGATGTACATACTTGTAGGATCCTAAGATATTTAGAGGGGCACCGCCCTTAGAAATGGTAATAGAGGGGTACCACTCTTAGAAACAGCAATAGTGGGGACACCACACTTAGAAACGGTATTAGGTATAGGAACTTTTGCATTATATTAAGTAAACATGTATTTTAATTATCATATTTTATTTTGTGTAGTCCACTGTAGGAGATGACTACTAGTATTTATGAAGTAGTTAGCAACCATCCCATGAACCTATCCTCCTACAGAGGGCTGTCTTGAAGCTTGAAATATGTGTAAATTTTATTCCAGGGGCAAGATGAATTTTAAGTTGAATATTCTAGCGAGTTGCCACAATTATCTTCAAATGTTGCAAGGGTAATGGGGAAAAAAAAGCTAACAAATAAAATAAATAAAATGTATATTTCAATCTGAATGTAATGTAATTCACATGTCAGCCCAATGATATTGAATGTAACGTAAAAAATTTACTATATTTTTCATTTAATTCTGTATATGTACTATATGACAACAATGTATCTCATGTACTGATTAATTGTAAATATTTGTATATTTATATACTTCCTATATCAAGAAATGTATTTTAAGGAGATGTTAATGAACTGCAAAGGACTTGTGCATGTAGCACATGATTCATATAAATGGAACTGAAAATGCAAAGAAGAAACCAACGTGATGGACACTGGTCAAGAAATAGTTGCGTAGTGTCAATATGCCTTGACGTGTATGGTGTAGTGGAAGGTTGGTGTAAAAGACAAGCTCATCACCTGTCGTAGGCAGTGAGGTGTTTCCTGTGCCCTCATTGACCATTTATACCCCGGTAGACGCCACCAAAATTCGACTGCTCAGGCAGTACACACACACTCAGAATCCGATACTACGTTTAAAGACATTGGAGCAATATAATAGAAACATTTATTGTTCGAATTAATTCCATTGTAAACACGAATCATGTGAACTGAATTCAAACGCAGTGCTTAGCAACGATAATACGCTGCAATTCAAAGACATTAATGTTACGACTCCTAAAGAAGATACACACCAAAAAGTCTGTATACAAAGACTGATGTGCAAAGAGCATTGTGCTCAGAAATATTTTTTTGTAATATGTTAATTTCTTATTTTCTCATATATATGTATCTATGTAAATTTTCTATACTGCCACGCTCGCTTGCGGAGCGTGTCAGTAGAGGAGGCATTGTAGTGGTACTTTGACTGCCGCGCCTCCGCCAATACAAAGATATAATTTACGATCGCGCACGCAGAAGAGCGCTGCGCCAGCGACCGATTTTTATAAATAATTTTGTTCGTCTTTTTACTTTTGCGTAGGTTTTTGTTTTTAACAACTATTTGATGACACTCTCTCTCTTGTCTTCATACCAAAGACATGTATTTTTCGGCGATGTGTTGAATGTGCTTTTGGGTGGAAATTAAAATTATATTACAAAACGAGGTTGTTTCAATAGTGATTCGAGGTGGTTATCGACAAATTTGTAAATTGATCATGACAGTGACAACTTGAAGAAGTTTTCAACAGACGGAGAAAAGTGAAAGACGGGTCCCCGTCCTACAAGAGAAATTAGGACAGCCATGAAGACTATATTGTAATTGATACTGGGTATCTAACAATATTATAAGGTAAATTTCAATTAGTTTCTGATGCTATTTCCGTACAGTCGCTTTTTGTAGTGTTGCCGACCTGGTCTGCCATGCACAGTCAAATTACAGCATGATCTCAATCAATAGTACGAAGTCCGCCTTATCCGAACTAAAACCACCAAAATTCCAAACCCAATCAGATTTTCTATTTCATATTTTTCACGGCAGAACCCCGAGGATAAGGAGACACTACAGTAGTACCAAAGAGTAACCTTGCACTGCAGTATTATGACGTGTAAAGAAACGAATTTGTGAAAGGAAATGGTGATGTACTTTACGGATAAATAAAATTTTTAACGTAAACAGTTTGATCACTGAAGCACTTGTGCAAGGCACAATAGGTCCTAAAATTTGATATTTCCACGTGTATTCGTCTGTATTATTCTTCACTGTACTTTTGGCTGATATGTTGGCATCAGCAATATAACATGCATGTTTATCAACGATTTCATGCCAACGTTTGTAAAGAAAGCAAGGGTTGTATATATTATTTATCAAAATACATAGAACTGTTTCCTAGTAGAATACAAAGCACAAATGCCACATGATCTGACTCAGAGCTTAAAGTGCACTTGTCAGTGGGAATATGTTCATGTGTCTATGCAAGTAAACATTTTAGTCCCACAGCTAAATCGTGTGCATTACTTGCCAAAACTTATCAACTAAAACCAATATCAAAGTCACCTAAACGTGTTAGTAAGTCCCAAACAAAGGAATCAACTGTATCTCCCAATGGACGGTTATAACAAATTGCCTCATGTATTACTACGTTTCAGCAAATTTGTAATAGATTACCCCATATCACAACAAAACTGTAAGAAATTGCCCCTTACATCGCCTTATTTACAGCAAAGTTGTTACAAAGTACTCCAAAAATTATGTCATTACAGCAAATTTGTAAGATGTTACCACAAACTCCGCTCTGCCACAGCAAGATTGTAAGAAAATTATGCTATATTACAACAAAGTTATAACAAATTGCCCAATATATAAGAAAATACCTTATACTTCAACGCGATATAACAAATCGTAACAAGTTACGCCAAATTGTAACAAACTGCTGTACAAATACGCATTATCCATCTAAATTATAATAACTTGTGGCATACTTCAATGTGCTACTCGAAAACTATCGTAAAATGCCTTACACATCCCCATGTTGCATTTTACTATTTATTGTACCATGAAATCAACACCATTTGCGATAGGTTTCTGTAAAATGACTAAGTATGGTGTGAGGAAAGTCTTGTAGTCTCCACTGTGCGATGACATGTCAGCATTATCAGCAAAGGATGGCAAATGTTTTATACTGCAAGATAATGTTGACTCCCCATCTTGGGGGTCACTATAATGTTTGGATGACCTTCATATTGAGATGAGACAAAGACCGGTTTTGACAAATAAAGAGTTTTGAAGTGGCAACAACGTTTAGTTAAGTGCAAAAATAAAAAAAAATCTTGTACGCTAGTGCACTCTAACAGTAACTTAGATCAGCAGTTGTGCCATGTGTGTTTATGATGATATAGAACAATTTTCTACAAATAATACAAACACTCCTTGACATCTCCAATACATGGTACAAAGATCGACCTAAGATCATTCGTTAACATGTAACTTATATTAGGAGTGTCAAATGCAATTCACATATACGCCGCAGCTGCCAGAAGCTACACGACTTGGTTGCCCCCTTCTCAGTACGGCTCCAGACACTGCTGTCCCACGTACACACGCGCAGTACCTTGCCAGCCCAGCAGTCAGCAGGTTTACTTCTGGGGACTGTGGCGGAGAAGTGCTGTGGTTACTCGCGAGGCCAGCCTGTCACATCTGGTGCGCCGCATTCTGCCTCTGTCTTTGTATCCTCCACTTGTTCACGTTTATTATTTCTAAGAACTGTGAAGTGGCAGATTCATTGGTTTCAATCACATCTGAAACCATACCAATTATGAAACCTCCAATATGATTAGTGATGACTAAAGCTTTGGAGTTCGTTTTGCAGTGGAGGGCCGGCCGGAGTGGCCGAGCGGTTCTAGACGCTACAGTCTGGAACCGCGCGACCGCTACGGCCGCAGATTCCAATCCTGCCTCGGGAATGGATGTGTGTGATGTTCTTAGGTTAGTTAGGTTTAAGTAGTTCTAAGTTCTATGGGACGGATGACTGTATTTTCTAAACGGTGCACATATGAAATACATACTCCTCACTTATTCATAGCGACCCCAAAATGGCGGTCTACAATCACTCGTTCACTAGCTGAGCGCGAATCCTTCCTTCCTCCTACTGGTACAAGAAAAACTCGTCTCTTTTTTAACAACTGTCCATTACAAATTCATACATATAAATACATTCACATATATCACATAATTACATTCACATATATTCATATTACATATCGCACGTCCATGGCGTGCTAACGTCTTAGTCTCTTATTTCTCCTTACATTTGTTAAGCGGTATTAACAGGGGGAAAATGTTAAATTTCTTAAATTGTCCTTTCACTCTATTTTAAAAATTGTTTTTCTCACTGGCTTTTGTTTCACTAGCCATTCTGAGAAGCTGTTCTTTCGGCACACGCTATCTCATTGTTCGCTGCACTTATGGCCAGCAGTAGCTCATTGTATACTGTATACTGTCTCCCTAAATAAAGAGACTTATTTCCGACAGTATACAGTAGGGGGACATTTGTGATAAACCTTTTGCATTTCTTTTATGTTTTCGTCTTCTTTAAAGGGAAAGAGAAAAGATGAAGCGGTAGCCCATCATAGAACCTATGCCTACAGTCAGGTATTTTTGATTTTCAGCACTGTGCTTGTCATTCACGCAAAAAACTTAATCTCATTCTAGAATGGTTTCCGTCGCGGTGCGCAGTGTGTCTTTGCGCATCTTACAGGGGACACTGAACTCCACCTTGCTTTTTCCCTACTTGGCCCCTACGATCAGCTGTTCGCCGCTGCGTATATAACTGTTGAAGTACGCTCTGCTTCAAGCGCGGCTGCACGGCTCGGTACACTTCATCGCTCATGCCTCTCGCTTAAAGCTAGCGTGCTGTGAATTCTTTTCCATCGCTCTTGTTTTAATTTTTTTTTTTTTTTTCGTGTGATGTAGAGTTGACTACGTCATATAATGGTTTTCACTCGTTCACTATTATGTACATTTGTTTTAGTTCTTATTGGATATTCCGTGTTTCCTTAAGGAACATTAAAAGGTTTCCTTTGCTGTTATAGATATTTAAGTCTTAAGAAAGTACAATATCAAAATACGAGGGAAATTTCTTTTCACTAGGCTGCATCTCACTCTCTGCATGTTAGATAGTAGAATAAAGGCACCGGAAATATAAATATTGTACCCCCCTAGCTGGAGAGGAACCGAGTGGCAGTCGGTTTATTCATCAAAGAGCGACAAACCTCCTACCTTCTTGCGTTTTATTGATGCAACGGATAAGGAAAGAATGAAACTTGAATTTTCATTTAATAAATTTTCGCAAATCTTTATGTGGATACATGCCTTTTATTTTACAATTTTTTATATTTTCTATCAAGTAGCATCCTGGATGTGGCTTGTCAACAATGATATACGGACCAATATATAACAATTGCCATTTTTTATTCAGTGCCTTTAATTTCGATGATTTCGGATACGTTCTTAGTAGTACCTCCTGTCCAATCTGGAATTCTGTTACGTTTTTAATTTCCTGTCGTAAATTCCTTTCCTTATTCGAGCTTGCTCTTCCAATGCTATTAGCGCTCGCTGTACTTTCTCATCTAAGGCTCCGTCTTTGTGCCGTAATTTAGGTATCGGTTTTGCCCATTCATCTAGCTCCACCTTTTCAAACGTAAGTTCGGCCGGTGTGTGCCCTGTTGATTTGTGTGGTAGTTGATTTACTATGTGCTGAAACGGACCCAGTTATTCTATCCATTTCCTTTGGTTCTGTGGTATATATGTGCAGATAAACCTATTAAATTCACGGAAGCACCGTTCGACGGGATTTGCTTCTGGGTGAACTTGGATTCTAAAGTATGACGTATGTTTTGTGATTTTAAAAATGATTTCCATTGGTCACATGTAAAATATGAGGCGTTTTCAGTTAGGACTGCTTGGGGTTTCCCAATGCGTGGTTTGTAGTCTTCCATAATTCGCCTTATAATTGGCCCTGACCTAACTGTTTTCACTGCGTACAGCTGGAGATACTTGTTAAAAACATCATACAGGGCTACGATGTATTTAACTCCGCCGCGGGCCTGGGAATAAGGTCCTGCGGCATCAATAGATACAAGACCCCTTGGCTGCTTTGGTATTATTGGGTGTAGTACGTTAATACATGTCCTATTCTGATGTTTGACCTTTTGACACACCGCACTGCGTCTGATTACTTGCTATACACGTCGCCCCATATTAGGGAAATAACAATACGCAGAAATTTTGGCGGCACGCTTTAGTACTCCATAATGTCCCCATGTGCGGTGCGTGTGTTGAATTAAGTTGTCCACATATTCCTGAGGTACGCACAGACAGCACTTATCCATTCGTCGATCTCTTCTATGAAAGAGGATGCCATTGTGTATAATATAATACTGCTCTAAACGTTCGTGTGTTCTAGCCTGCAATTTTTTTTTTTTTACCTTGTTCCATCGCGGGTCTTCTTCCTGTAACCGTTGCATGTTTTTGCACATATTAATATAATATGGTTTAAAAGTTCCATCATTTATTAAAAGCACGTTGAAGGCTGATGTTTGTTCCTCTAACTCGTGGAAATCGGTAAGACCCTGAGGTAACCGTGATAGTGCATCTGCCAAAACATTCTGTTCCCCTTTTATGTAACCTATCTCAAAATCAAACTCTTGGACATGCATGCACCACCTCGCTGTTCTCTTATGTAACAACTTGCACGTAAGAAGAAATGACAGGGCTTGACGATCACAGTAAACTTTGGTATGTTTTCCCCAAAGGTAATATTGAAATTTACGAAACGCCCAAACTACTGCTAACGCTTGTAGCTCAGTTACGAAATAAGATCTTTCACATTCTGTGAGGGTTCTACTGGCAAAACTGATTACATTGACTTCTTCCTTACCATCCTTTGTTATTATTTGAAACAGGCACGCACCGAGCCCCTGATAACTAGCATCGGTGCTGAAACAAAAATCCAATTCCATATTCGGGTGTTTCAGGATAGGTGCGTTAATCAGCACCTGCTTAATCTGCTCAAAATCATTTTCACATTCTTTAGCCCACAACCAACGCAGTAAGTTTAATAGTGAACTACTGTTCAACAATTGTTGTGGCAGAAACTTCCTGAAAAACGATGCCGTTCCTAGAAAACCCTTTAATTGTTTCTTAGTATAGGGTGTTGGGAAATTCTGTATCGCATCTAGTTTACTGGGCTCAGGTAGAATTCCTACTGGTGATATAATATGCCCTAAGAATTTTATTTCCGAGTTCAGATTTTTAAAGTTAACTGTGACATTGTATTTACCAAATGTTTGAAAAATCTTTTCCAAAATACTTACATGTTCATCCCATGTTTGAGTTGCAATTAATAGATCATCATCGTAGAGTGTAACCTGGCTAAGCAGCTCCGGTCCAAGTACCCTGTCTAATGCTTGAATAAATACACCAGCGCTCACGTTTAATCCGAAAGGCAGCACCCTAAATTGGTAGCTCCTCTCGGCATTTATGAAAGCTGTATGCTTTCTACACTCATCATGTAATAAAATTTGCCAGTACGAAGCATTCAAATCGAGGGAAGTTAAATACTTAACGCCATGAAACTTTAATTACTGCTCTTCTAGATTCTCTGGCCTTGTTCTTATAGGAACGATGATTTGGTTTATTTCCCTCGCGTCTAACACCAACCGCACCGTTCCGTCAGTTTTAGCAACTGCGAGAATCGGACTGCAGTAAGGTGAGCGCGCTGTTTCAATAACCCTCCACCTAATCAGACGCTCTATTTCTTGTCTTACTGCCTCTTTCTTTGCCCAATGGGTGCCATATGACGTTCTACAATATGTTTCATGCGGGTACACTTCCATTTTATATTCTGTGGTGTCACCACCAGAGACCACACTTGCTAGGTGGTAGCCTTTAAATCGGCCGCGGTCCATTAGTATACGTCGGACCCGCGTGTCGCCACTGTCAGTGATTGCAGACCGAGCGCCACCACATGGCAGGTCTAGAGAGACTTACTAGCACTCGCCCCAGTTGTACAGCCGATTTTGCTAGCGATGCTACACTGACAAATACGCTCTCATTTGCCGAGACGATAGTTAGCATAGCCTTCAGCTACGTCATTTGCTACGACCTAGCAAGGCGCCATTACCAGTTTACATTCAGATAGTAATAATGTCTAAACAAGAGTGATGTACACCAATTATGGATTAAAGTTAAGTATTCCAGCAACAGCGTACCTCATTGGCTATATTAATTACAGTTAACTGTTCCAGACCTCACGCCAATCTGCGTGAGCTTAAAAGCGTGCATTTCGGCCTCCTCTAGCAACACGGTGTTGGCTCTTCTGCCAACACTTCATATTCATATCCCTTAACAACACTAGGTTATTTACGAAAAATGCTATGATATTTGAAGAGTAATTTTGTCATTTCACTTCGCTGTTCATTGTTAAGACAAATGGAGGAGGAGGAGATGAGCGTTTAACATCCCGTCGACAACGAGGTCATTAGAGACGGAGCGCAAGCTCGGGTGAGGGAAGGATGGGGAAGGAAATCGGCCGTGCCCTTTCAAAGGAACCATCCCGGAATTTGCCTGAAGCGATATAGGGAAATCACGGAAAGGGTAGATAAGTTTAACATTAATGTCGGGTATCGGCCTACTCTGATTTGTCATTGTAGTTCTTATTAAGTCCACAGTCAGTGTTCGCTCCCCTACATGAAACTGACATTCCCCGCTGCCGATATCTATTTTTATCCCATATCTTCTGAACACCTCCATACCAAGTATACAGTTCACTATAAGTTTGTCTGCCAACAAGAAAGTACACTGCAAATTTACACCACATATATTAATGGGTATGCTGGCCTGTAATTTTATAACTTTATATTTACTTCCCATCGCCGTTACGATCTGACAGTTCTGTACAGGTAGTGTGGGTACATTTACTTCCCTCGCTATCTCTTTGAACAAGCTAGTAGACATCAGGCTTGTCGACGCGCCACTATCCAAAACAACTAGTACATCTATGTTTCCCACCTTTACCTTTATTGTTGCTTGAATAATTTCACTTACCTGGCATGTCGTTTCTTTCTCTTCAGTAAACAAGTCTTCTTTCATTTCTGTGTCCTTATCATACCTTAAAAATAGATTCTGGATATGCTGTATGTGTAGGTTTGTTTCGGTGTCTACTTCCTCCTTTCCGTTCCTGTTCGTGTTAGTGTTTAAGTCGCTCATATTTAGTACTGTGGCACACTGACAGTTCATCACCTTCTTACTCTAGTCACGCTCGATTATTATTCCCTGGGGGCGGTAAAGGTATTGTTTCATTTTCTGCCGTCACGTCTACTATGTGTACCGTATGTTCGCGTGCTCGCCAGTTCGTGTCCCGGTTGTTTCGATTTGACTGTTCGGGCTGCCTCTTCTCTCTCGGATCCCTGTGTTGCATATTCCGATCCTGGTAATTTGCATTTCCTTGTCGCCTATTGTCAAAGTTTTCCCTCGAATTTCTAATGTCTCGGCCATTGCCATACCTATGGGGCTGATATTTATTTTCGTATCCTCTGTCACCCTGTCGCTGATGGGTAGACCGATTGTACGGATTTCCGTTGTGGCGCGGCGTTGCATACGGATGCCATTCATTCATACACACACGACCATTATAATTTCCAAAGCCATTGCCGTTACCGTAGTTGTTCTTCTCGTTTGGGTTGTGTTCATTGTCGTTACGATAACTAGGCGTGGCTTGCTCATCCTCACGAAACAGATCTACTGTGTCGAGCACTGAAAGAAAATACTCGAGATCGTATTCGGGAACGGTTACTAATTTTTCCCTAACATTTGCAGGTAACTTGATCTTTAAGATTTTCAGTACATCGACATGAGAGATTGGATTATTCCAGTAACGGGTCTTGTTTACGTAATTTTCAAAATAGCTTCTTAGCCCCCCGAATTTTGAATGATATGGTACTGGGTTAAATACCTCTCGTCTTAACCTCTCCTGGATAGCTGTTGACTAGTATTTATCTAAAAATGCATTCTCAAACTGATCATATGTCTCGCAAAGTTCTGACGTCTCCGTAGCCCACAAAAGGGCATCATCCTCGGTGTGTTCTACTACATATCTGATCTTTTGAGTTTCTGTCCATGTCCTGGGCAGTTCATTTCTAAAGAATCGGACGAACACTTTCGGGTGCGTTCACGTTTTCTCATTTGAGAATACGGGAAATTGTCGATGTTTTATTAAGCTCTCATCCATTAACAACGCTGTCAAGCACGGCGGAACAGCATTTCCCTGCGGTGATGGTATATTTGTTTCACCAAAGTTTTGCCCGTTGCTCGCGTCGCGCGTCGACATGCGGTCGCGCGGCGTGGGTTGGGCATTGTTGTCCGCGCCACAGATTTCTCCCACCGGCGGATGGATGTTTATCGCTCCGCTTGCCGCCCCCGGCGACGATATTACCGTTCTTTGCTATTTCGTCTCTTAACCTTTGTTCTAACTGTCTGATATCATGTCCTACGCGTTTTAAGATTTCTTCTTCCTTGTCCCCCATTACTTCCTTTACTGCTTCCACATAAGTACGCTGTTCACGTACGCATTTTTCTGCGAACGTTGTATTTTCGTCCTTTGCATTGCTCTTTACCGATTCATAAAGCTGTACAATGTCTGAGTTGGTTCTGTTGTGTTCTAACTTGAGTGATCCTATCTCCAACGTGATTTTTTCTACATTTTCTGGCAAGTCGTCACAGAAAGAATGTAGCTTCGCTACTTCTGATTGTACATTGTCTAAGTTGACATGCGTATTCTTTTGCATTGCCTGTAAATTTTCTTGGGTTTCTCTAATTCCGGATAGCTCCTGTCGATATGTGTGTGTTAATGTTTCAAATTTTTCTCCCATTATCCCTTTTAATTTCTCACCCATATCGTGAACCGAAATTTGTACTTGTTCATTAATTTTCCTATCCACCTACGTGGAGATTTGCGCAATCTGCTGTGTGAACTTCGTATCCAGACTATTGGGTTCTGTGCGCAAATTTTTTACCTCGTCTGAAATGTGTGTCATGTTTGTATTAACCTTCCCGATCTCGGTCTTTACTGTGGTCATGTCTGCTTGTATCGTTTCTAAACTTGACATTTTAGTCTCTAAACCCGACATTTATGAATCTATGTCTGCTTTCATTGCATTCATGCCTGTTTGTATGGTTTCTGTTGAGGCTGGAAATAAGGCTTCTTATCGTCGCTATTCATTTCCGGCCTACGCCTGTCAGCATCTGGGTCCGTACTACGCGTACTACTCTCATTTAAAATATTCTCTTGCCTCGAGCTGCCATTAGTTACGTCTATTGTAATCAACGTATTGCTCGACATGAAATGTTCCGTCTTCACGGGCGTCGAATGCGACAATGGCATGTCGCGCTCAGCATCCAAATAATCACCGCTTGACGGTTCCAAACACTCATTGCTGCATTTTGCAAATGAACATCCTCTACATTGGCATTTTGATTTTCGAATGACATTTCCTTATTGTTTTGACCCTCCATTATAGAAATCCTTATGCCACTGCAGTTCCAAAATCAAAATTTTCTCTCTAAAGATTTTACTTCCGCGCTACTTCCCACTCGAAAAAAAAGGCATATATAGCTGTTTTGGTACTGCGAACGGCTGAAAGCAAGGGGAAACTACAGCCGTAATTTTTCCCGAGGGCATGAAGCTTTACTGTATGATTAAATGATGGTGGCGTCCTCTTGGGTAAAATATTCCGGAGGTAAAATAGTCCCCCATTCGGACCTCCGGGCGGTGACTACTCAAGAGGACGCTGTTATCAGGAGAAAGGAAATTGGCATTCTACGGATCGGAGCGTGGAATGTCAGATCCCTTAATCGAGCAGGTAGGTTAGAAAATTTAAAAAGGGAAATGCATAGGTTAAAGTTAGATATAGTGGGAATTAGTGAAGTTCGGTGGCAGGAGGAACAAGACTTTTGGTCAGGTGAATACAGGGTTATAAATACAAAATCAAATAGAGGTAATGCAGGAGTAGGTTTAATAATGAATAAAAAAATAGGAGTGCGGGTAATCTACTACAAACAGCATAGTGAACGCATTATTGTGGCCAAGATAGACACAAAGCCCACGACTACTACAGTAGCACAAGTTTATATGCCAACTAGCTCTGCAGATGATGAAGAAATTGATGAAATGTATATTGAGATAAAAGAAATTATTCAGGTAGTGAAGGGAGAAGAAAATTTAATTGTCATGGGTGACTGGAATTCGAGTGTAGGAAAAGGGAGAGAAGGAAATGTTGTGTCGGTAGCTGGGCCGACACCGTGAAGTTGAGATGGCTGAAAATGCACGGTAGACTAACGCAGACGGGCGTGAAGTACTGGAACAGGCTACGTAATTAATGTTATTAAGAAAAGTACGTAGCTGTATTAATACTTATCTTTAATATCATTGTGGTACATCGATCTTGACGATACACAGGAGACTTGAAGTACAATCACTGTATGGCTAATGGCGCCTTGCTAGTTCGTAGCCATTAACTTAGCTGATGGCTATTCTGTCTCTCGGCTAATGAGAGAGAAAGGCTTCGTACATCTGGTCGGTAGCTAGGTTCTCGTACAACTGGGGCAAGTGCTCTCTCGTATCACGAGACCTGCCTTGGTGGTGGCGCTAGGTCTGCGATTACACAGTGGCGACACGCGGGTCCGACATGTACTAAATGGACCGCGGCCGATTTAAGCTACCACCTAGCAAGTGTGGTGTCTGGCGGTGACACCACAGGAAACATAGTAGGTGAATATGGATTGGGGTTAAGAAATGAAAGAGGAAGCCGTCTGGTAGAATTTTGCACAGAGCATAACTTAATCATAACTAATACTTGGTTCAAGAATCATAAAAGAAGGTTGTATACATGGAAGAATCCTGGAGATACTAAAAGGTATCAGATAGATTATATAATGGTTAGACAGAGATTTAGGAACCAGGTTTTAAATTGTAAGACATTTCCAGGGGCAGATGTGGACTCTGACCACAATCTATTGGTTATGAACTGTAGATTAAAATTGAAGAAACTGCAAAAAGGTGGGAATTTAAGGAGATGGGACCTAGATAAACCGAAAGAACCAGAGGTTGTACAGGGTTTCATGGAGAGCATAAGGGAACAATTGACAGGAATGAGGGAAAGAAATACAGTAGAAGAAGAATGGGTAGCTTTGAGGAATGAAATAGTGAAGGCAGCAGAGGATCAAGTAGGTAAAAGGACGAGGGCTAGTAGAAATCCTTGGGTAACAAAAAAAATGGTTCAAATGGCTCTGAGCACTATGGGACTTAACTACTGAGGTCATCAGTCCCCTAGAACTTAGAACTACTTAAACCTGACTAACCTAAGGACATCACACACATCCATGCCCGAGGCAAGATTCGAACCTGCGACCGTAGCGGTCACGCGGTTCCAAACTGACGCGCTTAGAACCGCACGGCCACACCGGCCGGCCTTGGGTAACAGAAGAGATACTGATTTTATTTGATGAAAGGAGAAAATACAAAAATGCAGTAAGTGAAGCAGGCAAAAAGGAATACAAACGTCTCAAAAATGAGATCGACAGGAAGTGCAAAATGGCGAAGCAGGGATGGCTAGAGGACAAATGTAAGGATGTAGAGGCTTATCTCTCTAGGGGTAAGATAGATACTGCCTACAGGAACATTAAAGAGACCTTTGGAGAAAAGAGAACCACTTGTATGAATATCAAGAGCTCATATGGAAACCCAATTCTAAGCAAAGAAGGGAAAACAGGAAGGTGGAAGGAGTATATAGAGGGTCTATACAAGTGCGATGTACTTGAGGACAATATTACAGAAATGGAAGAGAATGTAGATGAATATGAAATAGGAGATACGATACTGCGTGAAGAGTTTTACAGAGCACTCAAAGACCTGAGCCGAAACAAGGCCCCGGGAGTAGACAACATTCCATTAGAACTACTGATGGCCTTGAAAGAGCCAGTCCTGACAAAACTCTACCATCTGGTGAGGAAGATGTATGAGACAGGCGAAGTACCCTCAGACTTCAAGAAGAATATAATAATTCCAATCCCAAAGAAATCAGGTGTTGACAGATGTGAAAATTACCGAACTATCAGTTTAATTAGTCACAGCTGCAAAATACTAACACGAATTCTTTACAGACGAATGGAAAAACTGGTAGAAGCCGACATCGGGGAAGATCTGTTTGGATTCCGTAGAAATATTGGAACACGTGAGGCAATACTGACCTTACGACTTATCTTAGAAGAAAGATTAAGAAAAGCATTTGTAGACTTAGAGAAAGCTTTTGACAATGTTGACTGGAATACTCTCTTCCAAATTCTAAAGGTGGCAGGGGTAAAATACAGGGAACGAAAGGCTATTTACAATTTGTACAGAAACCAGATGGCAGTTATAAGAGTCGAGGGACATGAAAGGGAAGCAGTGGTTGGGAAGGGAGTGAGACAGGGTTGTAGCCTTTCCCCGATGTTATTCAATCTGTATATTGAGCAAGCAGTACAGGAAACAAAAGAAAAATTCGGAGTAGGTATTAAAATCCATTGAGAATAAATAAAAACTTTGAGGTTCGCCGATGACATTGTAATTCTGTCAGAGACAGCAAAGGACTTGGAAGAGCAGTTGAACGGAATGGACATTGTCTTGAAAGGACGATATAAGATGAACATCAACAAAAGCAAAGCGAGGGTAATGGAATGTAGTCGAATTATTCAGGTGATGCTGAGGGAACTAGATTAGGAAATGAGACACTTAAAGTAGTAAAGAAGTTTTGCTATTTGGGAGCAAAATAACTGATGATGCTCGAAGTAGAGAGGATATAAAATGTAGACTGGCAATGGCAAGGAAAGCGTTTCTGAAGAAGAGAAATTTGTTAACATCGAGTATAGATTTAAGTGTCAGGAAGTCGTTTCTGAAAGTATTTGTATGGAGTGTAGCCATGCATGGAAGTGAAACATGGACAATAAATAGTTTGGACAGGAAGAGAATAGAAGCTTTCGAAATGTGGTGCTACAGAAGAATGCTGAAGATTAGATGGGTATATCATATAACTAATCAGGAGGTATTGAATAGAATTGGGGAGAAGAGGAGTTTGTGGCACAACTTGTCGAGAAGAAGGGACCGGTTGGTAAGACATATTCTGAGGCATCAAGGGGTCACAAATTTAGCATTGGAGGGCAGCGTGGAGGGTAAAAATCGTAGAAGGAGAACAAGAGATGAATACACTAAGCGGATTCAGAAGGATGTGGGTTGCAGTACGTACTGGGAGATGAAGAAACTTGCACAGGGTAGGGTAGCATGGAGAGCTGCATCAAACCAGTCTCAGGGCTGAAGACCACAACAACAACAAAATGGATAAAATGGCTCTGAGCACTATGGGACTTAACAGCTAAGGTCATCAGTCCTCTAGAACTTAGAACTACTTAAACCTAACTAACCGAAGGACATCACACTACAACAACACAGCTGTATGGAATTGTAGTCTCAATTGTTGTTCAATAAAGAAATGTCATTGTCCCTACTTGACTACAATAGCGTTAATCTCTGAAGCTTTAGGTTCTGGATGTTAGGAATCAGGTGGATGGATTTTCTAACAGGTCTACTGGGAACGAATTCTCTATATACATTGCGAAGTCCTACCAGATTGTAGCCTTGTAAATGGTACTTCCTCTATTGTGCTTTGTTGTGTGCTCTAGGTATTGTCGCCTTCTTCCTTCTCATTTATTTATTATTTCCTTTTGATACTATTTCTTCAGTGTCACATCACCGTCTCCGTCACATCATCAGCGTACATGGAACACAAACAAATTGTTAACATACATGTATATTCATTTTCCTAACAATACTAGTACTCACAGTTTTGCCTACTACGTATCGTGCCTGCCACATGTCGCCACTTTATAATATAATAAAATAATGGAATAGATGATGATAAAATGTTGAAATGCGTGATCTTTTAAAACGTATTGAATTAATGAGATTAATCTTTTGGCATGAATGACAAGCACAATAAGCTGAGCTATGCCTGGAAGTAAGTTGGTATTAGTTCATATTATTTTGCAGGGGGAAGCAGTTTCTTTCTCCCCTGTAGATTTGTGCTTACCCTTCTTTATAATGCTACGTTTGGTCGCCGAGTTCACCTTCGAAGTCTTGACCGTGTTCCCACTGAGCTTATCGGATCTTGGCAATATTCCAAAGTACACAGGGGGGGCTTCAATTCTTGTAATTATCGTTCTATTTGAAATAACAACTCACACGACATTTCTGTTAATAAAACAATACTGTATTTTCTAAACGGTGCACATATGAAGTACATACTCCTCACTTATTCATAGCGACCCCAAAATGGCGGTCTACAATTACTCGTTTAAAATGGCGTGCTTCTCAGTCGTTAACTAGCTTAGCGCGAATCCTTCCTTCCTCCTACTGGTACAAGAAAAACTCCTCTCTTTTTTAACGACTGAAAATCAAAAACACCTGACGGTAGGCATAGGATCTGTGGTGTCACCACCAGACACCACACTTGCTAGGTGGTAGCCTTTAAATCGGCCGCGGTCCGTTAGTATACGTCGGACCCGCGTATCGCCACTATCAGTGATTGCAGACCGAGCGCCGCCACACGGCAGGTCTAGAGAGACTTCCTAGCACTCGCCCCAGTTGTACAACCGACTTTGCTAGCGATGGTTCACTGACAAAATACGCTCTCATTTGCCGAGACGATAGTTAGCATAGCCTTCAGCTACGTCATTTGCTACGACCTAGCAAGGCGCCATTATCAGTTGCTATTGATCTTGTTAATCATGTACCGTCAGACCGACGTTCACCTTTAACGGATTAAAGTTAAGTATTCCACCAGCTACGTCCGATTTTCTAAAGTCTAATTTCCCTTTCCTGTTCCAGACCTCACGCCAGCCTGCGTGAGCTGAAACGCGTGCCTTTCGGCTTCCTCTAGTATTCCTGGGTAGGCTTTCCTGCCAATCCACAACAGGTTCTATTATAGGCTACCGCTTCATCTTTTCGCTTTGCCTTTAAAGAAGAAAACATAAATGAAATGCAAAAGGTTTATTACAACCTGTCAAATATTAAACAGATTACAATGTAGGAGAGATAAATAGGTCGCTAGCCGTCATTTGATTTGACGTTATTTTAAAGCAATTACCAGGTCTATAAAGTATCACTCATAATAAAACACTAGAGAGCCATCAGATACTTATATCAGCTCACCTTACCAACGCAGCGCCACAAGTGCCGGAATTACTGAGCGAGTTAACAGTCGTCCAAAACACTTGGGTGGTACCTGGCATTGGAACGGTCGCTACTGCCCACAGCAAAATGACACAGAGATGAACAGCCCACAGGAAAACAGGTTAATTCACATTTGATAAATTTCTCAGGATAGCAATTTTAAAATTCAAGATTACTTAAAAATACACAATTAAAATGCCAAATTTAATAATGGTAGAGGATGTACAGTCGTGCTCAAAAGTATCCGAATGATCTGAATTGCATATCGCCTGATTAGCATGTAACCCGCATAACGCAGCTGTATAGCAGGTCCTCTAATCGCTCTTCGGTATAGTCGTTGGACTATTGAAAATCGTTCCAACAAGTCACCACTAGAAAACACTGCTCTGTATCGCAAAACTCAAGATGTAAAGTAATACCACGATACTACAAATACCAGGGAACACCTTATCACAGATAAGACTGTCCTTAAGCCTTGTAAGCTCACATTTATTACAATAAATGACATACCTGAAATGTTACCACACTCATTATTACGTCAGATACGTAATGCACATAGTAAGTTCGTCGTATTCATGATTTCCTCTTCAAAGTAACATACCGTATTTATTATTTAACACAAAATGACATTAAAAATTTAAGTTATTCACGAACAGCTAATTGAGAATATGTATGAACTTCAAATGACACCACGAACCGTCTAGTTCTGCATATGGATTCAAACGCAGGTCATGCAGACTAAGCAAAGATTTCGTGACCGACGGAAACTAACAGTCATTCCTGACTGGGCACACAGAGAGATTTTAGATAGTATCAGTTAACAAATGTCAACTTTAAATTACAAAACGCAAACATTTGTAACGTACGCGAATTCCACCCAGCACCTGTTGTCCCTGTTAACGAATTACGAGAGATGTTAACTATTGCTTCTTCACAAGTGACTTACTTGAAATGCCGTGAGGTAAAGAGTTGTGTTGGACAGGGACTCGAACCCAGAACCTATTCGGATTGTTATCGAAGCACAATCAACCGTGACATACTGGATTTTCTCGGCAGTAGCTAGATGTTTTAACCGAAATGACGAGACGAAACATTAATTTTTTCCTTCCCAGGACTCCAACCCGGCACCTATCGCTGTTATATTCTAGAGCAAACGAACGTTAAATACGGGTTTGTTACACCAGCAGCGACATGTGAGCATGTTTGAACCACAAATAATACGACGAAGAGACCAGTGCTGACTGGTAATCGAACCGCAAACATATCGTTGTTGACTACAAACAAAGAGACGTGAGCTACCAAATTTTTCTCCACCAGCAGCTCGGAATCACATTCTTCAACTTACAGTGATCATGCAAATAGTTCTGTGTCTCACTGGGAGTCAAAAACGTCAGATATCGTTACTGTTGACAATGAATGAATATATATTAAAAATCGAAATTATTATCCACCAGCAGATAGGTGTTCTCATGCTAGAGCTTGATAATACATAACGAAAACTTCAGTGCCGGCCATGATTCGAACCCATTCACGCGCAATATGTGGAGATGTTGAGGAATCTGCAGTTTTGAACAAACAACAAATTGTAGTCGAGCTGTATTGTCACGAAGAGGTCAAATTCCGCGTTAAGAGCGGTCTGATTTGCATTTCCAATTTAGAACCAATTTTATCGATGTACAGAAGCTCAAATTAAAGATGGAATAAGTGTCCTGTGATCCTACATAGCGTTTGTATCGTCACTAGAAATAAATAACTAATATAAGAAAGGTTACTGGTGATAAGAGTTTCTACATGTCGCCACTCCTGACTTTACTGTGGTTCAACCTAACGTCTACTTGGTAGAGAAGGAATATCACGTTTAATGTGTATTTCAGACCACAATTCCATTATACCTTCTTCACTTGGCGTAGCCAGAAGAGAATAGAATCTGTCTCTCCCTGTCAAAAACTATAGGCGGAAGTTGTAATCAAACCCCGACCATAAGTACATGAACCTATCATCAATCCAACAGACCACCAAATTCTCTTCTCGGTGACTCATTTTTCTATCGTAACGCCGTTGCGCGACACTGGATTAGAATTCTGACACACACAGGCTCACTGTAGTAGTCTGCAGCATGTTCAGTACATTCATTTATTTGGTTGACCGAATCGCCATGAACTAGTTGCCTCGGCTACCCAGTGCATACATTCGACTCTATCTTGTAATCGCCGAAATAAAATCATGTAAGTGCCACCTACACAGAACTGCGAACACTGTAGGGTGCAGAAAGTTAAATGGGAAGTGTTCCTTTCCACTTGAGCTACTGTATTACGCTATCTATTTGTTGATAACGTCGTGCAATGCAAGAGAAAAGCTGTAACTGTCTCTCATTCAGATGTCTAGATCCGTCCATATGCATTATCTCACAGCATTGTGGAATGCAGAAGTTCTGGAAGAATTGTTGTTGACTTCTGGAGCTGCTGTAGCTATGTGTCAGCTGGTAGCGTCATGATAAGTGTTGCAAGTCCGAGTACATTCACTGCTGCATTTTTTAAAACGCAATTCTGCTGTCTGCTGAAGTTATCATTCTACTGGAACTTTGAACATAAGTCACTTCACTTCTAAACCCAAAATAGCCGCATGTGATAAAAGTCTAACTTCTGCGACATTTTGTTCTTTTCAGGTATAGTAGACGGCCAGGCTGCAGATGCATCTCCAAACTTTTGTATCAAGTATGGGGAGAGCACATCGTGCCAAAATACGTCAGAAAAGTATTTCCTAGATTAGTTGTCATGTGGTTGTGGTGTCACCGCCAGACACCACACTTGCTAGGTGGTAGCTTAAATCGGCCGCGGTCCATTTAGTACATGTCGGACCCGCGTGTCGCCACTGTGTAATCGCAGACCTAGCGCCACCACCAAGGCAGGTCTCGTGATACGAGAGAGCACTCGCCCCAGTTGTACGAGAACCTAGCTACCGACCAGATGTACGAAGCCTTTCTCTCTCATTAGCCGAGAGACAGAATAGCCATCAGCTAAGTTAATGGGTACGAACTAGCAAGGCGCCATTAGCCATACAGTGATTGTACTTAAAGTCTCCTGTGTATCGTCAAGATCGATGTACCACAATGATTGAGTAAAGTTAAGTATTAAACCTGCTCCGTACTTTTCTTCCTAACATTAATTACGTATCCTGTTCCAGTACTTCACGCCCGTCTGCGTTAGTCTAGCTTGCCTTTTCAGCCATCTCAACTTCACGGTGTCGGCCCAGATACCGACACAACAGTGGTAGTGGCATTTTATTCTTCTTCAAACCTTGTTTGACAGCCTTAAATCAGAACAAGTTTTCTACATGCATGTAATCAATAAGCTGCATGTGTTTTAACAACCCTAAAAGAAACCTTACGAAAACTGCGAACTGTGGCATTTCATAAAGAAAGTTATGTAATCCTGGAAACCCAAAATTTGATTGTCAGCAGCGGAATGAGGCTTTACATGTTGTGCAGCATTGTATGTTTTTCAACATTGCACTATGAGACGAAAGTATTTTCTTACGATTTCCTTATCGATGTTTGATCTGCCTGCTTGTAGATCTTTCACAGAATGGATAAAATCGTCACAGTCAGTGTGACTCGAACCGCGATCCATGAACAGGCGGTTTCTCACGGGTCAACATGTTACCACAGAGCTGGCGAAGAGGTATGTGTCTAACCTACCTCTACGAGGTGAATAGTGGCTAGAACTCGTAAACCGCTGTTTAAAAGACGAGATTAGTTGCGATTTCAGAGTGCAATGACTTTCGTGGACTGAAAACCGTAAATTTACAATCTTTTGTAACACTTCAAGCAATAATAACTAAGATTATTCACTGGAAATGACAGGAAAAATCAGGTGGACTTTGAGGCTTAATTCCGTGTACACCAGGAAGTAACTCGTCGATCACAGAGTTGCCAAAAATACCTTGCCTTGTTGCCAAATCTCAGTTATAGTACCAGCAGGAAGAGGATGAACAGATGTGTTCCTACAGCGGGCTGGGAACTGACCATAGCTGGCGTCTCAAAGATGCGGCTGGAATACGTAATGCATCTGATTCGCATTTCTGTAACTGGTTTTAGGGACTGGAGTAGAGTTACTAACAACACTCAGAACTGAATGCAAACTAAGCATCATAAATCAGGAACTCTCACAGTTGTTTTTATATTCCTTTCATAAGTGTACTCAAAACTAAGAAATTCATTCATGGTCGTTTTCGGGCTTGGCCGATGGTCGAGCCCCACAAACAAAAAGAGAATGTGTGTACGTGCGTGTGACAAGGGGGCGAGAGAGAGAGAGAGAGAGAGAGAGAGAGAGAGAGAGAGAGAGAGATAGAGAGAGAGAGAGAGTGAGACATAAATATAAAAAAGAATGAGAGAGAGAGTAAAAAATAGTTGTAAAGAAATTGAATCATGGTATGTAAAGAAACCTTTCATTAAAATGACACGTTCCACATCATTACGAAATGTATTCATGATCAGTAGAACAAGTATTAATCTACTCAGAGCTAATGTAATTTAATCATATCATATTGCTGACTAGCCATGAAGAGTCAGGAATTACCAAAATTTTCGCCAATATCGGTAACCAAATCTAAGCTTGAAAATAAAAGACATTACTTTTTGTAATAAACTAAGACTCCTATCAAGACTCTTTCGTCCCTGTTAACTAACCACGAAAGATGTCTGATATACTTCCATTCAGAAGTAACAAAGAGTGCATACTTTATAAGATGAAGTGCAAGATGAGAATTTCTGTGACAGAGATATGAACCCAACTCATAATCGGACTGTTAATTAAGTAAAATGAAATGTTACGTATCGGTTTTTCTTAGCAGTTGCTAGGTGTTTGAATCTAAAATAAGGATACAAATTTTTGTGCCTGAGCGACAATCGAACCACACACCCACCATCCTTCTTTAACATCCACGAATATAGCTTAAGTATTAGTTGCTCAGTCATCAACTAAGATGTGTGCGTGTTTGATCAGAAATAACGACGCCTATTGCGATTGTTGACAACACATGAACAGACATTAAAAATGCTCTTTAATTTTCACTGGCATGCTGGTTTGCACGTGGAAATGAAATTATGAATATTTTTCTACTGGATCAGGATTCAGACCGACATACTTACCTTTGGAGGAGACCTAGAGAAGACTGCAGTCTTGGGAAAAGGAAGGAAATTATATAACTATACTGTTTCGAGAGATTCAGATCCTCAAAAGAGGAGATACGAATTCGAATCATAGTCCAGCTCAAATTTTTCAACATCTCTAGTTCAATCAAGTACAAATAAAATAAGAGCCCTGTTCCTTTAAATGGCTATCGGTTCATCAAATAAAATTTTCTAATGTAAGTAAGTTTAGTGGCGACAGTATTTCTGTTTACCATGACTTCCGCCTATATCATTTCCCAACATAAACCGGCTCTGCCCAGTTGGTAATGAAGGAACGTGATGTTTAATGCAGATTCTGGATTATAACGTCTTTCTCTTGAGGTGACCAGAGGTAAAGTAAATGTGTTTGTGCGTCTCATAAGTAAAAGTCTGAACCTACGCGTTGCACCTGTGATAGTTCGATCCACAAGACCAGTGTGGCCACATTTCCCAGCCCCAGGGGTGTGCTGTAACGGATGATGTGCTTACCTTACAAAATTAGTCACGGTGGAAAAAATGTGAATCTATTAAATGGTTAAGTAGAAGCAAGATTCTGACGCGGATATTATGCTATTATCATGTCAGCAGGATGTAAAGACTCTTGTAGGCATCATAGCCTGGATGTGAAGCCAATTTCTGTGTGTATGCAATGCATACGGATTGTAGAATTTAGTGGTGCTCTCTCTTCTACTTCTGTATACAATATGCCTGACCTAAACGGGCCATTTCTCATTACAGGCCCTGGGCAGTACAACATCATACCGACAACAGTAATGTGCTTATACTGACAACCTCCCTGTTCGTTTTACCTGATTTTGTAATCATTTAAATAAAACAACATGTCCTTCCAGTGGGAGACGTTGCGCCCCCTTTCCCTTCTGTGAAATTTGTCACTAAGCTTTTGGCCTTCCAACCAGCAAAATGTGGCAGATTACGGCCGGTAAACACAAACCACGATTTAGTGCCGTTAAGACGATTTCTTTAAACATTGTCGTAGCTGAAGGAATTTAGTTTCTTCTTAAATCGTCTTATGCAGCAACGTTCACAGATATATCAAATAGGAAAAGCTCCTTATCCAGGTACGAAGGTTGTAAAACAAACTTCCCACAGTTTGAGTCAGGTTGATCTTTTCGTCTGATAGCACTGCATTAGTATTTTGTCTAAGAGATATCACAAGTAGTGTTCCTGTAGCAGTGGGAATCATGGGTTGAAAACGAGTTTAACGCCAATGCCTACAGTACTGCTAAATATTCAAAATGATTAGTAACCTAAGTATGAGTTCATCCACAAACTGAGGCGTATTTATAATATTGAAGCTAGACTGTGTATCCTTGTCTTCCTTGAGTGTGCATTTCAAGGCGTTTACAAACACATATACAATACTAATAGTACTTCGAACGCTATAGTTAATATTGCTCTCATAAAATGATTTTTTTTAAATTCTTCTGGGTGTTGAGTGTGCAGTATGTGTTGTAAAACAGTTTTAGACAATAAACATTGACCGCCAAGTCGTTCACGTAAGGTGGACAATACAGTCGCGCTCCCCTCAGAATTCAGAATTCTATGTCCGGCAATATGCTCGATCTGGCAACATTGTAGACTGAGGCACTTCCCGGTTGAAATCATGACAACAGTCTGAGTACTTCACCCGTGACTATGACTATAGTCCTGAATTAAAACGCGGGAGCAGCTAACACGACGTCTGGCAACCGAAGGCACACGTTGACAAAATTTTTATCGCCCTTCCATCTCGGTGCTGAAGCTATGAATGTAATTCAAGTGAATCTACAGTATATTTCGCTTTCTGTCACATTGGTAATAACAGTTTGGTTTAGCAATATTTTAGCGAGACATTTCTTGGCCGACCATCTGCCTCTGAACATCGCATGCGTCTGAGTTCTCTGGGACCCGTTTGCTGCCTACCGGCGGGGGCTGAGGCACCGCCCTGCGTCACCTTCTGCCGACAACGTCTGCTCCACTCCTCACTCTCGACGGTTTAAAATGCTTTAACCGCTTAACATAAAATCCCCAGTACACTCGTTTTTTTTAAATTCTGACGAAATAATAAAACACCGGTAATACTTGGGCTTATCATTTCTGACTGGCACAAGTTTTAAAAGGCCAAATTTACTCGTTCTATCTCACGTTTTGGCAGTTGCTTGATATTTTCGGTAGATAGCACTGTGGTGTGTTACTCTGATGGGATGGCTCTGAGCACTATGGGACTTAACTGCTGAGGTCATCAGTCCCCTGGAACTCAGAATTACTTAAACCTAACTAACCTAAGGACATCACACACATCCATGCCCGAGGCAGGATTCGAACCTGCGACCGTACAGGTCGCGCCGTTCCAGAGTGTAGCGCCTAGAACCGCTCGGCCACTCCGGCCGGCTGTTACTCTGAAATGTATATTTCTGGCAAGAGATGCCTCTGAATCAGGCAGTTGTACTAGTGGTCACTCTACAATCTGTTCTTGCAGTTTGCTAGTTATTTCCTCACGTTTTATGAAAATGGAGAATGAAAGTGAGTTTGATATTGAATGTAGTGGGTCTGAGAGTTCTGAAGATAGCTATGAAGAGAGTTCAGAAGGAGGAAGTGATGAATCAGTTTCTTCTGAGTGTGACATTGCGAGTGCCAAAGTGTGGTACGAGATAGATCCATCTAAGCCACTGCCACCTACTCCACCACGTATTCCTTTTACAGGTAAACTTCAAATTAATTGTGAAACCTGTATTGAAGATGTCTTGCATTATTTTAGACAGTTCATTGATCACAGATACATGCAAATTTTGGTTACCGAGCCCAACAAATACGCAACACAAACAAATGTACCGGCATGGAAGCCAACAACAATTGATGAGATGTACATATTTGTTGCTGTAATATTGTTACAAAGCATTGTGAAAAAACCCACATATCAGATGTATTGGACAAAAAGAGATACATTAGCCACACCAATTTTTAGAGAGGTTCTACCATTCAAGAGGTTTGTCAATTTGGAAAAGAACTTACATATTTCGGACAATGCAACCTATAAAGCAGAAAGCCATCCACAACCCAAACTGAATAAAGTATGGCCTATTGTGAGCTACCTGTCGGGTAAATTTAGAAACAGCTGTGTTCCAGATAGAGATGTCACCGTAGATGACAGCCTGCTGTTATATAAGGGCGACTGGGATGGATCCAGTACTTGCCACTCAACAGAGCTAGGTTTGGCATAAAAACATTCATGTTGTATGAGTCTCAGACTGGATATGTTTTGTCTCTAATTATTTACGTTGGGAAGGGCACTACACTTGAGGAAGAATACAAGGATCTGCCAATGTCGTCACAAATTGTAATGACACTAATGCAACCCAGCTTTCTGACCTTCTGCTAACAAAAAGAACAGATATGTATGGCATCTTGCGTCCTACAAGAAAAGAAATGCCGCCTTCTTTCCAGACCAAGAAACTGAAGAAAGGGGAGGTTTGCAGCATTCCAGCGAGGTGAACTGACTGCACTGAAATGGAACGATAAGAGAGACGTCTGCATGCTGTCCACTATCCACAATGCAGAAATACAAACACCGAAAGAAAGAAACAAATATATTGCTAAACCAGTGACTGTATTTGCTTATAATGACACAATGTGGGGTGTGGATAAAGTTGATCAGCACATCGAAA
Source organism: Schistocerca serialis cubense (assembly GCF_023864345.2). NCBI lineage: Eukaryota > Metazoa > Arthropoda > Insecta > Orthoptera > Acrididae > Schistocerca > Schistocerca serialis. The sequence goes on from NC_064645.1 coordinate 46,300,913, forward strand.
ACAATCCATTGCCATGAAAGAGGGTAAAAAGTATTACAAGAAGATATTTTTTCATCTATTGGATTTAGCAGAATGGAATGCCTTTGTCCTATATAAAAAACATGGAGGAAAGCTCACTGCCCTTGACTTTCGTGTGGCTGTCGCTGAACAGGTCATTGCCAAACATCAGGCGGAGGAATGTTCACCCAAAGCAGCGGGCCGTCCATCAGCAAAATCAACCCCAACGCGACTTGTTGGACGTCATTTTCCATCTACGATTCCTCCGACCGAGAAGAAGCAGAATTCAACAAGAACGTGTAGGATGTGCAGTAGTGTGCGTGATGTCAGAGGGAAGAAGGCAGGGAGGGAATCAAGATACATGTGTAAAGACTGTGGTGTAGCTTTTTGTATTGATCCTTGCTTCAGGGTATTTCACACAGCCGCAAACATATAAACAATGGCTTAAATTTTAATGGTTAGTGTTGCAGTTCACTTTTAGTGCTTCGATGCACAGAATTACTGTAATTTTAAGTAGAAAAAAAAAGGTTAAGCCTGTCACGAGTATACTCGTGATTTTAAACCAGGGGCTATTTAGAGATGAAAATGTCCATTGTTAAGCACCTACAAAATAATTTCATTGTTACTGTCATTATTGTGCTTCACTGAATATTCCATTTTGGAAATAAAAGAGTTAGTTGAAAAAAGAACCATCATATTGTAAATAATACATATGTTAAGAGCATAATGTTGTTGAGTGGTGACCCATAAAATCTGTCTACGATTTGTGTTTCACACTCGATAGCAACGGCGCACAAAACCCTTTTTATTTGATGAGTATTTTATTACACTAGTATGCAATACATCAATGTGACACAGAATTAATTTCATTGTTTCTGATCCAGTGCGCTATAATTAAAGGATCACATCCCGTTCTTTTTCCTTTCGCAGGAGATTCTTCAAATAATTTTTTTTTGTCATGGATTCATATGTGTTAGTCAAAGCAAAGAGAATAAATGCAATGTAACGTGTTTGGTTTCTTTCTTTGCTTCCCTATGGTAATTGGATGCGAAACATTGTGTCAATACCTCTCAGAACCTGTTCTATAGCTACTCAGGCAAATTGCTTGTTTTCAGGTTCATACATTAATTAATGGAGAAGCGAATGCTGTTCAAAAGTGTTATTTAAAATATTCAATTGGATTTAAGGCGACAAAATTGCACGTATTTGAAGCTACCCAGAGATAAAGTAAGTTGCTAGAGCCTCTGTTAGCAAATGTATGCAGAGAGTTCCTAATTGCTACTGTGGAAATTTAGCATAGAGGTCCTATACTAATCAGGACATTCATTTCCTTCGTACTTATTACCCTGGCATGTGAGTCTTAAGTGAAGAACAATATTGAAGTTCGTATTGTTGACGGTCGATTCAAATTTCTTCAGAGACACTAGTCTTGTGAAGCAGCTTGGCAGTCATAAAGCCGAGGTCTATGACCATTAACACAACTTACTGAGTCACCTTACCAAGAGGACTTTATGTGTAATGCTTTTTCTTCCGAATTCGTTAAAGAATTTTTTCTGGAAATTCGTAGCTCCATTAAATAAATTAGAAAAGAAAGCTTCCACATGCTGGCCCCTACATTTGTTAGAACTGACGACTAAGTGAAGCGTTGTGACACTAGAAATGGGCGGTACCATGGGGCTATGGACATACAGCTGCCGGCACCCTTCTCCCATCATGGTATTGGTCTCTCAGCCTCAAAGCGCATCGTGAAAGACAATAAAAGTTGTCACTTATGTAAAGAATAGCATTTCTTTAGCCAAAAAATTGAATTTTCATTCTCAGTGTCTTAGTTTACATGAGAATTATATAGCACGAGTCATTCAAATGGAAAGGGAATCTCAAGTGAATTTAGAGTGTCAATTCAGTACCATATGTGGAAGTGAGTGCAAGGTGCCAAAGTTTGTGGCGACGTTGCCAATTCTCAGCTGTGTTAGGAACAACACATAGAGGCATTCGACTGAAGCATACCGATGACCAAGATTGTAACTGAGGTCGAGAGCATCGTCGTCTGCCACCTTGAAAACTCGAATGGCAACAGTACTCAGACAGTTACTTACGTTTACTGGTATCAAAGCTACAGCATAAAAACACAAAAACGTTAATAACCCGGACATCATTAACATTGGAACCCACAGTAAAGTAAAGCAGTCATCAGTCGGAAGATTGGTTTGGACACCACAGTGCTTTAATAGGCACGGTCTTGTTGGAGGCCGTATGCCATTGCTTTCCTCCAACGTTTGAGTTGACTTACCTAGCCAGTGAATAGGGGAACCCACAGCTTAACGAGGCTTTCGGACCACAGTGCAACTCGGCATTTTTCACATCAACAAACACTGCCCGAGGGGAAATATGTGTAAAATGGCACATAAAAATTGTGGGGTTGATCAGGGATCGAACCTGAGAACTTCGTATTCCTAGTCTTGCTCTTTACCACTTTTTTATTTTTTTTATTTTTTTGTTTTTTCAATGCCTACTTTATTTATTTATTTATTTTGAAAAAAAAGGAAAATGGATTTTGAAAGGTTTGCTTTTCTGCTTTTTTATTTTCATTTTATTTTATTTTTATGCAAATGGATAAAAGGAAGGCCGTTCCTCTTCGACTACATAAACAGAATAATGGGAACTCGTCCCGTTACGATAAAGGATGCTCCATACTATAGCCCGCTGCGAATTTTTCTGTGACTGTCGTCTCGTTGCTGTGTTGTTTCCGTTGTTTGTTCAATCTCATAAAAAAAAAGGAACTGGGAAGAGGTGCTATGGTTATCTTCTCATGTCATCGATAATCCAGCTGCGAGGCGGATTATGGAATGCGTTCCAAAGACAATTAGAAAAATATTCCCTATATTTCGGGTTCTTCACGATCGCAAAATGTCGTTCGTTGACGTAATACCAACAATTGGGTGCTGTCTTTTCGCCATTACCGAACAGGTAGTGAACAGCGTGGCCGCTAATCCACGTCACAGAGTTAGTTTTTGCTCTTGGGAAGTGCATCTCATCGGGGAAAAGAAGTGATCGCGTAGTTATCCTGTCGGGAGCATTGCTTGTGAGAAAAGCCAATATCTGACGCTCCAAACACCAAACGTCCTTTGCCGACCCGCATTCGAAACGATGTTCATCCGTGTCAGTCACTTGGCATGTGGCGCACAAGGGTGAATCGGCGAGGTGGATGTGATGTAGGCGGGTCTGGCACAACTGTTTCCCATTAACAGTTACGTACCATGCAGACTGCATGTCAGTATCAAGGGTGGTGGCATTCACTGCCTGCCACACAGCACGCCACTTTGTAGTGGGGTGTTTGCTTTCAGTCACATTCGGCGTCCTGTTTATTTGCATGGCAGCATACATCGCCCTCGTCATCATCAAGCTTGTGCGATGCGGATGTAGCTTATTTCAAGGAAGAATTAGCTAATGTAGAAGAAAGGTGCTGGGATGTCCGATATCATCACAGGGGGTGCGAGTGAGATTGGTAGTAAGGCCTCCAGTAAGAGACTTGTGAGGCACGTCGGACTTCGTCGCCACAGTTGCAGGTGACACCTGACGAACAGGGGCTTCGCTGTGTTCTGAACATGACAAAGGCCTAAAGCCCCTCTGCTCCTCGGGAAGATTGGGGGCTCGTAACGATCTTAAATAACATGCCTGTATTAACAAAGGATCCCAAAACCGCCAACATGCGGTGAGCCAGGGTAGGTGGTATCGGGAGTACCTGTGCAAAATGGGGGATACGTGACGCCAAATAGACGTAAGCATATCGTGTCCGTTGCAGGAGGTCTAGATATCTCAGATGGTGGTCACTTATTCCTGCTCTCATTTAATTCAATAAACGCCTATAGTTAAGGGCTGTTGAACGCTTCATGTCAGATGTAAATTCAATGCAAAGACAGCGGACTGAGTCACTGATTCGTAGCGGTGTGACGCTCTCATCGTGTAGACCTCTGCCTATAGACAGGGCGTGCGATTTGTGGAGATTGAGATGGCTCCCCGATGCCGCGCCGTAGGTCGCCACCCACGCCAGTGCTGCACAAACATCGTCATTACTGCGAAGAATGAATACCATATTATCCGCATAGGCAGTGCAACAAAAAGTGTGTCCACCAAGGGACATCCCAGTCAGGCGTTGTCGGAGGCCGCAGAGGAGTGGTTCCAAGACGAGGGCGTACAATATCGCCGGAAGAGGGCAGCCTTGTAGCACCGATCGCTGCATCTGTATCGGCGGCGTGAGACGGCCATTATATAACACCTTGGACGTCACGCCGCGTAGGAGACGCATCAGTGCCTTAACTATGATGTCCGGATACCCAATGTGTCGCAGTACCTCCAGCAAAAATGTGTGGTCGACTCTGTCAAAGGCCTGGCTAAAGTCGAGTGAGGCCAAAACTCCTGGCAGTTGGCGAGCTTTGGCTAGCAAGATCATATCTCGACATCGGCACAGTGCAGTGCGTATATTATGGTCACCACCTAACGATGCCTGGTCCTGCGACACAACACATTGTACCAATCGCTTTAGGCGTGCCGCCAGAAGCCGGCTGAAAATCTTCAAGTCACTGTTGAGTAAGGTCAAGGGGCGATAATCACTGATCCTAGATCCGCCTCGTGGTTTGTGTATGGGCACAATCAGTCCTTCTAGGAAAGCCCCAGGGATATTCGTCGTGGGAGACGTAAGATCGCGGCAAATATCAGTCCATGCTGGTACCAGCCATTGTTGATATGTCGGACAAAATTCCATAGGAAGGCCATCAGGTCCCGGGGACTTATGAGCAGCCCTGCCTGTATTGCTTCAATGATTTCCTCCTCCGTTACATCTGCAGCATCTGCAGTCAAATCCGCTGCCGCTGTCGGAGAGATCGTGCCATAAGTGAGTTGAGAGACTTCGGCGATCACCTCTGGGGGATGTCGGTATTCCGAGTACAGCCTGGTGTAGTGAGCATGAAGGGCGTTTCCTATATAGCGCTGGGTATCAAGGCGTCGTCCGTCTTCCGTCGTGATAGCTTGGATCAGTGTCCTGCGTCGGCGCCGTCGTTCTGCAATGACGTGATACATGGACTGTTCCTCCTGGGCCACTCTGTCTTGAATGCATGCTCTGACGATCGCACCCTCAAGGTCGCATCGTGTTAATCTGATGATCTGTGCCTTGGCACGGTTCACTTTCACCTGCCGTGCACGTGAGTACGGCAACGTTGTAGATTCCATTAAGATGCTGTAGTAAAAGTCCATGGTATGTCTCTTCCATGCTGCAACATCTCGGTCGTAGCCTATGAAGGTCTTCCGGATGGCTGGTTTGGCGCAGAGTAACCACCACGACAGTGTAGACCGGCAGGTGCCACGCCGGCGGCTACAAGAATCCCACGTGTTCTCTATAAGGCGGCGGCATTCCTGAGAGGATAGGTGAGTGACGTTGAACTTCCAAGGACAACATCTGTGCGATACCTTCTGCGGCCGAGGGTAATTGCGCAGATGTAGGCCTCGTGGTCAGAAAACGCTGTGGGCCAAACTTCGCCAGCTCTCGTCCCCACAGCTATGGAGCGCGAGATATAAATCCGGTCGATACGGCTGGAGGAATGGCTGGTGTAGTGAGTAAATCTGGACCGATCGACACAAACATGTTCCCATGAGTCCACTAACTGAAGATTATTTATAATTGTCGCAAGTTCTGTGCAGGGATAATGATGTGGTAACTGATCCTTATGTGCTTGGCTACAGTTGAAGTCCCCTCCGAATATCAAGGCGTCCTGACGGCCCATAAAGAGGGGCGTGATGGTATGAGCGGAAAAGGTGGATCGTTCGCCGACCAGATCCTGACCGCTCATAGATGTTAGTAAGTTTGACTCCTTGGATAGTAAGAGCCATGCCTCTGTCGTCAAGGAGATACTCGACTTCTCCTGATGATATACCTTCGCGGAGGAGGATCGCCACACCACTGCCATTGGCCGACGCATGTGAGACCCAAGTCTTGTAGCCATAGGGTTCCTTGAAGTCTGCGGCATACACCTCTTGAAGAAGCGCAATGTCGATGTGTGCTGCGTTGAGCAGAACCTGTAGCATCGCTAGTTTATGTCGGGCGCGTATGTTGTTGATGTTAATCGTCGCTAGACGGTATGTTTGGTCAGCCAGGTCGGCAACTGGGTTGTTTAGGAGGCCGGGTGTGGGCGGCAGAGGCGGCCCCACACAGGCTGACGATACAGCCGTAGTCACTGTGGTTGGTCGGTGCTGGGTACAGCCCAGGGAGCATCTCTGCCCTCGGCATCCTCCTGGTGCTGTGGCTCATCCTCGACATCATCCGCCCGAAAATCAGATGCAGGAATTGGTAACTGTTGAGTAGTGCTGTCAGTAGAGCGCTCACGGGCATGTTCAGTAGCAGAAGTGGTGTTGTCAGACCGCGGCCCAGAAACTGTATTCGCCGTAGAATCGTGACGGGAAGGGTGAGTGTCGTCCGACGCCGGATATTCGTCCGGGTCACACATCCGAAGCAGGCATTCATCGGATGGCGTATGGCGCCGTTTCTTGCGTTTTCGAGGGGAGCGTTGTTTTCGGACATGTTGTTCTGTGTCAGAGTGCGGGCGGCAATCGTCTGATGCGGTTTCCATTGGTAGGAAGGCAGAAGTCGGGAGAATTTCCGTTTCTACTTCCAACTTCTCTTTAGGCTCGTCTCGGTGGCACAATCGATCACCGTTTTGAGGCAAGTCTGCCGATGACGTCGTAGAGGGGGATATGCTGCCCGCCACACTGTCATCGACCACTGACTGCAATATGGTGTTACGATCCTGGGCAGGAACAGCTGTTGCGGTTACAGCCGCTGCGTACGTGATGGGGAGTGAAGTAGGCGTCGCCGGGGATGGAACTTCACCAACCGGTGTCTGGGTCAGTCGGCGTTCAATGCAGGTAGATCGGACATGTCCTTCCTGGCCACGGCCGGCGAAAGTACGCGGTTGTCCGTCGTACATGACAATGGCTCTGAAGCCGCCAATTACTAAATTGGATGGCACATGCTTCGTCAGTTCAGTCTTAATTTGTTGCACTCCGTTTGAGACGGTGTACGTCTCAAACGTTTGCCATTTTTCAGCCAGGTGGCTTAGCACGTTGCCGTACAGTTTGAAAGCTGTCATCACAGCCTCTGGCGGGACTTCGAATGGCAGCTCGAAGACCCTCAGAGTGCGAAGGCCTAACCCAGCGCGGTCGATCGTGACACTTCTATGTGGCCAACACTGTGGCTTTTGCTTGGCCTTAAGATTAAGAATCTCTCGTTTGTGCCTGCGTTGGCATTTGCGTCTCCCTGCACTAAATTAAATAGAACTGAATTGAATGTAGTGCCTCCAAGTTGGCATAAACAGAAATGGAGAAAAATTAAACAACATAAATGGTCTCTCTTTGATGCCTTAATCTTCATTGCCATTATGCGTCTTATGAGAAAAAACGTACTCTTCATCAAAATAAACATCTTCGTTTCGTTATGCAAGTATTTGCGATTTATTTTACATTAAATTTGTACTAACAAAATTAAAATTGGAGACGTTTTCCTTTTGTTCACAGCATCTTAATCACTGAAGAGAAGTTAAGCTGAAATTAAACAATATGTGCTTTAATCAAAGTCTTCTTCCTATTAACACAGTAGGGTCAGTACCGCGTCCAGTTCCCGTCCTCTTCTACAAATGCATTTAATCGCCAGGGAACAGAAGCAACAAGCTTTTCTGATGAATCTGTCACTCTGTGACATCTCTTCCCACGCAGCGTTAACTGCTTCCGACAACGCTGGCTTGGATGTTGGTGCAGGTCTTTTCCTCCTAATAATTTTTTCCATCTCTGCCCACACGTGCTCTATGGGATTGAGGTCAGCAGCTTTTGGAGGCCAGTCTAACAGCTCATCGTCTCCTTTCATCTGAAACCAGTGTCATACACGACTGGCTGTATGAATTGGGGAATGTTCATGTTGGAAAATGATTCTACATACAGGAAACCTCTGGCGAACTGAAGGAGGCATGATTTCTTTCAGTATTTCGCAGTAATAAGCACTACAAAGCGGACGCTCAAGTTCCCACAGCATGCCGCAACCATTTGCTGATATCCAGCCCCGAACTGTGACAGACGTCCGGCCACACCTTTGCCTCTGTTGGACATATTTACTCTCGTATCTCGTTCCACTTGGTCGATACACATGGACAGAGCTATTTGGAGCAGTTGAAAATACCTTCTCGTCGGTAAGCATAACTCGGTCGCAATAAGAAAGCGGCTTCCTTCTATAGGCCAGTGCGAAATTTAAGCTGGCAGTCCTATGTTGCTCGTTCAGCATTTCCTTAACAGCCGTTTTCTGTCCATACCTTCCTTCCTCGTTGAGCGGACGACGTATGGTCGACCTGCTCACTGTTAGCTGCAGGATGTTTTTAATTTCCCTGCCACTCCTGAAAGGGTCCTCAACACTGCAGCGGAGTATACTCCTGTCTTCATACTCTGTGGTAGTCCGTGGGCGTCCAGAGCAACGACGACGGTTTACGTGGCCTTCATCTTCCATCCTCTTCACCCAGAGACGAATTGTGGATTTGCTGTATCCCAGAACAGGGGAAATTGCACTTATACAGTACCCGTCTTGCCGGCCGGAGTGGCCGAGCGGTTCTAGGCGCTTCAGTCTGGAACCGCGCGACAGCTACGGTCGCAGGTTCGAATCCTGCCTGGGGCATGGATGTGAGTGATGTCCTTAGGTTAGTTAGGTTTAAGTAGTTCTAAGTTCTAGGGGACTGATGACCTCAGAAATTAAGTCTCATAGTGCTCAGAGCCATTTGAACCTGTACCGTCTTCATAAAGCGCAACAATACGACCTTTATCAAACTCACTAAGCTGCGACATGTCGGTATAACAGAAGTAAGAACCGACTCACAATAAAACAGGAAACGAAGTGCCACACAGGAAGCAGAGCACTCGCAAGAGCACCGACGTCAAATTCATTCCCGACTTCAAGCTTTCAATACTGTGACACGCGGATTATATTCACGATTTCACTGGAACGTTTAGAGCAATCTCACTAAATAAATGCTGTTGCAGACGATCCATTTACAACAGATAGGTGTGTTCAGTTTATGGGTATATCAGCCAAAATCACTAGTTTGAAATTTTTATGAACTGTGTTAGATGACAATTTATATCTGTTCAACAAAATCCAGGTTAAACAGAAATATGTTTTAGTCGTAACTATTATTTTGAAGGAACGAACATGTATTAGTACGGAAGACCAAAGTAAACTGTGGCGTTCAGTGTATTCGAGGTATTGCATACATTGCTGTATGTCACTTAGAACGCTCGTTGTGGGGAGCAGGGGAAAACAGTCTCCACAAACTTCCGATTTGTAAATAAGTTTCACAAGGAGAGGGTCTGACAAGTGCGCTACCGATTTTTGTCAAATATTGCATGGATGTTCTAGCTTTGTGCTATACACTCCCTAGCATCTGAAAAAATCGATGACAAAGTTGAGGACGGAAAATCGTATTTTCAAACCTGTACACCGAAAGAGCGTCTACAAATAAAACACTTCATTAGTACGTTAGAGCTTCCAGCCGTTACATGGTGGCGAAATGGTAAAGAGCAACACTAGGACTACAATGATCTCTGGTTCAACCTTGATCAGTACCACGATTTTTATGTGCCACTATACACTTATTTCACCCCAGTTAGTGTTTGTTGATGTGAAAAATGCCGAGTTGCACTGTGGTCCGAAAGCCTCGTTAAACTGTAGGCTCCCCTATTAACTGGTTAGGTAAGTCAACTCAAAGGTCGGAGGATAGCAACGGCTTACCACCACCAACAAGACCGTGACTATTAAAGCACTGTGGTGTCCAAACCAATCTTCCGACTGATGACTGCTTTACTTTACTATGGGTTCCAATGTTAATGATCTCTGGATTATTAACATTTTTGTGTTTTCATGCTGTAGCTTTGATACCACTAAACGTAAGTAACCGGCCAAGCACTGTCACCGTTCGAGTTGTCAAGGTGGTACACGACGATGCTGTCGACCCCAGTTACATTCTTGGTCATGGCTATGTTTCAGTCGAATGCCTCTATGTGTTGGTCCTAGCACAGCTGAGAATTGGCAACGTCGCCACAAACATTTGGCAACACTGTGACAGTGCAATCACTTCCGTGTATGATACTGAACTGACTCACTAAATTCACTTGATATTCCCTTTCCATCTGAATGATTCGTGCTATATAATCCTCACGTAAACGAGGACGCTGGGAATGAAAATTCAATTTTTTGGCTAAAGAAATGCTATTCTTTACGTAAGTGACAAAGTTTATTACCTTTTACGATGCGTTATGAGGCTGAGCGACCAATATCATGATGAGAGAAGGGTGCTGGCAGCTGTGTGTCAATAGCACCATGGTACCGACCGTTTCTCGTGTCACAACGCTTCAATTAGTCGTCAGTTCTAACCGTGGTAGGGGCCAGCATGTGCAAGCTTTCTTTCTGATTTATTTAATGGAGCTGCGAATTTACAGAAAAAATTCTGTTAGGTTGATAGTTATTTTGAATATTTAGCAGTACTGACGCATTGTTGTTAAACTCGTTTTCAACCCATGATTCCCACAGCCAGAGGAACACTACTTGTGATACCTCTGAGACAAAATACTTACACGGTGCTATCAGACGAAAAGATCAACCTGACACAAACTGAGGGAAATTTGTTTTACAACCTTCGTGCTTGGATAAAGAGCTTTTCATATTTGAGACATCTGTGGAACGTTGCTGCAGAAGGCGATTTAAGAAGAAACTAAATTCTTTCAGCTACGCCAATGTTAAAAGAAATCGTCTTAACGGCACTAAATCATCGTTTGTGAATCGTTTACCGGCCGTACTCTCCCGCATTTCGCTGGTTGGAAGGCAAAAAGCTTACTGACAAATTTCACAGAAGGAAAAGGGGGACGAAACATCTCCCACTGGAAGGTCATGTTGTTTTATTCAAATGATTACAAAATCAGGTATAACGAACAGTCAGGTTGTCAGTGTAAGCACATTACTGTTGTCAGTGTGATGATGCACCGCCCAGGGCATGTAATGAGAAACGGCCCGTTTAGGTCAGACATATTGTATACAGAAGTGGAAGAGAGAGCACCACTGAATTCTACAATCCATATGCATTGCATACACACAGAAATTACTGTTGCAGTGTACTTATGGAACCCAATGAATGAACTGCCTACTTTCCAGTGAGAAAGAGCACTGGCAAACAATCTTCGCTACATTAGGTTATTTAAACTGGTCTCACTCTGAGCTGGAATTTATGGTCAACGACAAAGTGTAAGGTGAATGAGTCGGATGCGGGTTTTGAAACTGTGAAATACTTTCCTACTTTATAGAAGCCAATGTTAAGTTTGAACAAATATTGCGAAAAGTTTGAAATTGCATAGCTTAGAATGAAAATCTTTCTGTTTATTGCAAAGAAAAACAATTGATTTTCTAAAACACCCTCTGTCATACACAACTTAAAAGAGGTCACATCGACCAAATCATATGGAAGAACTGACAGCGACGTATATCGGAAGGCAGTAAGATCCCTTGGCTTTTTGTTTGTCAGTATTCGACAGCCATTTCTAGGCGCAAGTAAATGAAGAAGGGCAGCGCGTTTTTGTTATAGAGCAACGTCTTCGTCAATTACTTTAGTTTTAATGTAATCTACGATTAATTGCTGATGTTTGATATTAACATGAAAAGGATTCCGTAGACAGGGAAAGAACCTGTTCTTGTTCAACTGCTTCTATAATCAGCAAAAGGCTTTAAATGATCTTAAAACACATGTGTTCCATCAGCGGTATGAAGAAAATGATAGTAATAATGACGGTAATAATCGAATTTTCCGGTAATTCCACACTTCACAGTGGATTTTCTGGAACTAAGAAATTTGCTGAATTAGTGAAAATTTCAAAATGGCTTCATATCGAGGCTATGATGCCTAGAAGAGTCTTTACATCCTGCTGACATGAGAATAGCATAATCTCCGCGTCAGAATCTTGCTTCTTCTTAACCATTTAATAGATTCACATTTTTTCCACCGTGACTAATTTTGTAAGCTAAGCACATCATCCGTTACAGCACACTCCTGGGGCTGGGAAATGTGGCCACACTGGTCCGAACTATCACAGGTGCAACGCGTGGGTTCAGGCTTTTACTTATGAGACGCACAAACAGATTTACTTTACCTCTGGTAACCTCAAGAGAAAGACTTTATAATGCAGAATCTGCATTAAACATCACGTTCCTTCATTACCAATTGGGCAGAGCCGGTTTATGTTGGGAAATGACATAGGCGGAAGTAATGGTAAACAGAAATACTGTCGCCACTAAACTTACTTACATTAGAAAATTTTATTTTATTTGACGAACCGATAGCCATTTAAAGGAACATGGCTCTTATTTTATTTGTACTTGATTGAACTAGAGGCGTTGAAAAATTTAGTGCTGGACTGTGATTCGAATTCGTATCTCCCCTTTTGAGAATCCGAATCTCTCGGAACAGTATAGTTATATAATTTCGTTCCTTTTCCCAAGACTGCAGTCTTCTCTAGGTCTCCTCCAAAGGTAAGTATGTCGGTCCGAATCCTGATCCAGTACAAAAATATTCATAATTTCATTTCCACGTGCAAACCAGCATGCCAGTGAAAATTAAAGAGCATTTTCAGTGTCTGTTCATGTGTTGTCAACAATCGCAATAGGCGTCGTTATTTATGATCAAACACGCACCCATCTTAGTGTTGATGACTGAGCAACTGATACTTAAGCTATATTCGTGGATGATAAAGAAGGACGGTGGGTGTGTGGTTCGATTGTCGCTCAGGCACAAAAATTTGTATCCTTATTTTCGATTCAAACACCTAGCAGATGATAAAAAGAAAACGTACGTAACATTTCATTTTAATTAACAATCCGATTATAAGTTGGGTTCGTATGTCCGTCACAGAACTTCTCATCAAGCGCTTCATCTTAAAAAGCATGCACACTTTGTTACTTCTGAATGGAAGTATGTCAGACATCTTTCGTGGTTAGTTAACAGGGACGAAAGAGTCTTGATAGGAGTATCATTTTATTACAAAAACTGTCGTGTTTTATTTTCAAGAAAAGAATTGGTTATTGATATGGGCGAAAGTTTCGGTAAGTCCTGACTCTTCATGGCTTGTCAGCAATATGATACGATTAAATTAGATCTACTGTGAATGAGTTTCTTAGTTTTGAGTACACTTATGAAAGAAATATAAAAACAACTATGAGAGTTACTGATTTATGCTTAGTTTGCAGTCAGTTCTGAGTATTATTAGTAACTACGCTCCAGTCCCTAAACCTAGTTACAGAAATGCGAATCAGATGCATTACGTATTCCAGCCGCATCTTTGAGACGCCAGTTCCCAGCCCGCTGTAGGAACACATCTGTTCATCCTCTTCCTGCTGGTACTGTAACTGAGATTTGGCAACAATGCAAGGTATGTTTGGCTACTCTGTGATCGACGAGTTACTTCCTGGTGTACACGGAATTGAGCCTCAAAGTCCACATGATTTTTCCTGTCATTTCCAGTGAATAATCTTAGTTATTATTGCTTGAAGTGTTACAAAAGATTGTAAATTTACGGTTTTCAGTCCACGAAAGTCATTGCACTCTGAAATCGCAACTAATCTCGTCTTTTAAACAGCGGTTTACGAGTTCTAGCCACTATTCACCTCGTAAGAGGTAGGTTAGACACATACCTCTTCGCCAGCTCTGTGGTAACATGTTGACCAGTGAGAAACCGCCTGTTCATGGATTGCGGTTCGAGTCACACTGACTGTGACGATTTTACCCATTCTGTGAAAGATCTACAAGCAGGCAGATCAAACATCGATAAGGAAATCGTAAGAAAATACTTTCGCCTCATAGTGCAATGGTGAAAAACATACAATGCTGCACAACAGGTAACACCTCTTTCCGCTGCTGACAAGCCTATTTTGAGTTTCTAGTAATACATAACATTGTTTATGAAGTGCCACATTTTCATACCTCTTCAGTTTGACACAGTATACCAATTAAACATAGAACCAGTCGAAATCTAAGTGAGTAGTATTTTTCTAATTCGTGCCAATAGAGGCACGCTTGTGTACAGATACTCAGATTTATTAAAACAGACTTTCTTTGTAAGGTTATCGTTGGTAGTTTTATTTCATTTCTTATAATACAGTGCACAATTTTCCTAAGGTTTCTTTTAGTGTCGTTAAAACAATAGTAAACATGAGAGAGAAATTAATCATCAACGATATATGCGAATTCTCTGATGTAATCTATAACAGTCTGACAATGCAAATGCAGTTTATTCATTACATGCATGTATAAAACTTGTTCTGAGTTATGGCTGTCAAACAAGGTTTGAAGAAGAATACAATGCAACTACCACACGACAGCTAATGTAGGGAATACTTTCCTGGCATATTTTGGCACGATGCGCTCTCCCCATACTTGATACAAAAGTTTGGAGATGCATCTGCTGCCTGGCTTTTTTGGGTTTAGAAGTGAAGGGAATTATGTTCAAAGTTCCATTAGATTGATAACTTTAGCAGAAAGCAGAATTGCGTTTTAAAAAATGCAGCAGTGAATGTATTGCCGTGCGGTTAAAGGCGCTGCAGTCTGGAACCGCAAGACCGCTACGGTCGCAGGTTCGAATCCTGCCTCGGGCATGGATGTTTGTGATGTCCTTAGGTTAGTTAGGTTTAACTAGTTCTAAGTCCTAGGGGACTAATGACCTCTGCAGTTGAGTCCCATAGTGCTCAGAGCCATTTGAACCATTTAGTGAATGTATTCGAACTCGCAAGAGTTGCCATGACGCTACCAGCTGACACATAGCTACAGCAGCTCCAGAAGTCAACAAAAATTCCTCCAGAACTTCTGCATTCCCCAGTGCTGTGAGATAATGCATATGGATTGATCTAGACTTCTGAGAGACAGACAGTTACGCCTTTTCTCCCGCACGGAACGACGTTTTCAACAAACAGATAGCGTAATACAGTAGCTCAAGTGGAAAGGAACACTTCCCATTTAAATGTCTGCAGCCTACAGTGTTGGCAGTGCTCTGTAGGTGGCAGTTACATGATTTTGTTGTGGCGAGTACAAGATAGAGTCGAATGAATGCACTGGGTAGCCGAGACAGCTAGTTCATGGCTATTCAGTCAAGCAAGTAAATGAATTTACTGAACATGCTGCAAACCACTACAGGGAGCCTGTGTGTCAGACTTCTAATCCAGTGTGGCGCAACGGCGTTACGATAGAAAAATGAGTCACCGAGAAGAGCATTTGGTGGTGTGTTGGAGTGATGATATGTTCATATACTTATGGTCTGGGTTGATTCCAATTTCTGCCGATGATTTCAGATAGGGAGAGACAGATTCTATTCTCCTCTGGCTACGCCAAGTGAAGGAGATATAATGGCATTGTGGTCTGAGATTCACATTAAACGTGATATCCCTTCTCTACCAAGTAGATGTTAGGTTGAGCAACAATAAAGTCAGGAGTGGCGACATGTAGAAACTCTTATCACCAGTAACCTTTCTTATATTAGTTATTTATTTCTAGTGAAGATTCAGACGCTATGTAGGATCACAGGACACTTATTCCATCTTTTATTTGAGCTTCTGTACGTCGATAAAATTGGTTATGAACTGGGAATGCAACTCAGACCGCCCTTGACGCGGAATTTCACCTCTTCTTGACAATACAGCTCGACTACAATTTGTTGTTTGCTCAGAACTGCAAATTCTTCAGCATCTCCAAATATTGCGCGTGAATGGGTTCGAATCCTGGCCCGGCACTAAAGTTTTCATTATGTATTATCAAGCTCTAAAATGAGAGCACCTATCTGCTGGTGGACAATAATTTTGATTTTTAATATATTTTCATTCGTTGTCAACACTAACGATATCTGATGTTTCTGACTCCCAGTGAGACACAGAACTTTTTACGAGATCACTGTAAGTTGAAGGATGTTATTCTGAGCTGCTGGTGGTGAAAAATTCGGTAGCTACGTCTCTTTGTGTGTAGTCAACAACGATAAGTGTGGGGTTCGTTTACCAGTAAGCACTGAACTCTTCGTCATATTATTTCTAGTTCAAACATGCTCACATGTCACTGCTAGTGTAACAGACCCGTATTTAACGTTCCTTTTCTCTAGAATATAACAGAGATAAGTGCCGTTTTAGTGTCCTGGGAAGGAAAAAATTAATGTTTGATCTCGTCATTTCAGATAAAACATCTAGCTACTGCCGAGAAAATCTGATATGTCACAGTTGATTGTGCTTCGATAACAATCCGAATAGGTTCTGGGTTCGAATCCCTGTCCAACACAAAGCTTCACCTCACGGCATTTCAAGTAAGTCACATGTGAAAAAGCAATATTTAACATCTGTCGTAATTCGTTAGCGGGGACAACAGTTGCTGGGTGGAATTCGCGTACGTTACAAATGTTTACGTTTTTTAATTTAAAGTTGATATTTACTAACTGATATTATCTATAATCGGGGTATATCACTCTCTGTGTGCCCATTCCGGAATGAGTGTTGGTTTCCGTCAGTCACGAAATCTTTGCTTAGTCTGCATGACCTGGGTTTGAATCCATATGCAGAACGAGACGGTTCGTCGTGTCATTTGCAGTTCATAGCTATTCTCAATTAGCTGCTCGTGAATAACTTAAATTTTTAATGTAATTATGTGTTAAATAATAAGTACGGTATGTTACTTTGAAGAGGAAATCATGAATACGACGAACTTAGTACGTCCATTACCTATCTGACGTAATAATGAGTGTGGTAACATTTCAGGTATGTCATTTATTGTAATAAATGTGAGCTTGCAAGCGTTAAGGACAGTCTTATCTGTGATAAGGTGTTCCCTGATATTTGTAGTATCGTGGTATTACTTTACATCTTGAGTTACTGCGATACAGTGCAGTGTTTTCTAGTGCGGACTTGTTGGAACGATTTTCAATAGTCCAACGACTATACCGAAGAGCGATTAGAGGACCTGCTAAACAGCTGCGTTATGCGGGTTGCATGCGAATCAGGCAAAATGCAATTCAGGTCGTTCGGATACTTTTGAGCACGACTGTACCTCGTTCGTTGCAGTCGGAAATCCTCCGATTGCTTCACGTCGGTCATTGGGGTATAGTGTGGACGAAGCAATTAGCGCGTGGTCACTGCGCTTGGGTCGACATCGATAAACAAACTGAGAACTTGCTTGCTAACTGTCGCTTTTGCGCGGAGCATCAATCTGCTCCCCGCCAGAGCTTGTTTTCGTGGCCGACTACTACTGTGCCTTGGCAGCGCGTTCATATTGATTTTGTGGGTCCTTTCTGGGACGCCCGCTAGTTGATAGCTATTGATGCGTACAGCAACTTTCCTTTTGTTGTGCCTATTTCTTCTACTACATCTGCCAGTATTATTCGGATGTTGACGTCTTTTTTTTTGCATAGAGGCACCCAATTCGTGTCCTCAGAGTTTGAAGCGTTCTGTGCTGCTAACGGCATTCGTCTTCTGACCTCAGTCCAGTTCCACCCACAGTAGAACGGCGAGGCTGAACACGTTGTGCGTACGTTTAAGTCGCAGATTAGCAAGCTGCTACGGACTTTCCTTGCTTCCTATCGCTCCCAGCTGCACGGCACCCGTTGCCCAGTGGAACTGCTACACGGCCGCGGCCATGGGTCGCTAACGCAGCCATTGCAGCGGCCGCTGCGCGCTCCCGCTGCTTCTACTCGTTCTGGCTTTGTGCCACGTGCATTAGTGTTTTATCGCGTTTTCTCTGGCAGCCAGCGGTGGGAGCAGGGGAGCATTCTTCGCCAGCTCGGCGGCGCCTTATTTGTCATTTCTGGTCCTTTCAGCATTGTTAAGCGACACCGGAACCAGATCCAGTTGTGCCGTCCCCGGTTTTCTGCCACTGGCTCTTTTTCGGCGGAACTGGAGGCTTCGCGGCTTCCGCCGCCTCAGCCCACGTCTCCACCGACACCGCCTCCGGCGCGGGCACTGCTGTTGCTGAGAGGGAGGTGAGGTTACCAAGAGCGCCTCCGCGGCGGCCCCTGCCTGCGCTGTCAGTCCGGTCTGCAGCGGGGGCGGCCGCCTCTCCTCGCCGCCACCACGGCCCCACCTACGGGCGCCGCCGCCTCCGTGTTCCTCTGCGGTGCCGGAGCCGATGGACGCTGAGGCTGCCGTCACGCCACCACCGCCGCCCGTGAAGGTGTTGCTCCACCTCCTCATCCGAGAATGCCCAGTGGCGGAGCGCGTCCTGGGCAGGTTTTCCGCGGGCGTTTTCCTCGCTGCCTCGCGAGAAATTCGGGGACGTGAGTGGGCAGCACACGCCAGCAGTTCCGCTGTCCACCCCGTCAGTTGCTCCGCCCCTGAGTCCGTCCATCCGCCGTCGGAAGCCCTATTCCACGACGGTGTGTCGTTTCAGGGGGGAGGGGTGCGGTATCGGTAGTTCAGATGCCACAGCTTAGGTGCACGCTCACGGGTGGCCACTGCGAGAGTGGACGAACTACGCCGACCACAGTCCCCTCTAGCCGACACTGTGGAGCTCAACGAGCGCCGCTCTGCTTTCTGCCCCAGTCGATCGAGAGCAGACGACCGAGTAACTTAGCTTCTACTTCATAAGGGACTAGCCATTACAGACTTTGCCTTTGTTACTTCAAAGACAGTTTGCCCACTAAAAGTAACTGTTAGCTTTGATACACGAACAGCTTCACGCCTACGTGCTCATCAAGCCCAAGTTAAGTAGATGTCATTCACTAATATTCTGTATTAAATGTGTCTTTGCTTTACATGCAGTACCGAAGTGCTTTACCTCTTCTGCTCCTACTCGCTTCCTTCATTCGGCCTATTTTGCATATCACAAGAACAGACCAACGTGCAGCCTTCCAGGCAGGATACAAAAGGTTGTGTTACTGGACTCTTCACACAACTACTGGAGCTGTGTTGTTTCGCTCCAGTAAGCTATGTTTACTATTGAGAATGCACCAGTACTGAGTTACCAATGTAAGGTTGTTTATTATACAGCACACTTACAGTGAGAGTAAATATAGTAACAATGCCACAAGATTTATATACTCCAAGGAAATGAGGATCACAGGAAGGTCATCACTATTCATCATCAGTTGCATCATCACTTCAACTTGAAACTATGTGGTTGTAGAACCACAAAGAGTCATGGTGAAACATATTTCGAAGCTATATACTTAACATCATTTGCTTGATTCGCACTGACGTTTAAGACAATGGGATACAGAACACTTGATACAACTGTTAAGAGCAGAACAGCTCCCACTTTCTTCAAAACAAAGAAGTGAGTTGTTTAGTCTCCAAAAAACATTGTTCGCGTTATCTCATTGAGAGATGGTATGCAACTCTCTCACTTGAACGACACTGTCAGATTAAATTCTCGTTTTAGGTCATTATCTCGGTGTACCCCAGTGCTACATTTGGTGCGTGTGGATTATGACTTTTACATGACGAAATTGTGGGTGGACTGCTCATATAACTGCATGTGTAGCCCGTAGAGAACTTGTACCAGAGTGGTCGTAGTGGGCGCGGCGGAGAACAGGGAGAAAGATGGATTGTTGGCCATAAATGCTGTGTTCAGCGACCTGGCTGTGCGAATCAATCTGTGGATTATATCTGCAGACGGACTTCGCACCGTCGCACTCCCCCTTCCCACTTAGGGTCAGAGCAGGAGGGTGTGGCTTCGCAAAACATTTTGCCTGGGCCGGGCAACAGACCATTGCTAAGGTAGCCAGTTGGTGGAAAGTGGGAGGAGGAAGCCACTTAAGAGAGACTGCCGCAATCTGAGTTTTCCTCCAAATGGTGGGAACGTCAGAAAACTCCAAGCATTCTCATGGTAGAATCTGCGTAACGTATTACTATCTTCACGACGTTTCTCATCGAGCCATATACGTTATCTCGCATTTCTAGCTGCTTATCTCACACAAATAATGACAAAAATTCAGAAATTCAGGGTCGCCACCAGCCCAAGCCTTTCCTGACCATTTAAAAAAAAGGGAGCTGGAAAATTATTAGTTTAATGACATTAATAATTTAATTACAAGTATGCAAATTTTTTTAAGTAGCCAGATAAATAGCACTCCATGTCGTGCGTGAAGCAACTTGATTAATTCAGGATTGGAAATCGGAGAAAGTCGGTAAGATCAACAGCACAGAATTTATCTGTCACGTAGATTATTTATTGTATCTAAGTATTTGGTTACATATCCTACCTGACTAGAAATATTTAAGTAAGAATTACGTGAGAATGTAACAGAGCACAATTTAACTACAGCAAGAAGAAACACAGAAAACGGGGGTGGGAGACAATGATACTATCATCTCCTTTGCATTCATACCATAAAAATATTTCATTGAGATTCGCATTACGATTCTACGCATGCACTATTCTGTACAGAGGTTTAACCAATGCATGAGGTTGTGCGATAATTATTCAACATACTAACTGCGTCTGCTGTTTGCAAACGGACGAACCAGGGCACCACAAACGGCCGAACCAGGGCACGTGGTGCGTTCAGAATCAAACTCTCGTGCTGCTTGATAGAAAGCGCATGAAAGAACAGATATTTTTGCAGAAATTATACGCCAGTTAAACAAGCAAACTGTTAAAATAAAGCCAATTGCGCCGGCCGCGGTGGTCTCGCGGTTCTAGGCGCGCAGTCCGGAACCGTGCGACTGCTACCGTCGCAGGTTCGAATCCTGCCTCGGGCATGGATGTGTGTGATGTCCTTAGGTTATTTAGGTTTAAGTAGTTCTAAGTTCTAGGGGACTGATGACCACAGCTGTTAAGTCCCATAGTGCTCAGAGCCATTTTTTGAAAGCCAATTGCGGTGCCGTGTTGGACCAGAAGGGTCATTGATTACCAAACATGTGGCACAAAATAGACACACAAAGACTAAAGCAACTTCCACAAAATATAAGATTAAAAATCATTAAAAATCATACTCGCTTCGACACAGTTTTACACTCACGTACGGTTGAAGTGATCCTAACCAGCTTTTCCTAATCAGATTTACTGTTTGAAATTCTGCTTCATCGTTGTTCAAAATGAACAAAGTAACTTCCCACTTTTAACTCAAACACCCAAAAATCGCCTATTTAAAACAATATAATTATGGCACATTCGGAAAAATAGCTCGCTTCACACGATACAATTACACTCAAGTTCTTAGGTATTTCAACAGTTAAACATAACGAAGTCCTAACTCGACCTGCTTCCTAACACCTGAAACCCCCTTTAAGACCTACGATCCGTACTCTCCAAGCGTTCACCGAAGAGTGCCCCTTTCTCTTTCGAGATTACCTAGCTCCCCGTGCAGCGGAAGCTACCAGAGGGGTAGCCCTCCTTCACCAACCTCACACACAAAAACAGGCTTCGACTAAGGTGGGTAAACCTCCCTGTTCAGGTATTGGAAAACTAAGTTGGTCATCCTGTGCTCTCCTTCGAACGAAAAGAAACATCGTCTGCTCCCAGCAGACGATGACCAACTCAGCGTTTCCCACAAAACAAAACCGAACCCCCACATTAAAACACGCATACAATATTCAGTAGGCCTTATTTGAGTGCTCAGTCTTTCTGGAAGAGTTCATGAATTGAGCTAAAATAAGTGAATACGTTGTGCCGAATTCGTCAAGCGTCTTATGAAACGACTTCACAGAGACGTTTCAGCTGGGATGTTATGAACAGAGGGGTTGGTGCACGTGTGTAGTGGAGTCAAAATTGTAACTCTCCTGTCGCCAGGACGTGACAAGGTTCTTTTAGCGACCAGAAGAAAATATATATTTCACGGTTGTGATTTTCTGGGAACCTTAACAGCCTTCTTTCAGAAATTGGAAATCGTCGGTCTAGAAATATTAGATCTCTCCATAAATGAGGGACTGTGGCCCCATCTAGGTAGAAGTTTTTTGCCGAAACATGGCCATGCTTACCTTGAGAACGACGCCTCCGCAGTCTAAAATCTTCTTTGTTTCAGACAAAAGCGATGTGGAGTCGCCGATTGGCTCCTCTCAGGATATGCAAAGCAGACATCTGCTCCCCCACCAGCGTGGGAACCCCATTGCTGTGAATCGATTGGCTACCAGGCCAACAGAACAATCCAGAGGAGAGATTCAATGAATAGAGGATAGTTCGATTGGAGATGGTTTTTTTGCTAATTCGGCTCCCATGCTGAGGCTTGGTGGAAAGTGGTGGTGATTCTTTAGCTGCTTCGTCTTGTCGTCCCCCCCTGGTGGAGAAATGCAGGTCTTTCCCCTGTGTGTGGCACTTGTGGTCTGCAAGTTGTGGTGGACTACGAGCCAGTGGCAGTTTCCAACCATACCGACTGTGGAACTGCATGTCACCTCGGACATATCATGAATCAAGGTGAAAGGGGAGAGCGTTGCTGCGCCTGTGTTGAGTTGTTAAATAATATCCATAGATCCCTGTCCTCTGGTGAACCTTAGTTTGTGGTGTGCTTGGTCGTAGTTAATTCCATTTGAGTAGAACTGGACCTCACAGTGGAATTATGTAAACAAAATCAGGAATTAATTCAGGGGATAATTTTTATATTTCCCACCCCAATGAATGATTGGCCAATCAAGTACCATGCGTTTTCTAATTTGTGTTTTCGTCTTCTTTTTAAGATTTGTCAGCTCGTTGTAGATATAAAAGAATGAATAGAAATATGTTATTATCTTTGTAATCTTAAATACGTACTCCCTTGTCTATTCACCTTTTTTTTTCTTTTTTTTAATCGAGCGAGGTGGCGCAGTGGTTAGACACTGGATTCACATTCGGGAGGACGACGGTTCAATCCCGCGTCCGGCCATCCTGATTTAGGTTTTCCGTGATTTCCATAAATCGCTCCAGGCAAATGCCGGGATGATTCCTTTCAAAGGGCACGGCCGACTTCCTTCCCCGTCCTTCCCTAATCCGATGAGACCGATGACCTCGCTGTCTGGTCTCCTTCCCCAAACCAACCAACCAACCACCCTTTTTTTGTGGTGATACATGGGTACACCAGCAATTCAAGACTCAGTCTTAATAATTTAGTTAATCTGATTATTAATTTGAGCTCTGAAAGTGACCACAGACATAGGCAACAAAAGTGTCATGAGTAAATTTACTAATTTCATAAATAAAAAAATTAAGGATGTAGCTTACGATATGGAGATTATTGGAAAGACAACATTTTTCTTTATGTAAAGATAATAACATTTAGCATCACTCAGAGATGGTCGAACCAGCCAGTTTTGTCACAAACCCTAGATGTTTTCGTACATTGGCACATTCCTATCCACAAAACAAATTTCTATCAGTGAAACATGAGAGAATACATGTACGCCATAAATTTGCCGTAAATCATCAAAGTTAAAATGCTGGACAGAAAACTACGAACGCCAGACTCGTTGATCAGATGTCACAGCACAAGATCTTATCCGCCAATTGCAATATTAAATCGTCAAAAATGTTTAAGTGCAATCCAATAAAGAACGATAAACTAAGCGAGTATATAAATGAATCGGAATATAATGAACGTAACACTACCTTAATGATACAAGTTTTATTCTTTCTTTAGGCTGTGGGCGCAGTGACAGGCTGTCAATTCCTACAGAAATTTCTGCTGCGGTCTCTGATGGGTTAGATGGTCTGATTTCCACTACGTCATTCGGGTGATCACCTTGCAGACTTCGCCTACAAATCTTTCCATTATTCCTTGTTTGCGCTGAGTTCCAGACTGGCTGCAAGAATCGGTTAGAATTTACATTTCCCTGCTGCTTCTGTTTCCGTTACCGTCATACGTCCCCGACTGCTTCCGTCATGCTACTGAGGCTCATTATTAAATCTTTTGCCTTGATACTCATTTCTTGTTGACCTATTTCTATTTGCTTTTTCCCTTCATTACATGCTCCAGATGCACCTTGCGAATTCCGTTCTTTATGTTTCATTCGGTCCCTCACGTTTTGTCTTCCTTGACCAAGTCTAACTCTTATAGAGCGCTCTTGAATGACTCTGTTGTGTCGTTACATTTGCCAATGAGCAGTTCCTCGTACATCAATGGCAGTCCATGTGACAGTCTCGCATTGTCTCCTTATTACTGCGTGGTTGGTCCAGGTAACGCCTCTTGTTGACAAGTGTCTCGAAAACATTTACTGGACTGCGGCGCCCCGATGTTTCGTAATCCTTCCCTAGCATAATCTCCTGTTTAATCCTTTCTTCGGTGTCCTGTGGCCAGTAGGTATTTAGGAAAGCCTCTCTGAATTCACCGTAACTGCGGCAGTTTGCAGCAACACTACGCATGTGCTCTGCTATTAAGCCTTCCAGGCATCCACAGAAAAATTTCACTTTCGTCGAAGCCTCAGTATGGCACCCGAATTAGCAAATTAGATTACAAATCCTGAGAGGAGCCAATCAGCGACTCCACGTCTCTTTTGTCTGAAAAAAAGAAGATTTTAGACTACGGAGGCGTCGTTCTCAAGGTAAGCATGGCCATGTTTCGGCAAAAAACTTCTACCTAGATGGGACGACAGTCCCTCATTTACGGAGAGATCTAATGTTTCTAACCCAATCATTTCCAGTTTCTGAAAGAAGGCTTGTAAGTTGCCCAGATAGTCATGCCCGTGAAATATATGTTTTTGCTGCTCGGCAAAAGAACCCTGTCACTTCCTGGCGTCAGTAGAGCTACAGTTCTGACTCCACTACACACGTGCACCAACCGCTCTAACATGAGAATGGTTGGAGTTATCTGACCATCCCACCATTTGGAGGAAAGCTCACGCTGCGGCAGTCGCTCTTAAATGGCTTCCTCCTCCCACTTTCCACCAACTGGCTACCTTAGCAATGGTCTGTTGCCCGGCCCAGGCAAAATGTTTTGCGGAGCCACACCCTCCTGCTCTGACCCTAAGTGGGAAGGGGGAGTGCGACGGTCCGAAGTCTCTCTGCAGATATAATCCACAGATTGATTCGCACAGCTAGGTCGCTGGACACAGCACTTATGGTTAGCAACCCGTCTTTCTCCATGTTCTCCGTCGCCTCCAATATGGCCCCTCGTGTGCCAGTTCTGTACAGGCTACATATACAATTACATGAACAGTCCACATTTTAAACTAGTTGCCACGACTCGGGTAGTACCCTATCATACCTAGCAATCTATGAACTGCGATGTTAGGAATTGGGTTTCTCTTTGTAAAACTGAAAATTATGTACCGAGAGAAAATGTTTTAAGTAGAAATATTCATAATTTTGCACCCCTTGACTTTCTATGTATTCCGAGATGTCATGGCCGACCGATCCCTGAATGCTGTGTAACGCTCGTCTCGTGTCATCAGAGTCGTGTAGAAATTTTGTACTTTGTGTACTACGCGCTATCGGCCGAGCGTCGTATCCTGTTAAGCGAGCGCTCCCGTCGCATACGGGCCTGAGCCGTGGATGTGGCTCCTGATTCTCTTTCGTTATTTTGTCTTTGACATTCCTGGCGACCAACGAGCCCACGGGGACGTGCTGTTGCCTCCGACTGAATTCCTACGTGAGCGGCCCGTCCGCATATTTGTCTCATCTCATCCGCCAGTTCGTTCTGCTGGATAGTGAGGAGCAGTGTTCAAAGATGAGGCAACTGATACATGTGTATTGAGAAAGACTGTAACATTCTACAAGTAAATAATAATATTTAATGTGAAATAGTGTAATGATACTGCGATCAGGAACACTATGACCATGATAACCAATGAAATATACTCGTATACGCATTACAAACATGCAAGATAGCTGACAAAAGTTATTTACTGTGTGGTGTTGAGACTGTAATGTTGAAAGCAACTTGGACAGTCAGTTTCTTTTGTTCAAATAAAAGAAGTCATCACAGTAACTGTATTCATTTACGTTACAAGTTTTGTTTGTACTTTCAGTCAAACACCACCTATAATAAGGAAGTATTCGAAGTAGCAGCAAAGCAACATCTGATCCTAGAAGGGGTATAGTTTATTAGCAACGCGTTCTACGATGGTAACTGATAAGAAACAGAAAAGTTATGACTAAGCAATCAGTTCGAATTGTTCAAATGGTTCAAATGGCTCTGAGCACTATGGGATTTAACATCTGTGGTCATCAGTCCCCTAGAACTTAGAACTACTTAAACCTAACTAACCTAAGGACATCACACACATCCATGCCCGAGACAGGATCCGAACCTGCGACCGTAGCGGTCACGCGGTTCCAGACTGAAGCGCCTATAACCGCACGGCCACACCGGCCGGCTCGGATTGTACACTGAATGCTAGACTCTAGATTGTACCATTAAGTTCTACAACAGTTCATAACTTATATGAAACGAGATTTTTCTCTATATATTACCCATCTTTGTTTACAGGATACTTTGAATTTTGCTTACTCATGTGTGAGAATCATAATCACAATCTCCTGCTTTCTCATATGTCTTACCAATCCCGTCTACTAACACTGCTTCGTACAGAGAAATATTTTCTGTTTAATTTTAGCAACTTAGTGTAAAAGATAAATATTAGTCTTTTTTAGATGTTGTATGGATTTATGACATGACATGTAATTAGTTATTTCTGCTGATTATGACTATTTACGTGAAGGCTGTGGATGTTGCACGTAAACAACAGACATTTATTGCCTCCTGTCTGCAACATATTGTCTTTCTTCTACTTGAGCCTTATTTTATCTTTTTTGTAACTGATTCTGATTTGTTGCTATTTCAGTATAACATGTTCTTTTTTTCAAAGAAAATTCCGCACTGGCTGTATGAATGATTTTCTGCGACCGGTTTTGCACCACTTATCCGTGTATCCTGAGGCAATCTGTGCAAAAAATAATGTAATAAGAGCTCATATAAACTATTCGATCCCCCAATTCTGAGGTGTAAAGAAACTTTTAAATAGCCAGCTTTTTGAATGAAACAAGAAAGTATTCACATATGCTATTTATAACATAGTAACGTTGAACATTGCCCTGTAGCCACTGCCCACCATTCACGTCCAATATGCCGTCATCTGGTGAAAGCGGTAGTTCAAACTTAAAAACCTTTTTTAAAAAATCTTTTAAATGATGGGAGCAGCAATGACCTAGAAAATAAAAATAAAATTCGTTGTTGATAAAACTCTTCTAAACACGAATGACGAAGAGCGGAACATTAGCATGAACAAACAGCGGAATTAGGGCCATGTAAACATATCATAACATATCGTGCAAGTTGAGAGGAGCCAAACGGCAGCAGACACGGCCTGACTGACCGGCCGAAACCCAGAAAGCGCTCACGCAGTGCCATCGTATTGTATTTTTATTTTCTAGGTCATTGCCGCTCCAATCATTTAAAAACATTTTTTAAACAGATTTTTAAATTTTAGCTACCACTTTCACCAGATGACGGTATATTGGACATGAATGGTGGGGAGTGGCTACTATGTTATAATTAGGGTGTGTGAGTACTTCCTTGTTTCAATAAAAAAACTGTCTATTTAAAAGTTTAATTTACACCTCAGAAATAGGGGATCGAATAGTTTGTATGAGCTCCTATTATATTATTTTTTGTACAGATTGCCTGAGGATGCATCGATAAGTGGTGCGAAACTGCTCACAGATTTAATAAAAATCATTCATACAACCAGTGTGGAATTTTCTTTGAAAAAAAGTCGAAGTCTGGCTGTGGTTCTTTTGAGGAGGTCTGACAGATTCAAATGGGCAGCCAAGGGACTGACACACTTTCTCCTGCAATACTGAAGACACCAAATAGACAGGTATGACAGACCTGATGTTTATTGTTTTGAAAAAAGAGGAAAAAATTCCCACTGAATAGGAAGACTAAAGTAATGTGATACATCACATATTCCGAATGAGAAATTTCGTAAAAATGTAATGCAGAGAGCTTTTACAGAAAAGAAATGGCACATTGGAATACTGACATTTTCAGCTTTAATAATTGTGAAAGATTGCACGAATGGAGTGAATAATGAGTACAGTCTTAAATTTGTGTTTGTACAAACTATCTTGTGTTTATTATCATAGATTTCTTCATAGGTCAATACTTAAAATGTAAAGTATGATTAGAATATTGCTGAATTGGTTTCTATAAAGTTAATTTTTTGATGCCTCGGATGTAAATGGTATACATTTGTTGTATAAATACTTTCCTTAAATTGTTATGATGTTTGCCAACAATTTTCAATTTTTGCTAGTATACACTGAGGTGACAAAACTTATGGGATACTTCGTGACATCTTGTCGGACGTCCTTCTGCCCAGTATAGTACAGCAGCTTGACATGCCATGGACTAAATAAGTGGTTGGAAGTCCCTAGCACAAATACTGAGCTTCTATAGCCATCCATAATTACGAAACTGTTGTCAGTGTAGGACTTTGTACGTGATTTTACCTATCAGTTACGTTCCATACATGTTTGATGGGATTCATGTCAGGTCATCCGGGTGTCCAAATCGTTCACTCGAACTGTCCAGAATATTCTTAAAACTATGCAAGTACAGTTGTGGCACAGTGACATGGAGCATCGTTATCCACAAACATTCCATCGTTGCTCGGTAACTTGACGTCCATAAATAGCTGCAGATGGTACCAGAACATCCAGAGAACACAGTCCATTCCATGTAAACACAGCCCACACCATTATGGAGCCACCACCAGCTTGCACAGTGTCTTGTTGACAACTTGGGTCCGTGGCTTCGTGAGGTCTGCACCACACTCGAACACTGCCATCAGCCCTTACCAACTGAAACTAGGATTCACCTAACCAGAGCATGGTTTTATAGTCGCCTAGGCTCAAACACATATAAGTCACGAGCCCAGGAAAGACTCTGCAGGCGATGTCGGCAGTTAACAAAGGATCTCGCATCGGTTGTCTACTGCCATAGCCCATTAACGCCAAATTTCGCCACACTGTCCTAACGAAAACGCTTGTCGAACATTCATCACTGATTTTTGCGGTTATTTCATGCAGTGTTGCTTGCTGTGTTGTTAGCACTGACAACTCCACACAAACGCCGCTGCTCTCAGTCATTAAGCGAAGGTCGTCGGCCACTGTATTCTTGGCACGCTCTTGACATTATGAATCTCGGAATATTAAGTTTCCAAATGGTTTCCGAACTGAAATGTCCCATGCATCTAGCTTAAACTACTATACTGAATTCAAAGTCTGTTAATTCCCGTCATCCGACCATGAGCATATCAGAAACCTTTTCACATTAATCACCTGAGTGCAAATGACAGCTTGGCCAATGCAGTGCACTTTTATACTTTGTGTACACCATACTACTGCCACCTGTATATGTGCTCATCGCTGCCCCACGACTTTCGTCACCCTGTGTGTTATTTAATAAAGCTAATGGAAGTTTAAAATTTTTCATATCCATTAGATAAAGTCTGTTAGATATAATGAGGTGTAAGCACAAAAATATATTCTTACAAAATGTATTCTGACAATTATTCTGTTTATTACTTTTCTGCACACGTATATTTTCATATTTTAGAAGCACAAATGTCCTACAGAATGTATTGTAACAATCATTTTCTTGTTGCTTTATTACACACATAAATTTTCATATGGCACCTTGTTTTATCCCTTGTACACTTGCAGTATGTCTTACATAAATGTGGCAGACCAGGTTGGATGTAATAAACTGTGCAACAAAACTTTCTAGTAGATGAATTTGTATAGTTTTGAAACATCAATCACATGTTTGCCAACAGTAAGAATTCCATTAGAATGTGCAGTTCGTAAGCATGAGCTCGGAAGATGGATCATAAACAAAGTCTAAACATAGCTGTTTCCATTGCTAATGAACTATTTATTTAAAAACCAGATACAAATTTTTGTATGTAGCTTATTGCTGGAAGTCGTGTCATTGATAGGAATAAAGTATATGAATTTAATAAAAAAATAATAAAATCTTTATAATCAATATAGTTCATCATGAACTAAAAGCCGATTTTATGAATGCAAAGCTTTATTAAACAGGAAACGGAACCTATGTATAAAATTGCAGATATGTTTGCGACAAGTTGATGAATATTTATTTAAGAACTGTAAAATCAACATTTAACGAAATACAGTGGTTGTTGTCATGTATTTATAGATGGTGGCACCGCCAACGAGTGGATCCGTTAGATAGTCTACTGGTTGTCGTACGTGGGTCAGAATCTGGTTGTGCTCCACATCAGAATAACTTGTATTTTTGTAATGTATTTTAAAAATAGTGAAAACAGAAGTGACTGCAGTGAACAACAAAATAAGGTGACTCAAGAATCTAGTGTCGTCTACAGTATTTTGAGAACCAATCTTACATCAAGATTATTCCAGGCAGCGAACAACAGATTAGACACCCCAAATTTTAGTGGAGGAAAAAAGAGATGAGTGCTTATAGTTACAACTTATAAGTTTGTTCTGCCTTGTTAAAATTTACAACTTCGTAATGTGCTTCTGTAAAAGTGATTTGTTCCTTGAGTTTCATAATTCTGCTTTAAATTTTAATTCGATTATTAGTCACATAACAAGCAGAGTATCACAATAGGGTCAGTGTGTTATTATGGATTGAGTAATATTAGTCGGAGAGGGTGGCCAGAAGCCCTTCCTTTGGTACTATGCTAAGTATGTTGTTGAGAAATGAAATCTGTTTGTTGTATGAACTTTAGTTTTGTAATTTAACAAACTGACATTCTTGATGATAAATTCATCTGTCCTATTATGAATATCATTATTATGTTGGCAGTCTGTTTTTGTAGTAGCCATGTCCATTGATAGTCACTCAAAGAATGCTGTGTGCAATATAGACATCGGGAGGGAAAGATAAATTAACGAGAAAATAATAACTTCCTTATAATTTTTATTTTACTGAAATAATCGTACAATATAATTGAATAATTATTTAACTCTTATTTGAACTCACATATTAAAGATGCTTAGAGATTCTATTGTTACAGCTATATAGTCACTGCACAAGTAAGTATTTGTGTTATAACACTGATGCCAAATTCATCAACCTGTTTCCTCTGTTATAAAAACGTCCATGCTTTGGTTTCCCATGTAGTCCTGAATCAAGATAAGTGCATATTTCTGCGACTCAATCTCTGTTGATACAAATCCCATTTCCTTTAAATGGAATGTGACAACAGATTGGTTCTCCACCTCCTCCTGAAATTTATATAAGATTATTTCACTTTATTTCAGAGTTGAAATAGTTTGTAGACACTTACCATTCTTGTCTGTAGAGCACCAAAAGATGTATCAATGGTGCAAAAATGCAAGAAGAGAAACAAACGTTTAAATTAATAATTTGAAATAATCCTGAATCCCTTATTTCCTTGTCCTATGGTTTGTAAC
Source organism: Schistocerca serialis cubense (assembly GCF_023864345.2). Lineage (NCBI taxonomy): Eukaryota > Metazoa > Arthropoda > Insecta > Orthoptera > Acrididae > Schistocerca > Schistocerca serialis. Next base: position 46,332,310 of record NC_064645.1, read on the forward strand.
ATATGAAGGGCTTATTTCAATAGTGGTACAAGTCCAATTTTGTTCATTTTGAGAAACAGAGTTCTAAAGTTAAATGAACGCTAAAAATCTCCAGTTGGGATACCAGAAATATTCAAGCATATGGCTTCTTGCTAGAGATGAACCTTTCTTTCTGTTTGTTTGGATCATTAATGTTGGAAGCAGAATATGCAGAAAGTGGAGGTAATGGACTTGTACCACTATTGAAATAAGCCCTTCATATATAATGTCTACCTCTCATGACATTATTGAGAGGCAAAACAGGTTAACCTAAGATTGACAGGGTTCTCCTTGATTGTATGATACATTGAGGAAGCAAAAGTTTAAACTATAAAATATCCACTTTGGACTCATTTAATTTTCAGATTTTTCAAATGTAATGTATTCTTTACTGTGTTTAATTTATAGAGCACTTCCTTCACAGCGCATTTTTCTGTCTTCGGAACATATTACTGCAGCATTTTTGCATGCCATGGATTCGACAAGTTACTGGTATGTTTTCAGAGGTATTTGGTATCACTTATGTCTCACCATATGTCAACTGTTGGTGTAATTATCCGCCCATGGATAAAATAGTCTCAGGTTTCAAACTGCATCAAGTGGTTAACGGCCCAAGAGCTTTCAGTAGAGATCTCGTCTGCCATTGTGAAGTAGTTGACTGTTGTCTGGTTGTTGCTGCCATGCTTATATAGACGCACAGTGACGTCACAGGCTTCATTGCAGCTGTATAGGCATGACAGCGACATCCAAAGGAACCCCCTTCTCGCTCACATTGGACGCCTTCACATCGCCTATACCATCTGTAAACTAGATTCCAATAACCCCTTCTTCACCACCTGATCAACTGTGGTATGCTGCCACGTCTTCAAAAAAACATCCCTCAGTCCCTACAACTAATACAGGCCAGGCTCTAGCTCAACGCAGCTTCAACCAACACCTTCTCCCAGATAATGAGCTGTCCCCCGATATTTGTCCCTCCTACCAACTTTAACACTTCCCCACCTATCCGAATCCACATCAAGGCACCTCTCTCCTTTTTTTTCTCCATCCAGCCCTGTCCCTTTCCTCTTGTAATCACTACCCTCCTGACACACTACATTACTCCTCACCCTCTGTCTTCCCACTTATATGTATTCCCCCTGTCTATCTCGTGTCCTACCTACTCTCTCCATAGTTTCCCCTCCCTAACAGCCCCTACTTCTTTACCTATACCCCTCAACCCTATGGATCATATTCTCTCCTCTGACAATAGTTCTTACCCAGTGCAGGTCCCTTGTATTTTAAGTGACAATTCAGTGCTTCAATGTTTTTATCAGATAAATTTCACCTTTCTGTGATATGTTTTAAAATGTATATAATTTGGTTTTTCGCTGTCTGTCTTTGATTTTTAGTTTAAAATACAACAACAACTATAAATTTTGATTCCTCTTTGAATACGTTTTTTAATTTGCTTGGTTGGAGAGTGGAATTTTGTACCACTGACAGCCCATCCCCACCCATATGGGTCTGGGGGGATAAAATAACAATACATAAAAAATACCCTCGTGACAGTCAACCACTTGACATTGGTAGAAGAGGCCTCTCCCAAAAGCTGAGGAGGATGTCATTGAATCACTGTGGCAACACGTGAAGATCATGTGCTTTGGAGTCCCATATTTAACATGTGCGCTGAATGGTGTGCTCCAAAACACTTGTGCTTGCATCAACATTATCTCAGTCATCAGATATGCCATAGGTTGCTGCTTATCCTGATTCGTTGAGTGGGCAATTTCCATGTTCTATGATCAGGCGTGGACATACAATGTCCTGACTCCCACTAATGGTTTCACTGCCCTCTCACTACTGTAGCATGCGAGCAGCCAATGAGACTAATCATTACCGAGGTACAGGTGCTGGGCCCTATCTGTCGATTGTTAAAGTCGTTTATGTCAGTGGATTACGTGGTCTGCGGCCTGTATAGTCGCTAGAACGATTCGCTATTCGGCTCCACTTATATATGCTTCCCTAATGGAATCATCTGCCAGCAACGCAAACAGGCAACATTCGATCTCAAAACGTTCTGGCTCATCAGTGTACATTATGCAGAAACATATAAGTTGAGCCGGTTACCAGACATTTTGAAAATGTGTGCTTCTATTGTTCAAAAACTTTTGTGCTTTATGGATGCTAACTTAATTTTAAGAAAAGATGGCATTACATTATACAGGTCACATGGGCTCACCAACTATATTATGGTTCTCCTATTTTGTTGGAAGATGCTACAAAATAACTGTGTATATAGGTCAAGGAGATAGTTTTTACATAACAAGAGAAGATGCAGTCTACATGATACTTGAACCCTAACATTAATGGCAATTTTGATAAGTAGCTGCGCTATATAAATGAACAAGTGTATTTTGTCAACACAGTTTTCAATAAACAAAAGGCAAGATTATTTCATTTCGCTATATTTTTGTCACACGAAATTCCGTACGTGAGAACAGAACAACTGTCACTAATATTCGAATCCAAGAAGTTCTCCTACAATATCTACAACCTACCAGTCTTCTTATGGTGTATTATGAACGAAACTTTGGGTTTTACTATCCTAATTCCCCTCTCCTGGTCCATTACTGAATGGTATGCCACCACATCAGTTCAGATTTCACTGATTGCTCATCATGGTCATTTTGGGAGGCATGTGTACGAGGAAGCAATATGTTGGCAGACTCTTCTTGAAGGGGAAGCTGGCACCTGTCTCATTGCGTCTGTTAGTGTATCCTGATGAGCATTTACATGATCTTCTCGCGCTTATTAAACGCACTGGAGATGAAATGCATTAGTTTTCTTTCGATTGTCTGTCTTTTCAGATACTTCTCTACGGAAAGCATTCAACGCTGACGAGATTTTTGTAAACTACATTTTCCGCAGATGATATAATATGGAAAGTAGTGCTGTTGGGCGGTGGGGTCTGGAACGAAGTCGACTTATCCCGAAGGTGTTGTGTTCATGTCGCTACTCTGAACAGGCTGCTCCACTTCAGCAATGTTATTGTCCAGACATCAGTGCCATGCGACTGACTCCTTATAACGGAGTGCGCTTCTGTGCTGATACAGTCATCGTCTCTGAACTGATCCTCTGCTGTACACAGTACACAGAGGTGTTTAATGTGTTTGTAACCTTCCGGAATAGGCGTTTTGTTAACTGCAGTAAGGGCACTACTTCCTAACGACAAAAAACATCCCCACATAGTAACCCACGTCCGCCGTCGACACCACGCATTATGGAAGGTGATGATCTCCAGGCAGTCACCGCAACGGTAACTTTTTCATTGGGTAGCCACAGGATGTAGTGTGATTCATCATTCCAGTTGAATCATTCCCAGTCGTCCACTGTCCAGTGGCTCTACTGTTAACACCACGCCGAGCTTTATTTACGATTGACTAAAGCTACGTGTGCACATGAGGAGCCACTCTGACATATCCCATACTCCTCAACTCCCTGCGGACACTCATTGTGGTAGGTAGCCTGCTGGTAGAAGTTTAGAATTGACGAGTGATTCCTTCAACTAATTTCAAGCAATTTTTTACAACCACCCTCCACATTTGTCACCAGTCTCTTTCTGTCACTGTACGGGATGTCCCTAGATTTGGCTTGGATGTGGTCCTTCCTTCGAGTTTCCACTTCATAATTATATTACCTACAGTAGACGTGGGCCACTTCAGAAGGGTTGAAGTGTCTGTGATGGGTTTCTTCGCTGGGTGGCACACTCGATGTCCGCGAGCCCTCCTGACCGAACTATTTTGCCGTTGCTGCTTCTCTGCTGGTAGTTCAATACTTCCCGCCTCTGTAATTCCTGATGGATCCTCCTGTAGTAACGTCTAGTGGTCAGTTCTTCATTATAAAGGTGTCTACATCACCCACGCGAATCTTCAAACATTAGTTATTGGGAACAGTAATGGAGCTATAACAGACGAAATCAGTTAACGTGTATCGAGGGAATGAGAATAACAAACAGTAGACTAAAAGTTAACTGATAATTGCTCTGACAACTGATAATTGCTCTGAAATTACTAGTCATAAAAATCATCATATATTAAGAAATTACGTGCTTTACCGCCGGATTTTCATCTCCTAAGTGAACTGAATGCTGAACTCTATTAAAAAAAATCCAACTCAGATTTCTGTATAGAGTTTGATATTACAATTTCAATGATTTTACTGGGAAAATAATGTTACTGTAAGCAAATGTAATTTTAACAACAATGATATGGGGCTACAATATTAGAGTTCCTTAGCTAATACTTGGAGATCAACACCATTATATCTCAGATCGTGATGTACAAAAACTAATAGAGCAAAAACGAGATGCCAAACAAAAGGATTTTCATTGAATCGTGTGCAGTTGCTACACATACATTTATAAATTATTACTGTGGATATGTAGCAAGAAGTCTATAATTCAGATAGCTTCAGTTTTGAACGTATTGCTTTTCCACAAGCCTTATTCAGTCCTTAATTAAATTATACCGAGCAGAAATAGTACTGATAATCTCAGACGGTCTTCATATATGGTCTGTGAAGTAAGATGCACAGGTATAGAAATGTAGAGCATATGGCGACTCATCTCAATGGAAACGTGAAAATGTTATGGAGGTTCGAAAGAATTAACCAAATTTTGCTGGAAGGCTGTAAGGAAAATTTTATTGCTACTGCTGGAGAAAGTGGAAATCAATTACGTCACTTATTATGAGAAATGAAGAATGCACAGGGACTCCAGCATGAAATCGTTGAAAAATCATGTAGAATTATTGAAATACCGATTAAGCTAACGAATATTACTCCAAAACACGTTAGCGTTCTTATTTCTTGTGATTATTGTGTTTAAAGTGCGGTAATTTACCTGACAGACAAAAATATTACATAGCTCCCAGTAAGGTGAAGACTGATAGCTTCGAACAGCACTTTTTCTTAGTGACACCATTCTCTTCTTGCTATGGAAAGCACTTGTCCCATTATATTTTATGGTGCCATAATGCTCCAGTAGACGTACAAGACTGTTAAAATTTACATAGTAAAATGCCTTACACCAATTACAGAAATACTGTAAACTGTATAATTAATGGCATACATTTTCACCATACATGTGAATAGCCTTAGCACTGAAACCATTTAGAAGGCCATACTGTGACAAAATATATTATTTGTGGCTGGAAGTTGGTTATCTATTATATTTCCTAAATTTTTGTATATTGCTGTCAAGGATGAAGGTAGGTGGAGTTTGATGGTACTTCTTTAACTCCTGTTCTATAAATAAGTTGAATTTCAGCACTATTCACCAAATCAGGAATTTTTTCTGTGTGTGAGATAAGTTATAACCAATTTAAAAAATTAAATTATTAGTAGATATTCTTAGTCTGATGAATTTCAATTCTGTTATGTAGTATAATGACAGGAAAACTCCAAATGGTTACACTGACATATATTTTGGAAATGGATGGAAAATATTTTAAAATGTGCTGATAGGTTTTAGAGAGATAATTACTAAGGAAATATCAGCTTTGTTATACCAAAAGCAATGACATTCATATTTATGGTATGAAGAACCATAATTATTATAATTATTACTTATGCCATGGCAAAAGTGATATGTAACATATGGTATAATTGATAACAAAAGATTTTAAAATTGTGATTTTTAATATATTCATAAATTATGTAAAATATGCATAATTATTATGGAATATAACGAAATTATTAAATGTAAAACATATGTGAGAGAGTTTTAGACCAAATATCCAAGTCATAATGAAATTGAAACGAAATATTTACAATAATTCAAATATTGTAAAACCATGTGAGCTTGTAAATAATTCATTGCCAACATTGTCCAGGCACTCAGATACTGTAGTACAGATTTCTTGTCTCAGTCTGAATGTTGGAAGAGTAGGAGCATTTGAACTGCCTAAACAGTATTTATAATTGTACTTATTTTCCTTATTTTATCTGTGTGATGTTGAATGATGCTGGCACTGAAAATTATTCTGTGTGATATGTTTTTGGTATTGTGAACTCTGATCAATCTCAATGTGAAATTAAGTAAAATGTAAACTGCACTTGGGAAAATTAGGCGTTGGAGATAATTTAAGCTTAGTTCTATATGTAGGAATCTCATATTCAGGAATAAATTTCGCACTAGTTAAAACCATAATGAAATATAAGCAAAATGTTAAAATACGTATAATGAGAATCAAACAAAGTGTTCAGAGACGAGTTGAGTGACAAATATGGACTAGGGGGCAAGGCAAATAATCAGACTGCTGAATTAAACAGACAAAAGACAATGTTAGATGAAAAATAGACAAATTACCAAATAAAATAATTGATGTAAGAGACAGAGTAGCCAGTTTTGAAACTAAGTGGCAGTATTTTGAGGAAAGAGAGGTGGAGATGAAATCATGATTGAAACGGAGTAGAGAAATCTCCATGTATTGGAACAGATATGTCAAACAATAAAACAGTACGGCATGGTGAGGTAAATGATGTTGTACCTCATACTGGAGACCACAATGTATATGATGTGGATCAAATGAAAGATGAGGTAAATAGTTCTCCTAATGATTATGTAGGAGTTAAAGAGGAAGGATTGATTAAATTGGACTATGCAGACTAGATTGAGAAATTGTTTGTTGATTGTTACAGAAGAGAGGCAGAATGTATAAAATTTACATAGTAACTTTGTAACCTGGACTTAAGTGTTTGGTTGGGAATTCATAGAATCCTTTTACAAATTATGTCTACTATACCAATTTCGGATTGCACATGGAAAAAATTAACATGCAAATCTTTCTGCTTGAAGTCTGAATTCTCTTGTTTTATTATGGAGGTCATTTTTGCCTATGCACGTAAAAATCAACAAAAGAGTGAAGGAGAATTTTGATTATTGATACATTATGAAAAGATTTTACTGTAACGAAAAGCTCCTTTGTTTTTGTGATTGCACCCCAACTTGCATATCATATCTGTGGTTTCCTCTATTTTGCAATAATATTACGATACTAGGTGGAAAATCACAGCATCATTTGCAAACAATCATAGAGGATTGCCCAAGTTGTTTGCTAAACCGGTTTTACAGACTGGAAATAGCAAAGCTTACATAACCCATTCATGGGGAATTCTGACATAATTTTTGTTTCACTAGATTACTTTCCATCAGTTAATTTGAACTGCAATCTTTCTGATACGAAATTACGAATACAGTGGCAAAGCAGAGCTCACATTCCGTCGTTACACAGTTTGATTGGAAGACACCTCTAAGAAACAATGTAAAAAGCCTGCTAGGTATCTAGAAATATCGAATCAATTTGAGATCCTCTTTCGATACCTCTCACAACCCCTGTGAATAAAGAGTCAGTTGTGTTTCACGAGAACAATGTTTTCTGAACCCGTGATGACTTTCCGTCAATAGATCGTTTTCGTTGATGTAATGCATGAAGTTTGAAGACAGAATACGTTACGAAAGGTATCCAGTTTTCATGCACGGATTTTACAACAGGTGGCTGGTTGCGTATGATTACTAAAAATAAAGCTATTTCATCAGTATGCTCCGAAAGTAGTTTCTTTTGAACACAGTCTGAACCAGGACACCATCCTTCACTAGTCGACTGAGGTTACTTTGCTATAGTGAGGGCATCTATTTGAAAATTACTCTTGTTGGTGGTTACTCTTGATTCGAAGTCTGTAATACTGACTGCATCTTCTTTGGCGAAATAATTTCGGAAAACGGTATTAGTGTCACTATCATCACCAACATTAGCACTGCTGTCACTGAAGTGTTGGCAGAAGAGCCAACACCACGTTATGAAGGGAGGCAGAAATGCAAGCGCTTTAGCTCACGCAGGCTGGCGTGAGGAGGGAAGAACTGTACTGGCGTCAGGTCTGGAACATGACAAGGAATGAGAATTCAGAAAGCGGACGTAATTAGTTGGATACTTAACTTTAATCCATTTATGATGAACGTCGCTCTTGACGGTACATGATTCACAATATTATCTGTTCAGAATAGTAACTGAATATGGCGCCTTGCTAGGTCGCAGCAAATGACGTAGCTGAAGGCTATGCTAAACTGTCGTCTCGGCAAATGAAAGCGTATGTATACAGTGAACCATCGCTAGCAACCAGTGAACCATCGCTCTTGCGGTGACACCACAGTCACAAAGTGGATGCATTTTTGCATTAAAATCCGTAAAGAGTTTCGAGAACCAGTAAACTGTCACCAGTCTTAGAGATTCTGCCATCTCAGAGCATGGCATGGCTTCCTTGTTGCTTCTGCAACTGTGTCCTGACCTGTTTTCTGTAACATAGGAAATCTGTTCTATTTACTAACAGTTAACTGGGTATAAAACTCCCAGTTGCTACCAACACTACTGTACTTCTTCAATTGTGAGCTAAATTTGGTGTAATCTTATATTTTGTGTGGAAGGATTATTGTGAAGTAGCCTGAAGCAGAAGGGTTTTCAACAACAAGAGCTAATATTTATTTTTATGTAGTCTAGTGGGGGGAGGATTGAGTACTTTTCATAACAGTTTAAGAAAAGTGGAAGAAATTTGTTAAGTATATAGCGAATTTTGTTCGTTTCTGCGAGATGTTTGCTTTTCTTTAGCATGAATCATACTCAGTATTCACTTATATATTAAGTGCATGAAAAGAGTAGCCGAAGTGTAGAAGAACGTTATTGTAGAGCAGACACATTAATATTTATAGAGACTCTTGTATTTCATTAGGTAGAAAATCGTTCCTCCGTTAAAATTCTTAGAAGAATGTTTTTTTTTTTTTAATTTCCTGCAGTTAGATTATTTTAACAGATATGATAATGAACCATTTTATTATCTATTTATAGCAATAATCTTTTCAGGTCTTTGCCCATCTTCGGTTGGCATAATACACATTTCAATCTTCAGATGTAAAGGCTCTGAGCACTATGGGACTTAACATCTGTGGTCATCAGTCCCCTAGAACTTAGAACTACTTAAACCTAACTAACCTAAGGACATCACACACATCCATGCCCAAGGCAGGATTCGAATCTGCGACCGTAGCAGTCGTGCGGTTCCAGACTGTAGCGGCTTTAACTGCTTGGCCACCCCGGCTGGCTCTGGGTGGTTAGATGGGGATGCATTTCACTATTTATTTCATTTGTGGCCATTATCGTAAATGACTGAATGATGTGAAGTTCATAAGTTTACTCGCTTTTTTTAAACAAATATTTTGCACTTTCATGAGCACTGTTTCTGTATAATGCCATGCTGTGCTTATCTATGTGGCCCTGGGTTTTATTGATTGTTGCATGTGTTTATGTTGCTTTCCTTTGTACCTCATATTTCTATCTGTTGTTGAAGCTACTTATGGAGATTTCAAGAACATTTAAATCTTTCAGTGTCTATTATTCAATAGTGATGATGACATTCATCTGATTTTTGTTCACTGTCTCCCAAAGTTTATCAATTTTTTATGTAGCATCTTCTAATAATATTGTATGTCAACATCACTTCTCTTATAATAAACTACTTTGTTAACTAACAAGGTGATTTCATTCAATAATGTACGTCCTGTGTTGTTAATGGAAGTATCAACAAGTAAACTGGAGAGGCAGTGGGCCATGGATAGGCCACCTTACTGCTGATACATTTCACTTTTAAAAGAAATGTGCGTACATGAAAGTACTAGTGTCAACCAATCAAAGAACTCATATTTCTGGTGAAGTCAAATTTTTATACTTAAGCATGTTATTGTTCATTAGTTCTATTGTTTCCTTGACAGATATTTTTGTGTAGAGGTTCATGTCAGCAAAGTATGAGTTTAGCTGTACCAACAATCTAAATGTCCTTTATAACTATATGGTACTGAGTACAATATAGCCAGGTATTAAGAGCTTTAAATACTGTTCGAAAGTTCAAACATCAAGCATCAGCATCTACATCAACAAAAAGTGTTTAAGTTAAAATGCGACTCCTAAATGAATCAAAGTGGAGGTCCACACTCAAAATGAAGCACCAAAAATCATTAAAGAAATGTAATTACATGGCTCCAATCTGAAATCAGAAACAAGCACAGAAAAATTAATTTCTATATCATATTTTAGTTGCATACTTTACGTTTCTAACTAAGTAGTCAGTTCATAAATACACAGCTCAAGTGTGCTTTACATTATGTGAGTATGGTAGTTGAGATAATAACATCATAAAATTAAATGTAGACATAACCAAAAAATTGAAACCTTAAGTCACATGTTCCAAAGGTAAATGAAAGTATGCATTTCACTTACCATAAATGCATGGTAAATTCAACTAACATTATTTCCAGTGAGAGAGAAATAAACTTGCTATATAAAGGACTTCAAGATTAACAGCCCAAACTAGAGTAAAAATAACGCTGCAGATATCATTTTAAGCACTAAAATAGCCTGTCACACAGCTACAATAATCCAGAATGATCACATTGCTATACACCACAAACAATCTTATCACCAAACAAGCAGAGAACGACACGATAATTATTTCACAGTAAAGAAATAAAGGTAACACTAATGCTGCAATGTATAATATTGAATGTGTCATTAAGACCATTGAATTCTTCGACAACAATAACATAACAGAATTTCATTCAGATCCCACTTGTAAATTGCGGAATAAATTTTAAAATCTGATGAATAAGAGTGACTTCATTTAACTGCAAAATATGTAGGTCATTGCGCTATTATGGGCCTTCTGCACCACGGTTATGAGCACAACTTAAAATCCACAAACAGAACATCACTGTATACTCTAACATATGACCATTAACAACACATTCAACTTTGAAGATACATACTCAGTACTGAGTAGTTATGAAATAATTAATCGTATAAAGAACATTCAGATTCCTGAGACAAAGAAGTTCACATCATTTACTATCACAAACCTCTACACAAAAATACGTGCTAAGGAAACAATGTAAAGAATTAAAAATACCTTACTTAAGTATAAAATCTAGACTTAAGCAACAATAAATGAGTTCACTGATATACTGACACTCATACTACCGTATAATTGCTTTCCTTTTGATAACAAAAAGTACCAGTAGAAAGATGGCCTAGACGTGGACAGCTGCCTTGACAGTTTACTTGCTGATATTTTCATCAACAACTTAGAAAGTAAATTGTTTAAGGAAAATGGCCAAATAGTTAACAAATTTATATATTGTAACAGATATATTGCTGGATATACTAATCTTACTTGATGCTACAACAAAATTTGTTGAGGACCTTGTATAATAAATTAACAAAATGCATCAGAATTTCATCTTCACTATTGAACATAAGGCAGTGGAAGCTCTATATTTCCACCATTTTCTAGGTTATCTGGAGCTCCTACAATGGACATAAATATCAAGTCCACAGGAAACCAACACAGAGATGCAAAAATAGAAAACACATCATGTTACCAACATCAACACATATCAGTTTCATACAGAGCAATGTTCAGCAGAATGCCCAAAATCCCTTTAGAAACAGCTGAAAGAACTGATGAGCCAAACACCATTACAATAGCTGGTTACGATAATGACCATTGCCAAAAATTAATACTGAAGATAAATAGTAAAACACATTCTCACATAACCAGCAAGAAAGACGAACCAACATTAAGTAACAGTATATCATAACTGACAGAAAAAAGGTGAGCAGCACGTTTTTAGAAAACCAGTCTTTTAAAGTAGCAAATCTTTTCTGAGGAACGAATGTTAGAACCAGTCTTTACATAAATAACAATATAAAAGACAAGCCATCCAGAGTAGCAAAAATAATAGTAAGTCACACTATCGATCAGGAATATATGAACTTCACTGCAACTGATGATTACACATGTACAATGGCCAATGTTGTTGTGTGTTCAGTCCGATGTATGATTTGTTGTGGCTCTCCATGCTGCTCTATCCTGAGCAAGTCTCTCCTTCTTCTAATAACTACTGCAACCTACATCCTTCAGAATCTGCTTACAGTATGCATCTCTTGGTCTGCCTATACAATTTTTATCCCCCTGTCCTCCCACACATCCTTCCAGTACTAAAGGGGTGATCTCTTGAAGTCTCGGAATATGTCCTATCAATCGATCCCTTCTTCTAGTTAGACGGTGGCACAACTTCCTTTTTTCTCCAGTTGTATTCAGTACCTCATTAGTTGTGCAACCTACCCATCTAATCTTCAGCACTCTCCTTTAGCACCCTATTTTAAAAGTTTCTATAATATTCTGGTCTCAGCTGGTTAGCGTTTACTCTACACAAATAGTTTCAGAAAGTCTTAGTTGCGCTTACATCTATATTCGATGTTAACAAATTTGCCTTCTTCAGAAATGCTTTTCTTGCCATTGCTATCTACATTTTATATCCTGTCTGTTTCGGCCATCATTACTAATTTTGCTGCTCAAATGATGAAACTGATCTACTGCTTTATCACGTTTCCAAATCTAATTCCCTCAGCATCACCTGATTTAACTCTGCTAAATTTCATTATCCTTGTTTTGCTTTGGTTGATATTCATCTTATATCCCCCTTTGAAGACACTGCCCATTCCATTCAATTGCACTTCCAAGTCGTTTGCTGTCTCTGACGGAATTACAATGTCAAGTTTTTTATTGCTTCTCACAATATTTTTACTCCCTACCAAAATTTTTCTTTGGATTCCTTTAATGCTTGTTCAATGTATAGATTGAATAACATTGGGGACCATCTGCAACCCTGCCTAACTCTCTTCTGAAACTCTGCTTTCCTCTCATGCTCTTCAACTCTTATAACTGTAGTCGGGCTTCTGCACAGGTTGTAAATAGCTTCTAATTCCCTATATTTTGTTCCTGTTCCATCAGAATGTCAAAGAGAGTATTCAAGTCAACACTGTCAAAACCTCAAAACCTTTCTCTAAGTCTACAATGCGACGAACGTAAGTTTGGTTTTTCTTAACCTATCTTCTAAGAGAAACTGTAGGGTTAGGATTGCCTCAGGAATTCTTACTTTTCTTTGGAATGGAAACTGATCTTATCTGAGGTCGGTTTCGACCATTTTTTCCGTTCTTCTGTAAAGAATTCCTGTTAATCTTTTGCAACCATGACTTATTAAACTGAAATTTCGGTGATATTTACACCTGTCGGCACCTGGTTTCTTTGGAATTTGTATTACTGTACTCTTCTTGAACTATGGGGGTATTTTGACTGTCTCATACATCTTGCTCAAGTTGTAAGAGATTTGTGATGGCAGGTTCTCCCACAGCTGTGAGTAGTCAGACTGTCATCTACTCCTGTGGCCTTGTTTCGATTAAGTCTTCCAGTTCTCTGTCAAATTGTTCTCAAAGTATTATATCTCCATTTCATCTTCATCTATGTCCTCTTCTGTTTCTATAACATTGCCTGCAAAATTTTATCTCCTTTGTTTAGACCCTGAATATATGTCTTCTGCCTTTCAGCTTTCCCATTTTTGCTTGGGAGTAGATTTTGATCTGAGCTCATGATGTTCATACAGCTGGTTCTCTTTTTTTGAAAGGACTCTTTAATTTTGCTGTAGGTAGTATCTATCTTTCCCCTAGTGATATATGACTGTAAATCCTTACACTGGTCTTCTAGCCATTCCTGCTTAGAAAATTTTACACTTCCTGTTTGTTATATTTTTTGGACAGTTGTATATCCTTTCACTTGCTTCATTTACTGAATTTTTATATTTTCTCCTTTCATGAATTAATTCAGTAACTCCTGTGTTAACAAAAGATTTCTACTTGAATTGTATTTTTAATAATATGATCATTTGCTGCCATCACTATTTTGTTTCTCAGAGCTATCCATTCTTGTCACAATGTCGCTATTTAAATCACTTTCTGAAATGTTTTGTTGTTTGTGTTGCAATGAGCTGCAGAATCAACATCAGATCAATTCCTGTTGACAAATACTATTTCCTTCTTCTCATACAAGATTTTTTTATTTACATGGTAACCACTCTCCCTTGTTTTTTAGTCTAATCTCAGCTAGCTTTGAGAGAAAATAGTTTCTATGTAAGGTGATGACTGTACTACTAAAACATAGCTTTTTATTTAGTTCATCAGAATTATTTCACTAGTTTCTTAAAATATTGACCTGTCTACAAAGAAATTATAAATGGCTACTTTTGAGATGTTACTCATCCTATATCAAAACTTTACTCTAGGAGATAATAATAATGACTGGTAATATTAAAGAGTCCAATGAAGCTGTACTACAGGAGTTCGTTTTAAGAACCATATATCAAAATTATCATTAACCACTACTTTTTACTTTCAAGGTGTTTTAGGACGATTACAATTTTCTACATGAGATGGGGATACAGTTTTTGTTGCAAAAGATTTATCATTAATTTCTTTTCACATATTTCCAGCAACATATGTTATAATGTTCTAACATATAAGATAGTTTTCACAGATGTTGCAATAACTCTTTTCTGCATGTCTACACTACAGAGGTTATCAAGATCCATTATAACTTCACATATCTGTGTCCAAAGAAGCAGACAACATCAACAGGATTTCATTACTCTAATTCCTCAAAGCAGGTAATAGTTCCTTAATTATACTAGGCAGTGATCAGATTTTCAGATGCAATAATGATAGCTCATATTTTATATTATTTGAATTATACCTGCTCGAAAAATTTTAGTTACTACCGAAAATTTTTAACTATCAATATTCTGTGTAGATGCTATATAAAAGTATTATACATGCATCAAAAAAAGTTTTGCATCACCTCAGTTCCAAGAGTTCTGGAACCTGTACGGATAACTGGAATAGAGATCAACATAAACATCATTTCTGCCCTTTTTATTGCTCATGAAAATCAGACGTTGCATGTTGTACCGCCATACAGTGAGATCTTCAAAGGTGCTGGCCCAGATTGCTGTACACATCGGTACTTCTAATACCCAGTAGCATGTCCTCTTGCACTGATGCTTGCTTGTATTCATCATGGCATACTATCCACAAGTTCATCAAGGCACTGTTGGTTCAGATTGTCCCACTCCTCAACGGCGATTCGCTGAAGGTCCCTCAGAGTGGTTGGTGGGTCGTATCGTCCATAAACAGCCCTTTTCAGCCTATCCCAGGCATGTCGATGGGGTTCATGTGTGCAGAACATGCTGGCCACTCTAGTAGAGCGATGTCGTTTACCTGAAGGAAGTCATTCACAAGATGTGCACGATGGGGCGCGAGTTGTCGTCCATGAAGACGAATGAATCGCCAATATGCTGCCAATATGATTGCACTATCGGTCCATGGCATTCACGTGTAGTGCAGCCGTTATGGTGTCTTCCATGACCACCAGAGGCGTATGTCGGCCCCACATAATGCCACCAGAAACAGCAGCGATACTGCTGCACTCGCTGGAAAGTACGTCTAAGGCGTTCAGCCTGACTGGGTTGCCTCCAAACACATCTCTGATGACTGTCTGGTTGAAGGCATATGCGACACTCATTGGTGAAGAGAATTTGATGCCAATCCTGAGTGGCCCATTTGGATTATTATTGGGCCCATCTGCACTGCGCTGCATGGTGTCATGGTAGTAAAGCTGGACCTCGCCATGGACATCAGGATTGAAGTTGCGCATCATGCAGCCTATTGCACCCAGTTTGAGTCGTCACACGAGGTCCTGTGGCCAAATGAAAAGCATTATTCAACATGGTGGCATTGCTGTACGGGTTCCTCAGAGCCACAATCCGTAGGTAGGTCATCGACAGTTCCTGTCCCTCTGTATCTCCTCTGTGTCTGAACAACATCACTTTGGTTCACTCTGAGATGCCTGGACACTTCTCTTGCTGAGAGCCCTTCCTGGCACAAAGTAACACTGCGAACGAGATCGAACGTATTGACTGTCTAGGCATGGTTGATCTACAGACAACACGAGCTGTGTGCCTCCTTCCTGGTGGAATGACTGGAACTGATCGGCTGTCGGGCCCCCTCCATCTAATAGGTGCTGCTAATGCATGGTTGTTTACATCTTTGGGCGGGTTCAATGACATATCTGATCAGTCAAAGGGACTGTGTCTGTGATACTATATCCACAGTCAACATCTGTCTTCAGGAGTTCTGGAAACTGAGTGTTGCAAAACTTTTTTTGATTTGTGTACATTTGAATCACTGCCTGAGATTAAATCTTTGTTTCATTTTCAGTCCCACGTAAAATAATTTCTTTCCATCCTAACAGTGTTATGAACATGATAGTTGCTACATACCATATAGTGAAGATGCTTATTCACAACTCTGTCTCTGCTATGTGGTAAGTAGCAACTATCATTTCCATTATACTGTTACATTCCATGCTCGATTTTTCATTGTTGAATTTTTTCTGTCCTGCATATCCTCAGATAGGAGTGCTCTGAAATCTGCAGGCACTAGTACTTTTCCATGCAAGAGAGTGTTGATGTGATGTTTAATATGTGCTTAGACAGTATGTACTTCTTTTGCCGTTGTCATGGGAGGAAAGAAAAGGATATAAGTTCGGGTACACTGTATACTCCTGTCAGATGACATCAATCAATGTCCTGAGGTAAACAGTCCCATGTGACAAGTGAATCACTGCATTCATTGTCACATGCCTCTCCACAGGAAACAATGTTGAGATGTTTAGGACCAGACTGGGATGTGGATCCACAGGAACTGCTTGTAACATTTACAACTACTTTTGGTACACAAATTTCTGTCTAGAAACTATGAGGATTTGAATTAACTCATCCTCATCAAAATATCACAACAGTTCCATGTACAAGTGTCATTATCTGTGGAGGATGATTTCATGAATCTTAAATTGCAAGAGCTACATGTTGACATAAGTAATTTTTATAACTAGCGTATTAATAGTAAAAAATAAAAAATAAAAATATCATCCTTTATTTCTTTTTCCTCCTTTTCACATATTCCAGAACGATATGAGGAATAAGCATTTATGGGAAATATTTGTAGAAAATCCAAATTAATACATGTACATAAAAGATGGGCTTACGTCCCTATAACTGATAACAGCAAACTTGTGGAATGTCACCTACCTGTGTATACTCTGATATGAGATGATAATTTTCAGTCAGTCTTGACTTAAGTAATGTAGTTAACTCGCTGTCATAAAATGGCTGTTGGGTACTTGAGTCATTGATCAGATGCAGGAGGATGTATGTCCTGTAGGGAATTAGGGAAAACAGAAGATTCATATTTCATATAGCATCAGTAATACTGCAGTTCCAAACTTTTTGCATAATGTACACTACAATTTTAGTATTATGTTGAAACTACAGTCTAAACGATGTTTTATAACTTGTTTTGCGTTTAATTGAGAGTTGTTGTATGAAAATGTGCCAGTAGCTCTAAGACTCATTTTGAATATGATTTGGTTGTGCAACAAGCATTGCATAAATCATTGCATATTCATTACCTGTTGACACCACTGATTCTCTCAGCAGGATGCATCTGTAAGGTTACTACATCAGGATTATGGCTGCTACTCTCTGTTTTAACAACCATTAGTGCATTCTGTGGCAAAATTGCTTTTGGAGGAAATGTGTGACCTATCACTCGTGATTCTTCACCAAGAGTCACTGTCTTTGCAGAAACGGTTACAGAGTATGTGCTGGCAGCTGACAAGCCTGTAATCTGAGAATGAATACATTTGCATAAGAGGAAAACTTATAAACCATCGAAACAAATAGGTATGACTTGTGTTATGAATTCACAGAAAGTCAGAAAATATTAATAGCTAAAATAGTAACACTGCATAGAAAAAGTAAATTTGAACACAGAACAAGTTGCCAGCATCGCTGTCATGTTTTTCATGCCAAATATGAGTATACTATGGTCTGAGAGAGAAACAGAAGGAAAACGAGCGAATATTGAGGAAAGTAAATTAGTGGACAAGTAATATATTAAGAATAGATTGTATTGAACGTAAACACAGGACTAATAAACTGAACATCCAAACAAAGACATATATAAATAATTTTTCAAGTTAAGGAACTAGGTCTAAAAATTAATGTTAATAAACGTTTAAAAGCAACAAAATACTTTTATTGTTTTAAGCCTACATAGCATTTATATCATTAATCAGTATTGCCATACTGTAAGTGTGAACTGGCTTAAGGTACAGTTTCCCTCAGATTTCAATACATTGTTACCATAACCCAAATAATAAAATGGTTAGAAAATTTACAGCTTTGTTATTAAGATAAATGTCTATCATAGTTACTAACCATTCATGTTGAATTTGATTTGTGTATGTATAGCTGGAACAACATCGAAATAAGAACAGAACAATCTACTTTTAGGTGAAAAAGTAATGATAGGATACACATAGGAAATTGAACTGCATCTAGCTCTCGTAACAATAGCTGGCTATACTCGTATCATGGGCGGCACCACCTTTGGTGTGAAAACGACTGAAGATAAAAAGTAATGATCAGAGATATAAGACTGGCTCTAGGCACATTCCACCTCGAAATATAATCATTTTCCTTTACGTTTCCGACCAATTTGTCATTTTATATTAAAAAGAAACAGCGTTTCCATAAAAACCAGACGACTTTACAAATTTACTAGTTCACTCACTTTATGCTTTTATTGATATCTACTAGGAATTTTTCTTCTTGGCTAGGTACTTCATGCGTACATTTTCCCCTAAGCTAATATTGACTCTGAAGTGCTTCTTTTGTTGATTTCATGTAATGTGTCAAACAGGCAGGCTGAAACACGAAAACCTTTCCTTATTCAACGTTGTGACATTGCGATTAGTTGGTTCGTTTAGCGTGAGCTGGTGGAGAGATCGTTAACTATCAGAGGTCAGTGTGGTGGACGGGAACGGCTCGTCCGTCGTAAACAGTATGACCAGAAGACGCGGCGTATTCCCTGATGGGTCTACACGTTCATGGTGTGGTGGTTGAAGAAGACAAAACGGTGATTACAGTAACTATTGAGTTTTCATTTGAACTTCATCACAAACCCCATAAACACGATACAATAAAATCAAATTCATCATAACGAGCTTGTGAAAGGCTGAAGCACAATACTGCGATAAGTATTAAGAACTTTAAAGGTGTTTTTAATGATAACTATTATGCTGTGGTATTGGGTTCCACTTGATACGTCACAAGCCAATTACACGCAGGAGGCAGCTGCAGCAGTAGCGGCAGCTGTGTGGAGGGGACTGTGCGGTTTTCTAGGTTTGTGGGTCTCAGAAGAGAGCAAGCAGGGCTTCAGTCTCAAAGGTTGCATGTGAAGCATAGGATGTGCGTAGACCTAGGACAATATGGGCCTTATTTCGTACAGGTATACTGCGGTGACTTCCATCTATCCGTGATATATTGGCGCAAATACATGTTCAGAGCCAATGGTATGTATGAAACATCGTCATGAATTGTGATACATGGATTCCTCAAAAATTATTTTGAATAATTACTTCAGGAGTCCATTCCGAAAACATACTTTGCTGTTAGCAATAAATAACCCTGAGCAAATAGGGACCAGCATGATGGATACAGGGATTAGTGAGCACAAGGTTATTGCAGCGAGTCTGGCTAGCGTAACATCCAAATCAATCACAAATAAACGCAAAAAAAGCAAATAATAAGTCACTAGACGCTTTTTTAAGAGACAATCCCCACTGACTGTATAAGGATACACCAGATACGTCTAATTTCAAAGAAATAGTATCGACGACAATTGACCAATTTACATCATATACGTTAATAAGACACGGAGCTGATCCGCATGATACACAAAACTGGCCAGATCACTGTTGCAGATTCAAAGTAAAAGGCATGCCAAATTAAGAAATGAAGAAAAAAGCACATCATAGCTAAGACTCGCGAGTTCGACAAAAGCTCGAAACTTAACAATGACTTGAATGCCAGGTACTTTTAGTAGTTGCGACTATGGAATTCTGTCTCGAAATCTGGCAGAAAATCAGATGAGATTCTCATTGTATTTTAAGTACGCCAGCGGCAAGACACAAAGAATACCTTCCTTGGATGATAGGAATGGTAATGTTACTGATAGCTGTGAAACTGAAGCGGAGTTACTAAATACGGTTTTCCGAAATTCTTTCATCAAAGAAGATAAAGTAAATAATCTTGAATTCGAATAAAGAACACCTGCAACACGGTATTCTTAGAAATAGTTATGCTGGATGTAGTGAACCACATCAGATCACTTTGTAATGGCAATGCCTCCTGTCCAGATTGCATAGCAATTACGTTCCATTCACAGTACACTGACACTGATAAAGTTATTACACTTCTCCTCCATTACCCCTATTTGATTTTGCATTGACAAACACTGTACTCATCTGACCAAAAGTCCTTTACCTCTTGCCACTGAACTTCAATTATTCCCATTGCAAGTTGCTGTAGGAGTAAACGACATTCGGCGGCAGGAGGAAGAGGACTTCTGGTCAGGTGAGTATAGGGTTATAAATAGAAAGTCAAAGAGAAGTAACACAAGAGTAGCTCCAATAATGAATAAAAATATAATAATGAGGCTAAGCTACTAAGAAAAACATGATGAACACACGATCGTAGCAGAGATAGATACGAAGCCAACACTCATCACAATAGTACAAGTTTATATGTTAACTAACACCACCTATAACGATGAGACCAATGTACGCATTTTTGCATGGTAACAATAGTAGTAGAACAAAGCGAGGATCAGCACAGTTTGTTAGTGCACCTGGCATTCATTCAGGGCCAAGAAAACATTCAGGGACAAACTTGATTGATTTATGACATCAATCTATTGCTCTGCTAAGTGGTTTATCACCGCCCCCCCCCTCCCCAGGGGTTGACATGTCACCCTCTGGGGATAATCTGTCCTCCTGAGAAACCCACACCCCTCCCACTCCCCCTCTGGGAAAACCCTCCATTCTCCCCTGGCCGATAGAAGCACGATTTTGATATCAAATTAATTGAGTAATTAATTAAATCGATCAATTAATCAACTCTTTGCCCTTTTGAAAATCCCCCAGACCTCCCCTGCCACCCCCACATGGATATTTTCGAGAAAAGGACTCAGTCTGTACTGGAGGGGAAGGATCTCAAGACACAAAGTTTAATTACATAGTAAAGGCTATACTCCTTATTTATAAAATTCGATTCACAGGGTTGGACCTCTCTCTTATTTAGTGAGAAAGGCTCATCATTCTCTGCCGTGTTGGAAGATGCAGGTCTTGTAAAATACATCGAAAAGCAGTAATTAAATAGATCGCCTTCTTTCCAGTTGTGAAAGGAATAACATCGCGAAATTGCTGTCAACATAGCTTACCACATGTAATTACACTGTAAAAAATCCTCTGGTTGCACCTTTGCACCGACTGCAGGGCAGGCGTGCTGGCCAGGACGCTGTGAGCTCATGTGCCATGTGCCAGTCGCTTCGCCGGGCTGCTCCACGTGCCGGTGCCTGAGAGGTCACACTAATTGTGCCCCGCAACAGCTGTTGGCTGCTGCACTGCCAGCTGTCACACAGTATTAGCACACCTCAAGTGGCTACTTCCTGTTGCATGCCATTGCTTGGCAGAATTCCGACCAACCTTTCCAAACCAACAGACAATATTGTCTCAGAATACTGCACCCATTTTTTTGTGACTGTGCAGCAGCCAGGACAACCCCAGGAACTATAGTCCTCTTGGTCCGTGGCGGTGTCCTTTGCCTCCTCAAGTGCCTACTTCTGGTTGCAGCACTTTTTGTACCATGTCAATGCAAGCAGCTGCTCTATGTGCTCGTCCAGTTCAAATACTGACTGAGTTAGTTCACAATAGAACCAGCAGAGGACACTGGGAGAAGAGACCCCTACCCCTCCTCCCTCCAATTCCCTCCCTTCCTCCCCCTCACCCCTCTGGTTAATTCCAGTTTGACAAAGCATCAGATGGCGGCAGATCTTTGTTACAGGTGGCCACAACTCTTCGGTACTGATACCTGGGAAATACCTCTCAAGACATGCTCTCTCTCTTTGTCTCTCTCTCTCTCTCTCTGATGGCTGCTTTCTGCCCAGCAAGTATATGTCTGTGCCACACTAACCACTCCTTTATCCTTAACAAAGTAGTGTATACCTGGTGAATCCACAGCTGGAGATGTCTTGGAAATATTCCCTCACTCTATCAGACTGATAAACTATTAATTAATTATTAATTAATTAATTAATAATTAATAATTAATTAAATCAATGCCCTCTGCATGCAGGCAGTTTTCCTTGCATACTACTGGTGGACAGTAGGAGTGGTATATATGGCAGGATTTGATCTCACAACTGCCAGGTTTCCAAACCCTTCCGATTTTTTCTCCCATTGCCTCCTGTTGGCGGCTAATGGCACATATATGTTATTTGGCGGGAGGTCCATTACACTGGAGGAATCTGAGAACTACACATTTCAGCTCAACTGCAAGCTATGTCCTTAAACAATCTGCAGAGGAGTTCGATCGCTGTGTGTGCTCTCAGTACCATTACTGCAAATAATACACTGAACAATCAGGGATTTGACATATCACTTCGAAGTGGTACTATCTAAAATGATAGTCGGAATTTCAAATTTCGGCGTCAGTTTATACTGTCACGGTTGTGGAACTCCTAACCACTACAGATCCGCTAAGTGTATTTTATAAAGCACTATAGAATTCCTACGCTTCTTCTCTCAGCTACAACAGGACAAAGAAGAATGAGGAAAGGATCTACCACATGATAGGACAGTAAGTACAACAAATACTACTACAAGACAGAGTGCACTGCAATTCATTGAGAAGCACTAAACCACAATCCTAGTAGTGGCCATGCCTTAGTGCCTGAGATCACTCGTACATACAGCTCACTCACACCCCAGATGCCCAAAAGCAGTGCGCCTGCCTATTCATACATAGCCAGTGCCGACGCTCAGAGGTAAGAGAAAACAGCTGACATGACCACATCCGCAGCTGTGGATGCACGCGTATGCCAGAGTGCACCACCCCGGCCATGAGGAGTATCAGGGAATGATTGGAGTGGTAGGAATTCAGATGTTATCAACATGTCCAGTCCCCACACTTGGCAGTGATGAATACTGAATTGTTTCATTTTTAATGGAGAATAAATGAAACACACATGATCACAGTGACAAGTCAATGCATACTGAGTATCAGTTCACTATTCAGCTACCCACAGAGCACTGCGAGAGCACCACTGGGACATGTCCACGCTGATAAGGGCAGGAACCGACTAGCTGGCGAGCCAGAACTTTTATTTTTACCCGCTGCTCACTAGAGCCTTAAGCTGGAAATGTCAATTCGTTCTGATCACAACCACAGCCACAATCTGGTGACATTCAACGATCAGCGAACTATCGAAAATACCTCTTCCTAATGGCTGTGGATCTGGAAATATCAACTGCCCACGCAATTTTAAATTCTTCTTATGATTGGACATAACTTTCCACGTAAAATCATTCATCCCATTAAGGCTATCGATGCATTGAAATCGCAGATTTCCCTGTCAAACACATACCTCCCTTATGACCAGACATAGTCATATTCTTTGCACATGTCAGAACACTGACCACAGTAAATGTACACCCTAACACTTTCTTCAAAGATAAGTAATCTATTGGACATCCCATACTTCCCCAATACCTGAATGTTGGTGGCACCAAAAATATTGAGCGAAAAATATGGGATAGAAGGACGTGCTCCAATTTGTTTTTCTTGCAAGTGGTACCAGTGTGAATTAGGAAGAGAGACGGAATCGTCTTAAAAGTGACTGGCTGGCTATTAACAGCACAGTCGCAACAACTATGTTACTGTCACCCTGCATCAAAGGCGATCTCTGTTCTACAGGTACACACAAGTATCGCTGACAATATCCATCGTAATAACCATACATGCTTTATAAACCGAAGCATATATTGCTTCCGAATTAAGTGATCTTCCGACACAAATACTGTGGCATTGAATATAGACTGTGATCACTGGGGTGTTTATTAACAGACCGAAAGTGATGTTGGCGGTCGCCAGTGGTGTGCGCTCGTAATAAAATCACCCTTTACACCGCATTTAGAAAGTAACTTGGCCAAGGAACGTCGTATTAGGCGATATTTGCAACTTCCTCATGCCACTGCTAGATATTTCCCACGCTAACCATGCACACAGTGTAACAGAGGTTCTGTGATATATTCATTGTGTTATAGGAGAGGGAGGATGCTGGTTGATTGAGAATGATTGAGAATGATCACCATACAGTAGATTGTGTGCTGTGTAAGGAATCACTTAAAAATGGAATGCTAGATTGAAGTCTTAAGAAATGTACAAGTCCTATGAGCAGTACATTAACTTTTCTGATCTATAGCGTTAGGATTTCTAGTAGAAATTCTGTCTGCGATTTGGAATCAAGTCTCTCCATTCAACCACACACTTGCGTTAATGATTACAGCCACTGGTGAATCATACTTAAGGCACTCTCATCCCTCCAAACGAGTCATCTTTTACCAACCTATCTGCTCATAATCCCATACGGCAAAACTCCAGTGTGGTTTTGGTCAGTCTCTCTGCATCTTGGAACTGTTTCTCACTCCCACCCCTGCCCTCCCTGCAGTTTTGTGCATGTCATGGCTCCATTTCAGTCAGAACTGAGTGGAAGTCAGATAGCGCTCTATCCGCCACTTTCTGCATTCAGTGGAGAAATAGGTGAGCTGGGTTCATGTGATACTTCCGTGTTTTGACCACTGGGTGCAAATGGGAACATGTTATTGTAGCATCACCAAATATCTACACTGTGTAAGGGCAGCGCCAAACGAAGATTTTTCCTGCAACACGAGGTAGTTGAGTATGAATAGTTATGATTGTGTTTCTTAACAGATAAATTAGGAAGACTTCACATCACATGAGGATTTTGCTACTACATTGCAGTGCATTGTCAAAGTACATACAGGTACTGTAGTCCAAAGGAGATCTGTGTCTCTCATAGTGCATTCATGTCTGTCATCCAAACACTCTTTCCCTGTCGTTATTTTGTACCGTCAAACACAGAAAAACTATGGACAATATAAACTTCGTTAACATCACTCACTCGAGAACTTGGTAAGGTATCACCGTGTCCCTCTCTTCTGATATATTGAAAACAAATACTGCCTGCATGCTGACGTTGAGCATATGTGGCGATCCTATTAAATATACTGGTACTGGTCCGTTGGAACATGTGGCCAGTGATCGAAGTCTCTTGCACAGACCAGTATAAATTTTCGTCACCCGTACTGTAGGAGGACCATATCCCACAGACTGTCAGTCTTTCATAAGCAGTTTGATACAATGTTTTTCTGCTGTATCACATCCAACCAGTGTATGACTACAGCTTTGTACACAGCCGTACATTTTGTTTTCCACCACGCCTTTGAGGCCTGTGTCAGGTGCTAAACCGACATTAACATGTTTCGATCCATTGGCTGTGACAGAAAGGTGAATATGCCATAGTGTGAACTATGCTGCACCCACAACACACAGGATGGTTGAAATGAAAGACAGAGGCTCTATTTATTATAGAAAAAAATGGGGAGGCCATTGCAAAATATGGAACTGGAAGAGTTTGTGGCATTGCAGTGCATTCCCAAACAGCTGTCCAAAGATGTTGATTTCTAGACTTAATATCACTTTCCACAGTGACAGGGTAGCAGATGTCTCAGTGTTACATTACTGCGTCTTTCAATTTTATGTCTTATAGAGCATAACTACATGTGGAACAAGGGGGTATTTCGCAGGACTTAAACCCATAGAGCACAGAGAGTATGCATCATCAGTTGTCAAACCCCTGGTGAAGTAATAGAATGATTTTCATACACCCAGGTGAGCATGTAAGTACCCTCATCTCTCCACATGATTTTGTGTCGCATTTTCAACCGTTTTACGTATTTCCCATAAACTTTCACGATTTTATCTGGTTTTTCGTAATTTCAATACATTTAGCTCACCTCAATTACTTGAGGTCCAAACCACCACTCTCGATGAGTTGTCATGTCAAAAAAACGTCTCATTGCCTCGATCTCGTGATGCTGTCAGCCAATGACATTTGCAGCATGGCTCTCTATTTCAGTACCATAGCTAAACCACCCCTCCATTACAGTGCAAGGCACATACGCATGTGGACGGATTGTGAACACAGCCTACATCACGTAACAAAGATACTGTTTCTTCGTGTGAGGAATAGCAATCAGCTTAGAGGAGGTGCAGAAACTACGTTCCTTAGCCGAAACTATAAATTCTGTAAGATTTTATTTCGATTTGCCATCTCCCATTATGGAGGTCGGGACACAAAGTATTCTCGCATACGTGAAATAAAGTCAGTGATTCTAAGTTCTACACTCAGCCCTCTATTTCGAAACGAGCTATCCCTTTGTTCAACCTATAGGCTAAGGACCCTGAGCAAAACTATATGGCCTCTCTGTACGCATCTCGTAACTTTTCCTCTTTCTTTAACCAGTCCTCTCTGCAACATTGATCTGAAACTGACCAGGAGTAGATGGGTACTGCACCCGCTACATTTGACATCTCACAAAGGAACTGAAGGACCACAGTTCCACGTTCACAAATACCATAACACCTGTTCCAAACTTGTACTCTGTAATATTATTGGATTTCAGCTACTTTGCATGTGAGATATTTGTCATTGAAGAAAAGGAACACTATGACCCGCTGGGCGCAGATATTTAAAATCATTGCCGCAGCGCTTGATAGCAAGAAGCTGCGAAACAGAAGAAAGAACAATCTATCTTTCGTTAAGAAGTATTCTAGAGACTTCATTATCCCTTGTACTTTTGGTCGCCAACATTTTAAGACGTACCACATAGCATTTCTACAAGTTGTATTTTTATTTTGTGTAAAAACTATGTGAAACGACGAACAAACATATCGGTAACTCGGGTGTGGATACAACGTACATACGCACACGCAAGGACATTTAATTTTAAGAAGGAATGGACTGACTGCGCCATCCACAAAATAAATATCAGATGTAAGTCATGCATTTATTGTGTAATTGTCAATGTTTAGAAGTTTAATGCCAATTTGTTCGAAATATATTAATATTTTACGATGAAGTATTTTTCTTCTTTTTCTTTTCTTTCACTAACCAAAAATGATGTTCAGATTGTATATGAGCTTTGTTACAGGTTCGCTCTTTATCGCGGTGCCTCGATTGTATTTGGGAGACCACTAATGTGTTCAGTTTCCGATCTGTTAATCTTTCTCCTACAAAATTCCACTAATATGCTTTCATTTCCATTTTTACATTCATATAGGTCGCTTAGATATTTTCATCGAAGATTCTGATTTCGTGAAGGCAATCCGAGTCAAAAGGTCAATTATTCGCGTAATCAATCCGTACGTCTCCTGAACACAACCGAGAACCGACGCATCGGTGATCAGTTAATAATCTCTCTCTCTTTTAAAGTCATACTAAAAAACGGCCACACAGGATAGCCGTAAGTACGCAATCTAGCATTAGGTTGCATTTTCTCAGTAAATATTACCAACCAACAGTTACAGCATCACTATTATTAATAAGCAAGTTCCTAACGCCGGAACTGACCTGCTCTAGTGCTATAGAATCAGCGGAAATGCACCACTTTCCTGTATGTGTGTGTTGACAACTGTACTACGTTTACAAGCAATGTTAGAATACGTGGTGAAGAGTGATGACATGATTGCATGAGCAGGAGTGACATAAAATCGATAAAATTACAAAAATTGGCAGAAAACATGTATAAATTTAGCAAAAATACGCCACAATGCGTGGGAATTGAGCCGGAATGAGAGGACACTTACATGTCTTCTGCTTGGTGAAGGAAAATTCTTGTACATGGGAATGAGAATGTGACAGCAAGAGGAATATGAGTTGACGTGTAAGCACTGGGAACCATAGAAACAGTCATTTTTCATGGACAGCGATAAGACAGCTGGAACAAATTATTTAACGTCTATATCTGTCAACGTATATAAACGTGTCGAAGTTTATAAGTAAACTTTCGGAACCTTACTGACCCATAGAATTCGTTTCATATAAGCACCACACCAAGCTGTAGCAGGAAAAGAAGGGAACAATGAGAAAAATGCTCCTGTCAGAACACAAAAAGGCGAATAAGTTCCTTTTGAAAATGCTCTGACAGACAAGTGGAGAAGCAGCTGTCTTATTCCTCTTTCCACCTTCCTCACCATAAATTGTTGGATGCGAACATGTTCGCGCTTTTTTGTACAGAAAGAGAATAGCAGAGAGACCGAGGAGGCAGTGCCAGTGGGAGAGAAAGAAAGACAGAGAAAGAAAGCGCCACTAAAATAGAAAGAGGTGGATAAAGACAGTAGCAATGGGAGTCAAAAAGGGAAGAGATTTTAATGGTCAGTAGAGACAATGGCAGCAAAAGAGAGAGATTGATGGAGACAGAAGGAGCGGGAAGGAAAGAGAATGGACAGAGTGGAAATGCAAAATACAAATGAGTAGAGACCTTACATAGGCTTCAGGGTTTTGACCCGCCCAGATGGCGGAGCTTTAACATGTGGGTATAGGCGATTACGCATTTTAGACCGTAATTTTAAACTCGTGGATATATGAAAAAAATAAATTAGAGCCCCCAGAATATTTGAGCTGCCGAGATATGGTGGAGCTAGTGGCAGTGGCAAAGAAAGAGAAAATGAGACAGCGTAAGTGAGAGAGGACACAGTGGCAGTGGAATATATGGTAAATTAATGGGAGAGGAAGTAGACAGACAGAGAGAGAAAGAGAGAGAGGGCGACACAGAATGTGGCAGTGAGAGGGAGGTGCTAAAAGAGTGGGAATGTAATCGCGTGCGAAAATTTTTGGCGAGGAATGTGGAGTGAGAGTTGGGGCACCTGGTTTCCCTGTGTCCTGGCAGAGTGTTTTGTGGAGGAGCACATTCGCATTTTTTGTGCTCAAAAGGAGCGTTTTTCCGCTTCTTGAAAGTGTATGTGAGGAGATAAAAGAAATTATTCACATAGCGAAAAGAGAGGAAAATTTAATTTTCAAGCAAGGGCTGGAATTCGATAGCAGGAAAAGAAAGAGAAGGAAAAGTAGATGGAGAACATAGACTAGGGGAACGGAATGAAAGAGGAAACTCCCTGGTAGAGAGTGGGACAGAGGATAATTTAATTATTGCCAACATTTTGTTTAAGAAACATGAAAGAAGGTTGTGTACGTGGAAGAGTCTTGTAGACACAGGATCGTTTTGGATTAATTATATAACAGTAAGACAGATTCCGACAGTAGATCTTTCATCGAAATATCGATGGCGACTTTCTCCTCCGACTGGAAACATTTTGTTCACGCTTCCTACATTCAAAGAAACAGTCATCGTCATAAAATCGGGAATGTTAAAGTTTCCCTTCTTCCCGTGTGCTGTTCCAGAGTGAAGCGATAGAGAACTATTGTGAATGATACTCGATGAACCCTCTTACAGACACTTATGTGCGCATTTCAGAGCACCCACGCAGACGTAGACTAAAAATTATTAAAAATTATACCACTGAAGCTATAATGTCATATGAAGTATAAAATGAAAGCCACCAATGTCAGCGAACACCACAATAGGCCATATTTCATACGCTGCATGTGTTTTAAAAGTTGCAAACTATTTAATAAAACTGTAATATACACGTGTGCAACAATTTTAAATCGTCAACAAGCCACAGGTATTGCGAAAGCAGCACGAGTTAGCTAGTCCGTCACCCACTCATTCCAGGTGATGACCAGTAGCGGCACGGCTACAGCGCTTTTTGTTTAAATTTGTGACACTGTGTGCAGCTATCAGCGTCCTACCCATAACATCACTAGCAACGCACCGCCCTCCCACTTAACTACGACGTATTAAGCATGACATCAGAAACCACGCCCTCGTTAAATATGATGTAATTCACAATTCAAGATGCCACAGAGCTTTCTTTGGAATTGTGATACCCATTAAAACGAAACCGTGAATCATTTCCCAGTACTTTACCGGCCATTAAAGAGAAACTGCCAAACACAGCGTAGCGCCTGAGCTAAAGTCAGAAATACCTGTGCGATCTGACTTTTGTGCCATGTTCAAAAGTGATCGATTATTCACCACACATTGTGTAATGGATGTAATTTACGATATTTCTGTGCCAAAAATATGTAGGTACACACAAGAACTCATTCACAGATGCCGCGGTGGCCGAGCGCTTCTAGGCGCTTCAGTCCGGAACCGCGCGGCTGCTACGGTCGCAGGTTCGAATCCTGCCTCGGGCATGGACGTAGTGATGCCCTTGGGTTAGTTAGGTTTAAGTAGTTCTAAGTTCTAGGGGACTGATGACGTCAGATGTTAAGCCCCATAGTTCTCAGAGCCATTTGAACCATTTTTCTCATTCACAGATAACACACACACACACACACACACACACAGAGAGAGAGAGAGAGAGATACACACGCGCGCGCACACACACACACACACACACACATCCGTACGTACTTAAACATCGCTCGTGGTCGGAAGTATCCAACTGAATTGTATTATTTGTCACAACACATGAATGAGTTGATTTAAAGGACAAGTTGACCGTAGAAATTATTTATTTTAAAACTGCATTGCAGCTATGGGACATTTTGAAGTAGTACTGCAAAAGCTAAAAGAATAAAACAATGAAGCACGGAGCGTATATATACAACTGCACAAATGTATCTCGCAGGCAGCATTACATTACAAAAACGGTGAAACTAATCCATCTTCAGCACATGTCAGACAATACAATTTTCTGACGTATATACTTGCCATCGTCAAAACTAAGCCTTTTTCACTGCAGAAATACAATAACATCTAACGATTGCGAAGCTCTGTACGTGGCAAAATGATGTAAATTCCGTGAAGTGTTAGCAGTGGTAACATCCTTCGCATAAACCGCTACAAATAATGTTCTGACGCACTGTTTACATGTGAACTACGGCCGTCGGTGCCAAAAATACATTCGCAAGTCAAACAAGTTGTGCACTTATCAGGGATAGTACCTTCCGGTGATAACATCTTGTTACATCTTTCGACAACATACAGTTTTCTATGTGATGATATGTATAATCGTAAGGTGCTAGAGAATAAGATAGGTTTGTAACAGAGTAGCGTAAATATACAAATGTTATCTATTCAAAAAGTCTCACACAGACTTCGGTACTCATACAGAACATATCAACAGAAACATTACATTTTACTTTGTTTGTGTGTATATTGCAGCAAACCTCAACGCCACATTGCCCATAAACTCTTCCGGGTACTGGGAGGCATTTCACCGTCTGACTGGTAACAACCCTTCTACATCCTCTTGCACGACAATCACTCACTCTGCAACAACGTAAGCAAAGTCAACCACTCCGCACTCTCTGACACCTTTACCATCCCAGATGACCCCCACTGCGATTACTCCTTATTCCCGACAGTCTATAAGCGTAACAACACCTCCGTCTCGCCCCTCGTGCCTAGCTTCCAGTACCACACAGACAGAGCTCAATACTCCAGACATTCGACACATACCTCGTAACAAAAGGCAACACTGCAGTCATGATTGCATAACCTACAGATACTCGAAATAATGCTCCCTTTCCTTCCTAGAAATCCGAGCCACCCTTTATAATCCAACACGCAGGTTTCTGTACTGAACCTCTCGAATCCTTCTCTTCCTAAATCCTTATAAACTTCCCTCTGGCACCTCCCCCTACCGTCCCTTCAGCCTCACCTCAGTGTTCAGCAACGTTTCGAGTCTAGCATATCCGTACACCGATCTGCAACAACACCCACTCATTCCTATCAATGTGTCTTCCCATCCCAATTTCTCCTACACTGACCAGTTCCTGTATTTTACTCATTTCCTATCTCACCAAATCAACAATCGTAAATTAGTTATTTTTGTCTCCCTTGATCTCGAAAAAGCATATGACCTGGAGTCCTCCTAAGCGCTTCCAAGCAATTACGTCCACCTTACCCCATTCATTCTCCCTAACTGCCCGTCTCATGTCACCATCAACAACACCAACTCTCCTATCTTCCATCCCACTGTAGGTGTGTGCCAAGGATCCATACTCTCTCCTCTCTGCACATTCCCTATACCATCTCCTCCCATACATCTCCTCCAGTATACCGATGACATTGCCTTCCTCGCCCCCTACCCTGCTCTCCAGAAATCACAACAATCGCTCCAGCTCCATCTCAATCAGCTCACTTCCTAGTGCAACCAGCGGCTCTTCGGAGTCAACCCAACCAAAACCGGGTCATTAATTATAGGCTGAACCACTGACAGCTTCTGCCTCCATAACTTTTACCCAACTATCTACAAACGTCCTATCCAGCTAACTAACACGCTAAAATACCTTGGACTAACACGAGATGACCAACTAAAATGGAAGCTCCATCCATTAACCATTCAACAGATAACCCACAATAGACTAAAATTACTAGAACTACTGACTGGCTGAACATGGATACTACTCCCACTCACAGTCCTCCACACCTGTAATTCAAAATGTTCAAATGTGTGTGAAATCTTATAGGACTTAACAGCTAAGGTCATCAGTCCCTAAGCTTACACACTACTTAACCTAAATGATCCTAAGGACAAACACACACACCCATGCCCGAGGGAGGACTCGAACCCATAATTCCTTGATCTGATCCATCCTCTGTTGTGGCTTGGACCGATGCTCTTACCTTCTTTTATCACACCGTCCACATCATTGAATGCCACGCACTCTGCAGATCTGCTAACTGAATCCTCTACCAGCTTATAAAATTAGCAATCCTACTCTTCCATGTTCCATGTATGTTCTGCATTATTCGTAAACTCGACACTACCCACCACCTAATTTCTTCCCTACTCACTGATCCTGGTACTCTGCCACATCTCCACACTCAACACATCCTCTCCCAACAAAATTTTAATTGCCTTCCCTTACAAGAATACTCATAGTTCGCATAATAGCACCACTGATGGAACATGCAGCGTTTATGGACGTACTTAGTTCGCTCTATGTACCATGCATTAAAGAAACCAAAATATGTAAAAATTTGTTCTATAATATTACGAAACACACACTGGCACTACTACTGATCTAACGTACAGCTTAAAGAGCGATCCTCGAGAAGAATCTTTGAGCTTTATACCAAACAAAACAATGTTATTCTTACATCTAAATTTGTCAGAAACTAGTCTTTAGCTACTTCTGGCAGTATTCGCGTACCACGTTTTCAAGTGCACTATGATCTTGACATACCTGAACTTCGAGGTGGCAGAAAAGTTAGGTGCCCTCTCCAAAACTGAAATCTCACGCCACCCAGCTGCATGCTGGTCAGATTGCAAGGAGGCTCTACTGCGACTAGCACCTACAGCAACTGAAGAATAACGTCACAAAACTTGTCACCCTCTTACAAGTAGTACAACTGAGAGGTCAAACGTCACCAGCAGGTAGAGGACAGCTATTCCTGATGTCGGCACGCGTGATAATTGTTGCCTTATCTGCTGACAAAGGCAGCACTAAGGATGTCCTTACTCACAAGCATTACACTCAAAAGATGCAGGACATGCTAGAGGAAGATTCATAAAAGTAGATCGATAGTGCCCCACCAAAAGGTAGAGAATAAAGGCTAGGCATTTCTCAAGAACTCCAACACAATCACCTCTTTGGCCACTGGTGTGCACACTCAGGTGCAATCCGTGTATGGTGTGGCCCATGGAGGGAAGGGATATAGGACAGCCTTGCACCCCCGTGAAGTCCGTTTGTGGGCACACGTGATAAAGGCGACATGTGTGATCGCCGGAATATTACGTCCACTAGGCACTATGATCCAGCAGTATATCCTTGGACCGTTTTATGGGTAAATATTAACATGTGCATCGCCTAAACGGCTGTGAATTTGATGACTTTCACTAGCATGTGAGCAAGACAATATTATTTGTTTTGACATCCACAAAAACGTTTTCCTCCATAGTCTGCAAACCAGAGGAATGAGACACTTAATACTGACCATGTTTTAAGATACCTCTGAACTCCAGTTACACATGGAGCACAGTAAGTATGCCTGCTTAAATGGTTCTGGAATCGCGGTAATTTACCCAATAGTGTCTTGGCGATAAGTGGAATACCATTCGCAAACTCACCATGCTTAGTATTGATTCTCGAAAGTAGTTTCCTTTCAGTCATCACTCTTCTCATACATATGACGCAACCCATCATGAATTTCTCCCCTGTGCCAATCTTTTCATCTCAGAGTGGCACTTGCAAGCTACAACCACAATTATTTGCCGGATGTAATCCAATTTCTATCTTCCTCTACAGTTTTTACCCTCTACAGCTTCCTCTAGTACCACGAAAGTTATTCCCTGTTGTCTTAAGAGACATCCTACCATCTTATCCCTTCTGTTTGTCAGTGTTTTCCACACACTCCTTTCCTCGACAATCCTGCAGAGAATCTCCCCGTTATTCCCTGCTGTCTTAAGAGACATCCTATCATCTTATCCGTTCTTCTTGTCAGTATTTTCCACATATTCCTTTCCTCGGCAATCCTACAGAAAACCTCCTCATTCGTTATCATATTAGTCGATCCTATTTTCAACATTCTTCTGTAACACCACATCTCAAATGCTTAGATTCTCTTCCGTTCTGGCATCCCACAGAAGGTTTACACAGGGTAGTTAACCAGCATCTACCAGTTTAGGTATTTCAGCGTTTTTCTCAAACACAGTTGTGATCATTCGTGCCGCCCTCAGTTACTTACGCTAGACAAAAAGTATAGGGCTCCCAAAAAGATGAGCACAATATTTGGATGGATCAGACAACTATAATAAGTCTCACTTGAAAATTGAGTGCGTTGTCTAGCATCCTACTTGCAAACCGAAGACAAATAATTGTTCTACGTACGACTGAGCTTATGTAATCATTCCATCTTACACTGCCACAAACTGTTACACCCACATCACTGTATCAAGAGACCCATTCCAACTGTGACCCATTAATATCAAATGGTGCAAACGGCTCTGAGCACTATGGGACTTAACATCTGAGGTCATCAGTGCCCTAGAACTTATAACTACTTAAACCTAACCAACCTAAGGAGATCACACACATCCACGCTCGAGGCAGGATTCGAACCTGAGACCGTAGCAGTCACGCGGTTCCGGACTGAAGCGCCTAGAACAGCTCGGCCACCGCGGCCGGCTCCCATTAATATCGTAAGCATAGAGATACTAAGCCTTCAGGTCTTGTAAAGTGCACAGTTTTACGCTCCTGAACATTTAGAGCAGGTTTCCAATATTTGCGATGCTTTAAAATATTATAAAGCCCTGACTGAGTATTTGAAAAACCTTTTTTTCCGATAGTACATTGTTAGAGATAGCAGCATCATCTGCAGAAAGTCTGAGGTTATTATCAACATTACCTGCCAAGTAATTAAAACAACACCAACGATCCAACACACTTCCATGGAATGTATGGAAAACACTTTCACATCTGTTGATAAATCTCCACTGAGGTTGTCCCTGTCAACAAATGATCAAATCAGTCGCAAATTTCGTTATATGTGGTCGTCCCTGTGGTACTGAGTGAAACGCTTTTGGGAAGTCTGAAAGTACTGTATCCTCTTGATTCCGTTGATCCATGGCTTTCCGAAGGCTGTGTGAGAAAAGCACGAGATGACTTTCTCGTGACGAGTGTTTTCGAAATCGGTGTTGGTTGTCGTGGAGGAGGCCGTTGGGCTCAGAATTTGCTTTAAGATTCTACAACAAATGTAGCTCAGTGATACTGAACGACAGTTTTGTGGACCACTTCCACTGTTGCTCTTGTAGACAACGGTGAATGTCCTTTATTCCAGCGGGGTACAGTATGTTATGTGATAAGTCAGTCACAAATTCTCTAAGAACTCTAATAGGGTTTCCATCGAACTCCGATACCTTGTTCAGTTTTAGTCATTTCACGTGTTCTGGTGAGAGTATCATCTACATCAATATTTCTCTTCCTTCCATTGGTGAGAAAATTAAAATGAGACCGTACCATGGCTTCTCCATTGTTACAGGAACTTTTTGCTTTGTTACCTTCACTTTCAGTTCCTGTATCACTCACAAGTATCTGAACACTAACTTTTGTGCCACAGATAGCCTTTACATGCAACCTAATGCATTTCATTTAACTACTCTCTGTCTCAAATCCTATGCTTCTTATTATACCTATTGTGCGGTAGTCGCTGTTTGTTTGAAGTATCTTTACAGAGGCTACATGCCATGGGTGGTCCCTCCCATTATTAACTTTTCTACCAGGTACACACACCAATGAGCCAGGACATTGTGACCATGTACCTAACAGTAGCCAGTATGCCCATCTTTGGCATGAATAGCAGAGGTGACCCATCGTGGCATGGAACCAATGAGACCTTGGTAGGTCGCTGGAGGGAGTTGGCACCACATCTGCGCACACACAGGTCACCTGATTCCCGTAAACTCCAGGGAGGGCGGCGGGGGGGGGGGGGGGTGAGTTCTGATGCCACAGTCAATCACATCCCAGACGTGTTCGGTAGGTTTCCACTCTGGCTAGTTCTGGGAGTCACTGTGTTCCTTGAACCATTCAGTCACACTCCTGCCGTTGTGACATGACGCATTATCTTGTTGAAAAATACCACTGCCACTGGGAAGGGGTGTACATGGTCTGCAACCAGTATACGGTTTTCCTTGCCCATCATGTTGTCTTGAACGAGCTCAACTGGACCCACGGATGCCCACTTGAACGATTTTCAGAGCATAACAGAGCCATTGCGTTTAAAGAGCTGTTCTCCTGGAAGACTACTTCGCACCCTCTCATGAAGAAGGTATCAGAATTGATCAGACCGGTCAACGTTCAGTGCTGATGGTCACATACCCATTTCGGCTGTAGCTGCTGATACTGTGGTGCTCACATTGACACATGAATGGGTCGTCGGCTGCGGAGACCCAACATTAGGAATGTTCGGTGCACTGTGTGTTCAGACACTCTTGTACTCTGTCCGGCATTGAAGTTTAATGTTTGTACTGCCACAGTTCTCCCCCTGTCCTGTTTTACCAGTGTGCCTAGCCTACAAAGTCCAATATCTGTAATGAGTGGCCGCCCGCTATGGTGGTCGGGCGGTTCTAGGCGCTTCAGTCCGGAACCGCGCTGCTGCTGCGGTCGCAGGTTCGAATCCTGCCTCGGGCATGGATGTGTGTGCTGTCCTTAGGTTAGTTAGGTTTAAGTAGTTCTAAGTCTAGGGGACTGATGACCTCAGATGTTAAGTCCCATAGTGCTCAGAGCCTTTTTTTTTATTTTTTTTTTTTTTTTTTTTTGTAATGAGGGGTGGCCGCCCAACCCCACAAAGGCTGGATGAGGTTTCACCTAGCCTTCGCCACGTATTGAAGACACTCACCAGAGCACTTTTCAAATAGCCAACAAGTCGTGCAGTGTCTGAAGTGCTCGTGCTGAGCTCCCAGTCAAACTCAGATAGATTGTGTGCCTTCTCCATTCTACACACGGTCAACAAGCTCACTTATACCACATGCACCATGTGTGTGTCTGACTGGCAGTCATTGCTTGCCAGGTGAAGCTGCTATCACCTGAACAGGTCTATAGCGATGTTAGGTCGGTGGTCATAATGTTCTGTCGAGCCACTGTATCTGTCTAGTACCTAATCAATAATTTTTTCGAAATTCAGCCACATTTCTTCTATATGCTACTGTCCATACCTAAGTTTTTCGAGATCTCTTAGTTGCACTATCCTGTTTGGAATAATAGTCTCTACAACTGCTTCATACTCAGTGATACCTGATTCATCGTGGACATACAGGAAGTGACCAGATCTGTTTGTTAGCATAAGATGTAATGTATACTTCCACCATGAGTGGGTGTTTAAATTATCTACTCTAAGTAATTTTCATATTAACCATAACAATACCAAGGGAGAGGGGTGTACCTAATGCATCCCATTACATGTATTGTAAGCCCATCAAATAGCTTATATTTCAAAATTTTTGGCAGAAATATTTATTGTTTTCGATGTGGTCTTCTTCCTGATTCCAAAAATATTTTAAATTTTTCAGTGAAACGTATCCAAAAATTTATTCTTAGTAGCAGAGTGACTTTACACAATTAATGTCATATTCTCTATTTTCAGGTTCAGCACTATACTTACACATCACTATCTCTTTAAAAAGTTGTTAATATAAGAACAATAAAAACTGTTAATATAAGTGCACAACAATTAACGAATTTCGTTTTCAGATTGAGTATAAATAAACCGACTCCCCTCGTTGGTAATACAGCTTACTCAAAACCCTTTGGTAATGACAGGGTTAATTATTTAATAATCTTGGATCCACTGTCACACTGTCGACTTACTGCACTGTAATCATCCTGATCACATCTGAGATGGCTGAAGTATCCTTCAGTGATGACAGAATGATTGGGGAACACACATTCTAGTGACCTGAAATTTATTTTAAATTCACTGACTACACATTGGGATGTCTGGTGGTCAGTACTGGGTACCAAATATATGTTAATGCCGATTCATAAGACTGAATTTTGTCCAAACAGTCTCACACGCAGCTTCAATCTCTGTTTCAAAGGATTAGCACCTCTTGTCTGCTTCAAACAATACACAATGTCCGTTGGTCACTATTCGATCCTTTGGATAAAACATTAGATTTACTCTAGAAATCGCACTGATTTAATTTTAGACTTTGGCCAGATAGTTTTCGACAGAATTCCTAACTTTATGACTTTGTAGAAAATATAACTCAGATACACATAAAAAACAGAACTGGTCCAATATTAATGATCTGAGGCTTTGAGGAACTCTGCCCTCTCTATACTGTCATTTTTTA
Source organism: Schistocerca serialis cubense (assembly GCF_023864345.2). Classification (NCBI taxonomy): domain Eukaryota; kingdom Metazoa; phylum Arthropoda; class Insecta; order Orthoptera; family Acrididae; genus Schistocerca; species Schistocerca serialis. The sequence goes on from NC_064645.1 coordinate 46,371,215, forward strand.
TTATTTAACGATTCACAGATTCATTAAGTGTCAGTGTCCTTTTCATCACAGTTTTCTATATTCTTACGTGGACAATTTAACTTTAATTGCTGAGAGGGAATTCCTTTTGCACCTTATAAAATACTATATTTCGAATATGTTTTAAGTGGTTGTGAGTAAAACACTTATATTAATGATGTAAATGGTGTATAATATACTTTTACATACCTCATATAAATAGAAAGGTTCCTCTGAAGTCACACGATAATCTTGCAATGGGATATCATCACAACATTCACCAGAATTAATTTGCATATCAATTTGTTCAACAATTATTATAAAAGACCTGAGCTGCCCATTGATATAATCAGGCATGCCCCACTCCACCAACATGCTGCTGTCAGTCGCATTAATTATTCTCAGGTTTACTGGTGGGGTGGAAGCTGAAAAATAGAAAGAATTAAAAACAAAAATTTGATTTAGTGGGTATATTTGACAGAAATTCAATAACAGAGAATGGCAAACTGAATATATCTGTTCTAAAGAATTGAAATGTAGTAGAAAATTAAGAAACAGATTGTACAAAATGAAGTCAGAGTGTTACAAAAGAGAAAATTCTGTTGAAGATTACTAACTGCAGGTTGCAGAAAACCATTCTAACTTTAAATATAGTTACCAAAAAGGTTAATGATTGCAGCACCGAAAATTTTCTTTAAATAGGATACGCAATGCTCATGAAGGCTGGCAAGAGACAATTAAATTTGAGACATCTGTGTGCAATGCTCAGACATCTAGTGCAGTTGCATTGCGATCTCATTTCAAGGTATTTAATGAAGATCATACAGTTCAAATCAGTATGTATCGCTGAACTGGTTAAACAGCCAAAGGAACATTAAAACCTTGATAGCCTACAACAATTTAGTGGACTATAACAGAGTATTCAAGAGTAATTACCAAGAGTCCAAAAATTCTAGGCTGTAATTCATACCGTCAGAGTTAAATAGAAGGCACATTTTGATTGACACAAGTATCCTAAAGAACCAGTCATGCCGGTCGGAGTGGCCGTGCGGTTCTAGGCGCTACAGTCTGGAGCCGAGCGACCGCTACGGTCGCAGGTTCGAATCCTACCTCGGGCATGGATGTGTGTGATGTCTTTAGGTTAGTTAGGTTTAATTAGTTCTAAGTTCTAGGTGACTGATGACCTCAGCAGTTAAGTCGTATAGTGCTCAGAGCCATTTGAACCATTTGAACTAGTCATTGAGTTTTGCAATTCATATGTTACATTAACTACAACTACGATCAACTGAAGAGAGCAGATGGACAGTCCGCAGTACAAGCGGTTCGAGCCCAGTAGATCGTCTGGGTGTTTATTTTATGAGTCCCTAACAAGGGAACCTCCCCATCGCACCCCCCTCCAATTTAGTTATAAAATGGCACAGTGGATAGGCCTTGAAAAACTGAACACAGATCAATCGAGAAAACAGGAAGAAGTTGTGCGGAACTATGAAAAAATAAGCAAAATATACAAACTGAGTAGTCCATGTGCAAGACAGGCAACATCAAGGAGAACGTGAGCTCAGTAGTGCCATGGTCCCGTGGCTAGCGTGAGTAGCTGCCGAACGAGAGGTTCAAATCAGTGATACAAAGTGCTTCTCACCAAACATCTGTCATGCTCGCAGCCAAAACAGTGTGAAAACTATGCACGGTAGTACTACCAGTTTTTTTTAATTAACTTTTCTTCCATTATTTGTACTATACTGGCTAGGAAACAAGCATTACTTAGTGGAAAGTGCCAACTACTCATTATTATTATTATATATTTTTTAAATGATTTCCTTTATTTTGTGCCTATAAAATTCTATTGATTACTCACACTCTCCTTTCTGCTTCTTTTATGTAATATGACAAAATTTTCTCTCTTCTTCAATTTAGGTATATTCTGTAGTATATGTAAAAAAGTTTCTTCCATTTCTGCTCCACGTATCATGGTGACGTTTCCCTCATACTGTCCCACTTAACAGTGTAACTAGAGGAAGAGATCCAACCAGGATACACAATGTGCCTGTGGCATCACAAGTGCATCACATACAGAAACATAAACTCAAAATCAATTCATCGATGCCAAATATAAACTGTTATGTCTGTCCTGCAATGTCTACCCCCTCAAAAAAAAAAAAAAAAAAAAAAAAAAAAAAAAAAAAAAAAAAAAAAAAAAAACAAACACGAAAAATGGCCATGTAAAAGGGTTTAAGGAACAACAATAAGAGAAAAAGGAAAATATAAAAACGAAAACATATAAAATGACAGTAATATTAACCGACAATAGGAATATAATAGGTCAATAGAATAAAATGTCTTTTCTTAAATGTATCCTTGTTAATAGATTAAATAAATATATATGGTTACAAAAAAAAGGTTCAAGTCTTCCCTCGATTGAAAAGTTTAATTTTTTTATTTTCAGTTTATGTGACAAACTCTTATGTTTTCATCACTTTTTTGGGAGTGATTATCACATCCACAAGAAAACCTAAATCGGGCAAGGTAGAAGAATCTTTTTACCCATTCGCCAAGTGTACAAGTTAGGTGGGTCGACAACATATTGCTGTCATGTGAAGCACATGCCGTCACCAGTGTCGTATAGAATATATCAGACGTGATTTCCTGTGGAGGAATCGGTTGACCTATGATCTTGCGATCAAATGTTTTCGGTTCCCATTGGAGAGGCACGTCCTTTCGTCTACTAATTGCACGGTTTTGCGGTGCGGTCGCAAAACACAGACACTAAACTTATTACAGTGATCAGAGACAATTGCAAAAATAAACTTTTCACTCTAGGGAAGACTTGAACCAAGGACCTCTCGTTCGGCAATTGCAAAAATAAACTTTTCACTCTAGGGAAGACTTGAACCAAGGACCTCTCGTTCGGCAGCTGCTCACGCTAACCACGGGACCACGGCACTACTGGGCTCACATACTCCTTGATGTTGCCTATCTTGCACATGGACTACTCAGTTTCTATATTTTGCTTATTTTTTCATAGTTCCACACAACTTCTTCCTGTTTTCTCGATTGATCTGTGTTCAGTTTTTCAAGACCTATCCACTGTGCCAACTCATAACTAAATCTGAGGGGGGTGCGATGGGGAGGTTCCCTTTAAAGTAGAAGCGAGCTACTTATATAATAATTTTGTAGTTAGATAGTAAATTTGCCTCGTGTTTGCGTCGTGTAGTTTCACAGTGTGTTTAGGATGTATAGGAACTGCGAATGCTGTGTTCGGATGCGAGCTCAGTTCATGACTGTTCACTCACGGCTCGGGGCAGCGTTGATGTCGGCCACACGGGTTGTTACTGCTGGAAATGGGCACCACTGGGGGGGGGGGGGGGATATGGGGGGAGATACAAGTGACGGCCGTTATATCTGACGTGTCACCAAATTGGTCCACTGCTGTGGTCGACCTCGTTACTGCTCACCTGTGGTTGAATGGGTGGTCGTTTGTAGGTGTAGCAGGTATGTAAAGATTTTCTGGAGGATCGGTCGAAAGGCCTCCCCACTTTGTCTGCCAAAAAGGTTTAAGGTGCTTTCTGCGGCTGCTAAAGACTTTGAGACAGCTACAGCTCTTTCCCTAGTTTCAATTGAAGCCTCTGAGCATGCAAGATCTGGACGCTTTCAGATGGTGGCGTTACTGGGAGTTCGAAATCAAGTCTTAGATGTGTGACTGAACCACGTAGGGACATGGCTGCGAAGGAAGAGAAGAAATCTAGTGAGCACCTGTGCTCATATCGGCAGAGTCATCTCAGATGTAGAATGCGGCCTTCTGGGTCCCATGGAGAGCGCAGGGTGTAGCCAAAGTCAGGCGGTAGATCATGGCGATATTAATGATGTGTGTCGCTGTGGATGAGAAGAGATTCTCTTCAGGTTTCTGGTGGCTGTCTAATGCGGTAAAGGCAGCCAGTCTTGCTTACGAAAAGGAATCGGAGCTCAGCACCGGTAGCATCATTGACAGGACCGTTTGTCGACCTATGGTAGAGAGCCGAGAGGAGAGTCTGAAATAAAGGTTCAGGCGGTTTGGTGACCGTATAGGCTGTTGATTCCTTGACTTACGCCATTGCGTCGAGGGGTGTCCAGATCAGTTTAATAAGACAGGGGTGCATTAGCACAGAAATCAATTACTCGGATAGTGGAGGCTGTGTAGAGTAGATAGGATGGATTTTGAAGTTAGAGAGTATCGGGAAAGTACAAAGGGGGCTTCAGACTCAGTTGGTGCAGGTAAGACACAGGATGACGGTAGATATATGAACGAATGGTGTGATAGTTGTAAACTGTCGTGGCTTTGTCGCAGAAGGAACTGGAGCTTTAAGGTCCTAATAGAAAGCTCTGGAGCTCAGATCGTTAGGAGTTCTGGAAGCTGGCACAGCTAGAAATAATTTCAGCTGAAGTTCTTACAAAGGACGTATTGGTGTTCAGAAAGGACATTAAATTCAGCAGGTAGTCGTGTGTTTCTTGCCATTAGAAATAGTTTCCTTTTAATGAAAATGAAGTCGATAGTTGTTGTGAGTTAGTATGAGAAGAGGTTATACGTAACAGTTCGAATAAATTAATAATTGGTTCCCATTACTCAGACGACCTTGTTGCTGAAATGTTGAAATTAGCATCATTTTCCACACGTACCCTACAGATATAATTATAGCTAGTGCTTACTTAAGTCTTCCCATGGAAATGTTTGCAAGAATACGTGTGTAACGTCCGTAATAGCCACAATACAAAGGCCAAACTTGTGCTAAACGCTTTAAAATAGTTTTGAGCAATTACTTCGGGTGAACTGTTAATGGTTGCGATGATACTCTTGACGTCTTAGCCACAGATAATCCTGACCAAATAGGGAATATGATGAGGGATTCAGGGATTAGTAACCACAGGGTCGTTGTACTGAGACTGAATACCATAACATCCAAACCCACCAAAAATGAACGTATCATATATCTGTATAAAAATGAGATAAGAATTTGCTTGACACCTTCTTAAGAAATACTATTCATCCTTTCGAAACATTGTACACCAAACATATATGTGATTTTGATTCAGAGAAGTAGTATTAACAGCAGGTGAGGGGCTCGTACAAAAAAAAATTATAAGAAACGGAAGAAGACCCCCCCCCCCCCCCTCGCTACACAAAACATGTTAGAACACTTGCAGAATCAATGGGAAAGGATGCGAAACTCTAAAGAATGCGATGTATGACAGAATCTCTAAATGCAGCACTGACTTCATTGTGAGATGCTTTAAGTAGTGTCCTCGACCAAATCATATTTCGAACCCCAACAGAAAATCAAAAGAGAGCGCGGCAGAATGTACAGCAAGACAGCGGCAAGACACAGTGCAGATCTTCACTGTGCGATACCACAGATGACAGTTCCCTCGAAACAGAATTACTAAACACATTTTTTTCGAAATTCCTTCACCAACGAAGCCGATGTATACATTCCAGAATTCGAATCAAGACTAGCTCTCAACACGACTAACTTGGAAGTATATATATCCTCGATGTAGCGAAGTAACTAAAATCGCTTCTTAAAGACAAGCAGTAGAGGTTCTATACCAGTTAGGATACTTTCAGATTGTACTGATGTTATAACTCTATAGGTATCAGCCATGTACCACAGCTCGCTCGAGATTCGTTATTCACAAGAAGTAATGAGTTCTATCAACAGGGGATTTCAAACTGATTGCATGTTTCTAGATTTCTAGAAAACTTTTGACACAATTTCTTACAAGCAGCTTCTAATCAAATTACGTGCCTATGGAGTATCTCCTTCGTTGTAGCACTGGGTTAGTGATTTCCTGTGAGAGAAGAAACTGTTCATAGTATTTTATGGAAAGTTATCGAGTAAAAGATGTCTGTCCCCAAAATCGTGTTGTAGCCCTTCTGCTGTTCCTGAGTTTATACGAACGGGCTTAGGAGACAATTTCAGTACCTCTCACAGACTGTTTGCCGTCTACTAAACTCACCAAATTGTAAAAACCAATTGCAAAATTATATAGAAAAAGAGATCTGAAGGTTGCGAGAAGCAGCTTTTCACTCTAAACAATAGTGCGGTCCTCTTCATTAGTACGAGCAGTTATCCGTTAAATTTCGGCCACTCAATAAATCACACAATTTAAAGGCTGTCATTCAGCTAAATAACTAGGAATTACAATTAAGATTAACTTAAATTTGTAACCGAACCGACATGTTGTTGAGATATGCGAACCGAAAACAGAGTTTTACTGACAAAACACGTAAATGATGTAAAAAAAAAAACTGCCTGGTGCTTCCTGTGCTGGAGTACAGCTATGCGGTATGGAGTGCTTATCGGATTTGTCTGACTGGGGACGTCGATGCAGTCGAGGGAAGGTCAGAGCCTTCTTTATTGCCGTGAGAAAGGGGAAGTAGTGACACGGTTATTGTACGTGCCTTGCGCTCACCATCATAAGAAAAAGGGGCTCTACTCGTGCCAGCAGGATCTTTTGACGAAATTGTTTTAATTCCACCTACACGGCGAGTGGAATCAGAAGTTGCGTTAAGTGTTCGTATTTCTAAAATACTGTTCGCAATTGGAACAGTCCAGAAGTAGTCTGTGATGATGATTGGTTTGTGGGGCGCTCAACTGCGCGGTCATGAGCGCCCGAAATAGTCTGTAAATGGTTTGATGGACTCTCTGCCGTGTACTGAAGTGTGAATTACAGAGGAGTCATGTAGACGTAGCTGTGGAGCAGTCGCAGGTTCCGTCGGCCGTGTCGCTCAACGAGAGGCCAACCGAGGTGACGAACTGTGACCGACCGACGTGGGGCCGATGAAGCTTCGGAAACCCCACGACGGCAGACTGCTGTCGACAAGACAACAGACCCTCCTGTCACTGTACAGAACACCCCCCCCCCCCCCCCCGCGGATGACTGGAGAAAAATTTGTATATATCAGATGTGTCATAATTTGCAGCGGAAAGGACCCACTTCCAGGCTCACTAGTTTGAGAGCTGATTTCTAGGTTTTTCCAAGAGCACATACTTTTGTATATTCCAGAAATAATTGTAGGACCTGGCTGCGCTGAAAAGGTTGATATGAGAGTATGTGGTAGTTGGAATAAAAGGATAATCTTTAAAGTATAACAGGTAAAAGAATTTATTGAAAACATATTCTATTTACGATACTTGTTTATATACAACAGCCGCGCGGAGTGGCCACGCGGTTTGAGGCGCCATGTCACGGACTGCGTAGCCCCCCTCCCGTCGGAGTTTCGAGTCCTCCCTCGGGCATGGGTGTGTGTGTGTTGTTCTTAGCATAAGTAAGTTTAAGTAGTGTGTAAGTCTAGATACCGATGACCTCAGCAGTTTGGTCCCTTAGGAATTCACACAGACATTTTATATACAACATTTTTCATTTTGATATTCAGGATATATAAGTACAAATTTTTTCAATTTCCTACTCGAGAGCAAGCTATTTATACACTCCTGGAAATTGAAATAAGAACACCGTGAATTCATTGTCCCAGGAAGGGGAAACTTTATTGACACATTCCTGGGGTCAGATACATCACATGATCACACTGACAGAACCACAGGCACATAGACACAGGCAACAGAGCATGCACAATGTCGGCACTAGTACAGTGTATATCCACCTTTCGCAGCAATGCAGGCTGCTATTCTCCCATGGAGACGATCGTAGAGATGCTGGATGTAGTCCTGTGGAACGGCTTGCCATGCCATTTCCACCTGGCGCCTCAGTTGGACCAGCGTTCGTGTTGGACGTGCAGACCGCGTGAGACGACGCTTCATCCAGTCCCAAACATGCTCAATGGGGGGCAGATCCGGAGATCTTGCTGGCCAGGGTAGTTGACTTACACCTTCTAGAGCACGTTTGGTGGCACGGGATACATGCGGACGTGCATTGTCCTGTTGGAACAGCAAGTTCCCTTGCCGGTCTAGGAATGGTAGAACGATGGGTTCGATGACGGTTTGGATGTACCGTGCACTATTCAGTGTCCCCTCGACGATCACCAGTGGTGTACGGCCAGTGTAGGAGATCGCTCCCCACACCATGATGCCAGGTGTTGACCCTGTGTGCCTCGGTCGTATGCAGTCCTGATTGTGGCGCTCACCTGCACGGCGCCAAACACGCATACGACCATCATTGGCACCAAGGCAGAAGCGACTCTCATCGCTGAAGACGACACGTCTCCATTCGTCCCTCCATTCACGCCTGTCGCGACACCACTGGAGGCGGGCTGCACGATGTTGGGGCGTGAGCGGAAGACGGCCTAACGGTGTGCGGGACCGTAGCCCAGCTTCATGGAGACGGTTGCGAATGGTCCTCGCCGATACCCCAGGAGCAACAGTGTCCCTAATTTGCTGGGAAGTGGCGGTGCGGTCCCCTACGGCACTGCGTAGGATCCTACGGTCTTGGCGTGCATCCGTGCGTCGCTGCGGTCCGGTCCCAGGTCGACGGGCACGTGCACCTTCCGCCGACCACTGGCGACAACATCGATGTACTGTGGAGACCTCACGCCCCACGTGTTGAGCAATTCGGCGGTACGTCCACCCGGCCTCCCGCATGCCCACTATACGCCCTCGCTCAAAGTCCGTCAACTGCACATACGGTTCACGTCCACGCTGTCGCGGCATGCTACCAGTGTTAAAGACTGCGATGGAGCTCCGTATGCCACGGCAAACTGGCTGACACTGACGGCGGCGGTGCACAAATGCTGCGCAGCTAGCGCCATTCGACGGCCAACACCGCGGTTCCTGGTGTGTCCGCTGTGCCGTACGTATGATCATTGCTTGTACAGCCCTCTCGCAGTGTCCGGAGCAAGTATGGTGGGTCTGACACACCGGTGTCAATGTGTTCTTTTTTCCATTTCCAGGAGTGTAGTTGACCGTGTGAGAAACAGGACGCTTTGAGTTTGATGCTGCAATATTTTTAAGTTTGTCCTTGCGCGTTGTTAATTATAAAACTGTAGGCTAAATTGCTTGGAAATAACAGTCTTTTAAATTGGAATGGAAATTCAGTAGAGATCAGTGGTATTCTAGGCATAAATGGTGTGTGTCTTTTGTGCTTTCCAAACACAATTTCGGCTTCGGTTATGTTATTCGATAGCTGTTTGACGATCATCCTTGTTCCGTTACAGAGTTTCTGTGAGTTTAGATTTCTGACTAGTGTGATCGGAGGTCCAATTTTAAGTCGAAGTTAGTGTAATGGCATTTCTTGTACCTGCAAAGCGTTTCTTCGACGTTTACCATCATTTCGATCGATTTGTATGTTTTCATTTCACCGACAATTTTCTTACGAACATTCAAGTCGATATAATCGAAAATATAATTTTTATTTGTTAAAACTGCCCGTTCACATAACCAATCAGACAGGTATAGCTGTCAACAATGTTTGGATAAATTTGGTCGATGAGTCCTTTTTCCGTAATGGCTGTGTTGCAGAAACCACGGTTCAGTTTAATGAGGCCGGTCGTCTTGTCAGTAGGGTACGTGCCTTCGCCTATTTTGTAAAAGCTGTTAAGAAAAATGCGCTGTTGTTTCGCCTTTCGATAGTTAACTCTACGTCTGCTCAATTTTTTCGCTCTTCTTTTTGTTTTCGGCGTTTGGCTTCAGGACTGGCAATATCTTCTACTCTTTGACGTCTCAGCATTGTGGAAAACATAAACCAGATCAACTTTTTACTAAAAAATACACTGAGTACGCTTTACACACTTTATTTGCGGTTTACATTCAGTCACTGTATCACTCTGACTACTCACACCTCAGTGTTTGTTTACATTCGCTCACTGGACCACTTTTCCGGTTCGTCCCTTTGTCACTGATGAGAAACTGGCGTTCGAACCCCCGACGGGTCTTTACCAGTGGGTTTCCCCACCAGTGGCGAATTCCAGAAAGCACCAAAGAAGCATCGAATGGTCCACAATGTTCCAGAACATTCCAAAACACTGGAGAGTGTGAATAAAAACAAAAAGAGACTTGTGAGTCGTCATACACTGACTGAATATCAATAGAAAATAGAGTGTGTGTATTTAATGTATTTGTTCGTTAAAAGTTGCTCTGGTACTTTATTTATATTTTAGACAGTGTCCAAACGTAAAATGGGAGGAGATCTTATCAGTTCTGAAGCCGAATGGCGAAAAAGACAGCGAAAAAAAGAAACAGACGAAGAGCGCGAAGCACGTTTAATTTATCACCGAACAAGAATGAGCACCGTGAGAAGCAGAGAAACCAAGGAGCGACGAAATGAACGGATCGAAGAATAAAGAATTGCGACACGTCTTATAATAAAAGACTACGAACTCAAACCAGCCATGAAATATCAACCTACGAGAAGCGCGAACGAAGACCAGTAAACAATACAAACTGACAAATGAAGCATTCCACTACAATCCCACAAAAGAATATAACAAACACATACACGTCATAACCAGAAAAATGGACAACATCTGCCAATTTTGAAGCGCGAAAAAATTCAATAAAGAAACCCCAAAATGCTCTTGCATGTATGGAAAAATTCGATTACCACCATCGGAAGCACCTCCGTGTGAATTTTTGCATTACGTGACCGGGGATACTCTAGAACCAAAACACTTCACCAAAACATAAAAGCGTCAATGCCTGGTTCCAGATGACCTTCTTGTCGTGACATAGATCAACACTAACAAAGGTGAAAACGATTATGTTTTTTTTTTTTTTTTTTCATCCAAGACAAATCTATCATAACATGAGATCATTACTGACACTTCGCAACGTAGACCATAAATTTCTGCAAGTATATTTCATCTGAAGTGAAGAAACACAAACTGATCAATGATGCTCATATGTCAGTGGACTAAATCTAGAAGTATTCCAAGATGTACAGAGGATCTTACACAAATTCGGTCAACTGATCCACATATTTAAAACAGTACTAGATGGAATGATTTCTGATGACTGTAAAGTTATAATTCGAGCCGACAAAAGACCGCATAACACTAAAAACACAAGCCGTGACGTAATTGTACAACGAAGAAGCGAAGGACTACAACGCACTGCAGAGACACACCGTACGATGCCCTTCAACAGCCATTAATATTTCTGTACGGAGAGGAGGGATATCATTTTAGTGTGAAACAAATCCAACCTGAAACAGGTGTCTAAACAAACAAAAAAGTCACTTCCAAAGAGTTCTATGCTTACCGCTTAGTGATCAGTAACGATGAAACATTCAGCCACATTCTCAATCACTCGCCGTTTATTCCAACAATTCCTGGTAGATATGTATGCAAAAGTAGAAGCGGAACGCATGCTTTACATAAGACTGAATCAGAAGAAACTACCTACGGAAGAATACATCGACCTTCGAGACATAATCATAAATGGTGGAAACATTGATGAAATTTGAAGAATGGTTATGTTACCCTCATCATATATAGGAAGTCCGTGACCCATGCACGAAAACACTCAGGACGCCATGACCTACATCAAAAGATATGGACGACCTAACCTCTTCATAACATTCACATGCAACTCGTTGTGTCTAGAAAAACATTTAGGATACGGACAAGCCAGCATGTATCGACACGACATAATAGCCCCAGTCTTCCGACAATAGCAAATAAGATTTATTGAAGTCATCAGAAGACACCACGTCTTTGGAACCGTCAGATGCCGGATGTACACTATCGAATGGCAAAAACTGGGACTGTGTCGCTCACACAGTCTTGTACGGATACACGACAGAATTCATCCAACGGATGTCGAGAAAATCATCCAAGTTGAGTATCCCAATCTTCAAGAAGAACCGGAACTGTACGACATAGTAGTGAAAAACATGTTTCACAGACGATGTAGGACATTAAACCCAAATTCACCATGTCTAACTGATGGACAATGTAAAAAAAAAAAAGTATATCTGGGCGACACACAAACTGGAGTTGATGGTTGTCCCAATACAGAAGATGGAAATCCAAAAATGATGACTTCACAGCAAAATTGCGAATACGAGGCAGGACGAACTGGAAACAGATACTCAATGGGCAGTACCAGGTAGCGCAGTACTTTCCAGAATGTTCCAAGCACATGTGATCGTAGAATACTGCAATTCAGTGAACACCTTCAACTATGTCTGTAAGTATGTGACCAAAGGCAGTATTTGAAATAGCCAAAGACAGCGAACAACGAAACAGATCCTCATGTACCAAATGAGAAGATATGTCAACAGTAACGAAGCAATGTGGTGAATTTTCGGTTTCCCATACAGGAACGCGAGCCAGCTATGCAACATCTCACAAAAGACACCGCCAGAAAAACTGCAAGTGAGCCATCTCAGAACACAACATTAACACCTTTTTATCCAACTGTGCCAAAAGGACTGATTCGTGAAAACATTACTGTTCGTCGATGTCCCTAATTATCATCGTGGAACGCAAAAAGAAAAACCTTTCAACGATTAAAACAATGGATTCCAGTAGAAGATCATCTAGGAATCATGAAACTGGCACACTAGACCGAGTATACACCATACGACGGCGAACACTTCAATCTCCGGATGTTGCTACACGAAATAGAGGGACCAACAAGTTTTGCAGATCTCAAGACTATTGGCGGTTACCTATGCCTCACGTACAGAGAAGCAAGCCAATACCTAGGACTGCCGGAAAACGACAACCATTGGGCATTAACATCACCAGAAGCCTCACTCACAGCCTCAGCTCATCAAATGAGAGACTTATTCGCCATAATTCTGACAGCACGTAACCCACTGAATCCAAAGCAGCTATGGGACTCCTTCAAGGAGAGTATGAGTGGTGACGTACTGTACCAAATCCGACAAACTCACAGTGAACTGAGCGTCGAATTCAACGATGTCATCATCAGTGAAACACTGATTCGCCTACAGGATAGATGTTTAGCAATAAACAGCCAGATCGTGGAAGAACTTGGGATGCAAGCAGTACGAAAAGATGCTATCAATATGATAAACTTCGAAATTAAAAAGGAAAAAGCTACAACATCTACGAACCACTTCAGTACATTGCCCGGGACAAACGTCTGCCGGCCGGGGTGGCCGAGCGGTTCTAGGCGCTACAGTCTGGAACCGCGAGACCGCTACGGTCGCAGGTTTGAATCCTGCCTCGGACATGGATGTGTGTGATGTCCTTAGGTTAGTTAGGTTTAAGTAGTTCTAAGTTATAGGGGACTGATGACCTTAGAAGTTAAGCCCCATAGTGCTCAGAGCCATTTGAACCATTTGACAAACGTCTCCTCAATGAGACTCAAAAGGAACGTTGCAACGTTGTCATGGGCCGGATGGACAACAACACTGGCGGAATTGTGTACTGGACGCACCAGCCGGCACCCGGAAAGTGTCTCTAATAAATCTGTTGCTGGCGGAGATACGTACATCGCACTTGAACTGTCATCATCCGACATTGCAGCCCTACAACTAACGCTGAATATAGACGAGGGGCAATTCCCGGTATGTAAAATCCAGGGTGTATACTTGGACAAGGAAAAAGAGTCCCGGATTTTTCCCGGATGTCCCGGTTAAAAATACAGTTTCTCCCGGGTGAAAATACACTTTTTTCGTGTTAAGTGACAGTATACTTTCCCTCTGTACTGTAAAACTTATGACTTACTTGAATGGCTATGGTTTTATACAGCGGCGTAGGATATCCCGGCGCTTTAGAAAACGAAACTTAGGGGAAAAAACACGCTTTGGAAAGTTCTTTGATGTGTGGTAACATGTACGATGCATATTTTCATATTACGAAAGTATAAATTCGCATTCCACAAAACACCGCATGTTACTCTCCAAAGAAATGAAATCGAAATTGCGATGCGCTTTTGTCAGCCAGTCATAGCTCATATCACGTGACCTCGCCAGCCGGTGACAGCGGATATTCAGAGAGTAGGACGCGTGATGTAGTCAGCCAATAGCAACACTATTGTTAAGTAGCGCGAACACACAAATAGTAAAAGTTAATATACATAGTGCTGCTACAAGAAAAGAAAAGCTTTAATATTGGTCTCTAAGATTAGTAAGCTGCAAGAGAAGCTAAGGTTTCACATGTAATGTTGATCTTTTTTGCACGTTTTACACTTTAAGATACATCACACAAATGTGCCAGTAAAATTTTTAATACCGTCATAAATCTCTGATCTTCTGAGCTCGAAATTCTTCCAAATGGATTGTCATCAAAGAGTTGATTTTTAAATGAAAGTCAAACGCTCTGTGATTTAAGAAATTCATCGTACAATCTCGCACATGGTTCATCTTTAGAAAATGGAAATTTAATTTGAAAATAACCCTTTTCAAACCACAAGTAGCAATATTTGCCCGCGATCTGCCAGAAACAGATTTATTCGAGCAGTTTGTAGGGAGCGGCAGGTAAGAGGCGTCGCCGCGCTTGCGCAGCTGCGATGACGCAGGAGGCCCATATGTGTAAAACATTAAAAGATCTTCCATTATGTCATAAAAGAAACAAGACATCAGAGGATTCTCCAAGAGCGTCGGAATTCGTGAACCATACTGAAATGAATAATTCGCCTTAAAGTGCACATTCGTATGTTCAGATTGCCAACGAAGTAGCCCTCGACTTGATATTAAGCTCTGTAGTATGATTCTCGGGATGTAGATATTCTTGGAGTACTGTACTATCTCATGTTGAGTTCTTTATCATGGCATAATGCCATATGGGCTAGAAGATGAAAACGAGCACCTGAAATGCAGCGAACAGTTGAAACTAGCCATGTGGTAAACACTTCGTTTCAAATAAATTGGCCGTCTCAGCGGAAAAGATAGATAAAATCCGAATTTCTTTAGCAAAGCGACAAAAGTAACTTCATTATTGTGCAAAGCGATTAATTCTCTACTGTCAGAAAGGTGGAAACAAAATAAAATCTGAAACTAATAACATATTTTAGCCATCCGTAATTAAGTGAATGTATTTTAATTCACTTGATAGCTCCCAGCCACAGAAATTACTTTGTTTTCATTCGACGTGAGAGATGTAAACGAAGAGAAAACAGCAAAATCACTAAATGTAAACAGGGATCACGTGGAGACTACCCCCCCCCCCCCCCCCACTAACTCAGACTCCTCTACGCATCAGTCCCCGATCTACGATATTTCGAACCGAGGCAATAGTAGACGGTGATGGGCCCCCCCCCCTCCCTCTCCACTACGCCCCCTCCATCGAGCGTTTGGCATAGAACGCCAAAAATTAAAAAAAATAAGGCTTTTAAAAAATATGTTCATTTTGTGGCGCACATCTTTCCGAAGAGTCTGATGCATAAAACATATAACTTCGAGGAAATGTAAGACGTGCTGTTTGGTCGTAAGTGCACCAAAGTGCAGTGTCATGCCTCTTCACACAGCATTCTTCTACCGCACGTCACTGTATTTCGCATTGTGGAACTCAAATGTGTATATTTTGTAATGAATGCCATCGTCCATGGATCCAGCAGGACAGCTGAAATTAAAATGTCATGTGGTATCTCTCCCGCTCCCACCAGTCGGCCGGGTTGACATCCTGCCCTTTTTTTTTTAAAAAAAAAAAAAAAAAAAAACCTCGCAATTAATACTGGATGGGATTATTTGTAACCGGAAGAACAAAAACTCTTCAAAAAATTTAAACTCTTTATTGCCTATTAGCTAATAACTTGCTGTTCTGTGTGACATAAAATTAAATATAGGATACGTAAAACCAGTAGACTAGAGAGAGGCAAGACAGTACACATTTCTTCAATCCTTAGGTCCTAGCGTCTTTTTCTCTCTATCGTGCTACAGCTTTCCATGGCGTGTTTTCATTTCTGCGAAAGAATCTGTTACTTCATCAAAATTTGTCAAACGTTTTGTTACATGAAAAATCGAAATATCGTTGTCTAATACTGAAAAAGCTTTTAATAGAAATAGTACCAACGACTGGTGTTGTTTCTCGATCTGATTACGTCTATTTTGTCACTGTCCGCTACAAAAAGAAAATAGGCCTTTCTAATATTGCAGGAATAGTAACACATACCAAATAAGCGAGACTGTTTTGGTAGTAATGGTCATTTTTATAATACGGCAGAATATAATTCGCGAAGTACCAATATTTAATGCCTATCTGGCCTACTACAAGCAGAAAACTTTATGTTAGGTAATAGTTTCACATTTTATTCACATGCTCCAGTTTCTCTAGCATGTGATCGAAAAGCAATAGTACGAAATTTTTGGATAAATGTGGAATTGTCATATTCTTCCATAAATTGTGTTACGTCCCCGTTTCTTCTCCTTCCTCGTTCTAACAAACAATCTTCTCATCACTAATTCTGTAACTATTCCTACCATTGTCAAAACTCATTCTCCGGTTAACTCTACTAACCCTGCCAGAATCACCTGTTCAGTTATCCAGCGATTATTCTCCGGTTAGATGTTACTACACGTTCGTACAACGCGTTTTCCGCGCTACAACCACAATATAACTTAAGCGGCTGCTGGCTGGGGACTGTACATCTTGCCCTTTCTAGTTTAGTGATCTGACCAAAAATTTTCTGTCAAAATTTCAATTTTTTTGGATACACCGAGACGAAATCTTTCTTACCTGTTATTCCTGTTAGTCGCTTATTTCCACTCAGGTAGTATGAATCTATGGACTTCGCTAGTAATTATAACAACGCTGATCATTCGCATACTCAATCAATCATAATTGATAGACCAACTTGCGCTGGATGCTAGGCGCTTTGTGGCACAAGGTATTCTTCCTCAAGAATATGAATTTGCCCTCTCACCCCTTTCCCCCACCGCCGAACTTTCCAGCCTGGTTCAGATAACACGGTTTTCCGCTTACACAGGCGACAGCGACATTTCTGTAGCCAGAAGCGGGAGAAGGTACCACTCATACGCATCTCAACTGCTCATGCGCATGAGCCCGCTCGTAACTGCTTAAATGAATTAATATAAACAGTAGTGACGTCACGCACATCAGAGATAATTTGTTGTTACGAAGCATTACATAGTCTTCCTAAAGCCTTTCACACATTTTGCTGTTGGCAGACGCCTGTGTGAGCTCTATGTTTTTTTTTTTATATATGACGCATTTCCCTTGCAATTTAAGTTTTATTCTCTCTTTCATGTTTTGTAGCTGCAGTATTATTCTGCAGTAGCAGGATAGAGTAATATCCTTTGTTAGAGTATCGGTTCTTACCAGTCAAAATTACAAAAAAATAACTGATAACTAAAACAATAAAAAATTACCGGAATTCTAAATGGTTCCCGGGTTTTCCCGGTTTTCTCCCGGATGAAAAAATTCCCGGGTCTTTCCCGGATCTCCCGGTTGTCCCGGGTCGTATACACCCTGAAAATCTCAAGAGCATCTGGACGGGGTGAACTTCTAAAGCAAGCTAAAATTATCTTCTGAGATGAATGCACAGTGACTCAAAAGAAATCATTCGAATCTATCGACAGAACATTACGACTATTGCGAGAAAACTTTGTAATGATGAGAGAAGCTCTACTCATACTTTCAGGAGATTTTTGACACAAACCTCTAGTTATCCCCAGGTCAGCACCAGCAGACGAGATCAATGTAAGCGTAGAAAGTTACATCTCTGCCGACACATACAAATACTGCGCCTTACAAAATTTACAGAGTTTAACTATCGAAAGGCGAGACAACAGCGCATTGCTCAACAGATTTTACAAAATAGGCGAAGACACGTACCCTGATGACGAGACGACCGGCCTCATTAAACTCAACCGTGATTTCTGTAACATAGCCACTGCTGAAAGGAATGATCGACCAAATTTATCCAAACATTGTTCACAACTATATCAATGCGGATTGGCCATTTGAAAAGGCAATTCTGACAACTAAAAATAATGTTTTCGATTATATCGACTTTAATGTTCAAAAGAAAACTTTCGGTAAAGAGAGAGCATGCAAATCGTGCAACACCATCGTAAACGTCGAAGCAAGAATGAACTTCCTACGGAATTTCTAAACTATTTGCGAATACCTGGAATGCCATTATACTACCTTCGACCTTTGGACCTCCAATCATGCTACTGAGGCGTCTCCATTCACAGAAATTATGTAATTCAACAAAGATGATCCACAAACAGCAATCGAATAACATAATCGAAGCCGAAATAATGACTGGAAGGTACAAAAGACACACTATTAATCCCCAGAATACCACTGATCTCTACTAAATTGCCATTCCAATTTAAAAGAGTGCGATTTCCAAGCAAATTACCCTACAGTTTTACAATTAACAGCGCCCAAGGACAGGCTTAAAAATATTGCGGCACCAACATCAAAGCGTCCTGCTCCTCTCATGGTAAACTATACACAGTTTGCTCTCGAGTAGGAAACCGGAAAATTTGTACATATATATCCTGGATAACAAAATGAAAAATGTTGTTTGTAAACAAGCATTGCAAATAGTTAGAAGATGTTCCCAACAATTTTTTCATCCTTTTATTCCAAGTACCACACAATCTCATATCAATTGCCTAAGCGAAGCTGGGTACCTCAGCTAGTTCACAATATACACAAGAATCAAGAGGGAAGAATAAGATTGGAAGATGAAGAGTAAAGAGCTCGGACTGAAAAGAGTGTAAGACAGGGGTGTAGTCTTTCGTCCCTACTGTTCAATCTATACATCGAAGAAGCAATGACGGAATTAAAATAAAGGTTCAACAGTGGAATTAAAACTCAATTATATGTATCGCTGATGACATTCCTGCCCCCACTGAAAGTGAAGACAAATTAGAGATCTATGGAATCAGAATAGAATATGGATTGAAAGTAAAACGAAGAAAGGCAAATGTAATGAGAAGTATGATGACAGGATGGTAGGACATCTGTCAAGGTATCAGGGAATAGCTTCCATGGTACCAGAGGGAGCTGTGTAGGGTAAAAACTGTGGATGTAAACAGAGATTGAAACAAATCCAGTAAATGATTGAGGATGCGGGTTGCAAATGCTACTCTGAGCCGGAAACTTTGCACAGGCAAGGAACACGCTTCAGGCCGCATCAGACCATCAGTCAGAGGACAGAGAACTCAAAGAAAAAAAGAAAGAAAGAAACTGATACATGATGGACGGAGGAGGTAGGTTACGTGGAGTCGGGGCGCCAAATGATATGTGGCTCGTGAGAGAAAATGAAGGGATAGGGGGACGCCAAATGATGTGTACTGGTGAGGAAAAATATTGTCCAGACGGTCTTGGCCATAGTCATTGGGTGTCACGACTCTGGCTTGCATAAACTTGACAGATCTGATCCGAAAGACTCGAGCCAACCTGTCGTCTTTCTAATGTTACTTAAAATCCGTCTTGATTGCAAATTTTTTATTCATATGACCGGTTTCGGTTCATTCAGAACCATCTTCAGATCTGTAACAATAATGATACTAATTTACTATTTCACGGAAGCAAATCTTTTTCATCCTGTCTAATCGACATCAAATGTACCAGAACGTACCTGATATTTCAGTTACAGGAGTAACCCGTCCAAATCCAGCAACCTTCACTTGCTGAGTCACATAAAATTGATGGCAGAGTGCTCTTCCAGGTCCTTTGCTGTCTCTGACAGAATTACAATGTCATCGGCGACCCTCAAAGTTTTTATTTCTTCTCCATGGATTTTAATACCTACTCCGAAGTTTTCTTTTGTTTCCTTTACTGCTTGCTCAATATACAGATTGAATAACATCGGGGAGAGGCTACAACCCTGTCTCACTCCTTTCCCAACCACTGCTTCCCTTTCATGCCCCTCGACTCTTATAACTGCCATCTGGCTTCTGTACAAATTGTAAATAGCCTTTCGCTCCCTGTATTTTACCCCTGCCACCTTCAGAATTTGAAAGAGAGTATTCCAGTTAACGTTGTCAAAAGCTTTCTCTAAGTCTACAAATGCTAGAAACGTAAGTTTGCCTTTTCTTAATCTTTCTTCTAAGATAAGTCGTAAGGTTAGTATTGCCTCACGTGTTCCAACATTTCTACGGAATCCAAACTGATCTTCCCCGAGGTCCGCTTCTACCAGTTTTTCCATTCGTCTGTAAAGAATTCGCGTTAGTATTTTGCAGCCGTGACTTATTAAACTGATAGTTCGGCAATTTTCACATCTGTGAACACCTGACTTCTTTGGGATTGGAATTACTATATTCTTCTTGAAGTCTGTGGGTATTCCGCCTGTCTCATACATCTTGCTCACCAGATGGTAGAGTTTTGTCATGACTGGCTCTCCCAAGGCCATCAGTAGTTCTAATGGAATGTTGTCTACTCCCGGGGCCTTGTTTCGACTCAGGTCTTTCAGTGCTCTGTCAAACTCTTCACGCAGTATCTTATCTCCCATTTCATCTTCATCTACATCCTCTTCCATTTCCATAATATTGTCCTCAAGTACATCGCCCTTGTATAAACCCTCTATATACTCCTGCCACCTTTCTGCCTTCCCTTCTTTGCTTAGAACTGGGTTTCCATCTGAGCTCTTGATATTCATACAAGTGGTTCTCTTCTCTCCAAAGGTCCCTTTAATTTTCCTGTAGGCAGTATCTATCTTACCCCTAGTGAGACAAGCCTCTACATCCTTACATTTGTCCTCTAGCCATCCCTGCTTAGCCATTTTGCATTTCCTGTCGATCTCATTTTTGAGACGTTTGTATTCCTTTTTGCCTGCTTCATTTACTGCATTTTTATATTTTCTCCTTTCATCAATTAAATTCAATATTTCTTCTGTTACCCAAGGATTTCTATTAGCCCTCGTCTTTTTACCTACTTGATCCTCTGCTGCCTTCACTACTTCATCCCTCAGAGGTACCCATTCTTCTTCTACTGTATTTCTTTTCCCCATTCCTGTCAATTGTTCCCTTATGCTCTCCCTGAAACTGTGTACAACCTCTGGTTCTTTCAGTTTATCCAGGTCCCATCTCCTTAAATTCCCGCCTTTTTGCAGTTTCTTCAGTTTCAATCTGCAGTTCATAACCAATACATTGTGGTCAGAATCCACATCTGCCCCTGGAAATGTCTTACAATTTAAAACCTGGTTCCTAAATCTCTGTCTTACCATTTTGTTATCTATCTGATACCTTTTGGTATCTCCAGGATCCTTCCAGATATACAACCTTCTTTCATGATTCTTGAACCAAGTGTTAGCTATGATTAAGTTATGCTCTGTGCAAAATTCTACAAGGCGGCTTCTTCTTTCATTTCTTCCCCCCAATCCATATTCACCTCCTATGTTTCCTTCTCTCCCTTTTCCTACTGACGAATTCCAGTCACCCATGACTATTAAATTTTCGTCTCCCTTCACTACCTGAATAATTTATCTCGTCATACATTTCATCAATTTCTTCATCATCTGCAGAGCTAGTTGGCATATAAACTTGTACTACTGTAGTAGGCATGGGCTTTGGCCACAATAATGCGTTCACTATGCTGTTTGTAGTAGCTAACCCGCACTCCTATTTTTTTATTCATTATTAAACCTACTCCTGCATTACCCCTATTTGATTTTGTATTTATAACCCAGTAATCACCTGACCAAAAGTCTTGTTCCTCCTGTCACCGAACTTCACTAATTTCCACTATATCTAACTTTAACCTATCCATTTCCCTTTTTAAATTTTCTAACCTACCTGCCCGATTAAGGGATCTGACATTCCACGCTCCGATCCGTAGAATGCCAGTTTTCTTTCTCCTGATAACGACGTCCTCTTGAGTAGTCCCCGCCCGGAGATCCTAATGGGGGACTATTTTACCTCCGAAATATTTTACCCAAGAGGACGCCATCATCATTTAATCATACAGTAAAGCTGCAAAGCTGCATGTCCTCGGGAAAAATTACGGCTGTAGTTTCCCCTTGCTTTCAGCCGTTCGCAGTACCAGCACAGCAAGGCCGTTTTGGTTAATGTTACAAGGCCAGATCAGTCAATCATCCAGACTGTTGCCCCTGCAACTACTGAAAAGGCTGCTGCCCCTCTTCAGGAACCACATGTTTGTCTGGCCTCTCAACAGATACCCCTCCGTTGTGGTTGCACCTACGGTACGGCCATCTGTATCGCTGAGGCACGCAAGCCTCCCCACCAACGGCAAGGTCCATGGTTCACGGGGGGGAAGTTATCGATATAATAATTAAAAAAAAAGTTATCGATATAATAATTTTAAAAAAGTTGGTAGCGCACTTGACCGCAAAAGGCAAATGTCCCGAGTTGGAGTCTCGGTGCGGCACACAGTTTTAATCTGCCAGGAAGTTTCATATCAGTGCACACTCCGCTGCAGAGTGAAAAACTCATTCTGGAATGCTGAAGTTAGTAAATCGCAAAAAAAAAAAAAAAAAAAAATCTGCCAAGGGAATGTGAACAGGAGGTAATAGATCGTTACCACAAAGAAGAGTGAAACAGGAAAAGACCAGTGTTGTATCAAGGAAGAGACAGGTGGAGAACACACATGGGTACAACATTAGGAAGCTACATAGAATTTGAGGCGATATTCAGAAAATATATTGCTCGGATGAATAATGCTGATGTTAGTAACTGGTCAAAAAACTGCAAAGGGAATGTGAACAAGAGATAATGGATAACCCCAAAGAAGAGGGAATCAAAAACGAGATGGGAACGAAGAACAAGACAAGAGATTATCAGCCGTCTTCAAAACATCTGATGCGCTAGATCAGAATGGATTATATGTGAGGAAACTAAAGCAGTTGCATCGCAAACGAATATCAGTCTGCCCAAGCCACAGTGGGGGTCAGATGTCAATAGTCTGCCGACACGGGTCGAGTGGGCTCCCTCTCTACCGTTGCGATAAATACAGCCAACAGAGCTGTAGGATCATACGTATGTCTGCTTGTGAGTTAAAGCGGCTGGTTCGTGCTTGAGTGTTCTCCAAATCCCGCTCGTGTCGAGTCAGCTGTCAATGTCGATCAACAAACACCACGCTCCAGGAGCACAGAAACATTTTCGCACCCAGCCCACCCCAGTGGACAAAGAAATATACCATGGAGGAAATGTGCAAAGAGATTCTACATATGCGTTGGTGAGGTGTGAAGCGTTTTTCATTTTTCGTTTTCTTGATTTTTTTCAAGAGATTGTAAGGCAACACTTTTAACACCAAGCCTGTAGGAACATGAATTTAAAAACACGAGAAACTGCGGTACTGCCACTTGATGATCACTTAGCCTGAATACGATCGATTGCTGAATATACACAGTGATTCAGAAATAACTGTACACATTGCGTGGGTGTGATGTGTGCACCAAAATAAGGGTAAAATATTAAATAAAGTTTTATCTGAAATTGCACTTTATGTAGTAGAGAAGATACCACAAGGGCAACACAAACAACACGAAATTAATTCTTCTCAGGAAGCAACGAGAAGAAGGGACCAGAAATTCAACACAACTAGGTATTGTACGTTTACCCCAGAGTATGTCAAAAATTTTTTACATGTTGGTGAAGCC
Source organism: Schistocerca serialis cubense (assembly GCF_023864345.2). NCBI lineage: Eukaryota > Metazoa > Arthropoda > Insecta > Orthoptera > Acrididae > Schistocerca > Schistocerca serialis. Next base: position 46,394,647 of record NC_064645.1, read on the forward strand.
GGTGACGTGCTCGCCGTCTCACCGCTCTCGAAATATTGCAGGCTGCGTTCATCTCATTCTGCACGCTTCTACAGCCATTACCATTTCGCTGTTTTACTTGTACCACATTCTCAATTGCAACACCGTACAAGAACTTCTTGAGACAGCCTCATAGATTCCACAGGGCTACGGGCCGCAGATCTGGTGGGCCAAGTAACTCGCACTGCACGAACTACCCAGTTATCAGGACAAGCAACCTCTCTTGTCTTCCAGCTGCAATGTGCATGGGCACTGTCGTGCATGAACCATGACTTGGCTCGTGTAACGAGTGGCACATCGTGAAGCAGGCCAAACAATTCGTGTTCCAAAAAACTGCCGATATACTCTGCCATTCACACGCAGCGGAAGGATATGTGGTACGAGTAGCTGATTGTCGACTATACCACACCAAACTTCCAGCGCAAAATGATGTTTATAGCCTCTTACTGTAATTACACGAAGATTCTTATAAGCCCACTCGTGCATGGTATGAGCGTTCACACTCCCCTCACAGATAATGAAGCTCTTGTCCATAAACAGTACGTGACCACCGAACAGACGGTCAGTGGCACGGCGCTCGAGTAGCCACTGACAGAAATACCGACATCTATATGGTCTTCAAATGTCAGCTACTGTACCTCCAGCAGTTGAAACGAGTGGAATTGCTGTCTCCGAAGCAGGTGTCAAACAATTGATCGAGGAACCCGTACAGTGGCACTTATACGGCAGGTGTCTATGGTGTAATCTTCATCTCTAACATTTCCAGGATATTCTCAGCACCCACTGCATCCGTGCCGAGCACGAACTCCATATTCCCTTAAACGCCTGTCCACAGCCGTGAAAGTGTGTTGGTTTGGTACTCTGCTGTTTGGAAACATTTCCATGCACCATCGTACTGCTGCTCACGCCTTGCCTTCTGCTGACCCGTAAAGCAGGTGCATATGTACAGGTGCATATGTATATTGGCCGTTCGAGTGCGCCATAGTGGGCAACGATTGCGTTCTGTAAACTGCCGACAGAATGAATGTGCATAACATGTCTGGTGCTGCAATAGTAAAATAGTGTCATAGAGTACAACGGACCAAACCAAAGTCACGTAAATAAATGCTTTACGTGCCAGAATTAACTGAGCAGTGTAGAAGGGCGTACAAAGCAACATCACTCAATATGCAGGTGAACACGATATGCCAAAAGCCTGTACTCAGCCATGATGTGCCGCCTACTACAAATGACATTATAACTCGGAAACAAAGGAATTTCAGACAAAATTTTGTTTAACGTTTTACTACTATTTCGATGCATACATTACGCCCACGAAGTGTGTACAGTTAGTTTTCAATCACCCTGTATAGTGTAGTATCTTCAGCAATAAGAGGAAGATGACTGTGCAATTTGTTTATTAATCAAATTAATAATCATACCGTGCTCTCATATTCTTTGCTTATTAATACGTAATGTTTTCATTAGCTACTACTCCTTCTTCATGATAGGATAAAAAATGGAGATAACTGTTATTAAGGTTTTACCTGCTAAACGGAAACTGGTGAGAAATGGATATTGTAATAATGGTGCACGAGTGTTCATAAGTCATTAGCTTTGTGTCCAGTACTAATTCGTGGCATTTATATTTGTTTGACATGAAGGGCTTTTTTCCTGTATGTTCATCTTAGTAGAAGAACAGGTGCATAAAAAATTATTGCTCCTGCAACCGATACACCAATGAAAAACGAAGACGCTCTCTTATGTGGTACAACAGTAGTACCCTCCATCATGCATGTAACTTTAGTCTGTAGAATATGTATGTAGATGGAGATGTAGATGCTTAACAGTGTTTAAATGAGTGACAGATTACCTCAAATTGGGTTTCGGTACAATTCATCTGTGTTCAAAAAGTAGTTTGTTGGCATATCATAAAGGCGTTTGTGATGTACAGGAACAGAAGCGAAAACTGATTTTGGTTTACAAAACAGCACCAGACAAATTATGGACAGAAAATTATGCTGGTTTGAATAACTTATGCAGGTATTGTCTGTGTTAACCAGGTTATTCTCGGCGCTTTCATATACTAGAAGAAACATAATACAAATAATAGCAGAATGTTTCACCACTTTTCAAATATGTGTTCTACAGTAGAGGGTCCTAGGATATTTCTACGATTAGTAACATTATCATAATTAGTAGTAAAGGTATTGCAGTACTGCAGTAATAAACAGTCATACCCCCTTCTAATGTGATGGCTTCCACTCCAGCAGGTTCTCCATCGATGTTTACTTCTTTGTTACGAGCCTGGACCTAAATATAATAAAAGCTTCAACTTCATGTTGTGTTGGAAAATTTTATCATCGTAAATATTACCTCTAAAATTTGAAATTTGTTAGTTGTGGGAGAGGCACACACACACTCACTGTCTTCCTTTCTCACTCTCTCTCTGTCTGTCTGTCTCTCTCTCTCTCTCTCGATTTTTCTCTCTCTCACTCTCTCATCCCCCCCCCCCCCCCCCACGCACACACACATTCAAACTCAGCACTATAAAGGAGGTTTTTCTACACTAATTCCAACAGAAACTAGAGACATACAGAATAGAGTTTGTAAGACTCATATGAAAACGATTTCTAAGTGTTCTATGTATTACTACAAAATAACTAGAGAGTGAAAAGAATTACACACAGTAATAAGTTCATTAGACTGTGTATTTAGGTACGAAATCGCTTTAATATGAGTTTCATTCTCTACCATAGCACACTAACGTATTGATATAAAATGAAATGAGCGTATTGCTGGAAGGCCCCTTCCGGGGTAGTTCGGCCGCCATGTCCACGCTTTATTTCAGTCAATGCCACATTGGGCGACTTTCACGGGGAAAATCTCCAACCCGGCCAGGAATCGAACCAGGGCCCCTTGCATGGGGGGAAACCAGATGGCGCTATGGTTGGCTCGCTATATGGCGCTGCCATAGGTCACACGGATATCAACTGCGTTTTTCTAAAATAGGAACTCCCATTTTTATTACATATTCTTGTAGTACGTAAAGAAATATGAATGTTTTAGTTGGACGACTTTTTTCGCTTTGTGAAAGATGGCGCTGTAATAGTCACAAACATATGACTCACAATTTTAGACGAACAGTTGGTAACAGGGAGGTTTTTTAAATTAAAATACAGAACGTGGGTACGTTTGAACATTTTGTTTCGGTTGTTCCAATGTGATACATTTACCTTTGTGAACTTATCACTTCTGAGAACGCATGCTGTTACAGCGTGATTACCTGTAAATACCACATTAATGCAATAAATGCTCAAAATGATGTCCGTCAACCTCAATGCATATGGCAATACGTGTAACGACATTCCTCTGAACAGCGAGTAGTTCGCCTTCCGTAATGTTCGCACACGCATTGGCAATGCGCTGACGCATGTGGTCAGTCGTTGTCGGTGGATCACGATAGCAAATAACCTTCAACTTTCGCCACAGAAAGAAATCCGTTGACGTCAGATCCGGTGAACGTGCGGGCCATGGTGTGGTGCTTCGACGACCAATCCACCTGTCATGATATATGCTATTCAATACCGCTTCAACTGCACGCGAGCTATGTGCTGGACATCCATCAAGTTGGAAGTACATCGTCATTCTGTCATGCAGTGAAACATCTTGTAGTAACATCGGTAGAACATTACGTAGAAAATCAGCATACATTGCACCATTTAGATTGCCATCGATAAAATGGGGGCCAATTATCCTTCCTCCCATAATGTCGCACCATACATTAACCCGCCAAGGTCGCTGATGTTCCACTTGTCGCAGCCATGGTGGATTTTCCGTTGCCAAATAGTGCATATTATGCTGGTTTACGTTACCGCTGTTGGTGAATGACTTCGTCGCTGAATAGAACGCGTACAAAAAATCTGTCATCGTCCCGTAATTTCTCTTGTGCCCAGTGGCAGAACTGTACACGACGTTCAAAGTCGTCGCCATGCAATTCCTGGTGCATAGAAATATGGTACGGGCGCAATCGATGTCGATGTAGCATTCTCAACACCGACGTTTTTGAGATTCCAGATTCTCACGCAAATTGTCTGCTACTGATGTTCGGATTAGCCGCGACAGCAGGTAAAACAACTACTTGGGCATCATCATTTGTTGCAGGTCGTGGTTGACGTTTCACATGTGACTGAACACTTCCTGTTTCCTTAAATAACGTAACTATCCGGCGAATGGTCCGTACACTTGGATGGTGTCGTCCAGGATACCGAGCAGCATACATAGCACATGCCCGTTGGGCATCTTGATCACAATAGCCATTCATCAACACGATTTAGACCTTTTCGGCAATTGGTAAACGGTCCATTTTAACACGGGTAATGTATCACGAAGCAAACACCTTCCAGACTGGCGGAATGTTACGTGATACCACGTACTTATACGTTTGTGACTATTACAACGCCATCTGTCACAAAGCGAAAAAAGTGGTCCACCTAAAACATTCATATTTCTTTACGTACTACACGAATATGTAATAAAAATGTGGATTCCAATTTTTAAAAAACGCAGTTCATATCCGTGTGACCCATGGCAGCTCCATCTAGCGGGCCAACCATAGCGCAATCTGGTTTCCCCCTTCAAGGTAGACGAGTTTCGTTCTTTGTAGTTTTTTCGTTTGATGCTTTTTCGTGAGGTATTTGGCCCAGTCGCTATCAGTGGACCACCCTGTATAAACCTCAAGGCTTCCACACGTGTGAGATCAGCATATCAGTACTTCATCTCTAATGAATTTTACTGTATAACAGACAAACAAACTATTACAACTGGTGTGATAATCCAGATTTGAAATGCAACTGGCTAACAGAAAACAGTGACATGAGTTGTGTGAGATCTTCAATGAATAACGTGAGTGACATCATGCCATCATCAAGTGATATGAATTGCCTAGTTCTCTCTAAAGAACAATATATTCGATATTTGTTTCTGTTCATTTAATGAAGCATAATCATTATGTGAACTCACGATGGCTTCATACAAATACAAACATAGTCATTTTTCCTACAGAGGTCTATTTCTACTGGAGCTGTAATTTTTCAACCATTTTATTATAGCTATGCAGAAATATGATTTGGACAACAGTCTCTTTTTTTGGGAGATGAATCCAAGTCAGCATGTTTGAAGATGTGGTATATTGTAAAATCAGAAAATCTCAACCGTCTTCATAATATCTGTGCCCAGTGGCACAACTGTGTTTTGTTTTGAGGTGAATGTAACGTAATATGTTGCAAATTCTCCGTTATCTTTTGACTTGATGGAGTGTACAGCGTTATGTTTACAGGAAGGAAGACAGCATTTAGCAAAGTCTAGCAAATTGAAAGACATTAGTGTTTAGAACAGTAGACATATTGGATGACTGAGAATTTGTATTTCAGTAAATCAATAGAGCTGGGTTATGAGTGTCAAAATGTACGTATAAAACTACTTGCTAGAACCTCCAAGTGATTTGCTGCAGCAAAGTGATAGCGATCCCCCCCTCTAAGGTCACTTCACAGCCCACAATGTAATACAAGTAGAAAAACGTGATGACACAGTTACTCATTGAACTGTCGGACTGTTGATTATGAAAGAATTGTAATCTCTTCCAGTATGGAAACCTTTATTCTGTATTACATTTTGACAAATATGTATCAGTTGTGTGCTGTAGATATGTCTATTTCTTGTTTTTTAATGTGTCGTTACTCAAAAATTGTGGTAAACATATGTAATCAATATAGGAATACTAACTTGTAGATAATATTCAATCAGCTCAAATGCATCGTTTGCTAATACAGGGCGTGGTTCAGAGAAGAGAGTTCCAGAGTAGAAAGAAACACATCAGAGGAAAGGAAATGCAGTAGCAACCTGACTGTAGCAGATGTTGAGAGCGAGCATCTTCCTACGAGTTGGAGCAACTGCCCATACAGCCGACTGGACCTCGAGTCACGTTTACACAATCCTCACGCCTGACAGAGTTGTCGGCAGAGGCCAGGCTGTTCGCGGCCCCAGCTGGCCACCCAGGTCGCCTGATGTGTCAGTGAGCGGTTACTTTGTGTGGGGGGCCCTCAAGTCTAAGGTGAATCGCCACAACCCCCACAGTCTTCAAGAACTCCAGCAGAACATTTGGGATGAGACTGCAGCAATTCCAGCAGTGCAGCTTCCATCCGCCTTCAGAAACTTGCTTCCCAGGGCCCAAAAGTGCCAAGAGATGAATGGTTGTCATTTTCAACACCGGCTATAGTCAGGTTAGCACTGTATTTCCTTTCTCCTACAGTGTTTCCTTGTAACCTGGAACTGTGTTCTCCAGGCCGCTTTTATTTGTCCCACCTAGTATTACCTTAACAAATTATTAATTTCTGCAAACAGGATCCTTTATATTGAAATGCATACTGGTGAAACGAGAAACATACACCATTAAACACCTAGAAAATTATGATACTCTCTTAAACGTCTGTCCTATAGATCAGACCTTTCCAAACTACTCCACATGGTGACATCCTTCTCATTCACACAGTATCACGGGAAACCTTTTCACTAACATTAATAGAAAATATTCTGTTTTAGTAAGTGATATTTTAAAGAAATATTTCATTTCTAAGTACAGTTTAATTATACATTAAACAGCTTTTCATAGATATAAAATTTTTCTATACTTTTACAAATTTATTGACTTGCGTGAGCTTGACGAGAATTACGAATCTCTTTTATATTATCACGGTAGTGGGGAAAATTCACATGAATAACTTTCCCAGACTTCCACATTTCTTTGTTTTTATATTTCTCATGACAAAAAATATACTTTCACACGAACGTACTGTATAAAGGAGCAGCAAAATGACCAATGATCCTTTACTTAGGTGAGGGTAATCTTGCTGAAGGGAAATCCAGAAGTTGTATAAATCAGGTTCCTGGAATTCAAATTTTAAAGTGCGGTTGTTCTTCACATCTGTCTATTCCTTCTGTTTCCAATAAGTTAAAGTTCTAAAGTACCCGGGTACGTGAAAGGATTTTTTTTTTCAGCCAACCATACCTCGACTTTATCTTGTAAGGCTGCAATTTTGTCTGTGGTGGCCTTGTGGACTAGCATTTGTCTTGTTTATTATTTCAAATAAATCAGAAATGGAAGCTAGGTTTGTGCTACGAAGCTCGCCTTTTAATGGATCCGCAAACTCCGTTTTGTTTTCTTCCTTATATAAATGAAGTGTTGCACCCTTAATTTAGTAGTAAGTATTGTCCCTCTGGAGTCACAGAGGACTTCTGTTTGAAGAAGGGGGTAATAATATTGTGTTCCTAGCTTGTCACATATCTGAACGAAAAGTCTTGACTTGAGATCCCCGTTCTTAATGTAATTTACAATTTAAAACTTTTGTCCCGATCTGATTTCAAATACTTTCCAATGATCGTGACACCGTTGATGCTGCTACCCGGCGTACAGCTTGTAAAGCTCTGTTGTATATTATAAATTTCACATATGCTGATCTCAACCTACAGACTAATTTCAGAAGTGTATTACAGGGTCAAGATCAATATGCTATAGATTTCCAGCCATAAATTTTGTATTATCAGCGGCACAATTTAGTTCACTATTTGTACCTAGAGCGACAGGTATAATTCATAGACGAAAGAAGGAAACATGCGTTAAAGTAGTTTTGAGCAATTTAATAAAGATATTTTGACAAAATATCTTAAAGACAAACGTGCTCTTGGGTGAATTATACGGCAATGGTACACATTCTTCTTACCTCAAAGTGGTATTTCCTTCCTGGTGAGAGACCAGAAACAGTATAACAATAGAGATCGGGCCAAGCACCACAACGTTTCGGTTCCGTTACAAGTTTCCTGTCACGGCCACTGTCTTCTATACTGTACGTGACAGTGAAGTACTCAATATCCCCGTACGTGTTGAGTGGTGGAGACCACCTCAAGCCAACCATTCTGCGACCCCTCTTGTACACACTGAGTGACTGCACTCGTTCAGGAGCTGGAAGAGGAGAATAAAATAAAAAAAGAACGCGAATGTGTGAAAATAATATAATCCTGCTAAATGTTTCGAATCTAACAAGTTTCTTTCTATTTATGAGCACTCTACATCACGACCACTACAAGTTACGGCCATACACCCCAATTGTAAGGGCTCTGTCGTGTCACAGTACAGACAACCTGTACATATACATTGCAGATTTCTAGACTGTAGTAAATTATCAGACATAGGTTCAAAATGGCTCTGAGCACTATGGGACTCAACTGCTGAGGTCATTAGTCCCCTAGAACTTAGAACTAGCTAAACTTAACTAACCTAAGGACATCACAAACGTCCATGCCCGAGGCAGGATTCGAACCTGCGACCGTAGCGGTCTTGCGGTTCCAGACTGCAGCGCCTTTAACCGCATGGCCACTTCGGCCGGCTATCAGACATAGGGGCCACATCTACAGCTACGTGACTACTCTGCAATTCACAGCTAAGTTTCTGGCAGAGGGTTCATCGAACCAACTTGAGGCTATCTCTGTACAGATCCACTCTCGAACAGCACATCCGAAAAGTGAACACATAAATATTTCTGTAAGAGCTCTTATTTCTATTATTTTATTGCCATGATCGTTTCTCCCTACGTCGGTTGGCGTCAGTAAAATATTATTATTGTATTCAGAGGAGAAATTTGGCTATTTAAATGTCGTGATATGTCCTCGTCCCAACGAAAATCACCTTTGTGATAAATCATTGGCACCCAACTCTCATATCATATGCGTGACACTCTTTCGCATTTTTCTCGATAGCTGCCCTGATTTGGACTTTTTCGGTGTCCTCTGTCGATCCTATTTGGTAAGAATCGCATTCTGCACAGCAGTACCGTAGTATATGCCGGACGTATGTAGTGTGGACAATATATTTATTAGACTTATTGCATCTTGTAACTATTCTGCCAATAAAATGCACTCTTGCCCACAGCTTTATCTATGTAATCGATCCCATTTAAGTTGATTATGATTGTAGTTCCTCGGTATTTAGTTGAATTGAGATTTATAATATTTGTATGATTTATCATGTACAGAAATTTAACGGGTTGATTTCAGTATTCATGTGAATGACCTCTCACTTTTAACATATTCTCCCATATCATTAGGAAGAGCAGAGGGGCTGTCATATTTTCTAGGGAAATGCTAGATATTTCATTTGTTTCCATTGATTACTATGAAGTATGACCTTTCTGACAGGAAATCAGAAATCAGGAACTGAGTCGCATAACAGAGAATACTCCATGGGCATGTAATTTGATTAGTGGTCTCTTGTGAGGAATGGTGTCAAAAACATTCTAGAAATGTAGAAATATGGAATCAGTTTGAGATCCCTTGTCGATAGCACTCATTACTTCGTGTGAATAAAGTGCTAGCTGTGTTTCATAAGAACGATATTTTATGAATCCGTGCTGACAATGTGTCGATAGACCGGTGTCTCTGAGGTAATTCATAATGTTCAAAAACAGCACATTTTTCAAACTTCTACTTGCAGATCGACGTCAGCGATATGGATTTGTAATTCGGCGAATTACGCCCATCTCCTTTCTTGAATATCAGTGCAAACTGTGCAACTTTCCAGTCTTTAGGTACGGATCTTCCGCCTAGCGAGTTACTGTATATTATCGCCATGTATGGAGTTATTTTATCAGCATAATCTGAATGGAACCTAGTAGGTATGCAATCCGAACGGAATGGTTTTAATTCATTCCTTCTTCTAAGAAAAAGTTTCGGAAAGATAATTGAAAATTATTTCCATAAAAAGTTTTTAGAAAGAGAGGGATAGTAAGTGAGAGAAAAGGTACTGTAAGAAAAGCTCAACGCCTTAGCTTGTTTCATGTTACATAAACCAGAAACATCCATTGGGCACACTCTGTGTGCTCAGATCTGGTATGTACGAACCTTGTCCATTAGCACGAGCTACTCGTATGTGATGTGTAATTGTGACTTGGAAGTCGAAACAATATACCAGTATTATTAACCACTACATCGACATTATGTATATCATACTCCGCAAGCCACCTAATGGTGTGTGACGGAGGGTACTTTTATGTTTTAGCCTATTTATTCCAAAAAGTGACCTGCCGGCACTGATTCCGAAGATCAGCATTTTTTCCCATATCTGATAAATTAGTTAAGAAAACAGAAAGAATTATTTTCGGAGACATTTGAAGAGACTGAAATTATTAACGGGTAAAGAATGTGCACAGTGGACAGCACCGCAGTGACAACACTGGACGTTTGTTTGCTCTCTGAACTTTCAGCGCGGTGGACGCTGCAGCCGCAGTTGACGCTGGCCGGTGGTCAGTTGTTTGAGCGACTCTCGAAGGGAATTTCAATCAGAATCTCTAGTTTCTTCCCCAACGAAGCCAGCTGGGACAAGCATCATTACATTTCATATAATCATTAATTTGCCTATTGGCAGGTACATGAGAGAGATAATTCAATTCAGAACCTTATTAATCCAACTGGAGATAAAGTGATCCACTAAAAACGTAGGCTTCGCCGATAATCATCGTTGCAGCTTGTCGTGTAGCGCTGTGCACTGTGATTTTTTGTACGATTCGCACTCATTTTAAAGCATCTTTTTTACCTTTCACCCAAAGTGAAAAGTGACGACAAATCAGGCTGCGTCTACTTGTGTCGAGGTTTCCTGCCAACTATGCGGATACCAGAGTGCCCAAAAATACGATAGCTGACTCGTCATCTTCAACGATAAAGCAAGAAATTCGTAGGCAAAATTTCACCACCTTACTAGGGCAAGGAAAAGGAGGTCGGGTACGCTGGCTTGTCGTGTCATACAGTATGCAGGTCTGCGGGGCCTTCAGATGTGACAGCGTTGCGAATCTGAAGTGAGCGGGGATGTGAAGGCAGGCGCCCTCGCTGTCAGGATCCCAGTCGGCCAGCTGTGACCATCACATCCGAGGGTCGCCGTGTTGTGTACCAGACGCATCTTAACCTCTTCACATCTGCACCTGACATCCAACTTGGTGTGTGTCGTCCTACACCATTGGACAGAGAGTAGCAGCGGGTCGACTAGAAAATTAGGCTACCATTAACACCACATCTGCGTCTGAAATGATTCCACGACAGGAACCATGGACTGCAGATGAATGGCGTCGGATGGGGTTCTGCAATACCACAGATGACCACAGTAGACGAATGAGGTAATGACGCGCAGAAAGCGACCATCCTTCCAGTGTGTTGGAGAGGCACAGCGACCGTACTCCTGGCGTTAAGGTGCAGCAACCATCAGGTGTGACTTATCGTCTTGGCTCGTAGCGACCGAGGGAACTCTCATGGCACAACAATACGTCACAAACAACCTGTGCCCTCACATGTTACCTCTCGTGTGAGTGCGACGTTGTTCCATTTTTCTAGAGGACAGTGTTCGTCCACATGTGGCACATTTCTCTGTAAACTTTCTGCATGATGTCAAGGTACTCCCATGGCCAGCAAGATTCCTAGACGAGTCCCCCATAAAACATATGTGGGACAAGCTCAGTCTTCGGCTCCATCCCAGTCCCAGCGTGCAGTATGTCAAGGAGCGTCTAGGATGGGAATGGGCCAGATTACCACACTAGAGGACAGAATGGCTTTGAAACACCCTTCCTAACTGAATCAGTCCCAGCATCCAAGCTAGAGGTGAGGCAACGTCATACTCGTAAATTGGCTCATACTGCCAGGTTACATGCAAATCTGATTGGTATTGTAATTTAAAAAAAAAAAACACATACGCTGTCAACCTGTGAAGGTCCAATTCGTTTTCTCCACTTTTTTTGGTAATAGCGTATATTTCCTCAGAGCTTTATCATTTTTATCAAGATTTTTCCCATGAGAAATATACAGGTCCGTAAGCAGTGCTAAAACGCAATCGATTTGGATAACTAATGAAATTAAAATATTATGTAGGAGGTAACAGGAGCTGTGTTATAATATGATGGATAGTCGAGGCCCTATAACAAACTCTTCATACAGACAATTCTGTGAGATGCTGAAGAAAGGTATCAGACATTAGACCAAGTGAATAAAAAGCTCTCAGAGAAAAATTAAAGGTAATTGATCAACTGCAGTTCTTCAGCTGTTTCAGAAATGACGAAGAAAGACATCAGACGTTAGACCAAGGGAACAAAAATCTCCCAGAGAAAAATTAAAGCTATGTGATCAACTGTAATAGAGGTATGAGGGTAGAATGTGTGCTCAGTGTATTAAACTTCTCTTTTGTGAGAATGAAACTGTTAACGACTTTCTAGAGTTTTGTAAAATCTTTAATAACAGAGGGCATGTTCAATTAAAAATTTTATGCTACAGGTAAGTATGTAGACTTACTGTACCTGGTAGTCCAAGACCACTATATCACATGCAACCAAAGAAGATATAGAATCAGTTGTTACAACATTAAAGACTAAGAATCTTCAAGGGTATAACGAAATTTCAAGTAAGACTTTGAAGATCAATGCATCATACATTGCTTCTGTAAACGCAGAAACCTGTCCAATGGGTCTTTCAGATGTCGTCAGTTTCCTGACATATTGAAATATTCCTCACTGAAACCACTTTATAAAAAGGGTGAAAGAGATAACATGCATACAGTAACATATGTTATTGTGAAAGACGTGGATTATAATTCAAATGATGTAGCCAATAGGGTAGCCAATAACAACAGAATGTGCATTCAGCAAAGAGATTAATGGTTGACTATAATAAATTGCAAAGTGAACAGTTTCTGACACGGAACTCTCGAAGTAGCAAACTTTACCGAACAGTTCGTAAACTCAAGTATTTTAAATCCTTAAAACTGAGAAAAGCTGGAAGAATATCTTTCGAGTACCACGTACAAGAACTCACGCAGAAGCTGAACGATGGAAATTTCACCATGAGATTGACCTCCACTGTCTCCAACAGTTAGTTTCACTCTGTTTCCAAAGAATTGGGTGATAAGACATATTGGCAATATCAGTTCGCAAACGTCGTGTAGGTCGTCCTTTAGGTGTTTCGGAATTCTAAATCTGCAGTTCCTGTACACAAATTCCTATCATGAGATATCTTATTGGCAATATAGACTCATTCAAATGAAAGTGGAACTTCATTCAGTGAACACTAAAACGATATAGACTTGGATAACGCATCCTGAACTGTACAGATATTTGAGCTCTATTTAGCAGGTTCTGCTCTCAACAATCATCTTGTAGCGCTGAAAGCAATTGAGAGATAAACCCCAAATATTCTAATCGAAGTTGAGACATTTTCTATTGGGATATTCCTTCTATCGTGTACAGGAATTCCTCACAGCAATTGATAACGTTTTTCTGACATGTGTTGTATATTCTTACAATATTTTTAACATGCTGCGAAGCTCAAGAATTCTTAATTTAATGAACTGTAGGAGAAGTGCGTAAGTAAATTTATAGAGGAAAATATATAATTAACAGACCATTTGAAAGAAGGGTGAGTGAAGATAATCTGTCAGAAGGCTTGCAGAAAAAAGCGAGAAAAATTGAAGTGCTTATAATGAAAGAGAATAGTTATAACTTTGAGTTACTGGGCTATTCCATGTACTACAGAGAAAAGAGATCTGGGTCAGTTTTGTATAATTCTGTGGGTAAATTAGCGCTTTCAGCAAAGTTAATTGGAATAATCATATGTACATTCTGTCATGATAAGATTAAATTTTATGCTGTACATTAGTCAATAATATTCATAGAAATAAACTGCTACTGCTACCGAGTGTCTGTGACTAAAGGTACCTACAGAGGTACGCCAAAAATAAGTAAGTGAAACTCTCAAAGAAAATTATAGCCTGTAAAACTTTAGTAATTAGTATTATAGCACTGTGTTAGAAACTTGTTCCAATCTTAGGCCTCAACTGACTGACATTGAGGAGCAACGGGATTAAAATCCACATCTGGCCATCCAGATATAGGTTTGCCTTGGTTTACAAAATTCAATAACGGAAATGCTGCTATGACGAATACATTGGATTTCCTTCAGCCATCCAGTTTGAGCTTCATCCTTTATCTTCATGTCATTGATAGGAAATTGAAAGTAAATTTGACTTCATCATGACAGAAATCACTTTAAAATTTCCCCTTCTTTACTTTTAATGGCTTATTTTGAAGATTATATACTATGTATTTTATGCCTCTGAGATACACGAAAAACTGAAAAGATACTCGTTACTTCAATGGAGTACGTTACATATTGTTCTGACAACACTTTTCAAGGGAATAAGAAGAATCAGAGGAATTGAACAACTAAAAGTAATAAAACTCCCTTTTACACTCTCCTACATTTCCCTCAGGGAACAGAATAGTAAGTGACAAGTTGAGGAATACGTCTGTATCCATGTATGTATCTTTATTCAATAACAGTGCTAACCATTTAATCCTTCAAATCTTTCCAGAGATTGTTTCTATCATTAACAACACAATCATGCCTTGTGCTATATTTTAAGAAAAGTGAAGTGTTTGTAATGAGAAAGAAGGAACTCATTAGATAAATGTAATGGAAGGAGGAATGAAGGTAAAACTGTATAAAGCATATTTGTAATCTTCATTCCGTATAAGAAATGTCTAAGCGCCGATTACTCTCGCCATAATAGTCAGTGACTCTAAGTCAGACAAACTCATATACTGAATATAGGCACTCAGATGCAGCAAACCAGATCGGACAGAATCAATGACTCCAGTTAGATAAAACTTTTTTAACTGAGTTACGTAAAACCAGAAATTTAAAAGATAAGCACACTTTGTCATAGTATCCACTTGTTTATGATGCACTTTCCATCCCATCAATACAATCAATTCCCTGGAGAATACACCATACACGAACGTCTCAGATAGTAGCCTAATTTTTCACTGATCAAAATGTAATTTATGATTTTCGTCATAACAATTAATTTTTATAGCTCTTACCACAGAAGCTTAAGTTATGAAACCATTGGATCATGTGATTTTACACTATAACTCTTTGTAATTAAGAGTAGCTACAGAATGATTACTGACAAGCATGTATTACGCTATAATGGCAAGTAAATTGCATTTTCCTGATACCTCATGTTACTTGCAACTACTTGAAGCAAAAGTACACTTACCTGTGCTACTGGTACAGAATGGAATGTTCAGTTGATCTGAGTCACTGGTTCCACCTGAGGCGACAACTGTAATGTAAGCATCATAGCAGTTGCTGGGTGTAAGGTTTGTGAAGTTGACATTCAGAATGTTTTCGGCAACTGTTCCCTGTTGAATAATCTCATCTGTGTTATTCTCAACCAGTGAATAATGGTAGCCATAAATGTAGCCATTAAGACCAGTGCAGTCTTCAGGAGGCATCCAACTTAGGGAAACACTTGTATTGGACACAGCAAGTATTGGATTTTCAGCAGCAGAGGGTGCCACGTGTGGTGCTGAAACAGATGAAAATTAAAAGTATCCATCCAGTAGCAGTAAATGCCTTTAAATTACTACTGAATTACACAATGGTACATTTAACTTAAAATGAAGTGCTGCTTAAGCACAACTCGTTTCAACGGAATTCATTTTGCACGAAAGGTATCTGAGGCAAATTTTAACAGATGGAAAACATTTCTACGCCTGAAATCTGAAATAAGTTGGAGGAATAAATTTAAAGACACAAATGAAGTGCTGCTTAAGCGCAACTCGTTTCAACGGAATTCATTTTGAACGAAATGTATCTGAGGCAAATTTTAACAGATGGAAAACATTTCTACGCCTGAAATCTGAAGTAAGTTGGAGGAATAAATTTAAAGACACATACTGTAGTGGAAGCAACGTTCAGTGTTGATTTTGTTTAAGAGGATTCACAAAACTAATTATTTTTATTGCGAAAAATTTTTCAGTACGTTCTGACTATCCAGTCATGTCTTTACATAATCTTTTGCGATGGTGAGTGGAAAACTGATTAGGAAAGAATTGACAGGAAAGAAAATAGGTGGGCTTCTTAATGGAACAGTGAGGAAAAGTTACTGTCTTAAGTCTACACATGTGTCTGCTATTTTAACACACAAATTTACATCCTGCAGAATACATCCAGTTACTTGTAACAAATATTTAAAATGTTTTCCACTTCTTTCAAGCAGAGCCATGCAAATCTTTCAGTACCTCTCCCAAAACAATGTAAACGAAAGGATTACGTCTGTAGACCACTATAGCCAAATTGCTGCTTGCGTCTTGCTGACATAAATACGAGGGTCAGTCAAAAAGTAATGCCTCCTATTTTTTTTTCTACGTTTAATTGTCAGGAAATTTAAATGCAATTACATAGGTTGAAAACCACAACATTGAGGATCATTTTGTCATTTTTCAGTGTAATCTCCGCCCATCTCTACAGTTTTGGTTCATCTTTGAACAAGGGCATGTATCCCAGCACGGTAAAAATCACAGCTCTGCTTCCTAAGCCATTGACGCACGGATGTTTTGACGGCCTCCTCATCTTCAAAATGAATCCCATGATGAGCTTCTTTTAGTGGCCCGAACAGATGGAAGTCTGATGGTGCCAGGTCAGGGCTGTATGGGGGATGAGGCAAAACTTCCCATCCAATTTTGACAATCTCGTCAGAGGTGTGACGACTGGTGTGTGGTCTTGCATTGTCATGCAAAAGAAGAACATCTGCCATTGATTTTGTTGGGCGAACTCGCTGAAGACGTGCTTTAAGTTTGTTGAGGGTTGTGACGTATTGAACAGAATTTATTGTGCATCCCTGCTCCAAAAAATCAACCAGAATCACACCCTCTGTATCCCAGAAAACTGTTGCCATAACTTTCCCTGCCGATCGCACAGTTTTGAATTTTTTCTTCCTCGGCGAGCTTGTGTGACGCCACTCCATTGACTGCCTCTTTGATTCGGGTTCAAAAAAATGCACCCATGTTTCGTCCCCGGTCACAATTTTTTTCAGAAACTCATCTCCCTCCAAACGGAAGCGCTGCAAGTGTTGGGAGGCTATTGTTTTCCTTGCCTCTTTATTCTGATCGGTTAACATTCTTGGAACCCACCGTGCACAAACTTTTGAGTACCCCAATTGTTTAATAATCGTGATCACACTGCCTTTACTAAGAGAAATAATGCGACACACTTCATCTGCAGTCACCCGACGGTCACCACGAATGATGTCATCAACTTGCTGAAGGTTGTGTGGAGTCACTGCACTCACCGGCCTGCCGCTCCGCTTTTCGTCAGTCAACGGTGTTTGCCCTTCAGCTTCCTTACAACGACGAACCCATCGTCTAACAGTGCTGACATCCACTGTCACAACACCATACACCTTCTTCAGTCTTTCATGAATGCGTATGGGCGTTTCACCTTCTGCATTCAAGAATTCAATCACACAACGCTGTCTCAAACGAACATCGATGTCGGCCATCTTACAAACTTCTGCTGTGCTGCCACCTGTTGACACAGAAAGTTACTACTGCAGTGGATTGCAGAAGAAGGTTTGAGGAATGGCGCCAAATTCAAATTTTTCACTTAACTTAATTTCTTTAAGTAGAAAAAAAATGGGAGGCATTACTTTTTGACCGACCCTCTTATAAAGCTTTTGTTCTGAACAGCAATGAACATTTCGGATATATAACTTGACGTTGTACTTGAAAGTACTTTCAACAGTTCCCAGTACGAAGAACATGAAGTCCAAATTTTTATTTAAAAACAAGTTTTCTTGTCAGTAAATCATATTTTCTTGATTCCTGATGACAAACAAGGATTTTAATGGATGTAAATCACGGCCAAGTAGAGCTGTAGGCATGGTACATCTGCTACTCGTTGTGTAGAAAGGTGCGGATCAAGATTAACTGCTGTAACAATACTTACTCTTTTCAGTAGTTGTTGTAATAATGCTCTTCAGTCCAGAGACTGGTGTGATGCGGCACTCCATGCTACTCTGTCCTGTGGAAGCCTCTTCATCCCACAATAACTACTGCAACCTACATCCTTTTAACCATCCTTATTGTATTCACCTCCTGGTCCCTCTTCAAAACTTTTCCATGCTACGCTTGCCTCCAGTACATTCTTGAGCCCTTGACATCCGAGAATGTGTCCTATCAACCCATCATAGCTTTTAATTAGGTTATGCCAGAAACTTCTTTTCTCGGCAGTTCCATTCAGAACCGCCTCATTGGTTACATCATTAATCCATTTGACTTCTGCATTATTCTGCAGCTCTGCATTTCGAATGCCATGTCTCAACTTTTTATCGTCCGCGTTTCTCTTCTGCACAAGGCTTCATTACAGAGAAGTACGTCCAGAAAAAGCTTTCTAGCACATAGTATTTATATTCAATATTAACCAATTCCATTTCTTCAGAAACGATTTTTTTCGCCAGTCCACGTTTCATATCATCCCTGCTTCGGTTATCATCAGTTATTTTACTGCCCAAATAACAAAATGTATCTCCTACTTTGTGTCTCTCATGTCCTCATCTAATTCCCTCAGTCTCACCTGTTTCAGTTGATCTACATTCCACTATCCTTGATTTGCTTTTATTAATGATCATCTTATATCATCCCTTCAAGACACTGTCCATTCCTTCAGCTGCTCGTCCAAGTCATTTGCTGTCTCTGACAGAATTACAGTGTCATCGGCAAACCTTAGAGTTTTTATTTCTTCACTCTGTACTTTAATTTCTTCTCAGAGTTTTCTTCGGTTTCCTTTACTGCTTGCTCAATGCGCTGACTGAATAACATCCTGCTCTCACTCCCTTCCCTTTCACATCCCTCGACTCTTTTAACTGTCGTCTGGTTTCTGTCCAAGTTGTATATAAACTTTCGCTCCCTGTACTTCACTCTTGCTATCTTAGGAATTTAAAAGACTGTTTTCCAGTCAGCATTGTCAAAATATATCTCAAAATCTACGAAAGGTATAAACGAAGGTTTGCCTTTCCTTAACCTATATTCTATGAGAAGTCATAGGGTCAGTACTATCTCGCGTGTTCCTACATTTCTCAGGAACCCAAACTGATCTTCGTAGAGGTCAGTTTCTACTAATTTTCCCATTCTCCCTTAAATAAGTTGTGACATTATTTTGCAACGTGATTATTAAACTTGTAGTTTGGTAATATACATAACTGTCACCACTAGTTTTCTTTAGAATTGGAATTATTAAAATCTTCTTAAAGTCTGAGGGTATTTCCCCTGTCTGACACATGTTGAGCACCAGATGGAAAAGTTTTACCATGGATGGTTCTCCCAACTATATGAGTATTTCAAACGAATGTTTTCTATTCCAGCAGCCTTGTTTGGAATTATGTCTTTCAGAGCTCTGTCAGATTCTTCTCGCAGTATCACATCTCCTATCTGATTTACATCTATGTCATCTTGTCTTCCTATAATAATGCCATCACGTTCGTTTCACTTCCATAGCATTTCCCTACACTCCTTCCACCTTTCAGCTTTCCATTCATTGCTTAGTACTGATTTTCCAACTGAGCTCTTGACGTTTATATAGCCGTTTCTCTTTGCTACAAAGGCCTCTTTAACTTTCGTCTGGCCAGTATCTATCTTTCCCCTAGTTATGTACGCTGCTGTATCCTTACAGTTGTGCTCGAGCCATTGCTGCTTAGCCATTTTGAACTCTCTGTCAGTTGAATTCCTTACTCGTTTGTATTTCACCCGCTTCATTTGCTGTATTTTTATATTTCCTCCTTTCACAAATTAAATTCAGTATCTCCTGTGACATCCACGGATTCCTGCTAGTGCTCTTCGTTTTACGCATTTGATCCTCTGTTTCTTTCGCTGCTTCACCTCTCAAAGTAGCCCATTCCGTTTTACTGTATTCCTTTCTCCAGTTTCAGTCAATAGTTGCCTGATGCTCCCTCTTTCAACGACCTCTGGCTCAGTTTCCTACCTTTTTGCAATTTCTTCAGTTTTAATCTACGATTCATAACCAATAAATTGTAGCCAGTGTCCTCATCTGCCTCTGGAAATGGCTTATGGTTTAAAATTTCATTCCGAAGTATCTGTTGTACCATTATACAATAAATCTGAAATCCAGCGACGACTACAAGCCTCTTCCACGTATATAACCTCCATTCATGATTCTTAAACCAATCGTTAGAGATGATTACATTATGCTTCGCGCAAAATGCAACCGAGTGGTTTCGTCTTAATCCTTTCCCCCAGTCCACAGTCTCCTACAATTTTTCCTTCTGTTCCTACGACCGAATTCCAGTCGCCCATCACAATTAAGTTTTCTAGTACATTAAACATCCAAACAAATTGTTTTATGTTATCATTCATTCTTTTAACCTCTTCATCACCTACGGAGCTAGGTGGCATGTAAACCTGTGTTACTCTGATGGATGCTGAGTTTGTGTCTGTCTTAGCTACTACGCTGGTCGTAGTAGTGTATTCGCATTCCTGTTTAAATATTCATAATTAGGCCTACTTGTGCGTTGCCTCTATTCCATTTTGTATTTATAATCCTGTACACGCTTGACCGGAAGTCCTGTTCAACCTGCCAACGAACTTCGCTAATCATTACTATACCTAAACTGATCCTATTTTTTGTTTTTGTTTTAAATGTTCCAACCTACCTACCTGATTAAGGGATCTAATATTCTACGATCTGATCCGTAAATTGGCGGTTTTTTTCCGGATGACGATATCCTTCTGAACAGACCCTGCGCAAAGATATAAAAGGTGGTCTATCTTGCACTACTGGCCATTAAAATTGCTACACCAAGAAGAAATGCAGATGATAAACGGCTATTCATTGAACAAATATATTATACTACAACTGGCATGTGATTCCATTTTCACGCAATTTGGGTGCATAGATCCTGAGAAATCAGTACCCAGAACAACCACCTCTGGCCGTAATAACGGCCTTGATACGTCAGGGCATTGAGTCAAACAGAGCTTCGATGGCGTGTACAGGTATAGCTGCCCATGCAGCTTCAACACGATACCACAATTCATCAAGAGTAGTGACTGGCGTATTGTGACGAGCCAGTTGCTCGGCCACCATTGACCAGACGTTTCCAATTGGTGAGAGATCTGGAGAATGTGCTCGCCAGGGCAGCAGTCGAACATTATCTATATCCAGAAAGGCCCGTACAGAACCTGCAACATGCGGTCGTGCATTATCCTGCTGAAAGTAGGGTTTCGCAGGGATCGAATGAAGCGTAGAGCCACAGAAACGTAACGTCCACTGTTCAAAGTGCCGTCAATGCGAACAAGAGGTGACCGAGACGTGTAACCCAGTGTTACGCCAGCATGGCGATGACGAATACACGCTTCCAATGTGCGTTCACCGCGATGTCGCCAAACACGGATGCCGCCACCATGATGTTGTAAACAGAACCTGGATTAGTCCGAAAAAATGACGTTTTTCCATTCACGCACCCAGGTTCGTCGTTGAGTACACCATGGCAGGCGCTCCTGTCTGTGATGCAGCGTCAACGGTAACTGCAGCCTTGGTCTCCGAGCTGATAGTCCATGCTGCTGCAAACGTTGTCGAACTGTCCGTGCAGATGGTTGTCTTGCAAACGTCGTCATCTGTTGACTCAGGGATCGAGACGTGGCTGCACGATCCGTTACAGCCATGCGGATAAGATGCTTGTCATCTCGACTGCTAGTGATACGAGGCCGCTGGGATCCAGCACGGCGTTCCGTATTACCCTCCTGAACCCACCAATTTCATATCATGCTAACAGTCATTGGATCTCGACCAACGCGAGCAACAATGTAGCGATACGATAATCCTCAATCGCGATAGGGTACAATCCGACGTTTATCAAAGTCGGAAACGAGATGGTACGCATTTCTCCTCCTTACACGAGAAATCACAACAACGTTTCACCAGGCAACGCCGGTCAACTGCTGTTTGTGTACGATAAATCGGTTGGAAACTTTCCTCATGTCAGCACGTTGTAGGTGTCGCCACCGGCGCCAACCTTGTGTGAATGCTCCGAAAAGCTAATCATTTGCATATCACAGCATCTTCTTCGTGTCGGTTAAATTTCGCGTCTGTAGCACGTCATCTTCGTGGTGCAGCAATTTTAATGGCCAGTAGTGTATCTCCGGAATTTTTTACCCAAGAAGATGCCATCATCATTTAACCGTACAGTATATCGCCCTTCCCTCCGGAAACTAACGGCTGTAGTTTCCTCTTGCTGTCAGCTGTTCGCTGTACGAGCGTAGGGAGGACATGTTGATTGTGTTACAAGGCCTTATAAGTCAGTGATCCAGACTATTGGCCTTGCAGCTACTGAAAAGGCGACTGCCCGCCTGCAAAATTTTTCTGGCCTATCAACAGATATTCTTCCGTTGTAGTTGCACCTACGATGCGGCTGTTGGAATTGTTGCCCACCACAGAAAAGACAATGTTTTCGTTAGGACAGTTCCTGTACCTTGAGTGACGAGACTAGTGGTCCATACCACAGTGCGACGGTCGCGAAATTATGTCTTTACTTGTCGATTACCTTCTTGCGACCAACTTAGATTATTCCGATATTTCACTGTGTAAATGTTCCATGTTTATAAATAAAATTTGCGAGATTCTCTAAGCATACTCAACACATCTTTATTATAATATTCTCCTTACTGCACGACTAACAAAGAATTCCTCAAAGTCAAAGTACAATAACACAACAGTGTACCGCACTTCATTCAGTAAGTGGCACCGTCAGACAAGAAACGCAATTCACGTTCTCCGGTAGCGACAGTGAGAGCGCTTGTTCCTCTCGCCAGCTGATAGGGCAGGACGGCACCTTGCTGGAAGATTTCTGATAACATTAACAAAACTGTGCTGCTGATTAGAACACTTACCGAAGACAAATATTCAGTTCTAAAAGCCCGGTTCAATGGCAGTAACTTAATTCATCCCTTCTGTACTAAGGTTCCAATACAGACATGCTTTTTTTACAATTTTCAAAGTTTCCGGGCAGTGACCGATGAGTCTGTGCGCAACGATTTGCCTAAATCTCCGTATGGCCAAAAGAGCTTGCAAGCATAATTTTCGAGAAAAAAGACTAGTTCAGCAATTCAGAGGCACACAAAGAGCAACTTAAGAGTTGAATGTAAACTTTAACTGGTAAGAAATGCGTGGAAATGGATCAAACCAGTTTTCCTGCAGGCCGTTTTTTTAAAACTTTACGAGTAATAATCTAATGCATCTTCGAATCTGAGCTACTAAAACATGCGAACAAGAAACAAAAATGCCTGGAATTTAGGCAGAACATTTTTTACGTTTTATCTTTTGCTTTTAATATGAATAACGCCTCAGTAACCCGGACTTGGCTAATTTCGAATCCGAGAACCTGAGACTGGACAACCAATCGCGCCAGGCTCATTCACCGCGGCATGTTGGACGCACTTCCTCCCTTCCCATTTGCTTCACCTTAATCGACAAATAACCTTCTGTGTCACTCATACACATGAAAGCAATCAAGCCAAAGTTCACGTGACGGGGTGTATTAAATTCAATGTCTGTGATTACTTTAAAAGTGTATGGTAGTGCTCACAATACTATAAATCAGCGAAAATGACTGTTAGGAGTAGATATCAATCGATAGCTGTAGGAGTTAAATCAAAGTGCTTGATAATATCCGTATGGGTGCTCCTGCCCAGAGTGTTATGATGGAGTTTGACACTGCTAAGTCGACTTATGACGACGTCAAGAAGTAGTGCACTGAAACAACGGACTTTGTGATAAACGAAACAAATCAGCAGGAAAATGAAAACGGACACCTGGATCAAAACTGATCAGCATTTATGATGATGAGAATAATGATGACGATAACGATGACGATCATAAGCTGGTGGAAACTATGACGCTTCTTCCTGTAAGAATATTCTAACTGCAGGCTGCAGCGCAAAGATTTCTCTAGTACCTTCCGCCGCGGAAGTCGAACACGCACCAGAACAAATGGACGTGGTCAGCCCATAGAGGGCTCAGCCTCCGCGGCGGCTATCCGCGCAGCGGCTCTCGCGCAGCGAGGGCGCCACCGCTACGCCACGTGCAGACAGCGACCAATAGCCACTCCCTCCGGTTTCGTATATAGGGACCCGCTCTGCCCTAGCCCAGTAAGCCACATCTCCGGCGGTACACCGCAAGGTTACCGCCCTTCGATTGTGCCATTCCAGCACTAATCGAAGTGCTAGGTTTTTCAGGTGCCAGCCAGCCAGCCAGCCAGCAGCAGCAGCAGCAGCGGTCCCGGCCAGCAGCAGCGGTCCCGCCCAGCAGCGGCGGCAGCAGCGGTCCTGCCGGTAGCAGCCAGCCAGCCAGCCTCCTGCAGCAGCAGCAGCAGCAGCGGCAGCTGCGGCATTCCTGCCACCCGTCGTCGCCGTCAGCGCCAGCGCCAGCGCCAGCAGCGTGGGACTCTAATCTTCGTCCGTCTTCGTCTTCCTCCGTCTCCGTCTCTGTCTCCGTCTTCGTCTGTCCCCAGTTTTTGTCCTTTCTTTTTCGTCCTGTGCGTTTTTGTTTCTCCCTGTCATGTCAGTCCCCACCACCACTAACACCACAGCCATAGTTTATACTTCCCCCTCCGCCGCCACTACCACCATAAGATGGTGTGCCCAGTCACACCCCCTCTTTCCATCCCGCCTCTTCTCACTCCCCCTTCGCCCTCGCTCTTTGTTGCCCCCTCCCCAGCTTCTTCCTCCCGCTCCTCTCCCTCTGATCCTTTCCCCACATTCCCCCAGCCTGTAACTGCAGCTCCAACTAGGGTTGTGGCCCGTCAGGCCACCGCCCATGCCCAACTCTCCCCATCGCTTTCGCCATCACCGCCACCACCGTCGCTGTCACTGTCGCCTTCACTGTCACCATCTCCGGCGCCGACTGCTGCGTCCACGCTGGGACCTGCCCCTTCCCGCCACCTCCTGATAGCTCCCGTCCCTCGTATCACCACCCACCCTTCTCCCGCCGTTAAACGCCCTAGTGGCACCACCACCTCCTCTGCTCCCAAAAAGGCACCGCCCCGTCCTCCTTCACCCCCCCCCCCCAGGATGCCATGGATGTCTCCCTGCCTGGCCCTGCTCCCTCCACCTCCTCCTCCTCTTCCCAACCCTCTTTATACAAATACCTCCTCTCCCGTCCCGATCCTTCCCTTCTCGAGGCCTGGAATCTCTCCCTCCTCCTTCGCCAACACTTCCCTGGTGCCCCCATCTCTCTCCTCACTCCCAGACAGGATTCCTTTCTCATCTCCTCCCCCAGCCCAACCCTCCATACTGACATCCTCTCCCACTTCCCCATCACCCGTTTTGGCCCCAACGCCTCCCTCACCCCTGCTCCTTCTCCGTCTCCTCCCCGCCAACCCCAACCCCCGTGTCGCCCGCCAACCCTCACCGCCATGATCACTCGGCTTAGTCTGACGATCATGGAGGAGGAGGTGTTGGCGGAGCTCAAGGCGCATCCCATGCTGGAGGTGTGGGCAGTCCGCCGCATTTTCAACTCGGCCAGCCCCACCAGCCTTATGCAGGTTTTCTGCGAGGACGCCCCCTCCATTGACCGTCTCCTGAAGGAGGGTGCCCTCCTCTTCAACCAGCGCTACAAGGTCGACCCCTCCCATTCCCCCCTTCAATCCCTGCACTGCCAGAGGTGTCTGCACTATAACGCACACCCAACAGCCGAGTGCCGTGCGGCCCCCACCTGCCCGCATTGTAGGCAAGCGCACTTCCTCCAGCAGTGCCCTAACCTTCAATCCCCTCCCTCCTGCAATTCTTGCAATCTCCCCCATCCCACCTACTCCCAAAAGTGTAAAGACTGACCCCCTCCAACCACTCCTGAACTCACCGTCCCTGTCCGTCCTCTGGACGCCCCCACCCCTCCTGGAAATTCCCTTCGCCCACCCCCTACCGCTAAGGACATCATCAGATTCCTCACCATTGTCCTTCAGAATGTTCATCCTTTTCAGCGCCCCCACACTCTCAAAGAGATATCCCTCGCCGCCCGTTCCATTTTCCAACTCAAAATGTACGCTACCTACTCCCACAACCAGGCCCATTTCACCTTCTCCCGTCTCGACACCCTTGTCTAAATCACTGACATGGTGCGACAGCACCGTATCCGTTTCAACAATATCTGCTCCCTTCTCGCCAACAAGAACCTCTTCCTGCACACCCTTGCCACCCACTGCGTGGATGCCTTCTTCCTCAATGAAATCTCCCTCCAACCCCACCACACCATCCACACTTCGCCCTATCTCCTCCACCGCTCCGATAATCCCCTCCCGATTGCGCGTGGTGGAGTTGCCATTGGTCACCACCGCCAGATCCCCGTTCGGCTCCAACCTCTCCTTCTCGACCCCACCGAACACCTGATCCTTAGTCTCTTCTTCCCCGGCCTTACCGTTACCTGCGCCACCATCTATGTCCGCCCTCACGCCCCTATTCCCTTCGAATTCCTCTCCCACATTGACCGTACCTTCTCCTCCTACATGATCGCCGTCGACCTCAACATCCATAGTCGTTCCGTAGCCCAGTTACGGCGGTGGCATCGGTTCCTCTCCTCTCTTCAAGGCGACCTCATCCCCATCCCCCAGCAAACCCATCCCAAATCCAACTCCACTCCCGATGTTACCCTTTCCTCCCCCAACCTCCTTGGTTGCATATCGGTGGATGTCCTGGAGCCTATTGGTAGCGACCATCTCCCTGTCCTCCTCACCATTTCAGACGGTCGTCGCCCCCGCCCCAACCCTCGTCATGATCCTCTCCCTAAGTACGTCCATGACTATTCCTGTGCCAACTGGAATGCCTACTGGGATACCCTCTCCACCCAGGTCGATAGCCACCCCTTCACCTACCACCACCCTGACGATGTCACCCATGCCGCGTCCTTTCTCCAGCAGACCTTGTCTGAGGCTGTGGAGGCCCACGTCCCTACTCTCGCCATCCACCCTCACCATCCTACCTTACCCCCACAGGCCGTCCTCCTCCTCCATGAATCCCGCCGTCTCTCCCGTGCCTTCCTCTGCACGCGTGACCCGGACACACTACGACGCCACTGGCAACTCCAGCGACACATTCGTAATTTACTCGCGACTAAGAAACGCTGGGACTGGTGACAGACATGCACCTGTTTAAATGCTACCCTACCTATCAACTCGTCCAAGTTCTGGTCATCCTTCCGTCGCCTTACCGGAACTAAATCCTCCCCCTACTATCCTCTTCTCCACGATGATCAGCCCCTCCCTGACTCCCTTAGTAAGGCCAATCACTTTGCATCCTACCTCTCCGATGTTTTCTCCATCCCCGATGATCCCCAGTTCGATTACTCCCCTTTCCCAGATGTCCGCGATCGAACTGACACCTCTGTCCCTCGCCTCGTCCCTGGTTTCCAGTACTTGGACAACATTGCACACACGGAACTCAATGCCCCTATCACTACACAGGATCTCATTGCTACACTCCACACACAATGCAACACTGCTCCTGGTCACGATCGTGTCACCTACCGTCACCTTCGTGAAGCTCCTGTCTCTTTCCTCTCCTCCCCGGCCAGGCTCTACACTGTAGTCCTGTCCACCGGTTACTACTGCGACCTGTGGAAAACCTTCCATATCCTGATGTTCCTTAAACCTGGCAAACCGCCGTCCTCCATCTCCTCCTACCATCCCATCAGCCTCACCTCGGTCTTCAGCAAGGTCCTGGAAACTATCCTCACCCGCCGCATCCACCAGCACCTCCGCCAGCACCACCTCATTTCCGTTACCCAGTGTGGCTTTTGGCCGTCCTTCTGTTCCGACGATCTTCTCCTTCACCTCACTCATCTCCTTTCCGACCAGCTTAATTTCCGTCGCTCCGCCATCTTCCTCTCCCTGGACCTCGAACATGCTTATGACCGCATATGGCATTCCGGTCTCCTCTTCAAGCTCCAAACCTTCGCCCTTCCCATTAACTACGTCCGTCTGATTACCTCCCTTCTCTCCCACCATCCTTCCTAAGTCACCATCTATAACACGGACTCCTACACCTTTTTCCCCTCCGCTGGTGTGCCCCAAGGCTCTGTCCTCTCCCCCCTTCTGTACCTTTTGTATACGGCGGACATGCCGCCCCTGTCACCCCCCGTCCACCTTCTCCAGTTTGCCGATGACACCGCCTTCCTTGCCATTGCCCCCACCCTGCAGCGCTCCCAACACCTTCTCCAATCCCATCTAGACCAGTTCACCGCTTGGTGCAACCAGTGGTTGCTCAAGGTCAATCCCTCGAAAACCCAGGCGATCATTGTCGGCAAAACCACCCCTTCCTTCCGCCTCCTTGATTTCTGTCGCACCATCTATGGCCGTCCTATCGCCCTCACTCCCAGCCTTAAGTACCTTGGCGTCACCCTCGACTGTCGCCTCTCCTGGACTCCCCATCTCTGGACAATCCAAGCCAAGGCACACTTCCGACTTCATCTCCTCAAGCTCCTTTCCGGCCGTACGTGGGGTCTGGACCCCTCCACCATCCTCCACACCTATAAATGCCTCATCCGCCCTATCCTTTGTTATACCCATCCGGCCTGGATCTCCGCCCCCCCTACCTTTTATAAATCCCTACAAATCCTTGAACGCCATGCTCTCCGCCTCGCCTATCGCATCCGTCTCCCCTCCCCCACGCGGATCCTGTGTGATCTCATCCCCTTCCCCCACCTCCTCCTTTTCCTTGAAAGGATACAGATCCTGTACACCTCCCGCAAACTTGATCCTCCTCCCATCCTCTCCCACCCCCACCCGCTGCCGCGCCTGTATTCCCACGTCCCACCCGGTCTCCATCTCTCCACCCTCCTTACCCTCTCCCAAGGTGGCTTCCGCCAGCTCCCCCTCCCTGATGATGTCCTCCTCCCCTCCATCTACCCCTCCTACCAACTTTGATCCTCCCTCCCTCTTCCTGTGTCTGTTCTTTTGGGCACCCTCCCTCCCTCCTCCCTTTCTCCCCACTCCTCCCCAGGGCCTCCCCTCCCCTGTCCCTCTACTCCTCCTCCCGTCTCCTCAGCCACTGGCATCTTTGTTCTCCCCTCTCCACCCCCCCTCACCCTTCTTCCCATCTTGGCAGGTCCCCAGACTCGCACACGCTACGTGGACTTTCGCGCGCCGGAGATCATCGCCATCAGTGTCTCGTGTGTGTGACGTCGTTTTGTGTTTTTAGTGTCACGCTTCTACGTTCACTTGTGCCATCAGATTCATCAGTGTTATGAGCGCCGTGTCAACGTGTTTTCAGTGTCGTTATCGTCGAGTGTGAACGGCTCCGTGTTTTTTTTGTGTATCTGTGACCACTACTTTTTGCCCGTCACTTTTTCTTTCCTAATTCTCCGTTCTGTGTACTGCTATTGTTACCACTATGGCTGAAGAGCGGCGTAGCATGCTGCTGACAGCCTGCCTGATTGTTCAGGTATTAAAATAAAAATACAGGAAAAAAACCCTAGTCCAGTCAGTCTGGTACTCGCTCTGGACTACGCTTCTATCTCGGCGGTACTACGTTCTGGTCGTTGCTCGTTGTTGACATTCACCTGGCTCTGGTTCTGAGTGGTTTTACTGTTGGTGTTTGGTGTTGTGGTTTCCACAAGCCTTCGTTGTTTATCTCTTCCTTGTTGTGTCGGTCATAGTCGGTCGTGGTCGGTTGTTGTCAGTTGTCGTTGGTCTGTCGCCCGACTCGTCCTGTGTTTACCCGGTGGTGCGTGCTCCACCGCCGGCGGCTTCTCCGCCTGGCGGCTCCGATCCGCAGCCCAAGGTGTTCCCGCTGTTGGTTTTGGTTACAACAGTTTCTACATAATTTAGGTTTCGGATCTCAATGCTACCACTGGTAGATTTTCAGACTCCGTAATGAGGATGCTATCCACGATGAAAATGTGTACGGAGAAAGTTTAAGTTTTTCAAGCCTTGAACTATTAATTAATGAATTAAAAACTGTTTCAGAAGAGCTGAATTTACCTTTGAGACATATTTACAGCGCACATGAAACTTCCTTGTGTTGGCGCGCTGCGCCCGACAAAACACTGGCCAACACAACAGGCAGTAGGGCTCTAAAATACATTGCGACGTACCCCATACACATGTATTTTATGGGGTGCGTCATCTAAAACTTGCACCGCAAATACTGCAGAAATCGAAAGTGCTATTGATGTACGGTTTTCGTAAAATGGGTTGGTAGCCAATCAACAGATATTAATAATACTTACAAATGGTTCTGAGCACTATGCGACTTAACTTCTGAGGTCATCAGTCCCCTAGAACTTAGAACTACTTAAACCTAACTAACCTAAGGACATCACACACATCCATGCCCGAGGCAGGATTCGAACCTGCGACGGGAGCGGTCGTTCGGCTCCAGACTGTAGCGCCTAGAACCGCACGGCCACTCCGGCCGGACTTAATAATACTTACAAACTGTACTTACTGTGCAAACGTGCACTTTTTTAAATGAAACTATGGCTATTGACATTAACAAACTAGAAATAACGTAAAGCGGGAGGTCAGTGGTATTTGTTGCAGGATTCTAAAGCGAGTCATTTACAAGATCTCGTCTTTTGAAAAGTTCCTACACCAACACTTGTTCGTGCCATTCAGCCTGCTTAGTTTCAAGGCATGATCTTGTTATGTTTAGTTACAATGGGCTCGTGTATTCCTTGAGTGCCTTGCAACTTGCTATGCAATTCGTGTTTGACAATCCAAGAAGTAGGTCGTGAGTGGATGATGCGATTTACCAATGCAGAAAAAAAGCGAGATGCTTACGATGTACGGACAGTACAGGAAGAAGGCAGTTCGTTCTTGTACTGTGTATCCGGAAGACTTCCCAATAGACGTCAAGGACTTCGGCAGTTATTTATCAACCTCTTCAACCAGTTATGTGAAAGTGGTAGTGTAACACCTAGGCAACAAAAAGAAAAGGTAACAAGTGACGGCAGGAGAGGGAGAAATTTATGCTCTTGCTGGTGTTGCAGTTGGTGTGCTCATTAGCTCCCGTGCAATCGCACGAGGAAGCGACGTGAGTCGGGCAAGTGCCTTACGCACTCTCCGGGGACATACGTTCCATCCTCATCACATCTATCTCCATCAAGAGTTGCACGGAAACGATTGTGAGGAAACTGCTAACATCTGCGCGTGGGCGTTAAGACAGGCTACTCCAGATGTACCATGTATCGTATTTAGTGCTGAAGCCAGATTTATCCATCATTGTCAGGTAAACAGCCGAAACATGCACTATTGGTCTGTTGAAAATTCCCACTGCCTTCGTTAGGTGGAATGTGAGCGTACATCGAGTGTAAACGTGTGGTGTGGGATAGTGGACCATCAGCTCATAGGCCCTTGTTTCATAGGCGGAACACTGAAGGTGCTCAAGTATCGCAGCCTCCTATCAGACCATCTTCCACGGATGTTAGAAGACGTTCCTGTGCAGACTAGGACGAACCTGGAGTACGAACTTGATGGCTGTCCAGCCTATAGTGCACGTCGTACAACACCATACTTTCACGAATTAATTGTGGATGAAGATAGCTTGTACCTTGACAGCCCGTTTCCCGGATTTGATGCCTGTTAACTTTTTCTGTGCGGAAAGCTGAAATATGCCGTCTACAAAGACAAAGCAAGGACACCTGATGATATGCAACGACGTATTGCGTCAGCCTGCTTGGACATCTCCACTGAAATGCTGGCAGCACGTGTGCAGCAGACTGAAAGCGTGTACTGCCGCTGCCGGTGGGCATTATGAACACAAACTGTGATGGCCAACTGTCTCGTTACTGGTCTGAATCCACATAGCTACTGCATGTACTTTTGTAGTTCTTCAGTGTGTGCTACCACAGGTATTGTACAATTGTCAGTGTCGGACCGTTTCAAATGTGGTATCTCGTAAAAGACTCGCACCAAAATCCTGCAACAAACATCACTGACACTCTACTTTACCCTTATTTCAGTTTGTTAATATCACTCAGCATTGTTAGATTTAGAAAGATATGGAAAGCTCTAGAACTTAAGACAGATATAAAACCATTTTCCCTGTTAGTCACGTGACGTTGACAGGCAGGAAGAAAGCGGGAGTCAAAAGTGAGGAGTAGCTGCAATTAGCGATCGTGCTACATTACACCTCCTTTTCTCTCTGTCTCTGTTTCTCGATTGTTGTTCCCCATTCGGTCAGTCATAGTTATTAAAACTATTTAATCGGATGAGGATGCAAAAGTTTGTTTACAGAATAGGAAATATTTGGTTTATTCTTGGAATTCTTCAGTCTCCGCAAGAATTCGGACGAAACCAGGATTCAGAAAACTTTAGCAGGTGACACACATAGCAAATCGCTTCACATCCATAATTCAGCTATACAGTGAATGCAACTTGAATGACTGAACTGAACATCATCTCGATAATACTGCAGTTTTATCCCTGACATTGTGAAACGTAAAACACCCGCCAGGGTAGCCGAGAGCGACGGATTAACTACGAGGGACGGTACGTCGGCCAGCCTGGATGTGGTTTTTAGGCGCTTTTCCACATCCCGCTTGGTGAATACTGGGCTGCTCCCCACGTTCTGCCTCAGTTACATTGTTCGCAGACATTTCAAAACGTTCGCACTATTTCATGGCTTACACTAGATGCAGACAGCTGGGGTACACAAACTCTGTCCCAGGGGGTTTGGGGTGGCAACAGGAAAGGCATCCAGCCACGCTCTGCAACTAACACTGCCAAATCCATAGTAGCACAGCCGACCCCACGTTGAAGTGGGATGAGGTTCACAAGAAATGATGATGATTCTGAAACGTGTACCTTGACTGGCTCCTGTTTCCTGAAGATTTTCCTCGTTGAGGGGATTTGCAGACTACGAGGAATGAGAGAATGAATAGCGAGATGGATGAATGATCCAGATATTACACCCAGCATGAGGTCGATAGAGTCTAATTATTAATAGCTGCATAATCATAAACAGTTCAAGTCTAGAAAGAATAAACTTAAGAAAAGTGCCAAAAATAGTAGGTAACTGCTATATATGAAGATATACACTGTAGAGCCAAAGAAAATGGTACACCTGGCTAATATCGCATAGGGCCAATGCAAGCACGCAGAAGTCCCACAACACGACATGGCATGGACTCGACTAATGTCGTAGTGCTGCAGAAAACTGACACCATGTATCCTGCACTGCTGAACATAAATCCGTAACACTACCAGGGGGTGGAGATTTCTTCTGAACAGCACATTGCAAAGCATCCCAGATACGCTCAATAATGTTGATGTCTGGGGAGTCTGGTGGCCAGCGGAAGTACTTAAAATCAGAAAAGTGTTCCTGGAGCCACTCTGTAGCAATTCTGGACGTGTTTGGCGCCGCATTGTCCTGCTGGAATTGACCAAGTCCGTCCGAATGCACAATGGACATGAGTTGATGCAGGTGACCAGACAGGACCATTATGTATGTTTCACCTGCCAGAGTCGTATTCCGACTTATCAGAGGTCTCATATTACTCCAACTGCACATGCCCCACACCATTACAGAGCCTCCACCAGCTTGAACAGTCCCCTACTGACATTCAGGTCCCAAGGATTCATGAGGTTTTCTCCGTAGCCGCACATGTTCATCCACTCGATACAAATCGAAACGGGACTCGTCCGACCAGGCAAAATGTTTCCAGTCAACAGTCCAATGTCGGTGTCGACAGACCCAGGCGAGGCGTAAAGCTTTGTGTCGTGCAGTCATCAAGAGTACATGAGTGGGTCTTCAGCTCCGAAAGCCCATATCGATGATGTTTCCTTGAATGGTTCGCACGCTGACACTTGTTGACAGTCCAGCATTGAAATCTGTAGCTATTTGAGGAAGGTTGCACTTCTGTCACACTGAACGATTCTCTTCAGTCGTCGTTGGTCTCGTTCTTGCAGGATCTTTCTCCGGTTGCAGCGATGTGTGTAATTTGGCGTTTTACCAGATTCCTGATATTCATGGTATGACCGTGAAATGGTCGTAAGGGAAAATCTATGCTGGTCATAAGGGAAAATCTGAACTTCATCGCTTTTTCGGAGATCCTGTGTCCCATAACTCGTGTGCCGACTACAACACCACATTCAGTTAAATCTTGATAACTTGCCACTTTAGCAGCAGTAACCGATTTATCAAATACGCCAGACACTTGTTGTCTTATATAGCCGTTGCCGACTGCAGCGCTGTATCCTGTGTGTTTACATATCTATGTATTTGGATGTGCATGCCTATACCAGTTTCTTTGGTGCTTCGGTGTATGATCATCATACCTAGATGTTGTGCTGAAGAATTTTGTAATTTTATCTCTGGGGTGCTGCGTGATGTTGCGAAACTGTCGATTTAAAAAAGAATGGGTGGTGTCGATGTCTACAGATGATATTTTTTCGAATGTGATTAAATTTCATGCTGTTTCGTCTCTCTTCTAGCGCAGGGAACTCCACATTACACTTCTGACCGCTGCATTGGGGTACGCGAAGACAAGCTGCTCTGCTGCATAAATCTACTGTGCTCTTAGTATCTCCTACAGTTTTTCACAGAAGCAGTCTTTGTATGGATAACAGGTGTAATATATAGCTGATTCACTTTTGCTGGTACGGGTGGAGGAGGCATATTCTTATTGTGTCCTTGCGACAGATGTCGATCAACTACCTCAGTGACACGTTCGTCTTGTGCTGGCAATTGAACGTGTGCTGTTGAATTCCATGGGTCCTTTTCTACAGTTGTATAGAGTTGTGTTTGAGGAAGTGGGAGAAATGGTATTATCAACTCTGTTTTGGCAGTGTAGTTCTAGATTTTCTTCCTGTCTCCATTGTAGGATGGTATCAAAACCACCACGGGACGAAACAATCGCAAAAACTTACCACATATATCGTGACAAATAAACTTCATAAATTATATAGCGGTTGCCAAGACCACGGTTTTTCAGTTCACATTGGCAATGTATCGCCAGAATAGTCTAATCCTGTAGCTCATTAGAATCACAATAATTTCTACAAAGGTGTGAGACTTCTCAGTATGTTCCTACTTCGAGTAATGGCTTATACCTCCTCACCAGTAGGAGACGAACAGGGGTGCTGGTGCAATTTGTTACTGCGAGTTGCCTACATCAGGGGCAGGTATGTACTCAGGGGCAAACCTATTGTTGTCCTTTGATTGACAGTAACTTAACCTACTGCGCTGCTACAAGGATCCTTCCTTTTGATTGACAGGCACTTAACCTATTGTCCCCCACCCCCTCCCACTCCCCTCCACCACAGAAAACCTCCAACCCACCCCCTCCCCCTCGCTGCAAAAGCTGCACTCACAGGTTTGATTTATTGGAATAACCCCTCTCACTCTTATCAGTTTGACTGACTACATAATTAAATTGATCAATTAATTAACTCTCCCCCTCTGGTAAACACCCCTCCCCTCCCACCCTCCCTCCCAGCATTTGGCGGATAAAAAAACTCAGTTGATCAGTCAATTGGAGGGAAAGCGATTGCTGTGTATTGAATATTGTTTTAACAATTTAGACAATGTGTCGAATATTGTTTATTTAAACAATTTAACAGATTCAAGGCAGTGTATGGAATACATGGAAATTGGTGGAGAGGAAATTCAAGGGTATGTAGTTTACTTATAAAAAATTTAGTTTGTTGGGCTGGATTTCTCTAGCTCATGATTCTCTGCTGTTTGGAAACATGTAGCTCTTGTAAGAAGAAATTACATGGGGGAAACATGTTGCATAACTAAATGTTCAGCACTGTACTGTGTGTGTCTTAAGCTAATACTGTAGAACAAAAGGAAACTGGTGCTTTTCATTTATAATTTTAATGTTCAACCCTTTGTCAGCACTTAACCTATTGTTCTGTTAAGAGGTTTTCCACCTCACCCCCAGTTCCTTAAACTATTGTACCGCCTTCGATATCAAATCAAGTAATTACTTATGTTCTCCCACCATTTTCTGGTACACTTTACGAAATTCATTTGCTTTTGAACGCCATTTGTGGCGCATTCTTCTTCGTCTCCCAACCCCGTAAACTATCGTACTGTGTTTTACATAAAAATTATGCAAATTAACTTACTGATCTGGAACGAACCTGTTTTTTGCACCATGTCACCCACTCACAGACACCATCCCCTTAACTACTGTACCGCTAACACCACGTTGATATAAATAATGTATCCAGATTAATTAAATCGATATTCTTGACATGTGTGGGGTAGTTTATCTTAATTCGCAGCATGCTATTTGTCAGTGAAATCGCTGGAATATAGTTTAAACAAAAGATCGCTAATAAAAAGCACATTCCGCCACCTGATGCCCAACACCACCGTGTGCACCGGCAGCCCCCACAAAGTGACGATGCGGCTGTCAGCTGCCAAGCGATGCTCAGGTGTCCGTACGGGTCCTGGAAGCACGAGGCGGCAGCATCGCTTTCATACTTGACACATGAGACATTCCTGAGACTGTTCATGATGTCATTCAATTCGAGTATAATTTATTTAAATTCGTTGAAAATGTTGAAACTTGCTGAAATTTGTTTAAATTTATTATATACCTTTGGCATTAGTGGTTTAGTACAGTGTTAGCACCATGGGAGGCTGAGATACAGTGTGCTAGTTGAGCAGTCGGTCTTCAATTAGCGAGATGTAGGTGCCAGACAGGGGGGGAAGAGTTTTAATAGCTATATTACAAGCACTCATTCAGCCAAGGGGTGCATGCACAGCTCACTGAACGGAGAATGGAACCGAATATTATTGATTGTACATAAGAAGAGGAACAATATGGTTCTGCAAATAAATGCTTTGCATGCAAGATGCATTACAAAAAATGGTTCAAATGGCTCTGAGCACTATGGGACTCAACTTCTGAGGTCATTAGTCCCCTAGAACTTAGAACTACTTAAACCTAACTAACCTAAGGACATCACACACATCCACGCCCGAGGCAGGATTCGAACCTGCGACTGTAGCGGTCTCGCGGTTCCAGACTGCAGCGCCTAGAACCGCACGGCCACTTCGGCCGGCCGATGCATTACACAACACATGGAAACATCTGTCTCAGCTGGAATAGTCTGTCATTTCTGAAACCTACATATATTTTCCCACCACACAAGAGACTATTGCCTTCGATCCACCAGACCAAAGAACTGACCTAGTTTACAAGTTCACCGCTAAAAGGGCATCGCAATACGTCACGTGATCATGCAGTTCAGTCCATAGGAGCACAGTATCATGATGATGTCGTAGGTTTTTCTCAGCTGCACGTCTGCCCGAGCTTCCTCATTCTCCCCCTCCCCTCCCCCGGCGGTGTGGAGGGGAAACGGGAAAACTGGTGGGAAATGGAATCAGCCCCCTTCTGGGGTGCTGAAGAGACGAATGAGAGTACTTTATTTATTTCTTGAACAATTTATTTAGGGACGGATTTCACCTAGTTTATTTATTACGGTGATACAAAACACTCAACCTGCCGGTGGTCTGGAGGGGGAAAATTGATGTGAAAGGGAATCAGCCTGTTCTGGGCTGCTGGAGAGAGCAAGGAGTGTACTTTATTTATTTTTGGAACAATTTATTTAGCGATGGAATTCACCCAGTTTATTTACTACGCTGATGCAAAAACACTGACACTGATGTGCTTGGGGGTCACAATATACAGTTTACAGATCTGGAAACTACTCGTAAAATATTGCATTACGCTGATGTGCAGAGTCGCTAACAGCTCGTAAATTACCGAAATAATCCAGTACACAGCATACATACGTGACAACTACTTGTAGATCACTGAAATAATGCATGCGAACATGTTCACAACGCTTAAACACTCGAAAATGATTCAGTGCACAAACATTCAGTGCACTTAAAAAACGCAACTTGTCAGCAACTCGAACCCTGATACTACAGGATGGAAAGCCTAAGTGCACCCCCCTAACACATGGAAACTGTGGGAGAGGAAATTTAGATTAGTGTACTTTACTTATTTTGCTTGGGAAGCTGACAGAAATATCGATCCTAATTACGTAATTAATCACAAAGATCGGACTTAATTACATAACTATATGCATAGCGCTTCTCAAGTACGGCAATACTCCACAAAAGCTGACAATACTGTACAACTGGTGTTACCCTGCTGGTAAAGAAAATCTCCCAATACCACGCGAAACCAGTGACAGAAACACTCAGACTCCACCTTACAGCCGGCCGGAGTGGATGAGCGGTTCTAGGCACTACAGTCTGGAACCGCGCGACCGCTACAGTCGCAGGTTCGAATCCTGCCTCGGGCATGGATGTGTGTGATGTCCTTAGGTTAGTTAGGTTTAAGCAGTTCTAAGTTCTAGGGGACTGATGACCTCAGAAGTTAAGTCCCATAGTGCTCAGAGCCATTTGAACCATTTGGAAACCGGTATTTCCAAATTTCTCACGCCGAAGCCGCTAGATATTTCTCCAGTATTTGTAACGTATTATGTTCGGTGACATATCCACTGCGCTATAGGCGATGGTTGATTGAGAAGGATCACAAACAGTAGATGGTGTGCTCATTGAGGTCGTAAGAAATTTTCAGTAGATTTACAGATCTCTAGTGTTACGCCATCTTCTAGAAATGCTGCCTGGGATTTGCTATCAAGTCTCCCCATTCAAGCACATATCTGCGTTGGATCCTATGAAGAAGTCCCTTAATGATTACAGCCATTAGTGAATCGTATTTCTAGCACTCTCATATCTCGGAACGAGTCACCTTACTCGAACCTATCTGCTACAGTAAAATTTCAACCTCGTTTTAGGTAGTCCCTATGCATCTTGCAACTGCTGCCATTTCTGCAGCTTTACGCTTGTAATCAGAACTGAGTAGGAGTCGGAGGAAACTATATCTTCCACCTTCTGCAATCGGTGTAAAAAGAGGCTAAGCTGCGTTACTGCTACAGGACTGTGTTTTTACCATTCTATGGAAAAGGGAACTGAGAGAAGGACGAGGATTTTTCCTACTGCGCTAGGGGTCATCCCCAAACTACATACAAGTGTTACAGATCCACCTTCCTCAGGGCCCATTCGCATCTATCGCCCCAACATGCTATCTTCTTTGTTATCTACCATCCAACAGAGAAAAATTACGAACTATAAAGGCTCCACTAACTTCATCCGACAGAGGACTCGATAAGAATTTTACCCCATCTCTCTTCTCCCATACACCGAAAACGAATACTACATGCGTGCCGGCATCGAGCACATGTGACGATACTATTAAATATGCAGGTACTGACCAAGTGCACGTAAATTTTTAAAGTTTCAGCATCTGTACTGTAGGAGGGTGATCGTACACCCCGGACTATACTGTAAGTCACACGAGACACTCCCTTTGACCCTGTGCTGTTGTTTGGAATTTTCTTTTTTCAGCTGTAACACGTTTCACTGCTGCTGCCGTAACACACCACACACACTGGATGATTTTAAATAAAAGTCAGTTAAAACATAGGAAACTGGAAGAGCTTTGCCACGCTACGGACAGTTTCAGAACTACTGTCCGAAGGTGACTGACGAGCTTTACATTTAAAATCATCTGTCACAGTGACTGAAACAAGCCTTATCAGTCAGTCACTATGTGGTAACCAACAGCGTACTAGTGGAAGGATGGGACAAAAAAGACACTGTCTATGTACTGAAATAATAAGTATCACAGTTGATAGTGCGAACAATTTCAGCAATTTTACAGTAATTTCAACACCGACGAATGATGCGACAGCATGCTTTTCAATTTCAGTATCGTAGCTAAACAATCAACCCCTTCCCCACTTTGCTAATATCATTGTGAATGTAGATACATGACTGTGAACTAAGTCCATTCATTGATAACTCTCGAACACATACATCGTCAAAGTATACCAGACAGCACTCTACATATTTCTGACACCTCGAGCATAGTGCTTAATTTACGATCAATCACTAGGCTGATGGGGGTCACAGAGCATTCTCAGGGTCGTAGGATAAAATTAGACACCGAAAGACCCCTCTCACACTGTTTTTGACCAACCCACCCAGCAGCACCACTATTAATTTAATCTGCAACCTCCCAGAAGTAGACCGCTACATTCCACGTCTCGTGAATGAATGGACCTTGCCGAGTCCTCCCCAATCGAAGTGCACAAGATTTCTCGAGATACGCCCAGGTCGAGGAGGTT
Organism: Schistocerca serialis cubense; assembly: GCF_023864345.2. Classification (NCBI taxonomy): domain Eukaryota; kingdom Metazoa; phylum Arthropoda; class Insecta; order Orthoptera; family Acrididae; genus Schistocerca; species Schistocerca serialis. The sequence continues at coordinate 46,434,737 of NC_064645.1, forward strand.
AGCACTTCTTATCGTTGTGTAGTAACAGATTTGAAAGTGTTGTAATGTTATAGCAGACAGTTAAGAAGAACTACAAACGGGTGATTTTTATGTGTGATGGAGCTACAGACGGAGTTCGAAGCATTTTTTCGTTAATCAACCAAGCTATCAATTTTAAAGTATTATTCCAGAGTCTAGAATCAGTACCTGGAAGGTATTGATAGGAGAGAACATAATCATACGCACACTTAAGGCTACTTAAAACGGGCTATTTGTTAGATCGCTTAATTTTCTGACCTATCAGTCATACGGAATTCAGCCCTGTTAATATTCCAATGCAAGAAATATATTTCAAGCGCATGACATACATCCTTCTTCCCGGTTTCTCTACGATAAACTATGTGATCAGATCGTAAAACTAAAAAACTACTTCCTTAAAATATCTGCTATGTTTGATACCAGCACAGTATACCTTTCCAGAGATGTATAGATTCCACTGTTCACATCCGATCACGGTTCAGAAATTATACTCTACCCACATCAGTCCTATATAAAATGACCGTTAGCAATGGAGAATACTTCTTCCAAGGAAACAGATAAACGCATAGCAGCAGTTTCTGACATGTGAAATTAAAAGTCATTCCGCCACTAACTCTGTAAACAGCACACCTGTCTAGCAAATGAATACACGGGGATTGCAGTGCCACACAAACACCTATCGCTAACTTAGAATCATCATAGTTATGAAGCTGAAGTCTCGATTTTACACCCAAGATGCGACAGAGGGACGGAGTACATCACATAAATCATAGTTTGTTTAGAGGACTGTGTCACGTTTCATTACACATGAGATGGAAGTCCTCTGTTGACCGACAGGTTTGCCATTAACGATTGCAAGTACACAGTGCTCTAAGTCACATACAGAACACGTGGTTGTATACGAGTCGATTGCAGGCTATGTCACGCGACTGATGTATCCTGACAAAACAGCGGTAAAATTGACATGCAGCAACTTCTCCGTTTCTAGAATGCATCATGATCCTACTATTAAATCGTACCTCATTACAGCTCCATCTCAATCGATCACCCTATCCATTCTCTGTTATCCTTTAACGCAGATGCATGTAAGTTTAGAGGCGGATGGTTCTCTGTCTGCCTGAAAAGCGTCAAATACAGTTGTCAACTCGTGTGTATCACTGGTACCTCAATAGACATACAGTATAATGCTGCCTAGACGGAAAAATGTAACTGCTCCTCTGGTTCCTTTAGCTTCTATGTCGACGTTTTCTCGGATTCCTCTTGCTGTCGCATGCTGGCTCCCATGTACAAATTCTTCTGCGCCAACCAGAAGATACGCAAGAACAAGGGTTGCAACTTTAATAGTGGCAACTATTGATTTACAGCTCAAGGTAGATACGTGTTTGAAAGTTTTAGTGACCTTCACAGTAGTCACCATCATTGTTTATAACCCCGTTGCCAGTGACGTAGAAGATGTAGGATACTCTTAGCAGTGCCAGTTGTGTTGACAGTTCAAGTGGCACGGGTCTATTGCCTGAAGAATTTGTAGCAGTTATGAAGCGAATGCCGTGAAGTGTTTCCTTCAGTTTAGAAATAGAGATGAACTCACGAGGGCTTAAGTCATGGAGTGCAGTAGGCGGTATAGCGCTTAGCAGCCGCATATGTCAGACAAATCAGTAACAGCTTGCACAGTACATGCTTCAGCATTGTCCTTCAAACTGATGGTCAGGTCCTGCAGATAGTGTCATCACTTCTGTCTCTATGCTGTTCATTTTTGGAACACAACCTACGGCCAGCTTAGGGACGGAAGTGACGACACTTGCTGCAGGACCTGACCATCATTTCGCAGGACAATGCTCATGCACGTACAGTGTAAGCAGTTAATGATTTGTTTGACTGATGGGGCTGCTAAATGCTGTACCACCTACTGCACTCCCCTGACTTAAGCCCTCGTCAGTTCAACTCTATTTCTAAACTGAAGGAAACACTTCACAGCATTTGCTTCAGAACTGCCACAAATTCGTCGGGCAGTAGACTGCGCCATTCGAACTGACATCATAACTTGCACTTCTAAGAGTATCCTACGACTTCCACATCGCTGGCAATGGGTTATATACAATGCTGGTGACTACTCTGAAGGTCAGTAAAACTTTGAAACACATATCTATTTTGTGCGAGCTGTAAATAAATAGTTGCCACTACTAAAGTTCCATCCCTCGTACTTTCTTATTTTCCCTGCATTTCGGTGTGAATTCGCTCAATTTATACCTATTCCCCTCGTCATTTTTCGCAATTCTATCGATTTTATATCAGATTTATCCATGCGATCTTGACGTAACCTCTCCTTCCGTGTTTGGAATTGCTTGTAAATGTAGTACAGCTGCCAACACCTAGCCCAAATGCACTGATCGGGAGGCTTAATGTAGCACTGTACTCAATTGTATCCAGTCGTCTCCACATTTCGAGAGCGTTTACTCTGTTTTCTGTATGTGTATATGCATGTGTCGCAGACAACTCCCAGGACCCAGCCCCCCCGCTGGTGGACCAAACTTCGAACATAGAACCCATGTTCGGACATAACGTGGATTGGTGCACCTGCAAGCCCTATCGCACATGCAACGTGTGGTGGGTCAGCCTCCGAACATCTGTCTGGGTATAAATACATAGTGCGCAGCAGATTCACACTCAAACACTAAATCGGATTTGGTATATTGTGGATCTGCATCCCAACACTGCTCCGTACGTCGCGCGTGGGGGATCAGACTTCAAACCCTATGCCGTGCATGGCATGTTGTGGATCAGCATCCCAACATCGCTCCGGATATAACATGCAGTGGATACACACCCGAACACTAACTCGGGTCTACTGCAGGTCCAGAGAGCCATCCTCAACACTTGCATATACACAGACCTCCCTGAAACACAGCAGACGTTCTCCAAATGTGGAGGCGACCGATTACAAGTGAGTACAGTGCTATACTATGCATTCCAATCAGTGCATTTAAGCTAGGTGGCGGCAGCTGTACTACATATACAAGCAATTTTAGAACACAGAACGAGAGGTTATGTCATGATTGCACAGATAAAACTGACATAAAATCGATAGAATTATGAATAATGATGGGGGAATATATTTAAATTAGGGAATACACACCAAAATGTGGGGAAATTGAGGAAGTAGTTGCGTATCTTCTGGTTGGCATAGAACAATTTCTACATGGGAGCCAGTATGCGACAGCAAGAGGAATCCGAGAAAATGTCGACATGGAAGTGAAGGGAACCAGGGAAGCAGTCACTTCCTTTCCATTGAGGCTGCATTATGCTGTATACCTATTGCGGTACCAGTGATACACACGAGTTGACTACTGTATTTGACGCTTTTCAGGCAGACAGAGAACCATCCGCCTCTAAACTTATATGCATCTGCGTTAAACGATAACAGAGAGTGGATGGGGTGATCGATTGAGATGGAGCTGTAATGAGGTACGATTTAATGGTTGACTGATGGTGCATTCTAGATAGGTCAATTTTCCCGTTGTTTTGTCACGATGCATCAGTCGCATGACATAGACTGTGTTCGACTCGAATGCAACCTGTGTTCTGTATGTCATTTAGACTACTTGTGATCGTTAACGGCAAACCTGTCGGTCATCAGAGGACTTCCATCTCATGTGTGATGAAATGTGACACAGTCCTCTAAATAAACTATGATTTATGTGATGTTCTCCATCGTAAAATCGAGACTTCAGCTTCATAACTAAGATGATTCTAAGTTAGCGATAAGTGTTCGTGTGGCAATGCTATCCCTGTGTATACATTTGCCTGTCAGGTGTGCTGTTTACAGAGTTGAATGACTTACAATTTCGCATGTTGGATGCTGCTGCTATGCGTTTATCTGTTTCCTTGTAAGAGGTATTCTCCATTACTAACGATCACTTTATATAGGACTGATGTGGGCAGAGTATAATTTCTGAACCGTGATTGAATGTGAACAGTGGGAGCTAAACATCTCTGGAAAACTACATTGTGCTCGTATCACAAAGAACCAATGTTTTAAGGAAGTAGTTTTTTCGTTTTACAGTTCGATAACACAGCTTATCGTAGAGAAACCAGGAAGAAGGATGTATGTCATGCGCTTGAAATATATTTCTTACATTGGAATATTAAAAGCGTTGCATTCCATACTACTGATAGCTCATAAACTTCTAACGATCTAACGTTATAGCCCGTTTTAAGTGCAGAACGTTGTAGCCTTAGGAGTGCGTGTGTTGATGTTCTCTCTTATCAATACCTTCCAGATACTGATTCTAGAGTCTGGAATAATACTTTAAAATTGAAAGCTTGGTTGATTTACGTAAAAAATGTTTCGAAATCCGTCCGTCTGTGGCTCCACCACTCATAAAAATCACCCATTTGCAGTTCTTCTTAACTGTCTGCTATAACATTACAACAATTTCAAATTTATTACTACATATCGACAAAGAGTGCTAACCTCCTCGACATGAACGCATCTTGAGAAATCTTGTGCACTTGGATGAGGGAGGACCCATCAAGCTCCATGCATTTACGAGACGTGAAATGTAGCGGTCTACTTCTGCGAGGTTGTAGATTAAATTAATTGTGGTGCTGCTGGGTGGGTTGGTCAAAAACAGTGTGAGAGGGGTCTTTCGGTCTCTAATTATACCCTACGACCCTGAGAATGCTCTGTGACTCCGATCAGCATAGAGATAGATCGTAAATTAAGCAGTATGGTCAAGGTGTCAGAAATATGTAGAGTGCTGTCTGGTATACTTTGACGATGTATGTGTTCGAGAATTAACAATGAATGGACATACTGCACAGTCATCTATCTACATTCACAATGATACTCGCAAAGTGGGGAAGGGGATGTGTAGCTATGATATTGAAATTGGGAAACGTGCTGTCTCATCATTCGTCGGTGTTGAAATTACTGTGAAATTGCTAAAACTGTTCGCACTATCAACTGTGATGCTTATTATTTCAGTATATAGATAGTGTCTTTTCTGTCCCATTCGTCCTTTAGTACGCTGTTGGTTACCATGTAATGATTGACTGACAACGCTTGTTTGAGTTGGAGAAAGAGTTTTGGTGGAGGGATAACACCTTCTGGGAATGGCTAGCACGGAAACAGTGATCGCATGCATGACTGCAATATGGGGAATGAGTCGAAATGGGACGCAGAGCCGTCAGCTATTCTGTCACTGTGACAGATGAGTTCAAACGTAGAGTTAGTCAATCACTTTCGGACTGTAGTTTGGTAACTCTCCACAGGCGGCAAAACTCTTCCAGTTGCCTTATGTTGTAACTGATTTTTATTTAAAATTATCCAGTGTGTGCGGTGTGTTATGGTAGCAGCGATAACAAAGTGATTTACACCACGTAACGTCTAGTTTTCTGCGAGAGGCCATGGATCAGAACGTCTTAATGGAAGTTTGGAACCTTGCACAGACCTCGAAGTCATGGTGGAAAAACAAAATATATGGCGATGTACAAGGTGTACTGCAGCAGAAAAAAGAATGTTTCAAACAACGAGACAGGGTCACAGGAAGCGTCTCTTGCGACTTACAATATAGTCTGGGGTATATGATCACCCTCCTACAGTACTGGTGATGAAACTTTAAACTGGTCTATTAAGTTGATCAATACCTGCATATTTAATAGCATCGTCACATGTGATCGATGCTGGCATGCATTCGGCATTTGTTTTCGATGTATTGCAGAACAGAGATGCGGTAAAATTGTTATCGAGTTCTCCATCAGATGAAGTTAGTGGAGCTTTTATAGTTCGTAGTTTTTCTCTGTAGGATGATAGAGAATGACGACGATAACGTGTTGGGGTGATAGATATGAATGGGCCCTGAGGGACGCGGATCTGTAGTACCTGTATGTAGTTTGGGGACGCACCACAGTGCAGTAGCAAAAATCCTAGTCCTTCTCCAAGTTCCTGTTTGCATCGAATGGTCAAAAAACAGTCCTGTCACAGTAATGCAGCTTAGCCTGTTTCTACAAGGGTTGCAGAAGGTGGAACATATAGTTTTCTCCGACTCCTACTCATTTCCGACTTAAATTGTAACGTAAAGCTGCACAAATGGCAGCAGTTGCAAGATGCATAAAGACTACCTAAGACGAGGTTGGAATTTTACTGTAGCAGATAGGTTCGAGAAAGGTGATTCGTTTCTAGATATGAGAGTGCCAGAAATATAATTCACTAGTGGCTGTAATCATTAAAGGACTTCTCCATAGGACCCAACACAGGATTGTGCTTGACTGGGGAGGCTTGATTCAAAATCCCAGGCATCATTTCTAGCGGATAGCGTACCACTAGAGATCTGAAAAGCTAGTGTTCATTTCTTACGACCTCAATCAGCACACCAACTACTGTTTATGATCCCTCTCAATCAACCATCGCCTATAGCCCAATTGATATATCACTGAACATCTGACGTGACATCGACACAGAGTGCGTTACAAATACTGGAGAAATATCTAGCGGCGACGGCGTGAGGGAGTTGGAAATCCACGTTCCTTATCCGAATCACATTCTAAATTGGGTAATTTTATTGTGAGGTGCACTGTTGGCTATGTGTAACTGCACTGCTGGTCTGGTAGTATATTCTCCAGCAATCACCGTCTAAATTCAGTGTTACGATATTTGTCCAGATAAAAAGCCACCTCATTCTGAGGTAATATCGTACCTCGATTTATAAAGCCAGTATAGCTTTTAACATCCGACTGATCCTCACCTGTGGCCAGCCCAGTTACTGCTCGCACTGAGGCTGACCCATCACCTGTGGTCGAGTGGGAGGTCGCCCCGGGGCGAAGCAGGCGGAGAAAGACTTCCCAGGCGGCCGCACGTAAGGCCTCCCTGGTTTGTCTGACAAACAGGTTCCAGGTGCTGTCTGTGGCTGACACTGTCGCTGAGCCAGATGCTGTCGCCTGTCCTGTTTCAGAGGAAATCACTCAGCTTGCAAGATCCGGGCAATCCCAGAGGGTGGGACTATTGGTAGTTGGTAGCTGGTAGCTCCAACGTTAGGCGCTTTAAGGGGCCCCTTAGGGACTTCGCTGACAAGAAGGGTAGGAAAACCAATGTGCACTCCGTGTGCATACTGGGTGGAGTCATTCTAGATGTGAAAAAGGGCCCTCCCGGATGCCATGAAGAGCACAGGGTGCAGCCAACTGCAGGTGGTGGCTCATGTTGGTACCAATGATGTGTGTCACTTTGGATCAGAAAAGATTCTCTCTGGTTTCCAGCGGCTAACAGAAGTGATAAAGGCTGCCAGCCTTGCTTGCAAGATGAAAGCAGAGCTGACCATTTGCATTATAGTCGACAGGACCGATTGAGGACCTCTGGTACAGAGCCGAGTGGAGGATCTCAATCAGAGGCTCAGACGGTGTAGGCTACAGATTCCTCGACTTACGCCAAAGGCTGGTTGGGTTTCGGATTCCGCTGAATAGGTCAGGTGTCCACAATACGCAGGAGGCGGCTACACGGTTAGCAGGGGCTGTGTGGCGTGGACAGGGCGGTTTTTTAGGTTAGAGGGTCTCGGGAAAACACAAGATGGGCTTCAGTCACAAAGGGTGCAGGCCGAACACAGGAAGAACGTAGATACCATGGGTATAACGGTTGTAAATTGTCGTAGCTGTGTTGGGAAAGCACCAGAGCTCCAAGCGGTAATAGAAAGCACTGATGCTCAAATCGTTATAGGCACTGAAAGCTGACTGAAGCTCGGCGGAAATTTTTGAGAAGAACCTAACAGTGTTCCCAAAGGATAGGCTAAACACGATATCTGAATGGTGCGAAAACTGGCAGTTGAGCCTAAATGACGAAATGTGTGAGATCATCCACATTGCTAAAACGAATTCGTTAAACTTCGGCTTTACGATAAATCAGTCTAAGCCAAATGCCGTAAATTCAACAAAATACCTAGGTACTGCAGTTACAAACAACTTAAATTGGCAGGAGCACTTAGAAAATATTGTGGGGAAGGCTAACCAAAGACTGCGTTTTATTTGCAGGACACTTAGAAAACGTAACAGATCTACTAAGGGGGCTGTCTACACTACTGTCCTTCTTCTTTTAGAATACTGCTGCGCGGTATGGGGTCCTTACCAGGTAGGACAGATGGAGTACATCGAAAAAGTTCAAAGAAGGGCAGCCCGTTTTATATTATCTCGAAATATGGGAGAGAGTGTCTCATAAATGATACAGGAATTGGGCTGGACGTCATTAAAAGAAAGGCGATTTTCGTTGCAACGCAATCTTTCCACGAAATTCCAATCACCAACATTCTCCTCCGAATGCGAAAACGACTTACATAGGGAGAAACGATCATCATGATAAAATAAGGGAAATCAGAGGTCGTACGGGAAGATATAGTGTTCTTCCGCGCGCTATACGAGATTGGAATAATAGAGGATTGTGAAGATGGTTCGATGAACCCTCTGCCAGGCACTTAAATGTGATTTGCAGAGTATACATGTAGATGTAGATGTAGATGTAAAATAAATTTACGTACCATAGCGGTGATACTTCGTTGTATAAAATTGCCTCTAGAAGTTTTACAAAACATTATGTACACCTTTCTGACACTTTATGTAAAAAGTTTATTTCTTCACATAAACTGTTAAGACACTTAATATGGTTGTCTTTTTTAACATCTGACGGTTTGTGAGACGATCACGCCTCTCTTTCTAAGACACAGTGGTACCACTCGCAAGAAAAACTTATCAGACATGACCACCAACCGTTGATGTTCGGTCAGTATTATTTCGTATCGCCAGCAATCATTTATCGAAAATGTATTATACTTACTAGTAGGGGATGCGTGATAGGTTTGCCATTAGCATCAGGTTTATAAAGTATGTGTTTGTGTTCCGACATGTGCAAAGGAGATGACTATGTCCAGTCGTAAGAAAGGTATGAATTTGACGTGGAATACTGCGATAGCATAGGGAAGAATATGTCAAGTCATAAGTGTGGTAGAGATATTTATATTTCCAGAGTCATTGGCAGGGTGTGTTTCCGATACTTCGTTCATTGTCGAATGTCATTCAACTGAAACCGCAATCGTAACATTTAATTCTAAGCACAGCGATCAAATATATATGTGGCCGATTTTGTAGGATGATTCGTTCTATGCGTGGCCTTTGGCACGAATGATTCACACTTCTGGCTAACGGCAGGGGCGTTTGAATTGAGAGGGCTGTTGCAACGCAGGAATTTAGTTCACTTAACTGTGTACTCCTCTAGACGGCCGAATAGCGAACTAATACTTAGTATGTGTTAGACAGCTTTCGTGATCAAGCGGAAATTGTAGAAAGTTCAGTACGGACGTGTGTTTGTGCTGGGCCATTATTCTCTCCCATGTAAATTGTTCCGTTGACTGCTTCTTCGCATTTCACGGCTTTACTTAGTTGAGAGAAGATCGATTGTGGTTCTCAAGATACGAGAAACACCTTATTTGACTTTGTAAATTATAGTGGCGATTTGGGATCTGTTACACCACCGACATCGGTATTCATGAGTGGAAATATGGGTTTCCTCTATTTTCTTTTTCGGGTGTACACGTAAATGTCTTGGCAGGCATGATAAGTTTCTCAGTCAAACGTAAAAAATTAGACCGATTTTGCTCATAAAACAAAATGAACCTGGACACTGTCTTTTCTTGGAAAGATAACATTTATTATCGTCGTGCAGGTTTTTTTCCCCTATTGTTAATATTATCTTTATTATGGGAGTCGAGTTGATGTTAAATAATCCCTCACCGAACGGCGGGTGAGTTCTCTACAATACTGTGGCTCTCGTCTGGTCCCTGCTGGAGCGGACCTGTCTAGTCTGTGACGGCGGCGCCTCCTAGCCATTAGGGGCGGCTGCGCCACTATACTTTAGACAACCAAGATGCATTTGGGGAGAGCCGCCCCTTTACCTCCTAGTTAACTACACCTGCTTTTGTGATGCCGAGGTGCGATTGTATCAGTGTGGTCAGTGGCCAGCAGGGGCCGCGTGGCTGTAGGCGGAGTAGCTCCTTACCCGTAGTTTGAGACTGTACATGGATGAGAAAGCACGGTCAACTGCAGTCTTTTAAGGACGACAATTATCCCCAGTGCATGTGATGCATGGTGACCCGTTCAGTACGAGTACTGGTTTTCCTTGTGACAATTTCGAAGTGAAATTATAACTGTGAAGCATTATTTCCATCAGCTGTGGTAGCGTGTATTGGCTTCGGTTAGCTGGGCTGTAGGATGGTTTTTTGTAGGCGTGTGTAGTGAACTATGACGTCAAACAGCGAAAGATGCTATATGCTTGCCGGTAATACACTTTTTTTCAACTCCTTTCTGTCCAACTCCAGAATCTAGTCAGTTGAACGTATTTCCCACCAAAAAGAATAAACATTGTACCTTAGACCCCAGTCTTTTTCCCCCTAGCTTGTAGCTGGAGGGTGGATATGGTTCAAATGTCTCTGAGCACTATGGGACTTAACTTCTGAGGTCATCAGTCCCCTAGAACTTAGAACTACTTAACCTAACTAACCTAAGGACATCACACACATCCATGCCCGAGGCAGGATTCGAACCTGCGACTGTAGCGGTCGCGCGGTTCCAGACTATAGTGCCTAGAACCGCTCATCCACTCCGGCCGGCTGTAAGGTGGAGTTTGAGTGTTTCTGTCACTGGTTTCGCGCGGTATTGGGAGATTTTGTTTCCCAGCAGGATAACACCAGTTGTACAGTATTGTCCGTTTTTGCGGAGTATAGCCGTCCTTGAGAAGCGCTAGGCATATAGTTATATAATTAAGTCCGATATTTGTGATTAATTACGTAATTAGGATCGATATTTCTGTCAGCTTCCCAAGCAAAATAAGTAAAGTACACTAATCTAAATTTCCTCTCCCACAGTTTCCATGTGTTAGGGGGGTGCACTTAGGCTTTCCATGCTGTAGTATCAGGGTTCGAGTTGCTGACAAGATGCGTTTCTTATGTGCACTGAATGTTTGTGCACTGAATTATTTTCGGGTGTTTAAGCGTTGTGAGCGTGTTTGCATGCATTATTTCAGTGGTCTACAATTTGTTTGCACTTCTATATGCTGTGTACTGGATTATTTCGGTAATTTATGACTTGTTTGAAACTCTGTACACCAGGGTAATGCATTATTTACGAGTAGTTTCCAGGTCTGTAAAGTGTATATTTTAAGTGTTTTTGCTTCAGCGTAATAAATAAACAAGGTGAAATCAATCGGTGAATAAATTGTTCCAAAAATAAATGAAGTACACTCCATCCTCTCTCCAACAGCCCAGAACAGGGAGATTCCATGTTTTCCCCTGGAGATGAGGAAGCTGGGGTATACGCACAGCTGAGAAAAACACGTGACGTCACCATGTTGCTGTGCTCCTATGGACTCAACTGCATGATCACGTGACCTGTTGCGATGACCTCTAGCGGTGAACTTGCGAACTACGTCAGTTCTTTGCTCTGGTGGATCGGAGGTAATTGTCTCTTGTGTGGTGGGAACTTATATGTAGGTTTCAGAAATGACAGACTAGTCCATCAGAGACATATGTTTCCATTCATTGTGTTATGCATCTTTAATGCGAAGCATTTATTTGCAGAACCATATAGTTCCTCTTCTTATGTTCAATCATTATGCTCGGTTTCATCTTCATGCAGTCAGTTGTGCATGCACCCCTTGTCTTAATGAGTGCCTGTAATACAGCTATTAAAACTCCCCCTCTCCCCCCCCCCCCCGTCTGGCACCAACATCTCGCTAACTGAACACCGACTTCTCAACAAGCACACCATATCTCAGCCTCTTGTGGTGGTAACACCAGACTAAACCACTAATGCTGTAGGTACATACTAAATTTCAACATATTTCGACAAGTTTAAACATTTTCAACGAGTTTCAACAAATTATATTCGAATTAAATGACATCATGAACAGTCTCAGGAATTTCTCAGGTGTCAAGTACGAAAGGGATGCTGCTGCCTCATGCTTCCAGGACCTGTACGGACACCTGTGCATCGCTTGGCAGCTGACAGCCGCATCGTCACTTTGTGGAGGCTGCCAGTGCAGACGGTGGTGTTGAGCATCAGGTGGTGGGATGTGCTTTTTATTAGCGATCTTTTGTTTAAACTATATTCCAGCGATTTCACTGACAAATAGGATGCTGCGAATTAAGATAAACTACCCTGCATATGTCAAGAATATCGATTTAATTTGTGGTGTCATCGCCAGACACCACACTTGCTAGGTGGCAGCTTTAAATCGGCCGCGGTCCATTTATTACATGTCGGACCCGCGTGTCGCCACTGTGTGATTGCAGACCGAGCGCCACCACAAGGCAGGTCTCGAGATACGAACTAGCACTCGCCCCAGTTGTATGGACGACGTAGCTAGCGACTATACTGACGAAGCCTCGCTCCTTTGCCGAGCCAATAGTTAGAATAGCCTTCAGCTAAGACAATGGCTACGACCTAGCAAGGCACCATTAGTAACATTGCATGTATCTAAAGAGTCTCATTTGTATCGCCACAATCTCCAGATGTACCAAAAGGATGGATTAAAGTTAAGTATTTCAGAAGCTACGTACTTTTCTTTATAGCATTCATTACGTATCCTGTTTCAGACCTCACGCCCATCTACGTGAGCGTAGCGCGTGCTTTTCGGCTTCCTCTCATTGTGTCTAGGCTGTCTTCTCTAGACACAATATATTTTGGCGACGAGTCAACGGAAAGGGTCTTGTTCTTTCTAATTGCTTACATTTACTTGTGTCATGGCTTCGCCAGATGTACTGTCCGAATTTTATCGCTTGCAGAATCAGCAGACGCAGGCGTTATTGGATGCCCTTGGACAGCTCGTCCAGGGTCAACGTGCACTGCAAACCGATGCGGCCGCCGCCGCTTCACCGCTACCGCAGCCACAACTCGCAGTTGCACCGCCTTTTAGGTCATTTGACCCAGCTACGGAAACATGGATGGAGTGGTCACGCCAGTTTGGATTTCATCTCGCCGCCTACAGAATTCAAGGTAACGAGCGGCAGCCTCATTTATTGTCGTGTGTAGGGGTGCAAACGTACCATGTGATAGTGAAATTATTTCCCCAACGCGACGTAGCAACTCTGTCCTACGAAGATATTTTGTCTGCTTTAGATGCCTATTTCAAGGAAACAGTTAATGTAGTTGCAAAGAGGTATACTTCCTTTCGTACAAAACATACGGCCGGTCAAACTAATAGGGAGTGGGTTGCAACATTGCAAGGCCTTACAAGGGATTGTGCTTTTGAGTGTGAATGTGGACTCCCTTATTCAGATACTATGGTACGTGATGCAATAGCACAGAACGTTTCTGATGTTCGCATACGAGAACAGATTTTGAAACTCGTTAATCCCTCCCTTCAACAAGTGATAGACATATTGGATAGACAAGACACGCTTGACTTTGCTCAGGAATCATTTGCAACTTCGCCAGCCGTGTTTAACATTAACCGGCCCGCCGGGCGCGCTGCACGGCCCGGTAAACTGCCCTCGCACACGTCCACGCAGCTGCCGCCACGCTCTAAACCAGGTGTGCCGCGCCAGCATACAAATGCAGTGAAATCATGCCCGCGGTGTGCAACTAGACATTCGCGTGACAATTGCCTGTCACGCCAAGCTATTTGTTTTTACTGTAATAAAAAAGGACATGTTCAAAGTGTTTGCCAGAAAAAGCTCAGATCAGACAATCACAACCATTCCAGGCCCTTTGCTTCGCGCCGGAATCGAACCAAGAATACTCAGGCTCGTGGACCGTCGCTGGTGGACATTCATGTAGTTATTTCCACTCCATCCAGTGCCACTTTCTCTAACAGTGACTGTGTTCGTCCCATAAAACGTGTGCATCGACGTCGCCGGATATCACGTCAATTTGCAAGTGATGCTGTACCTGTATCACTTCAAATTGCACGAGACAGTCGCTCTTGTCATCAGCAGGACAATAAACTTTTTGTAGATTTGGACTTTAATGGCAAGGTCATACCATTCCAGCTCGATACCGGAGCTGCAGTTTCATTGATCAATCACGACACGTACAAACAACTGGGCAAACCTCCGTTGTGTGGCGCAAATGTTAAGTTACATAGTTATACCGGTCAGAATATCCCGGTGTTAGGACAGTGCACTCTTCTTGCAACATACAAGGGACAAACAAAACTTGTCAGTTTACGTTCTTCATTCTTCTACTGCACTGAACTGGTTTGGTTTAGATTTATTTCAATTGTTTAACTTGTCTATTGTAAATCAGGTCCTATCAGTGAATCAGACTGTGCCTTCAGACAGTGTTTCTCATCTGTGTGAAGAATTTGCAGACATTTTTGCACCGGGCTTAGGTTGCGCTCAGAACTATGAAGCACATTTGGAACTGAAAGTCAACGCGCAACCGAAATTTTTCAGAGCGCGCAACGTTCCTCACGCATTGCGTGATGAGGTCGCAAGAACATTACATGATTTAGAATCACAAGGTGTGAGTGAATGTGCGCAATGCCTCTTCCCTTTCAGCTCCGCTTCATCGCTTACGCTGTACAGGTGTTCCGTTCGTCTGGACGACGGAATGCGAACGCGCTTTTCGCCAGTTGAAATCGGCGCTGCTTTCAAATACTTGCCTTACGCCATTCGATCCCCAGAAACCCCTTTTGTTCATGGTAGATGCATCGGATTTCGGGATCGGTGCTGTGCTTGCGCACAAAGATGGATCGCATGATCTCCCTATTGCCTTTGCGTCCAAATTGCTCTCGTCTGCGCAAAGAAATTACTCGCAGATAGAGAAAGAAGCTTTGGCTCTCGTCTTTGGTATTACAAAGTTTCATGATTTCTTGTATGGTCGTCACTTTACCATCATCACAGACCACAAACCTTTGACATCGCTTTTTCATCCGACCAAGCCTGTACCTCCACGTACAGCGCAGAAATTCATTCGCTGGTCACTTTTCCTCTCGCAGTACCGCTACGATATCTTGTATCCGTCTACTGCTAAGCACGGCAACGCCGATGCGTTGTCCCGTTTGCCTGTTGCTGAGGATAAAGCATTCGATTCTTCCAAACTTGCTTGCATGTTCATTGATTCGGAAACCGATGAAGTGGTCGAATCGTTTCCGATTGATTTTCGTCGTGTAGCTACAGCCACAGCTGCTGACCCTGTCCTTGCTACCGTTTTGCGTTTTGTTGCTACGCAATGGCCTTTGTCAAAGTCTCGGATCGAGGATCCGTTGGTTCGCCGATTTTTTGCTCACAAGGAGAGACTTTTTCTTCGACGTGGTGTTTTGTTGTTGCGTTCTGATAATGATCAGTCCAGAGTCGTGGTCCCACGTTCGTTACAGTCCTCTGTTATACGGCTTCTTCACCAAGGACATTGGGGTATAGTGCGAACGGAACAACTTGCTCGTCAGCACTGTACTTGGTTCGGAAACGATGCTGCGATTACGAATATGTGTTCTTCTTGCATGGCGTGTGCCGAACAACAATCCGCACCGACGCGGAAAGTCTTTGCATGGCCAAAACCCACTTCCCCTTGGCAACGCTTGCACATTGATTTTGCTGGTCCATTCTGGAATGCTCGATGGTTGGTTCTGGTAGATGCCTTCAGTAATTTTCCTTTTGTTGTCCGGATGTCTTCCACGACGTCATCTGCCACCATCCAAGCGTTGTCTGCTATCTTTTGCATTGAAGGTCTTCCGCAGACTATTGTTTCCGACAATGGCCCACAATTCATGTCCGCAGAATTTCAGTCATTCTGCCAGGCCAATGGTATTCAACATCTGACATCCGCGCCGTTTTCGCCTCAGTCAAATGGTGCCGCTGAACGATTGGTCCGGACTTTCAAGTCACAGATGTTGAAGTTGAAGGAGTCACATTCTCGGGAGGACGCGTTGTTGCTCTTTTTGTCATCGTATCGCTCTCAGCCCCGAGATGGTCGCTCGCCGGCTGAGTTGCTCCCCCCCGAGATGGTCGCTCGCCGGCTGAGTTGCTCCACGGTCGTCCTCATCGAACCTTGATGTCTTTGCTGCATCCGCCGCATCAGGTTCCTGTGCAGCGGCAGACTCCTGCTTTGGCTCCAGGCGACGTTGTATTCTATCGCAACTATCGAGGTTCACGGCGTTGGCTCGCAGGGCGCATTCTTCGCTGCCTCGGCCGCGCGATGTATTTGGTTTTGGGGGCCTCTGTTGAGTTGCGTCGGCATCTCAATCAGCTGCGCCTCTGTCGTCGCACGGGTTCTGCCGCTCCCCGTCTGCTTTCAGCGACGGTACCGTCCGGTCAGCGCCCTGGGGACCCATCTACTGGCTCGCCTCATCCCCAGGTGTTACCGACGATGCCTTCCATATTGCCCCATGCCGACGCGCCGCCGCAGCCGCCGCCGCCGCCGCCTGTCATCCAGCCGGCGCCGCCCGCAGTGAACGCTTCGCTGCAACCGCCAGGCGCCTCCCTGGGTCACGCGCCGCCGATCGCTTCCCGTGACCAGCTGTCCTCCGCCATGGAACTCTTGCCTGCTCCGGACCACATGACGTCATCGCGCGACGGATACCCCGACGCAATGGAGGTCGACCCTTCGGCTCCTGTCTCTTTACGGGCGCATACACCGCATGTTGATGTGCACCCTGGACTAGGTTTTCAGGCGTTTCCTAGATCCCCTCGGACCGAATGGCCGGGTGCGGGTGGCACAACCTCGCCTGTTGTTAGGCTCCCCACCTCATCGCATACGTCAACATGGGGTCCTCCCCACGGCGGGCGGAAGCCTTATAACACGACTGTTCGCCGATTTGCGGGGGAGGAATGTGGTGTCACCGCCAGACACCACACTTGCTAGGTAGTAGCTTTAAATCGGCCGCGCTCCTTTAGTACATGTCGGACCCGCGTGTCGCCACTGTGTGATCGCAGACCGAGCGCCACCACAAGGCAGGTCTCAAGATACGGACTAGCACTCGCCCCAGTTGTATGGACGACGTAGCTAGCGACTATACTGACGAAGCCTCGCTCCTTTGCCGAGCCAATAGTTAGAATAGCCTTCAGCTAAGTCAATGGCTACGACCTAGCAAGGCGCCATTAGTAACATTGCATGTATCTAAAGAGCCTCACTTGTATCGCCACAATCTCCAGATGTACCAAAAGGATGGATTAAAGTTAAGTATTTCAGAAGCTACGTACTTTTCTTTATAGCATTCATTACGTATCCTGTTTCAGACCTCACGCCCATCTGCGTGAGCGTAGCGCATGCTTTTCGGCTTCCTCTCATGGTGTCTAGGCTGTCTTGTCTAGACACAACATAATTAATTTGCATTTTTTATATCAACATGGTGTTAGCGGTCCAATAGCTAAGGGCATGGTGTGTGTGAGTGGGTGACATGGAGCAGAAAACAGGTTCATTCCAGAACAATAGGTTAGTTTGCATAATTTATATCTAAAACACAGTACATTAGTTTAAGAGACTAGGTGACAAAGAAGAATGCGCCAGAAATGGCGTTGAAAAGCGTATGAAATTCGAAAAGTTACCAGAAAATGGTGGGAGGACAACTAATTACTTAATTTGGTATCAAAGGCGGTAAAATAGTTTAAGCAACTGGGGAGAACCACTTAACAGAACAATAGGTTAAGTGCTGACAAAGGGACAAACATTAAAATAATAAATGAAAAGCACCAGTTTCCTTTTGTTCTACAGTATTAAGTTAAGACACCCACAGTACAGTGCCAAACATTAGGTTATGGAACATGTTTGCCCCATGTAATTACCTCTTGCAAGACCTACATGTTTCCAAACAGCAGTGAATGATGACAAAGAGGATTCCAACCCCACAAACTGAATTTTTTTATAAATAAACAATATCACTGAATTTCCTATTATGAGATCCTTCCTCTCCACCAATTTCCATATATTCCATACACTGCCTTGAATCTGTTAAATTGTTTAAATAAACGATATTTGACACATTGTCTGAATTATTTGAACAATATTCCATACACAGCAATGTTTTCCCTCCAAATGACCAATCAACTGAGTGTTTTTTTCCCGCCAATTGCTGGGAGGGAGGGTGAGAGGGGAGGGGTGTTTACCAGTTATGGAGGGGTTAATTAATTGATCAATTTAATTAAGTAGTCAGTCAAACTGATGAGTGAGAGGGGTTATGCAAATAACTCAGACATGAGAGTGCAGCTTTAGAGTCGCCACGCGGCCCACCACCCGCCTCACGGCAGAGAGAGACTAGCGCCACAAACTGCACATGCGCAGTATGATGCTGCCATCTAGCGGTAGCCCACAGAGTTACTCAGAGGTGCCTCACACAGAGAGCATCCCAGAGTGCCCCTGAGTGCTACAACACCAAGAAGAATCGCTTCTCGGCTTTTGGCAAGATGAATATGCAGTTTTTTTTTAAAGGAAAAAGGTTCAAGGACATACACTTTATTTAATGTTTATAATAATAAACAATATCACCAACAACTTTTATTTCATAACAATTCCACATCCTTTGGCCGAAGGACAAACACCCTCTTGTTCATTTATTTTCCGATGATTGCGAGTCCTCGATGAAAAATATTATTTTAAAGGCAAGAAAACGTTTTATTAGCTTTGTAATTACACCCTGGATACGAAAAAAAACCACATTTACTGAAAGAAAACACAGAAGTTACATACAAGCCAGGAATAAAGAGATTGACAGCAGAGTCATGGAGCAGCACATAAATATAGACGTCAAGGAATTTTTTCTTTTCTTTTAACACTTCCTCCAAAAGAAAAAAATCATGAAATTATTGCTTTGTCTCTTGCATGCCAATTTCTGAACATAGAAAATTAAATCGAACTCGTTCAATGGGTTTCGTCAAAATATCTGCCAACTGGTTGTGTCCATCAATGTGTTCCAAGAAAATCTCACCTTTCAGATATCTTTCACGAACATAGAAATGTGGGACCTCTATATGTTTAGAACGTCGATGATATTCCGGATTGTTTGCCAACTTCAATGCACTAGCATTGTCAATGTAAAGAACTGGATGCTGCCCCGACATTTCCACTAATTCTGATAGCAGACGACGTAACCAAACTAACTCTTTCGCTCCTTCACTAGCTGCAATTATTTCCGCCTCGGTTGTGGATGTGGCCACTACTTCCTGCAATTGACTCGTCCATGACACTGCACCACTTGAGTACTTTGCAAGAATCCCAGTTGTTGAGCGCCTTGTCCAGTTATCACCTGCGAAATCTGCATCAGCATCAATCTTTAATTCTTCTTCGGTTTTGCAATACTTGGCATTCTTCGGACGGTCAACCAGCACCCAGGTATTGTTTTTCTTTAGAGATTGAGGTTCTTCACTGATAGCTTGCATTCATTCTTCCTTCTCATTTGACTGCAATATTTCTGAAAAACAGTTTGGATCTTTGTATTCAAGTTCATCAACTTTTGTTGCCATACAAAATTCACCACTTTCCATCCAGGTTGGTTTTCTTCATTGTCTTTTATTCTTCTGTTTCTCTTCATTAGAAGATTCAGCAGATTCTGCTTTTAGAAATTCTGTTAATTCTTTACTTTCATCAGATTCACTCGACTCTTGACTTTCTCTAGAATCGAGAATGCCAATATTTTCTTGAGTTTGACTTCCTCCAGAAGTGTACAGTCTAGGAGATTTACGTTGGTCATCTTTAGATGAATTCTGATCATTAAATTCTTCCTGAGGGACTTCAAATTCAACATGATCCCTATATTCAAGATGATCACTATATAAATCACAAACAATTTCTGGCTTAAATTTCACATCGTGACTCAACACCACTTTTCTTTTAGATGGAATCCAAACTCTAAACCCATCTTTATCATTAACATATCCAACAAGTCGTCTAAAAACTGCCTTATCATCAAACTTGGAACGGAATTGTTTGTTAATGTGAACATAGCAGCCTGTGCCAAAAATTCTGAGATGATCAAGTCGTCCTACTGGTCGATTAAACCATAGTTCATAAGGGGTTTTATTTTCAACTGAAGATTTTCCAGTACGATTTATTAGGTAGACTGCTGTGTTACATGCCTCTGCCCACAACCCTTTAGGTAATTTACTCGGATTTAGCATTGACTGGGCAGCTTCAACAATGGTCCCATTTTCCCGTTCAGCTACACCATTTTGTTCACGAGTGTAAGGAGGAGGAATCAGTAGCTCCATTCCTCTGTCTGCAAGCAGTTCACTGACATTCTTATTGTTAAATTCTTTGCCACCATCACATCTAAATTGTTTGACAACATGTCCATTAGTTCGTGCTTCATTTAAAAACTACTTAAGCACAGTACACCCTTCACTTTTGCGTCTTAAAAAGAAAATTCGACGAAATTTACTAAAATCGTCTTTGAAACATACATAATAATTCTTATCTCCAAAGGATTTCGTGCTCATTGGTCCATTGACATCCTCGTGGATTAATTCACCAGTACTGGTGGCGCGTATTGTTCGTGTTTTGAATGGCAGCCTATGCATTTTTCCAACCGCACAGCCGTCATAAAATTCACTCTTGGCATCTTCCACATTAATGTTCATTCCTTTTAAAATGTTCTTCACATGTTGTTTATTTTGATGACGAAACCTTTCATGGTACACTTGCAATGTTTCTGATGAAGTCATGAAGTTCACACAATTAATTTTTGCATTTCTAACAACACGCATGTTCAACACATAAAGTCAATTTTTCACATAACCTGTCATAACAATATTGCCATTGACTTGTTTTCGAACACAGACATTATTATAACTAAAATTAGTACTGTAGCCTCTGCAGGCAATGGCTCTCACAGAGAACAGATTAGCACTTGCATCAGGGACGTACAAAACATTGTCCATTCTAGCATTGTACCATTTATTGTTTCCTCGAATTTGGATGTAAACTTTTCCTTGACCGTACGCACACATTTTGACATCTTGTTTTCCCAATGAAATTACTTGAGGGGCATCAAATTCACTATACAAAACAAAATACTGTTTGTTGAGAGTGATATGATTTGTAGCGTCACTGTCGCAATACCATTTATTTGGGTCACTCTGGTTACTGGTACACACACCAATAGCGTATGAAGTAAATGCAGCGTGTTCACTTTCTCGCTTCTTCTCTTTTCTTTTATTGCTGTCACGAGTGTTCTGTGGACACTGTGCTGCCCAGTGATCTAATTGTTTGCATATATTACACGGAAACTTCTGTTTTAATTGTGACTTCGTCATCTTTACTTGCTGATTACTTGTTTGCCGGTTTCTTGTTTTAGAAACGACAAAAGCTGCACTTACATTAAAGTGTTGTTCACGCAGTTCAATAGTACAGAGTTTTTCAATCAATAAATTCAAGCTTTGCTTTTCTGTCGGTATCGTATCCCAGAGATCCTTAAAATTGTCGTAGTCTTTTCCCAGTGCAGACAAAATTCGAACATTTAAGATCCTTTCAGACAGCGTATTTTCTTCATGTTTTGCTAATTCATCGTTCAAGTCCACAAATAACTTTTGCAGTTTGGCCACATGTGCACTAATATCTTCCGTTTCATCACGTTTAATACGGAAAAATGTTTGAATGAACTTATTCAAACGTTGAGTACTGCTACGTTAAAATCGGGCGCATAATTTGTCCCAGATTTCTTTAGCATTCTTGCACGTTAAGACGAGTTCTGCAACAGGTTCACTTATCGCACTTGCTATAAGACTTGCTGCCTTTGCGTCGTCCTTGAGCCATTCCACATACGCTTCTTTTTGTTCACTTGTCACATCTTGCGGCAACTCTACACGATCACGTGTACCGTTAATAATATCTTCTAGTCTATATGAACGCAGCACCATAGAAATATGCCATTTCCATTTGGCCCAGTCGTCAGGTCCTTCAAGCTTATCAATGCTGACCTTATAATCGCCGCTAGCAGTCATGTTTCATTACAGACATAGACTCATTTCTAATATTGTTTTAATTAAACTATGTTGTTTGCCTTTACACATGTACTGGGCCCATAACCTGATGAAAAATATTATTTTAAAGGCAAGAAAACATTTTATTTGCTTTGTAATTACACCCTGGATACGAAAAAAAAACAACATTTACTGAAAGAAAACACAGAAGTTACATACAAGCCAGGAATAAAGAGACTGACAGCAGAGTCATGGAGCAGCACATAAATATAGACGTCAAGGAATTTTTTCTTTTCTTTTAACAGTTTATAATAATAAACAATATCACCAACAACTTTTATTTCATAACAAGTTCCGGATCCTTTGGCCGAAAGACAAACACCCTCTTGTTCATTTATTTTCCGATGATTGCGAGTCCTCAAAACAAAAGCCATGTTACTAGTAAAATAAGAAGTTCCAATGTCCCTATTGAAGACTTCACAAACTTGAAATGTTCGAAAAGCAATAACATCTCTGTTATTGAAAGCCTACAATCCAGAGACACCTTTAACGGTACTACCATCGTACGATACAATAGCAACAGTTATCCAGCCATTACCATGCTGTGCAGCTGTACTTTTGGTAACAGTAAAGTTAAAAACACCTCCACAAAACGTAGACGGGCCCTGAAGGATCACTTGACCTTCAAGACCTGACGTTGTAGTAATTTCTACATCATTTATCGCCTTATAAACAGGAAGGCGCGAACGCCTAAATCTCCTCCTATAGCGGGGCATGCTCTCTGTGTAGTCTTGGATGCTATTATAAACATTAAATAAAGTGTGTGTCCTTGAACCTTTTTCCTTTTTTTAAAAAAATAACTACACATTGATCTTGCCAAAAGTCGAGAAGCGAATCTTCTTGGTGTTGTAGCACTCAGAGGCACTCTGGGATGCTCTCTGTGTGAGGCATCTCTGGGAGGGGGTGGGTTGGAGGTTTTCTGAGGTGGAGGGGAGTGGGAAGAGGTGGGGGACAATAGGTTAAGTGCCTGTCAATGAAAAGGAAGGATCCTTCTAGCAGTACAATAGGTTGAGTACGTGTCAATCAAAGGGAAACAATAGGTTTGACCCATTGAGTACTGCACCAGCACTCCTGTACCCCTCCTACTCTCGCTGCTCCCCCCATCCCTGCACTCAAGTCCACTCATAGCCCTAGCTGTGCAGACATCTATGAGTTGTGTTTACTTCGATTTTTTATATTTCCATTTCTGTTTCCCTGATTATTCAAAAAGTTTTTAGTTGTTACAGTGTAACAATGAAAAGTTACCTATGTCATGCTTTTTATACTATGGATGTATACTATGAAGAGCAGTTGAACGGAATGGACAGTGTCTTGAAAGGAGGATATAAGATGAACATCAACAAAAGCAAAACGAGGATAATGGAATGTAGTCAAATTAAATCGGGTGATGCTGAGGGGATTAGATTAGGAAATGAGACACTTAAAGTAGTAAAGGAGTTTTGCTATTTAGGGAGTAAATAACTGATGATGGTCGAAGTAGAGAGGATATAAAATGTAGACTGGCAATGGCAAGGAAAGCGTTTCTGAAGAAGAGAAATTTGTTAACATCGAGTATAGATTTAAGTGTCAGGAAGTCGTTTCTGAAAGTATTTGTATGGAGTGTAGCCATGTATGGAAGTGAAACATGGACGATAACCAGTTTGACAAGAAGAGAATAGAAGCTTTCGAAATGTGGTGCTAGAGAAGAATGCTGAAGATAAGTTGGGTAGATCACGTAACTAATGAGGAGGTATTGAATAGCATTGGGGAGAAGAGAAGTTTGTGGCACAACTTGACTAGAAGAAGGGATCGGTTGGTAGGACATGTTTTGAGGCATCAAGGGATCACAAATTTAGCATTGGAGGGCAGCGTGGAGGGTAAAAATCGTAGAGGGAGACCAAGAGATCAATACACTAAGCAGATTCAGAAGGATGTAGGTTGCAGTAGGTACTGGGAGATGAAGAAGCTTGCACGGGATAGAGTAGCATGGAGAGCTGCATCAAACCAGTCTCAGGACTGAAGACCACAACAACAGATGTATCGAAACACTACATTGAACGGGTATTTGAATGTTGTGCAGGAGTACTTGAATTTAGTGAAACTAAGCTTTTAATTATAGTTAATTATGGGCCCCGTTAACTCTGACTTCACAATATTTCTGCTCAGTCTGGAGAGGTTTCATGGTCCACTTTATAGGAAGTATCCTACATGAAATTAGTTCATGTGGTGATTTCGATATTATAAATGTAAATATTTGCATGCAGTTCTCTAATATTATAAGATGTGAATACCAAAGCTGTAATGCATGAAACATGTCAAGTAATAAACATAAAATTTAAAATTTTTTTGTTAAAAATATATATAATATCAATCACGCTACTCTAATTGTATTTATCCCACATTTAACAATATTTATAAGGCAAATATCTTTATACCTGTATGTGCTGTTACAGCATTGATAAT
This sequence comes from Schistocerca serialis cubense, assembly GCF_023864345.2. Lineage (NCBI taxonomy): Eukaryota > Metazoa > Arthropoda > Insecta > Orthoptera > Acrididae > Schistocerca > Schistocerca serialis. The sequence continues at coordinate 46,459,135 of NC_064645.1, forward strand.
ACGACTTCCTGATGTGAGGCCAGTAACAGACACTGATGTTATTTCTATCTGGTACAGGGCATGTGAGTGTAGGTGATGAAATACCACTGCAGTTGTTGACACTTCAGTAACACCAGATGATGTGTCACATGTGACATCTTCACATGCCAGGAAATAAACACACTGAAAACAATTAAAGAAAACTTGTTACACTTTAAATACAGATTAAACAAATGTTTTATTCCCTGATGCTGAGTTAACATTAAAAGTCAACAATGTTTATATTATCCTTCAACAGAAAATCAATGTTTCCCATCTGGTTTCAAACCACAGTTCATGTAAAAATGCGGAATTTGGTCAAGAGTAAGTGATGTAGTGTATTCTGCACCTGCAGATGATAGTGACGACTCTTAAGGGGACCACACCCTGCCTATCTAACACATGTTAATTTAGGCAAATATTTGACCCATTACTGAAAAAAACTATTTGATGTAGAACCTTAATATTTTTACTGTATGTTACATGATGCTAATAGAATCAACTGTACTCAAATCTACTATATCCATTTTACAGTTTTTAAGAAATACTTTTTTAAATGTAATATTAAGTTTTCTGCAGAAAATATTTTTTGTGAAATTCCAAATGGGGGAATATTAATGAGTGTAGCAACAGAGGTGGCTTTTTATATTGCGCAGAGTCCCTGAAAATTTCATTCATTTATCTATGATAGTTTCTGATATAATGAGGCATATGTACTGAAATCAAGAGCTCAGCTGGAAACCCAGTTCTACCCAAAGAAGGGAACGCAGAAAGGTGGAAGGAGTACACAAAGCGTCTATACAAGGGCAATGTACATCAGGGCAATATTATGGAAATGGAAGAGGATGAAGATGAAATGGGAGATACGGTACTGCATGAAGAGTTTGACAGAGCATTGAAAGACCTGAGTCGAAACAAGGCCCTGGGAGTAGACAACATTACATTAGAACTACTGACAGCCTTGGGAGAGCCAGTCCTGACAAAAATCTACCATCTGGTGAGCAAAATGTATGAGACAGGCGAAATACCCTCGACTTAAGAAGAATATAATAATCCCAATCCCAAAGAAAGCAGGTGTTGACAAATGTGAAAATTACCGAACTATCAGTTTAATAAGTCACGGCTGCAAGATACTAACGCGAATTCTTTACAGACGAATGGAAAGAGTGGTAGAAGCCGACCTCAGGGAAAATCAGTTTGGATTCTGTAGAAATATTGGAACTCGTGAGGCAATACTGACCCTACGACTTATCTCAGAAGTTAGATTAAGAGAGGCCAAACCTACGTTTCTAGCATTTGTATACTAAGAGAAAGCTTTTGACAATGTTGATTGGAATACTCTTTTTCAAATTCTGAGGGTGGCAGGGGTAAAATACAGGGAGTGAAAGGCTAATTACATCTTGTACAGAAACCAGATGACAGTTATAACAGTCGAGGAACATGAAAGGGAAGCAGTGGTTGGGAAGGGAGTGAGACAGGGTTGTAGCCTCCCCCCAATGTTATTCAATCTGTATATTGAGCAAGCGGTAAAGGAAACAAAAGAAAAGTTCGGAGTAGGTATTAAAATCCATGGAGAAGAAATAAAAATTTTGAGGTTCGCCGATGACATTATAATTCTGTCAGAGACAGCAAAGGACTTGGAACAGCAATTGAATGGAATGGACAGTGTCATGAAAGGAGGGTATAAGATGAACATCAACAAAAGCAAAACGAGGATAATGGAATGTAGTCGGATTAAATTGGGTGATGCTGAGGGAATTAGATTAGGAAATGAGACACTTAAAGTAGTAAAGTAGTTTTGCTATTTGGGGAGCAAAATAACTGATGATGGTCGAAGTAGAGAGGATATAAAATGTCGACTGGCAACGGCAAGGAAAGCGTTTCTGAAGAAGAGAAATTTGTTAACATCACCAGTATAGATTTAAGTGTCAGGAAGTCGTTTCTGAAAGTATTTGTATGGAGTGTAGCCATGTATGGAAGTGAAACATGGACGGTAAGTAGATTGGACAAGAAGAGAATAGAAGCTTTCGAAATGTGGTGCTACAGAAGAATGCTGAAGATTAGATGGGTAGATCACATAACTAATGAGGAGGTATTGAATAGAATCGTAGAGGGGGACCAAGAGATGAATACACTAAGCAGATTCAGAAGGATGTAGGCTGCAGGACATACTGGGAGATGAAGCAGATTGCACAGGATAGAGTAGCATGGAGAGCTGCATAAAACCAGTCTCAGGACTGAAGACCACAACAACAACATGTACTGAAAATTTTAGTTTGCAGGAAATTGACTTAAAAGAAAAAACTTTTGAAATTTGTTACTTGCAGTCAATTAAAACTGTCGTTCTGCATATGATGTCCCTTCTTTGGCCTCTAGCAGGTCTTCCAGCTTCTTTTTCACCTTCCTGAATGTCTGTCTTGGTTTTTTGGCCATATTATATGCAGAACTGTCAGCATCGGCTATCCTCATTTTATCACAATGTTGAAGCCCACTGATGATATTTTCACCAGGATTAATTACCAGCTTTTTCAGTACCCAACACTTTCCAATATTACCACAATTAAGTGTAATAACAGCATCATAAACTCCTAGTTATATTGTATGCATGACCACAAATACAGTTGTAGGAAGGCGGTTCCAAATTATGCTGTTGAAACATTCATTTGGGTTCTGTTTCTGCCCATGCAGACATTTCCTTTGAGGGTCAGGATGAGCCAAGTCTCTGCAAATATGTTTAATTGCTGTAATAACAGCAGCAGGAAGAGAATGCTGGTGAGAATAAGATTCTCCAGTTGCCTGAGAGCTATTGTATTTGCACCATGAATTTTCTCCTGATGGTCACAATCCATGACATGGCTTATCATCTGTAGAGGAATTATGGAAGAATATGGCCTAAACGTCTCTCTTTATTGCTCCATATTTTCTGTATTCCTCCTAATTGCCTGCCCATAATATACCAGCAAGTTTTCTGCAGCAACTACTCGCAATCACACTTGAACAAAACTAACCGCGTGTTTGAAAGCGTGTAGTTTACAAAGAGCATAAGTAAAAGAATACCGACCGTTGCATTCCAAGGATAGCCAACACACTCAGGAGTAAAAAAAAATCCCTAACGTGCAATGTAGGGGATGTAAAGATCTAAAATGTATGCAGAAAAGTGGGCGTGGTACATAAACACATGTGGTAGGAAAATGCTCTTTAAATGCTCGAAAAAAATTTTTTTCAGCAAAATCCTTTTCAGAGCACTTAAATAAAACCTTAATCTATCGAAATCTGATGAAAACCGAAAATCGATTTCTTTCGACCTGAGCCACAGTGTGGTTCCCTTAATGCAATCAGAGTTAAGAAACGCATTTGCAGTTGATACAAACATAAAATCGAAGTATGAATTGTTACGGCCACATGAAGTTATCTAGGTGTGATGGGTAATACTTGTATAATTCATCAGAATTATTTTTTTCTTTCATTCATCATGTTCTATAGTTTCTAACGTAAAGAACCACCTTCAGGGAATGACTCAACATATGCATTAACAAACAAGAGGCATATGTTAAAAACTATGTCCCTACACTTTAATTACACTAATGTTGTGGTGTAGTGCTATATAGTATATATGTTTACAAAGAATAAATATCTACAGAAAAACTGATCATTTGAGAAAAATGGATACTATTTATTCAGTTTTCTTAAAAAGATGGTTTTAGTCTACCACTGTTAGTGTAATATTTTCATCATCACATTAATACATACCAAAGAACAAAATTGAGAAATTACATGAACAATTTTGTGGTATAAAGTATGTCACCGTTGAAATAACTGTATGTACATTCGGTGGATGTAGCGGAAAATGACATCACATCTCATAATAATATTTTCGTTAAATATTCATTTACACAATACGATCTGCTAGAATATTACAGTGGAGAGATTTCGATTAACCAATTTATCCACAGGTTTGTTAACGAAACTAGGTAACACAGAAGAAATTTTTATTAAAATTTATAGAAGCTGATAATGTTTTGATGAAAGAAAATATTGGGAGGAATGCAACACACAAAGAAGAGCCTAGAGGAATTCTGAACACATTATTTTAATTAAGCAGGCTTTGGTGATTATTACAAGAAACAAGATGGTTTAAAGTATTGTATTTAAAAATTTGTTCAACATAGTAGAAAGAATCTTAAAGGTAAGTAGAATGTCTTCAGACGTAGTATGACTCCCAGTGAAATACATGTTCAGCATTAGAAATTTTCTTGATAATATTCCTCTTCTGCCAAAACTGCAACATTTATTCCACTTGAACAGATAAGTCTCCCTACCGCATCAGTAATGAAGCTCATGTATCATGGTTCAAAATGTAAGTTCAGGAAGAAGATTTACGTATTGATTGTCAGGTTAATTCTATGCAACTCCAATGAACTCTCATTTGTGGCCTCTTGAAGGTCATGATTTTGTTTTCTGCAATGGAGGATACTTGTACCATCTGCAAACAGTGTACTGAAGTGTGACATGTTAATGTTAAATCTTTTTTTTATACAAGAAAGAAGGTTGGTCATAGTACTGACCTTGTGAAATATCGCAATAATCAGTGTAGAAACTTATGAAATTCTCTTGTTCAAGGTGTTTTGGTCCTACTTTTTGTTTGCTGTCTGTCAGTTGTAGCCTGAACATATTTTTGGATGCGGTAAGACTTGTATCTAATGCTGTTAATTTTCTTTCCATTTATAATGATCCTTTTGCTTTCTTCCAGCAACACTTCGCTGAAAATTACTTCAGAGAATGTGTTAAAAAGGAGAGAGAGGATATTACAGAAGCGTGACAAACGCCATTACTATCTGTAGCTGCTTCTGATGTGCCTTGGTTAGTTTTTGTAATGGCAGCTTATTTCTAGTACAGCAACGTGATGTGTAAATCGTTTCGACCATTACCAACTGACCTCAAAATCTCGACCTTCTTTTTATGTCTCATACACTAAAACCCTTTCTATAGTCGACGAAACAAACTGGGGAAGATTTTATATTACTTTATGTATTGCATCGAGTGTACTGGTGCTTCATAGTAACTTCTTGCCCGTATTTCATGTACAGCAACCACTGATTACTTTTGCTACATCTTGTGGGTAAGTGACTCTGTAGTTGTTGGGTATGAGAGTTGTATTCTCATATTCAAGAGACAGTTGAATTATTTCATGTCGTTTGACTTGCCACACTGCATACTCTTTATTTATTAATGTTACTTCTTCATTGTCGCTGGCCATTCAATTACATTATGTGATAATTGCTCTGTGGTTTGATATATTTCCTTATGTCCCTCTCTTGCAAAGAGGTAAGGTGAATACCTGTATAGTACTTCATCAGCAATCATTTCCTTTCACATGCAACGTTGATACCTGTTCTTACCTGTAATTTGCTTTTAGATTCTTTTGTTTAATATGTTTCAGTTTTAGAAGAAAAGTAATATAGAAGTAGTAGCAGGATGTATTTAAAAAAGATCTCATAGTTCAGCCATTATCATCTGTTTCATAGGCTTCCCAGTTTTTGTGCTGATAGCAAACAGAAGCAGGTTTTTGTATTGTTGCTGTAATCCCTTACAGCAATTGTATATTTCTTGTTGTAGTTTAAATGGAAAAAAATTCTGATGTACAGGGCTTTTGATTAGTTGTCAAACTTTGCTTTTTGTTTTAATACCGACATTAAAGTACCCGAAAGAACCACAACATTCTAGTTTCAATTAAATTCATTTAACAATATTTTAAGATTATTCAAAAATATTTTGATGTTGCCACTTAGGGATTGATAAAGGCAAGTAATAATTATTTCGATGTTAAGAATTTCGATAGCAGCTATTTCGAAATCCATGTCTTTGTTTAAATAACTTAACTGGTTTGTGTAACAAATGTGGTGCACTTTATGCACATTATTATCTTTATACAATAATTTGTAGCTACCATGTATCGTTGTAGCACAAGTAATCAATATGTTCATGTAATCAGTATGGTCTGATTTTACTTTGCAATAATACATACGATACTTCTGTTACTCAAGTCAGTTGTATGTAGCAGTTCAATATCTGCAAACTTCGTAGTGATTAACTACACCTTCTGATGATATACCAAATGGATTTCTCTCTATTTCTCGGCGGTAGATATCGATTGTATTACTGCATAATGTATGTTGTGCGCTGGTTGCCTCCAAAGACTCCTTTATTTCCATTTCTTATGCCATGGATCAGCCAACAAATAAAATCAGCATGAAAGCTTGTATTTTCTTCATTACTCTGAATTCAGGAGTCTTCTCTGGTATTTGTCTACGTGTTTTGTCTAATATTTCTTGTACAATGTATTCTGGAGGTAAATACAGGTTTTCTTCACATGTCTCTTCTACACTGTGAGTAGGTTGTACATGCAGACATCCTTCTGACATTTTTACCAGCAGCTAATGTAGATATTGTTCCACGGTTTCCTCTACACTGTGTAGTGGTTGTAACTGCAGACATTTGTTTCATATTCCTTGTGTATTGTGTGCCGATTTCAAATTCAGAAAGTCTTCCTATTTTTGGTATTAATTTATGACAGTCCCAAAAAGATAACTTGCAGAATTTAAAAAGATTGAGTGAAATATGAAGGATCCATAACCTAGTGAAAATTCTAATGTTCCTACAAAAGATTACTTGCAGGGTTTAACTGGATTTGATTCTTTAATGATGAGGAACTATTCACACAGTTTTAACAGAAAACACAACTTGAGTACTTTTTCATGCAGCATATTTAATCTGACTGAAAATGTAGTGAACCAAAAATTAGTTAGTACAGTGTTGTGAGACAACTAGAATAACCATATGAACTTTATGCATGTTACATAATAATAAACTTAATTCTTCAAAAATTTTTGGGTAACTGGTTTCAATTGTTTATCAGTAAGCGGACTTGAACCACCAACATGTTTTAATCTGAAAGTCTTTCCAGTTTGTTGCTGATCGAGCTTCCTTACAACTTGATTATGTTTCTTGCCTCTTGCCTCTCGCTATTTTTCTTTCGCAGGTATTCTCCAATATTTGTCTGATAGCTTGGATGTCAATACAGAATTTTTGTTGGTGGGTCGAACCTGAAATTCGAATCTCTTCTCCAAGGCGTCGGCTACTACAGATATCATCACTCAAAGAAGTAGCAGCGCAATCCCCTGCTACATTTATCGAAGTCCCCAAGAGGTTATGCTTTCACATGTACCAGACAGTGAGTCGTGGGCTCCATTGCCTGTTGATAACTGCGTTGACACCATATCATTACTTATTATCCTTATCATAATATTGCCTCTAGGTGCTCTTCTACATCGGAATAAGGTTTCTGCTTAGATAGTGAATCGGCTTAGGCAAGTTGTGTTGAGTCTTCACCAAGGAATATACCAGAATTTTTAGTGCATTTAATTCGAATCAGCTTAAGCAATCAGTGTGAAGCGTCTGTCAGAGAGTACATCAAATATTTTAGTTCAGTTTAGATAGCGAAAAATATGCTTCCAAATTTTCCAGTGACTCGCCACTGCTTTATTCCAAAACCTTCATAAGTAATTAACAGAAAACTGATAATCAGACGAAATGTTAGTGCAAGACATAGGCTGCCTCTATGTTTTTGACAAGATTCAGTAGTTTCCGATGCTCGTAGTCCATTTAATTCGATTACAAAAAATTTCTATGAACTTATTTAAGTTTCCATTTTGAAATATGACATCTGATTCGAAAGAATGCTGTTAAATGCTATGCTAAAGTTTTGGTTCAGCTTGTTCGAAACTTCGATAATAACGTCTGGCCGGCTCTCACTAGTCGATCTAGAACAATTCTACAACAAACTTCTCTCTGATTGTAATAGATACAAGGGCAATGATCATAGTGATTTACATATGGCAAGGTCATCAGAAAATACAAGAAATTCTCATTTCACTTTTTGGAGCTCTCTTTACGCTACATAAACTCTTCTTTAAACTACAAACTCTCTTTGTACTGTAGTTGAATCCACCACGTAGATTCACGTAAATTTTTTCCTGCAGGTCAATGTATAAAAATGTTGTTTTAACATCAAAAGTTATAATTTGGTTTTATTTGGACCTGCGATACAGAGAAAGAGTCCAGCTGATTCGTTTCTCAACAGTCAAGACCTTTGTCCTGGCCCACTTTGTTTTCGAGGCAACATCCAGAGACATGTTAAAAGTCTTACATTCTTTAGAAGACGCACAGGTCTTCAACTTTTCAACTTTATTATGGAATGGTATTCATCAGGCATTGCTTTACAACAGTTTTCATGTTGCAGGCTACTGAAACAGATGTGGCTTCAGCTTTTCTTATCACTCTGAAGATTGCATTATTATCGCATTGCACACGATACAGTTCATAGCCTGCATATCTCATAGGCGCCCAAAGTTTCGATTATGAGATATTTTCGGTCATGAGATTGTATTTTGAGTGCCGTAAACAGATTATAGAGTTCAGTCTTGATAAACATCTTGAGACAAAACATATTCTTCTGCAAACATGATTTCGTTATCTTTTTCTTTTTCAAAGTTTTAACTTTAGTGGGTTCTCCTCTGCATTCAATTCTTTCATGAGGAAACAGCATCTCTGACAAACAGACTCTGTAGCTGGATGAATCCTATTCATATCCAACAAAGATCCCCCTTGGACTTTTGCACAGCCTTCCATCGTTGGTAATGTTCGATCAGAACATGGAAGCCACATACAAAACTTTTAAAACTACTAAGACCTATATTAAGTCCAAACAACAATTCTGTGTGAGCTTTTCCTTTCATTGAATTCATTCTGGTCCGATTTTGCGTGGAAACTTTATAATTTATCGACATAGCGCACTGACTCTCATTCACACTAAGCATCGTTTTGATGCGAAAAACGTCCGTGGTATCTAGAAGCCTTGCAGTATAGGCACTCTTGATTTCGACCACGTTGTCTCCAGCACATACATAACCATTCCATCCATTAATGTAATCAATACCCTTACATGTTTGTCTCTGATTAGGGAGACATTTTGATGCGCTAACATATCGTGCCAAGATATAATTCGGATTTCTGTCGTATATTTGTTGGACTTCCCACATTTCATTTGCATCTACGCACTGCTGAAGCATACAGTTTCTCAGCAGTTTTGAGAATGGATGTGTTTGCGTTTGTATCCTTAACAAAGCCTTCATGTAAGATTGTGTGATGCAAAACAAAAGTTGTATTCGATACATGAAAACCATTTTTCAGAACTACGTCAAACTGCGGTGCTCCATCAAAAGCCTGTAATGCGACATTCCCGACTCTAATTCCTTATAATTCAGCAGTATTTCAAATCTACACTTTATTATATTGATTCAATGTTACGCAATTTATCGACCAATCCTTCTAAATGTTATGCGTTGCATGGAGGTACATCCTTGGTGCCACAGATTTTCTTGATCGAACAGTAAATGTAGATGATTTTTACAAAAAGTACATAATCCAGCATCAATGAGCGCTCTATTCTGAAACATTTCGAATCCTTACAGTGGAGTGCATGGCTCATCTCTCTTCTGTGAAATGATTCGTTAGGAGATTCCGTAGCAAAATGACCCTTTTTATTACAGTTGTAACTCGTTTAATTGCACATACGTTTCGGTGTTTGGCACATGGTTTGTTGTCATATCGTTTCTACACATATCCTTTTTTTGCTGCATCCACAACTTTCAGCAGCAGAGTTATTACGCTACCTTGCTTAGATGAAATGTTTGTTTTGAGATGAAAGCATGTTGTGACGTTGTTGACCGTTCTGTTCCATTTCACCTATCTTCTTCCAGGCCCACACACAGAAAATAACTTACAGATATCTGAGTCGGCTACTGCTACACTATCCCACACAGAACAGAAATGATGAATTTTCAACTCTAAAATTGTAAAAAATCGTGACATAACTGAGCTTTTCCGAAACTTCATCTTTGGCTTCTAAATGTTCTATGTATCCCTGAATCTGCATACTGTTTTGAATACACGATTTTCTAGTATATCTCTACCGTAATTATAACTAAAGCCTTTCTCTGACAAACCTTCATTTTCTAAACCAACCTTGTCATACAGAGATTCTAATTTCTGTAGCACTTGACTGCCCAACTTGGAATCTGCTGTTTCCCTGGCTGTGATGCTGCTGACATTCCACCCTATTAAGGTTTGTGTTTCATTACCCCTCTTGACCGATCACTTTACATGTTGCTCACTTTTTTCTCCTGTCTGCTTAATTTCCTGCCCAGTCTGCCAGCGAATAAAATCGCTTCACTTCAGTGTTAACTCCGATTTAAATCGCCACGAGACACAATTATCTGACTCTTGGTTTGAGTCCTCTGACAAAACTACCTATTATGATTTAATGACAACCATACATAACATACGAATCTTCGTTATGAATGTACATAAAACACAAATTATTGGATATTACGTGTGTCTTTTATCTAAAACACTGTTTCTTCCTGCGACGCAAACAGGTTTCAGCACCTCTGTGCTAACTTTCTCCATTCAAATCTCTGAAAGGTGGAAATATTTCAAGTGATAATTATTCCACGAAAATTAGTCCTACTGGCAATTTTCGCTTGTTTTCGTCCTTACGCACCCTTTACATTATATGTTTCTGCATGACCATTTGTTCATTACCCTTACTCGTAATTTGTCATCTGCAACCATTCGCTGTTGATGTGATTTTGTTGGTGAGCTACCACTTTATGTTTAGAGCCGCGCGGGGTAGTCGCGTGGTCTTCCCCCGTCGGAGGTTCGAGTCCTCCCTCGAGCATGGGGGTGTGTGTTGTCCTTAGGGTAAGTTAGATTAAGTTGTGTGTAAGCCTAGGAGCCGGTGACCTCTGCAGTTTGGTCCCACAGGAACTTACCACAAATTTCCAAATTTTAATTTTAAACGTTATTTGCTGTGTCACGTTATTTAGTGCATATACATGGTGTTTCAGAAATAATATACGTATTGTTGTTGTCTTCAGTCCTGAGACTGGTTTGATGCAGCTCTCCATGCTACTCTATCCTGTGCAAGCTTCTTCACCTCCCAGTACTTACTACAACCCACATCCTTCTGAATCTGCTTAGTGCTTCATCTCTCGGTCTCCCTCCATGATTTTTACCCTCCACGCTGCCCTCCAATGCTAAATTGGTGATCCCTTGATGCCTCAGAACATGTCCTACCAACCGATCTCTTCTTCTGGTCAAGTTGCGCCACAAACTCCTCTTCTCCCCAATTATATTCAAAACCTCCTCATTAGTTATGTGATCTACCCATCTAATCTTCAGCATTCTTCTGTAGCATTACATTTCGAAAGCTTCTATTCTCTTCTTGTCCAAACTATTTATCGTCCATACGTATTACAAAGTATTATTTTGTCCAAACTATCGATCGCTGCGCCTCGGCTACAGGAGAAACGATTACATAGTCTAGTCTGTATTAATAGCGACTAGATATCAGTTGGCTTGTGTTTTGCTTGGTAACAGTCATATGTTTAAAATGGCTACACCGCAGCAGAAATCGATTTGTGTTCTAGAGTGCAACTGCGTGATTACAGTGGAAAGATGTTTCAGGTTGAGGTACCAAATTGATCCTCCGAATGGGTGGAACATTCGCAGATGGTATCGATAGTTTCTAGATGCAGGATGTGTATGTAAAGGAACGAGTCGTGGCCTCCCTCGTGTTCCTGAACAAAATGCTGCATGAATTCAAACTGCTTTCCGACGTAGTCCTTCAAAATCAACTCGTCGTGCCAGTCGGGAGTTACAACTGCCCACAACAACAATTTGGCGTGTTTTGAGAGGTCGGTTAGTTATGAAGGCGTTACAGCTGTTACAAGCCCTGCCTCCTGATGACAAACGCAAATGCGTGGCACTTTGTAACGAGATTCTTGATGCTGTTGACAATGATAGCACTTTCGCACAACACATTGTGTTCAGTGATGAAGCGACTTTCCATGTTAGTGGTCAGGCAAACAAACACAATGTTCGAATTTAGCGCCTATCAGCCATTTAACATGTTCGAGATTCGCCCAAAGTCAGTGGGTATTGTGCGATATCTCAATTATCTGTTTATGGCCCATTCTTCTTTGATGGAAACACGGTTAACGCTCAGCAGTACTCGCTATGTTACAAACCTGGTTGTTTCCGATTCTGCACGAAGACATCTCCATTTCTCAACAAGAGGGGGCACCCTCTAACTGGAGTTGCCAAGTGCGTGAGTATCTGAATGAAACTCTACCGATTCGTTGGATTGGTAGCCAAGGAGCTGGCAACTTAGCAGGTCTCAGCTGGGTTCCACTTTCACCGGATTTGACACCCTCTGACTTCTTCTTGTGGGGTTTCGTTAAAAGACAACGTTTATGTACCGCTTCGCTGATGGAGGACATATTGAACATCTGTAATCTGAACTTGACAGGTTCTAAATATGTGTGTAAGGTTTCATATTCATATGTCTTAAAGTTTAATAAATATATGCATTCGAAATACGAATATTCTTTTTGAAACACCCTGTATTTCCCATCACTTATATTTTGCGATCGCAGATACTTTTCCTTTTTCGTTCGCGTGAGTTGTTGAGAATCAAATACAAATACTGCACATATTCTGTAGAATTTTATGTGCAATGAACACTTTTCCCTTCACCAAAACACAGCGTAAATGTTGGTATTCTGTGCCCCATCCCAGTCGGCGTTCCTTCTGAACTAAGTTGACGAAGCATTTAAATTCTGTTTACTTTCTATCTCTCTTTTCCTGCGTATGTGTGTGTGTGTGTGTGTGTGTGAGTGTGAGCGCGCGTACTTGTGTGTGTGTGTGTGTGTGTGTGTGTGTGTGTGTGTGTGTGTGCGCGCGCGCGCTTGTTTAAGCTGTTTGTGTTGTCTTTTCTGTAAATTTCACTCAATGTGATAAACAGTGTGTCTGCAGACTGTAGTGTATTCATTTACAGTCTGTTTTCCTTCGCCTATTGCCCCCTGTATCTGGCGGTTTCCTTGTGTTAGTTTATGGTATATAATGTGGATGGATTTTAGTATTTTCTAATCTTTCTAGTGTAATTAGGTGGTGGTTTTGAGCTAACAGGTGTTCAACGAATGTGCTACAGGAACTCTTACATTTTAGATCTTTGAGGTGCTCTAAATATGTCGTTATAAAGTTGCTGTCCTATGTACACTGACTGACAAGTATTGCATGTGAGTTTTTATGTGGCTGACATGCTGAATTTATCTGTGGCTGTTTCCTTTGTTCTGAGCTTTTTCTTTGTTCTGTTGTCTGTCCTGTATGCCATCTGCGATTTTTAGTTTTTTAATATATTGCCTGTTCTCTGAATAATATTGTTACTGTAGCTGAGTATGTATCATTTAATTTTGTGTTTGTGTTGTTGCTCTGTTGTGTCTTGCACGTGGTGATTGTTTGTGTGTTGTGTTCATCTGTGTTGTCTATGTTCTTGTATGTATGTGGCCTCGCCATTCCTTTTCCATTTACATATTTGTTGGTTGTTTTTGTCTATCAGATGGGCATCAAAACTGTTTTCCACTGCTTTTGGTTTTATAGTGTTTAGCTCCTGTGCGTAGGTCAGCTTGCTTATTGGTGTTTCGTTTAAACTATAGAGCGTGGATCCGAAGCTTGCTTGCAGTGAGTGGTACGACAGATTGTGAATGGTGGTGCTTGTGGCAGTCAGTTTCCTGAATACTGTAAAGGCATGGGTGCTGTGTTTTATGGCGAAATCTCTAAAACTTTAGTATACTGTGCATTTCTGTATCTAATGTTGACCTGTTTGATGTTTGTGTGTGGGTCTTCAGTCACACATGTCATGCTGTTAATCATGAATACGTTGTTAGGAGGCCACTAATCGGTGATCCCATTGGTAGTCGTTGAGGTTGGAATAAAATTCTTTGTACAACACAAAGTTTCGTGCTGTGATTGTCCTCAGTATGGTTGCTATTTCATCAACGTGTATTTCTTCTGTGTTTCTATGTTGATTTAGTCCCTGTGTTATTATGTTGGTTGTTCTGTCTACTGGAATGCAGTTGTAGATTGATATGCTGTCAAATGATATAAGGCTCACTATGCCTAGTAGTCTATATTCTTGATTCTGACTATTAATTCCATTGAGTTTTCCAGGTTCCTGTTGTTTTCAAAAGTGTTTTTCTGGGCCATTGCTGTTGGATTACTGGTCAATTGTTGTAATTCATTGCACAATCAATATATTCCATTAAAAACTGTAATCAGTTTCAGAAATGCTCCATCACATCACCTAGCCTAAAATACACACACATCACTAAACAAAACATACACGTTTAAAAACAACAGGGACCCGAAAAACTCACAGGAATTAATAGGCAGAATCAAGGACATTTACATACAAGATCTGCATTCCAACAGATGAAACAACCATCATCACACAGTGACTAAATCACCGTGGAAACACACCAGACACACACATTGATGAAATAGCAACTATACTTAGGACCGACCATAACAGCACAAAATTACTTTGGATACTACAATGAATTTTATTCCAACATGAACGACTGGCAATGGGACCCCCGGTTAGTGGCTTCTTAACTAACGTATTCATGACTAAATAGGAGGACAAGTTCTTCAGACACATTGCGAAAAAAGCAAATACAAATTTATATAGCAGCATCTTTTTGTTGAATCATAATACGCCTTACTGATGAACTGCACTCACACACAAACCAGCTGCACAGTGAAACAAGTGATGTACAGCCAAAAATCCACATCACATCAGAAACAAAAATAGGCAACATGTATAATTTTATGGACCTCAGCATGCAAAAATAAACAACATCCGTGACTTCACAATATTTATGAAACTAATGACCACGAGCACCAACAGTCACAATCTATGAAACCACCCAATGGTCACAAGAAACCTCTAGATACTGAGGGCAACAGGAGAAGGAAAACAGGTTATATATGAATACACTGTATTCTGCATACACACTATTTATCACATTAAAGGAACTCTACAGGAAAGACAGCAGCTGAAACACACACACAGACACACACATACACACACACACACACACACACACACACACACACACACACACACACACACACGAAGGAGTGATAATAAGTAAACAAACTTGAAATCGGGTGCCAAACACATTTCACAGACTTGATTATAGAAGCACATGATGATGGCACACATGTGCTGAAAGACGTTTGGGTCACATGAAAAACCAGCGGTTTGTATAACAGGCGGACGTCGTATAAAATAATTTTATCTGCAAAAACGGCTAATTCAAGAGCAACAAGTCCACAATCTTGAGATGCTGTTACTGCTTTCTATAATGTATTCCTAACCTGGTTCGAGGACGCTGTCCCTTTCTTTGGCTGCAGTGGCTACAGGATTTCATTACCATCTCGCTATTTCTACCTCATATTTTGTATTTACTTTTAACACACTCGAGCATACAGTGCATCCCAATAGTCCATATTAATGAATTGTACATTTCTAAAAGCCTTCTACACCAGCTTCCTGTTTCTTGGTATGATTTCCGTAAGATCATACGTATTTGGAATGCTGGAGACATGGAAGTTGACATTTTGTTTCATTATTAAGATTTCCCTCAATTTTACTGTTTTGCTTTGGACTTCATAGTCGCAGACATTATACTTTCACTGGCTTCCAATACATTAAAATCACTTAAAACACCGCGAAGAAGGGCAATTGCTGTGGTAACTACACTAACAAAAAAAAATTAAGTTCATTTGTGATGATACTTAAAAACTCTCTCCAATAATTATGAAATAAAGGAAATAATAATAAATTAACCACCTCCGCAACCGTATGTAGGACTACATCAATGTATTCACAGTTGGGAGTATGGATAAAGATCAGCCGTATAATGGAATGACGACAAGGAAAAGTTTTGCTGGAGCGAGACTCGAACCAGGATTTCCCACTTATCGCGAGCGGTTGCCTCACCATGAGGCTTATTACACTATGTGAGGACATCTCGTGGCCAGACCCAAACTTCCATATGGCGTCAAACATGTGTCTAATACTTGCATTCCTACGTCTATTATGTATATTCCTGTACGGGGGAGATATTTCAATAGAAAGTCGCTTGTCCGGCGCCGACGGATATATTCGAAATTGCACTGCCTGTGTTGCTCAGAAATACGATGCAAAGTTCCTTCGGACATACATGCACCTAACTGTATAGGAATATACACTATGTGGTCAAAAGTATCCGACGGCCCCAAAAGATACGTTTTTCATGTTGTGCCATCTACTGCCATGTACTTCATATTAGCGACTTCAGTAATCACTAGAGCAGAATGGGGCGCTCTGCGGGACTCACAGACTTCGAGCGTGGTCAGGTGATTGGGTGTCTCTGGTGTCATACGTCTGTACGCGAGATTTCCACACTCCTAAACACCCCTCGGTCCACTGTTTCCGATGTGAAGGGACACGTACAGCACAGAAAAGCGTACAGGCCGACCTCATCTGTTGACTGACAGAGACTGCCGACAGTTGAAGAGGCTCGTAATTTGTAATAGGCGGACATCTATCCAGACCATTACACAGGAATTTCAAATTGCATCAGGATCCACTGTAAGTACTATGATAGTTAGGCGGGAGGTGAGGAAAATGGGATTTCATGGTCGGGCGGCTACGCATAAGCCACACATGACGCTGGTAAATGCCAAACGACGCCTCGCTTGGTGTAAGAGAGTAAACATTGGACGATTGAACAGTGGAAAGCCGGCCGCTGTGGCCAAGAGGTTCTAGGTGCTTCAGTCCGGAACCGCGCTGCTGCTACGGTCGCAGATTCGAATCCTGCTTCGGGCATGGATGTGTGTGATGGCCTTACGTTAGTTAGGTTTAAGTAGTTCTAAGTCTAGAGGACTGATGACCTCAGATGTTAAGTCCCATAGTTCTTAGAGCCATTTGAACCATTTGAACAGTGGAAAAATGCTGTGTGGAGTGACGAATAACGGTAGACAATGTGGCGATCTGGAGGCAGGGTGTGGGTATGGCCAATGCCCGGTGAACGTCATCCGCCAGCGTGTGTAGTGCCAACAGTAAAATTCGGAGGCGGTGGTGTTATTGTGTGGTCGTGTTTTTCATGGTGGGGGCTTGTACCCCTTGTTGTTTTGCGTGGTACTATCACAGCACATGTTTTAAGCACCTTCTTGCTTCCCACTATTCAAAAGCTATTCGGCAATGGCGGTTGCATCTTTCAACACGACCGAGCACCTGTTCATAATGCACTGCCTGTGGCGGAAGGGTTACACGACAGTAACATCCCTGTTATGGACTGGCCTGCACAGAGTCCTGAATCCTATAGAACACCTTTGGGATGTTTTGGAACGCCGACTTCGTGCCAGGCCTCACCGACTGACATCGATACCGCTCCTCAATGCAGCACTCTGTGAAGGATGGGCTGCCATTCCCGAAGAAACCTTCCAGCACCAGATTGAACGTACGCCTCCGAGAGCGGAAGCTGCCATCAAGGCTAAGAGTGGGCCAACACCATACTGAACTCCAGCACTACCGATCGAGGGCGCCACGAACTTGTAAGTCATCTTCAGCTAGGTGTCCGTATACTTTTGATTGCATAGTGTACGTAATGGATGTACGAGTGCAGGTAGTAGATTCATGAATGACGACTTACGGAAGTCTGGTTCTGGCCGTGAGTTGCGCACGGGTAGCCTAATGGTGAGGCGACCGCTCGCGATAATCGGGAAATCTGGGTTCGAGTCCAGACCGGCACAAATTTTCAGTGTAGCCATTCCAGTCTACAGCCAACTGTTCTCCATGTTCGTAACTGCCAATACATTTCATGAATTTTATAACGACTGTAGTCGCCGCAGTGCCAGCTCTATTCGACATGCAATCGCATCCCAAGGAACTTCGTGCTGTGTTTCTGAACAATACAGGCACTGCACTACCCTGACTACAAGAGCTGTAGTTCCGGTTTTGATATCCCCTTACACAATTATATCTTGCCTACCTTCCTTTAATTGCCTGTTTATTTGAAATACGACAAGATCCAAGCGATCCATGTTACTCTGAATTTCTTCTCGAATTATACTTAACCAAATTTATGTTAAAGATTTTAGCAGAAACGAGCCTCAGGATAACGAGTCAAAGAAAAGGGGGCACAAAACACTGTGAAACGTATTATATTTTTATGTTTAAGGACAAAAGTAGAAAGAAAAGCAACTTCACATACGGTACAATGAGATAGAGTGTATGTGCGAATAGATGTCTATTCAGAAATTGGAGAGATTGCTGATTAGTTGACGAGCATGCAGAATAGCTTCCGAACAGTTTATCATCCTCTTCTGTGGGACAGCGTGCTGGCTATTTAGTGAACGGTAATTTGAATTCTTAGACATAGTAACTGCTTACTCGTGTCTGTTTTTTCACTCACATTATAGGTATTACGTTACTGATAGTCTATTCAGGTACCTGATATCTGACTTTATACCGCAGTGATTGGCCTTGTGAATTCCACGGAGGAAGCCATGTGACACGCAACTGCCTGCCTGACGGCGAGGGCGCTGCCTTCGCTGCTCTCACCCTCTCTGGCCCTGAAGCAGAACAATTATTTCAAGTCAGTCCATCAGTAAGAAAGACAAGGATCACGAAACAATAAAAGGAAAAGGGGAAAGACTGAAAAATAACGACTCAGTGGTGGTGAAGGTTTACGTGAGCAGAAAATGCAACCTGTGAGGTCCTAAGATATAACGAAGACAGTTTGCAAAAGATTCATTATGAACACGTGACAGATTATAATGACAATATATACAATTATACGTTACCCAAAAGTGCCAGAGATGTAAAAACTATAAAATTAGATGAATCAATAAAGTTTCGCAAGTATTTTTCGTTTGTTATACTGCTTGATATCTGTCACAGCTGTACATTTACCCTTCGGTTTTTGTACGTCCATCCCTTCGACAGGAGGTCTCTGAAGCGAGGTCGTTTCCTGTCGTGAGAAAACAAAACGCCTACAGCCGTCCCTATCATTTTATTTATTCTGTTGCAACCAGTTTCGGCGACTCAATGCGCCATCTTCAAGTTGTAGTTGGTGCGGAAGGGGCTGACACGATCCCTACATATACCTCAACGGTGGCCAGCACAACTGGTTATGCAGACTATCTGAAAACTTGGGTGTCAGCACTATAACCATCAACAGCCTGAAGATAGCGCACTGAGGCGCCGAATCTGGTTGCAAAAAATAAATAAATAAAATCATAAGGACGGCTGTACGCGTTTTATTTTCTCACAATTCATCGTTCAAGCTATGTATTGTATACGAGTTTTTTGCTGTGATTACGACTACGGTAGATTCAATAACTGCAGGAAAAGGAATAAGACTTCAATCAGAAACACACACACACACACACACACACACACACACACACACACACACGCTCACACACACACACACAAGTACACTTACATACACATGTTCTATGTAAGACGTTAAATACAAATACTTTTCCATGTAGATGATAAAATTAAAGATTGTAACACCAATTTCAAGCCACAACCTAAATTCCTTCCTGTTCGCTCACCTTCATAAATATACATAAGTAGCAATTATAAATAAAATAGTCTTGGCTGCAATGATGATTTAGAATATCGTTGATGCACTATGGTGGATAGTCAAGATATGGACAAATGAGTAATTTACACAAGTTTATACATGATGTGTGAAAAAGTGGAAGTATTTTTGGAACAAGCGTAAAGCACACTCCGTTTAAGAACATGTAATTTGGAAACAAGTGTGTAGACTTAAGTATTGTGTTGTATAGTATTGTATTGAACCGGGGACCTAGAAACGACGGGGAGGATTCGCTCCCGCCGTAGCCCTCAGTGGTTCACAGCCCCACAACAGACTACAGCAGTCCACTCACCCCTCCACCGCCCCACACCGAACCCAGGGTTACTGACCGGTTCGGACCCCAGTGGACCGGCCCGGGAAAGTCTCACATCAGACGAGTGTAACCCCAAATGTTTGCGTGGTAGAGTAAATACGGTGCACGCGTACATGGGGACAGGGTTTGCGCAGCAATCGCCGACATAGTGTAAATGAGGCGGAACAAGGGAACCAGCCCGCATTTGCCAAGGCAGATGGAAAACCGCCTTAAAAACCATCCACAGAATGGCCAGCACACCGGACCTCGACACTAACTTTCTGAATGGGTTTGCTCCATCACGAGAGATACTTTTTCGTATGAGGTGACAGCGGTTAACAGTTTACTATTTACGTTTCAGTTGTAATAGTGCATACTTCTACTGTCAGAGCAGTTATTTCTTTATTCGGTGTATTTTTGGTTCATTAAATAGGTGTGGAGGGGTGAAGATTCTTAGCCGATTAAAGAACGTGATGTGTTGGCAGAAGAGCCAACACCGTGTTGCTAGAGGAGGCCGAAATGCACGCATTTAAGATCACGCAGACTGGCGTGAGGTCTGGAACAATTAAAGGAGTTGAGTCTAATAAAGAAAGTATGAAGCTCTTTGAATACTTAACTTTAATCCACAATTGGAGAACATCGCTCTTGTTGATACATGAATTACAATCTCAATATAAACTGGTAATGGCGCCTTGCTAGGTCGTAGCAAATGACGTAGCTGAAGGCTATGCTAACTATCGTCTCGGCAAATGAGAGCGTATTTGTCAGTGAACCTTTCCTAGCAAAGTCCGCTGTACAACTGGGCGAGTGCTAGTCAGTCTCTCTAGACCTGCCGTGTGGCGGCGCTCGGTCTGCAACCACTGATAGTGGCGACACGCGGGTCCGACGTATACTAACGGACCGCGGCCGATTTAAAGACTACCAGCTAGCAAGTGTGGTGTCTGGCGGTGACACCACAGAACGTTTGCACCAGTCACTACAGCGTGCGCTTTTCAGTATTCCAGTAGTTCTTGTTTGTTTCTAGAATGTTGTTACGCCCAGACCAACATTCTCCTGTGAATGATGCCAAACCACAGTAGAGAATGCACGTTGCTTTTCAAATACTTACAATTACCAAACCACTCTGACACCTGTAGACTGACAACGTTTGCTACGTCAGAAAGGTTCTCTTCATTACTTTGTTCCATCCATATTCTGCTGTCAGATAGAAATAGTTTGGGCTATGTATTCCCAACGTGGGAAGGTAGGTACTTATTTATGTATGTATCAAAAAGTGGAATTAAAAACGATCCCTGTCGAATGTTATGAATTAGTATACATGGTTACGGCAAATAAGGCTGTACTTCATGTGTGATTTTGTTTTCGCGTCATAGGAAAAACCTGAATAGTACTCGGGTATGCAGCCGGGTTGCGTCATCTAAAAGCCGCGATATTTAGACATCCCGACCTCTTGCCATCTTCAGGCGTTTCTGATGATTGAGTGACATCTGCTGTGTGCCGCCCTTATAGTGCAGAGTTGGAGAAGAGTACGCACTTAGCACTTAACCGCTGATATCTACTAGATGACAAGGTTAAAACAAACTTTTCTTACACAAATTATTGCTGGTTTATGCTTATCCATTACGGATATTTTAAGACCGCGACTGTTAATTGAATTTAAATAAGTTATATAAAACTGCAATCAGTCACTTTTTTGAGTAACTATGTTTTATTCCATGAACCGGTTTTCGAACCCGTCGGTGCAGCTGTCTTCCTTTTGCGTAACTGTTAACGCTCTATGCTTATTTTTGTGTTTGTAGTTTACGTCCCTCTGTGTACATTCACGTAACGCCCTTCACATAGTAGGCCGTCTGATGATGACCAAAACAATCGTCGAAACCGGTCACCAGTAAATAAGAACACATCTTTATGCAGTTGGGACTGCCCTATTTTACACGTATGAAATAAAGTTTTTCATCACCTGGGTTCCGAGAGTTACGGAACCTGTACAGCAAATTGGAATAGAGATCAACATAAACATGATTTCTGCCCTTTTTCTTGCTCATGAAAACCACACATTGCATGTTGTACCACCATACAGCGAGACTTTCAAAGGTGGTGGTCCAGACAGCTGTACATACCGGTACCTCTAATACACAACAGCACGTCCTCTTGCATTGATGCATGCCTGTATTCGTCGTGGCACACTATCCACAAGTTCATCAAGGCATTGTTGGTCCAGATTGTTCCACTCCTCAACGTCGATTCGCCGTACATCCCTCAGAGTGGTTGGTGGGCTACGTCGTCCATAAACAGCCCTTTTCAATCCATCTGAGGCATGTTCGACGGGGTTCATGTCTGGATAACATGCTTGCCGCTCTAGTCGAGCGATGTCGTTATCCTGAAGGAAGTCATTCACGAGATGCGCACGATGGGGGCGCGCATTGTAGTTCATGAAGACGAATGCCTCGCCAATATGCTACGGATACGGTTGCAATATCGATCGCAGGATGGCATTCACATGTCGTATAGCCATTATGGCGCCTTCCATGACTATCAGCGGCGTACGTCGGCCCAGAATAATGCCACCCCAAAACAGCAGGGAACCTCCAGTTTGCTGCACTCGCTGGACAGTGTGTCTACAGCGTTCAGCCTCACCGGGTTGCTTCCAAACACGTCTCCTACAATTGTCTGGTTGAAGACATACGCGACACTCATTGGTAAAGAGAACATGACGCCAATCCTGAGTGGTCCATTTGGCATGTTGTTGGGCCCATCTTTACCGCGATGCATGATATCGTCGTTGCAAAGCTGGACCACGCCATGAACCTCGAGAGTGAAGTTGCGCATCATGCAGCCTATTGTGCACGGTTTGAGTCATAACAGGGCGTCCTGTGGCTGCACGAAAAACATTATTCAACATGGTGGCGTTGGTGTCAGGGTTCCTCCGAGCCATAACCCTTAGGTAGCGGTCATCCACTGCAGTAATA
Source organism: Schistocerca serialis cubense (assembly GCF_023864345.2). Classification (NCBI taxonomy): domain Eukaryota; kingdom Metazoa; phylum Arthropoda; class Insecta; order Orthoptera; family Acrididae; genus Schistocerca; species Schistocerca serialis. Next base: position 46,482,039 of record NC_064645.1, read on the forward strand.
GCCCTTGGGTGGCATGAGCGAGGCATGTCATCGACAGTTTCTGCCTCTCTGTATCTCCTCCGTGTACGAATGATATCGCTTTGGTTCACTCCCAGACGCCTGGACACTTCCCTTGTTGAGAGCCCTTCCTGTGAATGCGGAAGCGATCGAACCGCGGTATTGACCGTCTAGGCATGGTTGAACTACAGACAACACGAACCGTGTACCTCCTTCCTGGTGGAATGACTGGAACTGATAGGCTGTCGGACCCCCTCCGTCTAATAGGCGCTGCTCATGCATGGTTGTTTACACCTTGGGGCGGGTTTAGTGACATGTCTGAACAATCAAAGAGACTGTGTCTGTGATACGATACCCACAGTCAACGTCTAGCTTCAGGAGTTCTGGGAACCGGGCTGATACAAAACTTTTTAGGCGTGTGTATGTTATTACTAAGTTACGCTAAATGAAACGTTTAAAAAGTCCCGATGAATAGGTCGTCTTTACTGTTTTTTAAAAAATTACAGAAATAATCGGCTTTGAAGTTTTCCGGAATCGGTAGTGTAGTAGACTGGTAACATTTTACTATAGTTCATGGTTCGCTGGTACAAGTCTCACATCAGTAATTTTCCTTCTGTTTCTCGTATAACTCATCGTCATTCTTTATGAATAATCAACGTCTTCTTGTTTCTAATTACATACTGCACGAAAAATTTCTGTTTTCATTTCAAATATAAATTCTTAATTGCGAATGATTTATGAAAGACTGTTAATAAAGGTTACTTAAATTAAGAAATTATAACAACTTAATTTTTTTGAGGGAAAATGAATAATCAAATACTCTTTTTTAATTGGACTGCGTGTAATACCACAGATGTAGATAAGTTGTGTAGAAACTTGAGAAACAGTCATTTACACAGCATCGAGCACACCATACAAATGCTGCATTTTTACATTTGCTACCGTGCTGCCCCCTCCCCCCCCCCCCCCCCTCATCGAAAACCCTGGACCTTGCCGTTGGTGGGGAGGCTTGCGTGTCTGAACGATACAGATAGCCGTACCGTATGTGCAACCACAACAGAGGGGTATCTGTTGAGAGGCCAGACAAACGTGTGGTTCCTAAAGAGGGGCAGCAGCCTTTTCACAAGTTGCAGGGGCAACAGTCTGGATGGTTGACTGACCTGGCCTTGTAACACTAACCAAAACGGCCTTGCTGTGCTGGTACTGTGAACGGCTGAAAGCAAGGGGAAACTACAGCCGTAATTTTTCCAGAGGGCATGCACCTTTACTGTATAATTGAATGATGATGGCGACCTCTTGTGTAAAATATTCCGGAGGTAAAATAGTGCCCCATTCGGATCTCCAGGCGGGGACTACTCAAGAGGACGTCGTTATCAGGAGAAAGAAAACTGGCGTTGTACGGATCGGAGCGTGGAATGTCAGATCCCTTAATCGGGCAGATGGGTTAGAATATTTAAAAAGGGAAATGGATAGGTTAAAGTTAGACATAGTGGGAATAAGTGAAGTTCGGTGTCAGGAGGAACAAGACTTTTGGTCAGGTGAATACAGGGTTATAAATACAAAATCAAATAGGGGTAATACAGGAGTAGCTTTAATAATGAAAAGGAAAATAGGAGTGTGGGTATACTACTACAAACAGCATAGTGAACGCATTATTGTGGCCAAGATAGAGACGAAGCCCATGCCTACTACAGTAGTACAAGTTTATATGCATACTAGCTCTGCAGATGATGAAGAAATTGATGAAATGTATGATGAGATAAAAGAAATTATACGGGTAGCGAAGGGAGACGACAATTTAATAGTCATGGGTGACTGGAATTCGACAGTAGGAAAAGGAAGAGAAGGAAACATAGTAGGTGAATATGGATTCGGGCCAAGAAATGCAAGAGGAAGCCGCCTGGTAGAATTTTGCACAGAGCATAACTTAATCATAGCTAACACTTGGTTCAAGAATCATGAAAGAAGGTTGTATACATGGAAGAACCCTGGAGATACTAGAAGGTTTCAGATAGATTATATAATGGCAAGACAGAGATTTAGGAACCAGATTTTAAATTGTAAGACATTTCCAAGAGCAGATGTGGACTCTGACCACAATCTATTGGTTATGAACTGTAGATTAAAACTGAAGAAACTGCAAAAAGGTGGGAATTTAAGGAGATGCGACCTGGATAAACTGACTAAACCAGAGGTTGTACAGAGTTTCAGGGAGAGCATAAGGGAACAATTGACAGGAATGGGGGAAAGAAATACAGTAGAAGAAAAATGGGTAGCTTTGAGGAACGAAATAGTGAAGGCAGTAGAGGATCAAGTAGGTAAAAAGACGAGGGCTAGTAGAAATCCTTGAGTAACAGAAGAGATAATGAATTTAACTGATGAAAGGAGAAAATATAAAAATGCAGTAAATGAAGCAGGCAAAAAGGAATACAAACGCCTCAAAAATGAGATCGACAGCAAGTGCAAAATGGCTAAGCAGGGATGGCTAGAGGACAAATGTAAGGATGTAGAGGCTTATCTCACTAGGGATAAGATAGATACTGCCTACAGGAAAATTAAAGAGACCTTTGAAGAAAAGAAAACCACCTGCATGTATGTCCAGAGCTCAGATGGAAACCCAGTTCTAAGCAAAGAAGGGAAATCAGAAAGGTGGAAGGAGTATTTAGAGGGTCTATACAGGGGCGATGTTCTTGAGGACAATATTATGGAAATGGAAGAGGATGTAAATGAAGATGAAATGGGAGATATCATACTGTGTGAAGAATTTGACAGAGCACTGAAAGACCTGAGTCGAAACAAGGCCCCGGGAGTAGACAACATTCCATTACAACTACTGACAGCCTTGGGAGAGCTAGTCCTGTCAAAACTCTACCATCTGGTGAGCAAGATGTATGAGACAGGCGAAATTCCCTCAGACTTCAAGAAGAATATAATAATTCCAATTCCAAAGAAAGGAGGTGTTAACAGATGTGAAAATTACCGAACTATCAGTTTAATAAGTCACAGCTGCAAAATACTAACGCGAATTCTTTACAGACGAATGGAAAGACTGGTAGAAGCCGACCTCGGGGAAGATCGGTTTGGATTCCGTAGAAATGTTGGAACACGTGAGGCAATAATGACCCTACGACTTATCTTAGAAGAAAGATTAAGAAAAGGCAAACCTACGTTTCTAGCATTTGTAGACATAGAGAAAGCTTTTGACAACGTTAGCTGGAACACTCTCTTTCAAATTCTGAAGGTGGCAGTGGTAAAATACAGGGAGCGAAGGCTATTTACAATTTGTTCAGAAACAAAATGGCAGTTATAAGAGTTGAGGGGCATGAAAGGGAAGCAGTGGTTGGGAAGGGAGTGAGACAGGGTTGTAGCTTTTCCCGATGCTATTAAATCTGTATATTGAACAAGCAGTAAAGGAAACAAAAGAAAAGTTCGGAGTAGGTATTAAAATCCGTGGAGACGAAATAAAACTTTGAGGTTCGCCGATGACATTGTAATTCTGACACAAACAGCAAAGGACTTGGAAGAGCAGTTGAACGCAATGGACAGTGTCTTGAAAGGAGGGTACAAGATGAACATCAACAAAAGCAACACATGGATAATGGAATGTAGTGGAATTAAGTCGGGTGATGCTGAGGGAATTAGATTAGGAAATGATTAGTAAAGGAGTTTTGCTATTTGTGGAGCAAAATAACTGATGAAGGTCGAAGTAGAGAGGATATAAAATGTAGAGTGGCAATGGCAAGGAAAGCTTGTCTGAAGAAGAGAAATTTGTTAACATCACGAGTATAGATTTAAGTGTCAGGAAGTCGTTTCTGAAAGTATTTGTATGGAGTGTAGCCATGTATGGAAATGAAACATGGACGATAAATAGTTTAGATAAGAAGAGAATAGAAGCTATCGAAATGTGGTGCTACAGAAGAATGCTGAAGATTAGATGGGTAGATCACGTAATTAATGAGGAGGTACTGAATAGAATTGGGGAGAAGAGGAGTTTGTGGCGCAACTTGACCAGAAGAAGGGATCGGTTGGTAGGACATGTTCTGAGGCATCAAGGGATCACCAGTTTAGTACTGGAGGGCAGCGTGGAGGGTAAAAATCGTAGAGGGAGACCAAGAGATGAATACACTCAGCAGATTCAGAAGGATGTAGGTTTCAGTAGGTACTGGGAGATGAAGAAGCTTGCACAGGATAGAGTAGCATGGAGAACAGCATCAAAACAGTCTCAGGACTGAAGACCACAACAACAACAACCGTGCTGTTACAGTATGAACCCAACAGAATTCATCTGGAGCGAAGTAAAGGGATTCGGCCCAAGAAATAAGAAGAGTGTTTAGCTGCCAGACGTACTGGAACTAAAGTACGCCGCTTTTTCACATGTCACTGCTGAATGCTGGCGGGATGTAGAACGGCAGTCATGAAAGAAGAGATAAAAGGCCCATGGATTCCGTTGTTGATCGATTCGTAATTAACGTAGCAGATGGCAGTTCCAGAACTGAAATATATTTCTCGGATTCGGATAAGGCAGGAGTTAATAGATTACCAGACGACTTAGTGTAATTAACACCTTCAGTGGCTTCAGTATTCAACAGTACGGTGAAATCCCTGCAGTTTCCTATTGCCTCACACATACCTCGTTCAGAAAAATTACCTTGTGTCTAAGTTGGGAATTTTCATCACTCTTGTTTGTAATTAGAATACTATGTCAGGTAAGAACGAGAGTGTTTTATGGTTTCCGTCTGGTCACCTAATATGGCGCGGCAGTGCTGACGTTTTGCCGAATCTAGTTTCATTCCCTTTAGAAATTAAATGACATTGAAAGCTATTGTGTTTCTTTGTTTGTCTCTTTTTACGTCTGAACTGCAACTGCTCACATCATTACAGGTTAGTTGGACCGTTGGCTGGCCAGGGCTGTCCAAGCTTAATGCGCCGGTAAAGCCGTTGTCCCGCATTGCCTCGCGGTCTGTGTGCGTGTGACAGACAGAGCCTGAAACGTATCCTTATGATCGCACTTGACTGTACTGGCCACAGCTTGACTTCCGTTCCACGTGAAACGAAATCCAGTGAGATTCCAGCAATCACGGAACAATACATGGCGTAATGATGAATAGAGTGTCATAAACAACGATAAGTAGCTAAATAAGTACCTGAAACAACTTTGGTTTTTATGCTCTGTAGGACATTACATTTCTTCTACGCTAATTTACTAACGACTTTAATGTAATAGAAATTGAAACTGCAGGCAAATCTTGTAATATCAGTAACTTATTTTTCATTCGTGACATAATGCGATATTTTTGTGAGCAGCCTTCAATCCGATAAGCTCCTACACAACTTTTCTGATAGTTGTCGTTTTACGGGATGGTTCAACAACATATTCGTTGGCTCCCTTTACTTTCCTGTGCTGTGCTGGGAACTGTCTTCCTCATCAGTATCATTAGGCAGCCGGCCGAAGTGGCCGTGCGGTTAAAGGCGCTGCAGTCTGGAACCGCAAGACCGCTACGGTCGCAGGTTCGAATCCTGCCTCGGGCATGGATGTTTGTGATGTCCTTAGGTTACTTAGGTTTAACTAGTTCTAAGTTCTAGGGGACTAATGACCTCAGCAGTTGAGTCCCATAGTGCTCAGAGCCATTTGAACCATTTGGCTACAGGCATCCCCACACTTCGCCACGAATTACTATTTACATCCGTACGCATCAATACTGCACCTACGATCTTCCTGTTATACACTCTTCTTCCATTACGATACTGCCTGTGTCTTCTCTTGTTTCTTGGAATCCAGCACAGACCTTCCTCAATGTATCTGGCGTTCATTCAGCTGAGATATGTCACGTTCAGCTGCATTTCATTTTTTATACAGGGTGATTCACGGAGACATGCAAATATTTTAATTTTATTCTACAAGTGAAATCAAAGAAAAAAGTTCAGATAAACATAGGTTTAGTAGTTTTCCAGATCATCCCTATTTCATAAATAATCTACAAACTACAACAGTTACGTAATGTTGTTTATTATGTTCTTTCACTGAACAATACAGAGAACTAACTCGTTTTAAGAGTAGGAAACGACTGAAACAATTTACTAACAGTTGCCAACAATGACATAAACGTTTCTACATTATTGATGGAAAGTAAACAAATTTACTTGTATAATAATCTTTGCTTCTCTGGATGTTCTGGAAATCTACTGCAGATACACGTGTGGGACATGTTTTCTTAGATTCATCAGACCAATAAAAACAAGGTAAATGGAAATCGTGCTTCACTTTAAGCTCGTACAATTTTGCGATGGCTTCATATTAGCGAATTTGTTTATATGATTTTTTTTCTTTAGTTTTACTTGTAGACTAACATATTAAAATATTTGCATATCTTCGTGAATTACACTGTATATTTAGTCATTTCTGCTTCTACTTCGAAACTAATAAAGTATACTGAGTACGGTTGCGCCAACACACCTCCAGACAGACCCCACAATACGTGGCCACAGGGCCAGCTAGCTGACTGTGATATGTCGTTGCCAGAGTCTGGCGCTGTGGCGAGCTGACTGTCGCTGCACCGCCTCGCGCTGTCGCAACCGACATGGGCAGGCGGCCGCCGCTGAGCTCGCGGTCTGCTGCAGATCCAGCCACACCGAGGTGCGCTCCCAGCCAGCCGGTGGCCCAGCCTCGTCCGCATCGAACCGCTACCTCCGCTGGCTGGCCTAGGTCCACAGCTAGACCGGATGCCAAAGAGGCACTTGACGCGGCGCCACCGCCGCCCTACGCTCTGCTACGTCACAGCTGGGCGGTCGCTTCCTCTGGCTCAGCGCCTGCCGCCTGCAGCCCTTGTACGAGGCCCTCCATGAATACAGAATGCAACTGGTAACGAAATACTTTTCATTTTACAGCCAGTGAGAAACTCGACCTTTGTCCTGCATGGCAGCCTCAATCCTGGGATATAGGATATAATGGTGACCAAAACCCTGCTGTTATTACGTTCGTGGCAGAAGTCTTCAATGACATGAAATGACATCGTGAGTCAGCGTTCGTCATCACGTCAGCGGGATGAGTGAGACGATTTGTTTCTTTTATTTGTGATGTAGTCTCAGGCACTGATGTGATCAAATATAGGTGTAACATTAGAGGAACGCATAGCGGTGTGGGCCCACGTAGGCGCACACAGAAAATTTGATAGGGCATAATGCTCCGTGCTCTAAGTCTTCACCTGTGACCTGTTCCATTCGTCGTACGTCTGCTCCCCGCGCTCGGGCTTAACTAGTATTTAAATGTGTAGCAATTTTATTAATATTACACTACTGACCATTAAAACTGCTACACCACGAAGATGACGTGCAACAGACGCGAAATTTAACCGACAGGAAGAAGATGCAGTGATATGCAAATGTTTAGCTTTCCAGAGCATTCACCGATTTCTCATACACAAACAGCAGTTGACGGCGTTGCCTGGTGAAACGTTGTTGTGATGCCTCGCGTAAGGAGGAGAAATGCGTACCATCACGTTTCCGGCTTTGATAAAGGTCGGATTGTAGCCTATCGCGATTGCGGTTTATCGTATAGCGACATTGATGCTCGCGTTGGTCGACATCCAATGACTCTTAGCAGAATATGGAATCGGTAGGTCCAGGAGGGTAATACGGAACGCCGTGCTGGATCCCAACGGCCTCGTATCACTAGCAGTCGAGATGACAGGCATCTTATCGGCATGGCTCTAACGGATCGTGCAGCCACGTCTCGATCCCCGAGCCAACAGATGGGGACGTTTGCAGGACAACAACCATCTGCACGAACAGTTCGACGACGTTTGCAGCAGCATCGACTATCAGCTCGGAGACCATGGCTGCGGTTACCCTTGACGCTGCATCACACACAGGAGCTCCTGCGATAGTGTACTCAACGACGAACCTGGGTGCACGAATGGCAAAACGTCATTTTTTCGGATGAATCCAGGTTCTGTTTACAGCATTAAGATGGTCGCATCAATTTTTGGCGACATCGCGGTGAACGCACATTGGAAGCGTGTATTCGTCATCGCCATACTGGCGTATCACCCGGCGTGATGGTATATGGTGCCATTGGCTACACGTCTCGGTCACCTCATCTTCGCATTGACGGCACTTTGAACAGTGGACGTTACATTTCAGATGTGTTACGACCCGTGGCTCTACCCTTCATTCGATCCCTGCGAAACTCCACATTTAAGCTGGATAATGCACGACCGCATGTTGCAGGTCCTGTACGGGCCTTTCTGGATACAGAAAATGTTCGACTGCTGCCCTGGCCAGCACATTCTCCAGATCTCTCACCAACTGAAAACGTCTGGTCAATGGTGGCCGAGCAACTGGCTCGTCACAATATGCCAGTCACTACTCTTGATGAACTGAGGTATCATGTTGCAGCTGCATGGGCAGCTGTACCTGTACACGCCATCCAAGCTCTGTTTGACTCAATTCCCAAGCGTATCAAGGCCGTTATTACAGACAGAGGTGGTTGCTCTGGGTACTGATTTCTCAGGATCTATGCACTCAAATTGCTTGAAAATGTAGTCACATGTCAATTCTAGTATATTTGTCCAATGAATACCCGTTTATCATATGCATTTCTTCTTGGTGTAGCAATTTTAATGGCCAGTAGAGTAAATGTTTCCCTGTCTTGTTTGTATTTTACGTCCCATCGTTGTAGACACAGACTTTACAGTAAACAAATCAAAAAAACAAGGCTAGCAGTAGTAGAGGTAAACTATTACTACCGTTCAGTCTCTTCTATACAAAGCAACTCAAACGAGGGCGGATAACAGACTTGCACAGGCAACTAAATGCGTTAAAAGGAAACGTGTGATCTCTGGTCTATCAATACTCATCCTAGATATTTGTGGTAGTACCCTAGTTCCTCCTTTTTCAGGTATACCAAGAAAGGTTGTTCTAGGATTTTTGGACAACGCACTGACAACTGTAAAGCTTAGTTGATGGTTAGACGAACAGCTTTGCACATGACTATGTAACTGTTAGTAGGAGATGCAAAAATGTTGGTGCTGTATCACGAACAGTTGAGGAATCACGAACATCTGAGGTTCTCCAGAAAGGCTGACTGCAGCGTTATAGGAAAATGCTTAGAAGTAGATATTGCTGGGAGCAGTTAACACTGTGTCACAGCGACAGAGTAAGTGCATAGAGATGTTCAGTGAGACAATTAGGAAACTTGCGTATGAGATCATGAGAAGTGATCACACGTATATGGTCCTTCTGTAGAAAACAAAGCAAGCGACATTAAACACATTCTTACACGAGTTTCCACATCCAGAAAGGTGCCAGTAGAGTTTCCGAAAGACTTAGCAGGAGCTGTAGGAATGCCAACCGCATTAGAAATGACCCATTTTCGCAACGGAAATAGGATTTTTCCTGGTAGCATCAAATTTTACCAATGTAGTTGATCAGACCACGTACGGTGAGATTGCTGTGAGCAGTTGCGAAGGTAGTGTGGCAAGTTGGGGCCTCGGGAAGAGGACTGTGCACATAACAGAGAGTAGGGCAGGAAGACATGGGGTGGAGACGGTAATCTAAACAACAACGTGGGCTCCAGAGTCGCCGAGTGGCGCTCCCAATAAGGAAACGGGTGCAGAGGCGGAATTTCATTGATCTGACGTACTGGATGGAAGGTAACACAAGCTTAAAATCATATAGATGTACACGTATCTGCACGAAGTTTCTCATGGGAAAGAGGTGATCATGACCACCGAGGTAAAGTTACGTTGCGTGGGAAGTAGTGACGTGCTTTGCTGGGATCGGTGACACTGAGTTTTGCGGGTGGGGAAAAGAATTTCCAGGAATGTATGGAAGTTTTGCATGGTGCATGCGATGATTACTGTGCGATATTAGGTTTGTAATTCCGATATAATAACCTCCTTGAAACTGATCTAGAAGTACGTATAGTGGAACTCAGTAATATATCCTTTGATCACGGGAAAAGATTTGTCAGGGCCACACTGCCACAAAGGTCCTGGCGCAAGGTGGGCAATAGAACTACGTGGAAGCCTTTAAGGATTAATTCGCGTGATAAAATAGAGCGAGGTACAGCAAAACTGCTGTGGAAGTGAGTAGGAGCTTATTTTCAGGAAAATATCCTATATGTGGTTCAGCCACTGACAGAGAATGATGAATCGGATGAAGCACAGTGATTGTATGCAGGAGTAGTGCTGCACATGTACACATGTACAGAAGACTGAAGATGTCCAGATGGTCCCCACTAGAACAGACAATTTTGGGATAGAACCCACGGACTTCTGGAAATGTTTGTTGGTTACCAATTTGGAGCTCTGGGAATAAATTGTTTTGGATAGGATGAATTCGGACCCTAAGTGAAACCAAGCGACCAGTATAACTGCATCATATGACAAAGTAAAACATAACGAAGAAACGGAAAAATTTGCGATGGAGGAGTTGTTCTTGGAGTTTGAGGACCTGCTCGATCATCATAGGGCTGAGCCAACTGCTCCAGTAACATAACACAGAAGCCCAACTGGGAGTCAGCCAGCCTGGTATTACAATCCGTACTTGCAGCCAGCGATGGAGGGGTTCATTGACCAACTGTTAAGGGACGCCGTTCTTGAGAACAGTGTTGTCCTCAGGGAGCCGCAGTGGTGACTGTCCCGGAAGAAAGTCAATGTAGAGACAAAGATTGGTGTTTTTGCTGTGACTATAGGTATCTTAATAGTCACATGATTCCGTAGACCTATCAGATACCGAATATAAAGGAAATCTGGACAGTCTTAGGAATCACAGATACTTTCCCACCCCGGATCTGTAGTTCGGCAGGCATCAGTTGGTCATAGCACTGAAGGACTATCCAGAAACGGTATTTCCGATTCATGACATTACCAGTATCTTCGTATGAGTTTATGATTGAGGAAAGTGACAATCCACATGTCAGCTTTTATTAGATGGAGTTTTGCGAGGGTTAAAACCGAGGCAGAGCACAGTTATATTTGGATGACACAAATACTGTGAACTAAACTGAGCCTGTAGCCACAGGACCATGTTACAGGCAGTGACCCAAGCCGACACGGCACGCACTGCCATGAGTCAAAATTGTGCACCGACCTACTTCCGTGTACTGCTGGGGCCTGACACAGGTGGCAGTAGCCGTCAATTCTCTGATGTGCAATTCGGGGAACTTAGTAGCCCTACTATGACTTGACTGCCTTCTCTGGAACAGCACCAGATGTCACGGCTTGATGTACTATGTGTTCAGTTACGTGAGAAGTCCATAGAGCTTAAAGCAGCACGAGCATTCTCTTGGTACGTGCTAACACTGAAGAAGACAACACTGCGAGGACAACACCATCAGAGATGCTGTAGCGGCATATTTACTGCAATCACCAGGTTTCCACGATCAACACCCGTGGTCAAGAAGACTGAATGGTTGCTAGTAGCAAACAATAAAATGGCATTTATATCCAAGGGCTGCCTTCTTCTACTGCACCCCACACCCATCTTCAGGAGAAAATCACTCGTCCACTCAAAGACATCCCAACCCCTGTTGCAAGCTGTTGTCAGAAATGAGATGGCAAATATAGACAGAGCGCTGAAGAACTGTCAGGAAGTGTGAGAAGACTGCTGTTTTTGTCTATACACGTAAATGACTTGGCGGACGTAGCAGTCTGCGGTAGTTTGTTGATAATGTTGTGGTGTACAGTAAGTTGGGTGACTGTAGGGGGATACAAGATAATTTACACAAAATTTCTATTTGGCGTGATGAATAGATTCTAACTGTAAACATTGAAAAATGCAAGTTCATGCGGATGAGTAGGAAAAGCAAGCCCATAATATTCCGACACTGCGCAAATAGTGTCCTACTTGACACAGTCCTGTCGTTTACAAATCTGGTTGTAACTGTGCAAAGTCATGTGAAATGTAATCAACATGTGACGAGTGTGGTAGAAAAGGCGAATGGTCGACGTTGGTTTATTGGGAGAATTCTAGGGTAGTGTGGTTCATCTGTAAAGGAGACTGCATATAGGACGCTAGTGCGACCTATTCTCGAGTACTGCTCGAGTGGTTGGGATCAGTACGAGGTCCGGTTAAAGGAACACATCGAAATATCAAGATGCGGGCTGTTTGATTTGAACTGATAGGCTCGAACAACAGGCAAGTGTTACAGGGATGCTTCGGGAACTCAAAGAGGAATAACTGGAAGGAAGGCGATTTTATTTTTGAGGAACACTATTAAATAAATGTGGGGAACCGGCATTTGAAGCTGACTGCCGAATGATTCTACTGCCGCCATCATACATGCGTGTAAGGACCACGAAGATATTAGTGCTCATGCTCATGCGAACGCATGAAGATGGTATTTTTTCCCTCGCTCTATTTGCCAGTGGAATAGGAAAGGAAATGACTAGCAGACGTACAGGGTACCCTTCACCACGACCGTACGATGGCTCGTGGAGTAGCGACGTAAGTGTAGACGTAGACAACAGAAACATCTGTCAATTGCAGCTTGGATTTCAGTTTAAAACCACTCGTGAGATTCTGCACATCCTTTGGTTTAGTTTCTTCCTATTTTTTCCATATTGTCGGAAGAACTGAACGGGGAACACCTCTAATATGCACCCAGTATAATCTTCCCAGGCACTACGCTCTGTGGATAATTTTTAGGACGACATATAGGGTTTATATTTTATAGCACTTTTATAGAGCAGAATGAGCGTTTTGGGTAGTTCAGGATAATACTAAAGTCACGTATATGAGTAGTTAAGAACAGACAGGTTGGTTGGTTGATTTGGGGAAGGGGACCAAACAGCGAGGTCATCGGTCCCATCGGACAAGGATGTCGGCCATGCCCTTTCAAAGGAACTATCCCGGTATTTGCCGTAAGTGATTTAGGGAAATCATGGAAAACCTAAATCAGGATGGCCGGACATCGAATTGACCTGCCATCCTCCGGAATGCGAGACCGGTGTGCTAACTACTGCGCCGTCCCACTCGGTGAATAGATACCACGTAGGACTAAAGATGTTCGTGTTTGAGTCTACGACAGGAACATTAGTGCATGTAACATATGGGTAATGTGACCCGATCGAAGTTGTTTAGAAGCGCTCCGTAGTTCGATAAGTTGAAGCCACGATATAGCACCAATAGATTAGAATGAGACAAAGGACGCGGAACTGCATTACTTGGGTTGGATCTCGCTGTCTTCACACAATGCAGCATTGCCTCAGAACAGTAAAGCGCTGAGATACCACACGGGCGCGGGACAATTTACTGAGAACGATGTTGTCAACCGAAACACTTCAGGTCCCTCGAGAAGAAATGTTGATGACAGCAGTATTATGTACACACAACAGCCAATCAAGCAAATGATGTTTCCTAGTAGCATAAATGTGTCTCAATATTTGGAAGTGAAGGAATCTAAGAGATTTTTTTATACAGGACAGGTGGAGCTGGTACAGCGCCTCCAGCTGCGTCAGTGGTATCGGAGAGTTCTTTAATTGTGATAGATTGGATAAATCTTCCAGAGCGAGACGAATTAATAAAAAGTAATAAGAGTACTAGGTCATGGAATTTCTGGTACCCTGTCACTAAGGCTTGGGAAAGCGACTACAGTACGGCTGTCTCGCATTTCTTACTATTGTACATAAATTTTCCCAAGTTGCTAAGATATTAAATCCCATACACTAGGACAGTGAACATGCAACTCATTTCGCGTAACCCAGTTTTGTTCCCCACTAGTTAATGGAGGGTCTAGCCCACGATATAGATATTTTTCAGATAGCTAGTAAATAATTAAAGTGAACTTATAGAAGATGATATGGAAAGATTAGATGTCCATCATAGAGATAGGAAGCCGTCCTGATACATATCCCCTCTTTTGTGGTGGACTGTACAAAACTGTTAGCTAACGAAGGGTTTATTGCTGTAGGACAGTGATAGTTACGAACTGAAAACTCTGCGTTTCTGCCTAGCATTAGTGAAACAACGAAGAAATCACAGCTCGTGTGACCTTTACCTCTAGGACTGCACACAGTACTCAAGAAGGAGTCAGCAAAGTGTGTATTAACGTAAATATTCCAATGATTTTATTGCAGTTAACTTTGAAACACGAATTTAGAGGCCAGTTTCAACTCAGGAGGGAATAATGTATACTGTACCAAACAGTGCCTATAGTCCTAGCATTGTTTTCTCGGTACTGGTTGCCACAGTCAACGACCCAAGCCGTCACAGTACCCTCCGCTGCAAATTATGCCCGTACCACAGCCTACTTTGGGAAGGTGACGACCAAGGCCTCAGACACTTACCATTCTTTGAGAAGCTACTACGTGTTGAATGAATGTAGCATTCTTACGTCTTCCAAATAATCGGCCTTTAGACAGACGCGTTTTTACCCTTGGCACCAGGCTGTTACCATCAGACATGCCGGCTATGTTCTAACGCCCACAAGATAACCAAATATCTGTTAGCACAGTCACCAGACCTCGAGCCCATGACTGCTGGCTAAAGGCCCAAGCTCCTAACAGACTTGTGTTCAGCCAACATTGCAGGTCTGCCAGCCATCTGCAGCTGAACCAGGTCTGGAGCTGAGGTTTCCCAGCCGTGTGCTGCTGGGGCCTGACGAGGCAAATGGTATCCGGCCACCCTCTGGTGCAGAGTTTGCCACCCTGAACTGATTCGGCCACCTTCTCCGAGAGACAAGCAGATGTCATGGCTTGTCCTGTTACGAACTCACTCACACGAGAAATCCACATCACTTACTTGAAGCAGCATCAGTGGATGCATAGCAGGCACTAAAGCTGACGAGGATGACATTGTGAGGACAACATGCCGATAGATGCTGTGCTACAATAGCCCAGGTTTCAGACATAAACGCCTTTGACCGAGAAGACTGAACGATTTCAAATAATAAACAATAAATTGATTTGTATCCCTGGGTTGTCCTCTTCTCCACATCCATATCCATCTCTGGTGGGAAGTGACTCTCCATCTAAGTCCCATTCCATAACTGCCCTTGCAAGGATTATTGAGTGGCATGAACTACGATTGTAAGAGATGTTTAAGAGGTTACACACTTAACGTTAGGTATTCAGAAGTATCACTTTTCACTACAAGATGTCTGTTATTTGGGCCATGTGGTTAGTCATGATGGAGTTTGGACAGCTCCAAAATTGCAAGATTTTCCTACGCGTGGATGAGGAAAGAGTTATAGCCACATTTATATTCAGTGAATTACTGTGGGAAGTTAAGCCCAAAATTTGAAAAAATAATATGGCCTCCCGCTCAGTTACCGAAAAATTTGTAAAATTTCGTTGGAAACAGTGCGTGAATTTGCGCTCTATATATTGAAAGCATGCTTGCCCAACAGTCCAGTGTTAATTTGCCCCAGTTAGGAGTAAGAGTTCATACTGTCTTGTGACACAAGTGATCATGCACTTGGCTGCATATTACGTGAAGAAGTAGAAGATGTGGATCATACAGGTCCCTACGATTTGTGTCAGTCAGATAATGCAGAGAGAAATTATTCAACCGAGGGTTACTTGATTTATGGCCTAACATATTTCCAGTGATATCTAGATGGTACAAAATTCAGCATAATAGCAAATCACACTGTTTTAAAGTGGCGATTCGGTTGCAAAGATCCACTTAGTAGACTAACACGTTGGGTACCGTGGTTTGGCAAATTCGGTCAATCTGAGGAATGTAGGTAGCCTAACTTGGGACGTTGGTCTGATACAGACTTTGGGTAACTTCACTGAAGCATGGAAAGCAACGTCAACTGCTAACGGCGCCATAAACTGAATCCAGTGCAGGCAGAATTTCTTATACATTATTATGCAAGAAGATAAAATGTATTATGCAATAAGATAAAACTCAGGCTGTGTGTTGTGTTTCCAGCTACAGTGAGTGATGAGGGGTTGAGGCAGACAGATTATCATCTGTTATAAGAGCACAGGGGGTCGGACATCCTTGTAACGGCATGTAGGCAAACAGTACTGGTTGCGTACACATAAGCAGGATGTGGCATAGCAAGATGTGTGCATAGCAGGTTGAGTTGATCCATCAGCATATTTCACGGTAAAGGCTACCAGAGGCCATTTGAAATGACTGCTACACATATTTCGAGCCCTTTCCCAAAAATATGTGTAGAGAATCGCTTTGTGCTAATGATAATAGAACATTTTTCGTCCAACATGTGACCAGGAGCCATTGCAAATCAGCTAGCTGATACTGGGTCTCGGGCAACAGTAATTAATTGGCTACTGAAGTTCAGTGTTGTGGAAACATTAATTACATATCATGGCACAAATTTTGCCAGAACTGATGAATCAGTTTTGTCATTTATTGAGTATTCATAAGTTAGGGATAAGTACAGTGTTTCCACTGGGAAATGAAAGACGGGAACGAGGGCATCATCCAACAAGGAAGAAATTAAGTCATTATGTAATAAGCCATCATGTCAATCGGGATACTTTTTTGTCATACGTTGTCACGGCATATAATTCTAAGTGCCACGAAAGGATAGGTCTGTCACCGTAGGAGGAGATGGAGGCAAATGCCATCACCATTCGAGGCAATGAAGGCTAGAGAATGGAAAAATGGGATATCGATGTGACATTTTACAAGAACCATATGGAATCAAGAACAACAAGCTGATACAAAGCCCTCGAAAGACAGAAAGAAATGGAGCGGTGGAGTGCAAAGCTACCCTGATTATCAATCATGATAGTAGCTGCTGTTAATGATCACATACACCCCACAAAAAAGGTGAAGAAATTTTTCATGCACTGTCAGATTCTGCATCTTTCAGAGAACACCAGGCTCTTTATCGCCATTACTAGCCCTGGGCTCAAAAATTGGGCAGGAGATAGTAAGAAAAAGGTAACACAAGAGATGGAACAAGCTATGCTTCACAAGCAACACACGTATTACTGAGAGAAAAAACAGTGTATGGTCAATTTTAGGGGTCTTTAATCAGGTGTATTCTATGAATGGGTTTGTTTATTTTTGCTAGCGATACTAACTCGCAGTTTAGGTTGTGTCGTTTGTTTTTCATTCTGATGTTATGAAAATAGTTAATTGGGATACCATGTGTATTATTACTAGCATTTAACCCACTCCAGAAAACAGCCTGCAAACCATAAATCTTGTTTGCTGCAAGGTTAAAGTATGAATTAGTAATGAATAGAAACTGAATATTTTTCCAGGGGGAGTTAAGAAATACGCTTACTTCATCACGACCATTTTTGGTGCTGGATATTATGGTGAACCATCTTCCTAACCTAACCTAACCTAACCATCCTCAACGTGTATTTTCAATTTTATACGATGTCAAATTTTTTTGACACAGCCTTCTTGCCTAAAAAAATGTTGGTCTGTGTTACTTGTTCTAGGAGAAATAACTCTGCTCGGTCACAATGCATACTTAACCCTTTCGTGGTTAAATGGTGAAGAACTGCCTTTTGTTACGTTCAAGAATACACTTTTACTATCACTAAATTTGAAGCTGATCCCACGGATGCTTAGTGATCCCAAGATCCGAAGTAAGACTATTTTTGTCTTGTGAACCTAGGAGGTTGGAAGTTTATCTTTCGATAGCAGTATGTTCCTATGAATACGTAAAATATGAAAAAAGTGTAACCAATCAGCATGACAACACGTTCATTCTGATGACAATTAAAGTCATGAAATACTGCACACAAATTTTCAACATAAAACGTTAAGACCTCATAATGTTTTAACTGTCCAAGACACATCACTATTGCCTTCATAATTTTATAAGTGAAACATATAAAACTAACTTCAAACTAGGATATCTGCTGAACTGTACTAGCTGATGTGAGTAATGCATTTGATTCAGTAAACCTTAAAATATTGCTGGAGGAAGTGTGCTCTAACTGCATTTGTACTTGACTTAGAACCTTCCATGTAAAGCATGAAGAGAATAACATGAGAGCGTTTCAGAAATGTTTTCGAAATTAATGATCACAATGAATCATCAGCCTGCAAGCGTAAGTAATTCGACTAGTTATTTCTACAATAAAAGTCGTTAATAATCTAGTAACTTCAATCAGCAAACTGAGTAACAGTCTAACACAAATCAGAAAATCTTCCAACACTGTGTTAACATTAGTTATTCTACTAATGAGATCAAAATCTTTAAATCTGAAATTAATGAAAATATAGAGAGCCAGGCTCCTGCCTTAAAGCAACGTTTGCAGCTATTTGGTAATAAAATTGAAAAAAGAATTTATCAAGTTGAGATGAAGAGTAAAAATCCTCAGAGGCGAGAAAGGTAATTACCAAAGACAATTAAGTGGGTAGCTCATGAAAGCAAGCAAAAAACAGATAAACTAAATGATGATACACAAAAAGTAGTGGTAGAATCACTATGTAAAAGTAAATGTGTGCAGTCTGAAGAAAATATGTCTGATGAAATAGGCGCTAACCTTGATTAGCTGACTAACCAAGATAATGTCCAGTGTCAGTGTCTATTGTTACTGTTGCTCCCTTAAGATCATGGGGTCTTGAGTTTTACCCTTGCTGGGACAAGTTTTAATTTGCTCCTAGTGAGCATATTCGAGTTTTCCTACTCATTCTAACCGTAATATTTCATTTTCATTACGAATTAAGTTCTCGAAATGTCGTCAAAAAGAAAGACTTGCACAATACAGCCAAACAACCACGGACGGATCTAACTATCAGTTATGCCATAGAGTCATTTTATTTCAGCTCATTAAATGAATGGTGTAGAGAGTAGTTTGCAAAAACATGATAGTAAATTACCAAATGTAGAAAGAAAGTTTAGAATTAACACTAACATTGTTGAATGTAATTTTGTAACTGAGACTTCAGAATTAGTTTCTGTCATAAATGGAAAGTCTCTGAGATTCTCTTCAGATGGCAGTGTCATTGAAAGCATGTTACTTAGATTGTGGGACAATAGAGAAAATAAATGTGTACTTGTTCAAAATTTATATACGAAGCGAAAACTTGTGGACTTGTTGTTATGGGGCAATGTGATACTTAGTAAGAACTTAAGGTAGCAAAACCGTTTGTGGATTGGAGAGGTGAAGATGGAAAATAAAACAAACTGGGTCTAAGAGCATAACAAATTTGTCTTACTTAATTAATAAACTGGGAATGGAGCAAACCATAATATGTTCAAATCGGAAGCTACCAATCAAGGCACGAAACAAAATTAATGCAGCTCCTAGACATTGCACAGGAATTGTGCAGGAAGGAATACAGAAACAACATTACTGTCAGCAGGACGGGAGCATATTAGAATAAGAGTTGTGTTACAGTGACAAGACACTGGTGCTATGCTCCATCGCTTAAACAAAGTTTTGAAGATCAAGCAGTTAGTTTTAAACTAAACACACTGGTACATGTCAATGCATATATACACACATACATCAAAAAAAGTTTTGCATCACACCGATTCTGAGAGTTCCGAAACCTCTATAGAAAATTGAAATAGAGACAAACATAAACATCATTTCCGCCCTTTTTATTGCTCATGAAAATCACACATTGCATGTTGTACCACCATACAGCGAGGCCTTCAGAGATGGTGGTCCAGATTTCTGTACACAGCGGTACCTCTAATACCCAGTAGCACGTCCTCTTGCATTGATGCATGCCTGTATTCGTCGTGGCACACTATCCACAACTTCATCAAGGCACTGTTGGTTCAGATTGTTCCACTCCTCAACGGCGATTCGGCGTAGATCCCTCAGAGTGGTTGGTGGGTCACGTCGTCCATAAACACCCTTTTTCAATCCATCCCAGGCATGTTCGATAGGGTTCATGTCTGGAGAACATGCTTGCCACTCTAGTCGACCGATGTCCTTATCCTGAAGGACGTCATTCACAAGATGTGCATGATGGGGGAGTGAATTTTCGTCCAGGAAGACGAATGCCTCGTCAGTATGCTGCTGATATGGTTGCACTATTGGTCGGAGGATGGCATTCACGTATCGTACAGCCGTTACGGCGTCTTCCATGACCACCAGAGGCGTACGTCGGCCCCACATAATGCCGCCACAAAAAAGCAGGTAACCTCCACCTTGTTGCACTTGATGGACAGTGTGTCTAAGGCGTTCAGCCTGACCGAGTTGCCTCCAAACACATGCGACACTCATCGGTGAAGATAACGTGATGCCATACCTGAGCGGTCGATTCGGCATATTGTTGGGCCGATCTATACCGCGCTGCATGGTGTCGTGGTTGCAAAGATGGAGCTCGTCATGGACGTCGGGAATGAAGTTGCGAATCATGCAGCTTGTTGTGCACAGTTTCAGTCTTAACAGGACGTCCTGTGGCTGCCACGAAAAACATTATTCAACGTGGTGGCGTTGCTTTCAGGGTTCCTCCGAGCCATAATCCGTAGGTAGCGGTCATCCACTGCAGTAATAGCCCTTGGGCGGCATGAGCGAGGCATGTCATCGACAATTCCTGTCTCTCTGTATCCCTTCCATGTTCGAACAACATCGCTTTCGTTCAGTTGGAGACGCCTGGACACTTCCTTGTTGGCACAAAGTAGCAATGTGGACGCGATCAAATGGCGGTATTGACCGTCTAGGCATGGTTGAATTTTAGACAACACAAACCGTGTACCTCCTTCCTGGTGGAATGACTGGAACCAATCGGCTGTCGGACCCCTCCGTCTAATAGGCGCTGCTCATGCATGGTTGCTTATATATTTGGTCGTGTTTAGTGACATGTCTGAACAGTCAAAGAGACTGTGTCTGTGATACAATAACCACAGCCAACGTCTATCTTCACGAGTTCTGGGAACCGGGGTGATGCAAAACTTTTTTTGATGTGTGTATATCGTGGACCCCAGGTGGGTGTTAGAAGAGATAATGCTACAGGAGTACAAAATACAGGAGGATAATGTAACTTAATGAGGTAATGGAATCCGAAAGTAATTTAAGATGTGACACAACAGAGATAAGCACGTATGCTTTATGGTGACTTGGGGGAGTATATAAATATAAAAAATTAAATAATTATTGTAATGCACTAACTGTAGTACAAGGGACATGCGAATGAAGAAAAAGTCAGATGAAGACGACAGTACATGCAGTGAAACAGGTGAAGTGTTTATAAGGAAAACATTCAGAGCATAAATACACTCCTGGAAATGGAAAAAAGAACACATTGCCACCGGTGTGTCAGACCCACCATACTTGCTCCGGAGGGCTGTACAAGCAATGATCACACGCACGGCACAGCGGACACACCAGGAACCGCGGTGTTGGCCGTCGAATGGCGCTAGCTGCCCAGCATTTGTGCACCGCCGCCGTCAGTGTCAGCCAGTTTGCCGTGGCATACGGAGCTCCATCGCAGTCTTTAACACTGGTAGCATGCCGCGACAGCGTGGACGTGAACCGTATGCGCAGTTGACGGACATTGACCGAGGGCGTATAGTGGGCATGCGGGAGGCCGGGTGGATGTACCGCCGAATTGCTCAACACGTGGGGCGTGAGGTCTCCACAGTACATCGATGTTGTCGCCAGTGGTCGGCGGAAGGTGCACGTGCCCGTCGACCTGGGACCGGACCGCAGCGACGCACGGATGCACGCCAAGACCGTAGGATCCTACACAGTGCCGTAGGGGACCGCACCGCCACTTCCCAGCAAATTAGGGTCACTGTTGCTCCTGGGGTATCGGCGAGGATCATTCGCAACCGTCTCCATGAAGCTGGGCTACGGTCCCGCACATCGTTAGGCCGTCTTCCGCTCACTCCCCAACATCGTGCAGCCCGCCTCCAGTGGTGTCGCGACAGGCGTGAATGGAGGGACGAATGGAGACGTGTCGTCTTCAGCGATGAGAGTCGCTTCTGCCTTGGTGCCAATGATGGTCGTATGCGTGTTTGGCGCCGTGCAGGTGAGCGCCACAATCAGGACTGCATACGACCGAGGCACACAGGGCCAACACCTGGCATCATGGTGTGGGGAGCGATCTCCTACACTGGCCGTACACCACTGGTGATCGTCGAGGGGACACTGAATAGTGCACGGTACATCCAAACCGTCATCGAACCCATCGTTCTACCATTCCTAGACCGGCACGGGAACTTGCTGTTCCAACAGGACAATGCACGTCCGCATGTATCCTGTGCCACCCAACGTGCTCTAGAAGGTGTAAGTCAACTACCCTGGCCAGCAAGATCTCCGGATCTGTCCCCCATTGAGCATGTTTGGGACTGGATGAAGCGTCGTCTCACGCGGTCTGCACGTCCAGCACGAACGCTGGTCCAACTGAGGCGCCAGGTGGAAATGGCATGGCAAGCCGTTCCACAGGACTACATCCAGCATCTCTACGATCGTCTCCATGGGAGAATAGCAGCCTGCATTGCTGCGAAAGGTGGATATACACTGTACTAGTGCCGACATTGTGCATGCTCTGTTGCCTGTGTCTATGTGCCTGTGGTTCTGTCAGTGTGATCATGTGATGTATCTGACCCCAGGAATGTGTCAATAAAGTTTCCCCTTCCTGGGACAATGAATTCACGGTGTTCTTATTTCAATTTCCAGGAGTGTAGTTTAAGATTGGAGATATTGGAGGATGAGGATCTAAAGGAGGTACTGAAGGAAACTCAAGATGGATTATTTGTTTCTAAGAGAGGTGTGAAAGAGGATGGAGATGATGGGTGTCAGTTGCTATGCGAAGATAGTAAAGAGGGTAATGTGGTGGGAAAAGTGGAAGAATTAGATATGGGGTTCAGAAGTACAGGGAGTAGTCAGATTCGGTGAATTATTTTAGTTACCAGTAGTTGACAGATTAACTAAATAGCACGCGAAAAATAATCCCATAAATATGTGTGTAATCTCCAGAGATATAGAAAGTTTTCAAAGGCATAACAATGTTTATGGCTTGTTGGAAGATGCTGGATTAAAAGTCGAAGATGGAAAAGTAGAATATTACATAACAAATATGTTTGTGCAAAGTGAGGAAACACAGCACTTACTGGATAGCAGCAGCAATCTGAGTATGGTAGCAGAAAATTTTTTAAATGATCTCTCTGACACTAAATCAATGGTCATTATGCCTGTATCTGATATAAATAATAGTAACCATAGGGATTGTGAAGAAATCTGTGTGATACAAACAATGTTACCAATCAAAGTGGTCCCAGAATGACATTTTTACTCTGTAGCGGAATGTGCGCTGATACGAAAATTCCTGGCAGATTAAAACTGTATGCTGGACCGAAACTCGAACTCGGGACCTTTGCTTTTCGCGGGAAATTACTCTCTGCCGACTTACCTACCAAAGCACGACTCAGAACTCCTTCCCAAAGCTTTAATTCCGTCAGTACCTCGTCTCCTATCTTCCAAACTTCACAGAAGCCATCGTGCATATCTTGCAGAACTAGCACTCTTGGAAGAAAGGATATTTCAGATACATGGCTGTGCGGAGGGATTGTGAGCGTGTTTGGGTAACACTTGCCCGCGAAAGGCCAAGGTTCCGAGTTCGGGTCTCGGTCCGAGACACAGTTTCAATCTGCCAGAAAGTTTCGTATCAGTGCACTCCGCTGCAGAGTGAAAATTTCGTTCTGGGAACATCGCCCAGGCTGTGGCTAAGCCATATATTTTATGAAAATACATATGAAGTAAGTGGACATATATAAGAAGCAGCAAGTAAGTACCATATGTTTTTTGAAAATGATTTCAGCAGTATGTCGGAAGTTGGCATGTGTACTGTTTTCACAGTAGATAGTGGAGCTATTTGATGCAACAGATAACGTTTTGAGTAAAGGAAATAGAAGGCTAGGAAGGAAGTATGTTGTTGCAGTAATAGCGGAAAAATGTTACACTTTTATTAGAAGATGTTGACTTAGGGGATTACAGGAGAAAGTAGATAGTCAATTAAAGCTTTTAATCTACTGACATGAACTCTATGGGTCAGAATGAGAAAGAGAAAGAAAACTGAAAAGTTTAGCAAATGATATTTATGTAATGTATGTGTAATTTATCTTTGCCTTAACTGAAAAATTACAAACTTGCAGATACCTGAGAGGCAACGCTTTTTATCCAAAATTTTTGTGATTGTGTTTAAGGTTACGGAAAGAAACAGGTAACGAATGGTAACTATGTTCTGTTTTTTTTTATATGAACTTACGATTTTCTTGGATTCAGTTTTTCTGGAAATATGTATGAAAAGTCAATGTAAATATTAGGAAGAAGTAAATAAGGCTAAAACTGCTTTCATTAGCAACCTGATATCTGTAACAACTGTTTATATTCTCACTTTGAGAATAACTATTTTGTGAGAGCCTATTGGGGAGCTACAGTAAATAAAATTCTCTGTTGAATCACTTTCCTTGAAGATAAACATTGAAGCAGTCATAATTCTCAAATTTAGAATTTTTAGAATGAAATTTTAGGGGGAAAATATGTACTCATATTTGCTTTATAGGTTGTATCATTGGATTATGCCTACTCTGCAGGAGCGCACATTACACTCAAGTTTCTGGTAGGGGTTCCACGCTCCCTACGAGCCGTCAGGTGTCGCTGGTCATGTGGACGTTTTTCTTATGCCGGCCACGTGACTGGAAGTAGCACAAGCTGTATACTGGCGGTTGCGGCTGTACTCGTTTGTGTCCTGAAGAGTCAGTGGGATTCCTGGGCCAGGCGACGAATACGGTCGCATTTCGTCAGTCACGAACGCCCTCCAGAGCCACTGCTACGCTGCCATTGCTGCCTGTGCCAGTCTTCGCACCTTGGGACCTCTGACGTGGCCTTTCCAGACGCCAAATTTAGTACTATTTCATCCAGAATCGAAACTCACGCCCTCCCTTATGGTCACATCAAGTCTAGCCTTTTGGACTATTTTGTTTTTCACGTAAATATATTGGTGGCTCGCCCTAAATTCTTTTGCTGTCACAAGCTGCCACAATAACCTGCCTTCGGTGCCTGTCACGTGACTGACATTTTCGGTGTTGCAACCTACAGTGTAAACAATCTTACTGTAGACTCCTTAATCACTGGCATAATTCATGTTCATGTCTCCAGTGAAGTCCTCTGCATGGACCTCCTCGAGCTAAAGGACCTGTAGCTGGATACTTGCCTCCCTATTATCAGTGCGTTCGATCAGTGTCTTAGCTATACAAGCTGCTCTGCAGAACTTTTGCAATGTGTGCGGAACCCATGGGCTGCGCCAACCATTGTATGCGCCACCCTCTGTCCAAGGCAAGCACCTGTCCCTGGACGAACGCACAGGATGGAGGCGTACCCTTTGTGATCCAGTGCTGCCCACAGCAACTTTCTTCCTTTAGCCAATGTTTCTTAGCCATCAAGGGCACCAGTGTCCTTCCTGTCACTTAACTGCTCCCCCTGCAGGGAGTCCGCCCAGCATGACAACGTTTAGCAGGTATCACTAAGGATGTCAGTGGAATTTGCCCATCAGACACAGAGGGACATGAGAACGCAAACAGCTTTCCAGGTGTCGTATGCACACAGAACGTCGCTTCACAGGGGATTTGCTGTCCATCACGGCGAACATCAACAACTTCCCTATCTGGCTGCAGATCGCAACTGGGGCCTTAGCAACATAACTGATTGTAACTCGTACTGCCAGTAGAGTCACATACCCCCTGTAGCTCTTTTTCAACCCCTCTGTTGATTTGCAGTAACGATCTCATCACGGTTAGCGGTTGTATATGGCAAAGGCGCGACACTGTTTGATCTTTCTTTGCAAAAAGATTCTGGGGTATGGATGCACCAGGCGCTCTCATCCTCTTAGGCATGGGTCTCTCTCACGTGCTGAACCTTCACTTTCGTTATTCCATCGCCCATCTGAAAACTATCTTATCAAACTTCAGGTTGCTCTCCTCTGACAATGGCTTAGGAGTCAGTTACTTTGAGACACATGTTGCCCTTCTATTTGCCAACCCAAAATTGCCTAAGGGTGGGACTGTTCCTTTAACACGCTGTAACAATCTTGAACATGAGTTCCAGAGGCTTCAGGATAAAGGCATCCTCTCCACAGTACTCCCCCAATGCATCACTGCCAATCCCACGAGGGCCTCGCATATCTGTGGCTATTTCAAGTCCACTATCTATGTTCTGTTGGTTATCGATGCCTATCTTATTCTGAGGCTGGGGGAGCTCCCTATCTACCCTTGCCCGCCGGTGTGGCCGAGCGGTTCTAGGCGCTTCAGTTTGGAACCCCGCGACCGCTACGGTCGTAGGTTCGAACACTGCCTCGGGCATGGATGTGTGTGATGTCCTTAGGTTAGTTAGGTTTAAGTAGTTCTAAGTTCTAGGGGACTGATGGCCTCAGATGTTAAGTCCCATAGTGCTCAGAGCCATTTGAACCATTTGAACCTATCCACCCTTGGTGGCAGAGTGTTTGCTGAGATCAACTTAGCTAGCTTAGCTTCTGCTGGATGCAGAATCCCGACAATTTTCTATTATCAACACCCCTTTCAGTCCCTACCATTGCAATAGCGAATTATTTGGCTATGCCAGTGTAAAAGCGATTTTTCATTGTTCGTGGAGCACCTGACCCAGCAGCTCCTGCACATGGTAAATTGAGTGGACGCCATTTTGGTGACCAGCAAAGATTCTGGGGCATCGATGCACCAGGCGCTATCATCCTCTTAGGCATGGGTCTCTCTCACGTGATGAACCTTCAACCTTCACTTTCGTTATTCCATCACCCATCTGAAAACTTTCTTATCAAACTTCAGTTTGCTCTCCTCTGATAATGGCTTAGGAGTCAGTTACTTTGAGACACATGTTGCCCTTCTCTTTACAAACCCAAAATTGCCTAAGGGCGGGATTGTTCCATTAACAACTCTCAGAACCTGGCTGACTTCCTCTCAGCATTTTTCACAGTTCTTCATCGAGCTAACCTCAAGTGCAATAAGGATAAGGGTTGTTTCTCCTTTTCCCAGGGTGGATATTTAGGCAATGTTTTCAGCGCCTAGAGCATTTGGCCTACCCCACAGTAAGTGGAGACAACGCAACGTTTTCCTACCCCCAACAACGCCACCCAGCTGAATCAGTGTTGGAACAACTCAACTACTATCATAAGTTTATTCTGCACACTCCGACCATAACCAAACCTCTGCATTGCCTCCTCCACAAAACCCCAGAGTGTGAAATGGCGTTTCTTGACCTGAAATGGGCCTTCCTCAACCTTACCTGTTTGACAGGATGTGACCTTGCCAAACCTCTCGACTTGACAGTGAATGCCACAGTTATTATCGTAAAATTATTCTGCACATTGTGGTTATAGCCAAACCCCTGTTATCTCCTCCTCCAATGAAATATCTGCTGGAACTGAACACTGGAATATGGGGCTGCATTTTGGGATCTGAAATGGACCCTCTTCTGGCCTACATCTCTTACATAGTTTTACCCCGCCAAAGCAGGTGGAGAGGTTTGCCAGGGTCACATGTTGTCAAACAGGTAAGGCAGAGAAGGCCCATTTCAGGACGAGAAACGCCAGGCACTGGATGCCACTGACTATGGAATGGGGGTTTATTTATTCTATGTCCTCAACAGGATGAAACATCCGATTGGCTTTGTTCAAAGACTCTGTCTATGACATAATACATTGATAGATAAGTTGAATAAGAATCTTTGGCGATTAACCTGGTCTCAGAAAATCCATGATTATGTATAGGGTCACCCCTTCATCCTTTTGACCAACCAGAAGGCCTTTTCAGGAATCTGCTTCTATTCCAATATGGGTGGCTTGCCACTTTCAGAATTGGGTCCCATTTTTGTCTAGTTATGACTATGACATTCAGTTCTGTTCTACATCTCATCATGCTATGCAGATGTTCTCTCACGTTTGCTGCTGGGACAGGACGCAACCTCTGACATTGATCCAGAGAACTGCTCCCATCTGGACACTGCTGCCAAAGATGTGACAGCTAGCCTACTCTCTCTGAAACCAAGTTCAAGCATACCACACAGCCAAGGACCAATTGCTTGCAAAAATTCACCACATGGAATCACTTTGTTGGCCTCAGGACATTCAGTGCCTTTAAAATCAGGGTGTCTATGGTGCTGGCATCACTCTCCTGAGCTTTCAACACTCAACATGGTACTGTTGACACAGAGGGACAGCGGCTGCTCCAAGGACATCATGCCATCTGGTCTTGAACTATGCATGTTGGCCGAACTACATATTGGACACTGAAGCTTTTTCCTAACGAAGAGCTTAGCCTGCTGAAAATTGGTTTGAGTGGAATGCCATCACCCACATGGTTGAGGCTTGATCAAACTGTCAGCGCAAGCAAACCGTTGTGCCATGTTGGTTCTTTGCATTGCCAGATAGGACCACATAACAGTCCGAGCTACATTTGAACTTCAGTACTCCCGTCTTGGGACACTTCTGGCCGGTCGTCACCAAAGCAAACAGTGGTTTTCCTTATGTCTTCTGAATGACCTACACATACACTGGGCAAACTATCCTCATGTATCCTGTTTTTCGTCATTGAGGGGTCCCAGAGACCATAGTCACTGACAGTAGCTCCCAAATTGCTTCTGCTACATTTAAAACCTTCTGTGAATTCAGAGGTATCAAGCTCATTCACACGACTTCAGTACTCCCGTCTTGGGACACTTCTGGCCGGTCGTCACCAAAGCAAACAGTGGTTTTCCTTATGTCTTCTGAATGACCTACACATACACTGGGCAAACTATCCTCATCTATCCTGTTTTTCGTCATTGAGGGGTCCCAGAGACCATAGTCACTGACAGTAGCTCCCAAATTGCTTCTGCTACATTTAAAACCTTCTGTGAATTCAGAGGTATCAAGCTCATTCACACGACCCCGTTCTTCCCCATGTCTAATGGGTTGGCTGAACGTTTTATTGGTATGATGCTAATCCAAGTGTCCTAACTTCATCAACATGGTCTCTGAGAGCTAGTTTGACCCTCTTCTCACACCTACTGTTTCACCACTTAGGACTGGTCAAATCAGGCTAAAAATCTTCACAGAAACTCTCATGGGTCGCTACCCTCTGCACGTCATTCTACTCCTCTCTGTCATCCTCATGGTGGTCCACACAAGATAGGTTTTCTTCCTTGACCCTGTATGGGACTTAGTTTTTTCCAAAGGCCGTCCGCATTAGCTCCCAACTGTCTCATTTCCCAACTTCTGGACGCTGTAGGGTGGAAGCAAAGCTTCCAGTTGGTACCACATATTAATGAACGTGACATTGCCATGGTCTCCTCTTCATGTCCACGAGTTTACCACCCTCTTTTGTTCCAGTGATGGGACCTTCTCAGCTTCCACTTGTGGATGACACATGCACCAGTCAGCCCCAGTGGCTCGTGGAACCACTGAAGGAGCTACCCAGTGACACACCAGCTTATCCAGCACTCGTGCTTGTTTCTTACACCACTCAAATGACAGAAAGTAGGACATGTTGTATGAAGGATCCTGCAGCTGTACTTTGGCCAACCCTAGGGCTCTGAGGCGTCAGTCCACTCCTAGTCAGTTTTCTGACCCAGACGCCAAATGCGGTACCTTTTCAGTAGCTCACTCTGGAGCCATCACTATGTCGTCACCGCATCCAATGCCAGTCTTTGCATCCCAGAATCTCTGAAACAGCTTTTACGTAAGAAGACATGGAACAGACGTGGTTACTGAGCAGCGGACTTTTAATAATTCTGTGTTCGTCCTCACAAGTGGCTTCTCTGAACTTGTTCATTTATTGTTGGAAGCTCTCACTCTGACAGGTCCCTTCGGGACCTAGTTGTGGCACCTAGCGTGCAAAGACTTCAGTTCAGAATGTTTGTTAATTCACCACTGATAGGCATTCTGTCTCAAGTCCAGTCTTTATTAAAACAAGAATATTTATTTTGGTTGTTACTGTTTCAAGCTGACTTCAAAGAAGGAAGATGTGGTATCTTGACTAAAATAAACTTGGAATTCACTGTACACCTTGGTCTTCATTTCTTGACTATCTGTTGTAGATATATTAGCAAAGTAACAGATTTTAGTCTCAAATTGTATGTGTACGCAGGAGGAGTATGTAAAGAAACAAAAACCTGGATTGTCAATAAAACGAGAGATAACGTGTTACGGCTGCCACACAAACAAAAGGCGCCATGAAAAACGTACAAGCAATTTCAGATAGAAGCCTGAACATAATGAAAAGTAAAGTAGCTCACTTGCGCTGTCATAGAGAAGGAGGGCATGCAGCCTTTATCTAGTGTATGAATTTTGCAAGTTGTTATGATTTGAGATGAATGAGCATGTGTAATCGAACAGTGTGTTGCAGTCGTGGTATGATGTGCTTGATATAAAACAGCCAATGCAGAGGTCGTTGAAGCAAAATCGTTATTTCTTTTCTTGCGAAAAGTAACGGAAAATGATTTTTAGTTCAGTTGCTTTTCAGGAAATACAGAAACTGGGTACAGATTTAAGTAAATTCAGAATTGGGAATGGTCAAGTAGGGAAGTTACGAGATTAAGTATGAAAAATTATGTAGCTGTTTGGCTATTTCAGACCTTCAGAAAGGAGAACATTCGAGCATTCACAGAGAGAGAGAAATTTTCGCATGTTCGTCTCGCTACTTAGTCAAAGAAGCAGAGAAGTTGAGAAAACGATCGCCAGCTGGCGTAAACAACTGTTCCAGGTGTTTCGAAGAACTGGAGAATTTTGTGATTTTCTTTCTATTCCGAGTGGAGTGCTACGCAACCTTATTTCTAACTTAGGTAACTGAATATTTTTCAGCTGTGTTGTATTGAGCGAACGTATTAAAACTAATAACTGTCGCCCAACCTTCTAAACGTTAGTGACTTAAAAATTTCCGTCCTTTACATAGCAACTTTATGTTAGGGTGGACTTCATAACACATTATTCACTGTTAAAATGAGAATATTGCAAAAACATTCAGTCAAGATCTCGTTTCATTTTTGTAACTTCAGTTAAACCTTCGTTAAACAACTATTTTCACAATAGGAAACAGAATGTTTTGTGCACCCTGCTGACACGTTAGTGTGATATGTCTTTTAAGCAGCTTTCCCACGTTGAGCGGCATTATGCATCGCTTCAGAACAGTTCGTGGTTTCAAAAAAACTGATTGAGGTAAATGACGATGTTACAAATGATGATCAAACCCCGTGTTGTTCCAAAGTGCCCAGTCGAATTTTCTGCCTTAAGACTTTTCACCCTTGTACATCAATTTCTGTTTCCATCAGTTTTTCTCTTTATTTTGTCTTGTTTCTTGTTTTTTATTGATTCAATTTTAGCTTTACTGTGAGCTGTGTAGAGTCCCATAATGTGTTTAGTTAATCTGGTTGGTTATCCCTTTAATATTGATATAGAATTTTCATATCTACATAAATTATGGTTTTTTATTTACTTATACTTAGTGTTGACTTACACGTAATTCTGACAAAATGTTGACATAAAAATTTCCTGATTACGTTTCTTTCTCTCATTCTGATTTCTTAAATGTGACCTTTCTGTTTAAGATCATGGTTTCAGCCCTTACTCTGTCGTAATATCTCATTTTCCAGTATTTACATGTGCAGTCTTTGTAATGCACATCTTTTGTAGTAAGCTTGAAAGCTGTCTGCATTTACGGACAACGTGTTTCGTAACAGTCTTCCCAGGGCAGTTCTGTAGATGATTTCGCCTAAATATCTGATCCGGGGAACGCTCTCGATTTTCCGGTAAGTAGTTTTTAGAGTTTTGTGCCAGACTCTTGCTAAATATGTAATTTCTTTTTTGCAGTGATACTTTCTGCTATTCCTCTCAGAATACCCATTTGTCTCTGTGCTGTTTGAACGCTCTGGCATAGAGTTGCTGGATCGTCTGAAAAAACTAAGCAGTCTATCCCGATTTTTGTTCTTCCAAATTTCATTAGTTCATCTATATTACAGTCCAGTTTTAGTGTTCACTACACTAGGAGTTCGTTTTTTGAGAAATAGTTGGAATGTTGTGGAGATACTTCATCATCTTGTCTCAGCACTGTTTTAAATTCAAAATATTATAAAATATCTCCCCATAATTCGGCCCTATATTTTGTACCTTTCAGTGCTTCAGTAATACACTAATGGCCATTAAAATTGCTACACCACGATGATGAGGTGCTACAGACGCGAAATTTAACCGACAGGAAGAAGATGCTGTGATATGCAAATGATTAGCTTTTCAGAGCATTCACACAAGGTTGGCGCCGGTGGCGACACCAACAACGTGCTGATATGAGGAAAGTTTCCAACCGATTTCTCATACACAAACAGCAGTTGACCGGCGTTGCCTGGTGAAACGTTGTTGTGATGCCTCGTGTAAGGAGGACAAATGCGTACCATCACGTTTCCGACTTTGATAAAGGTCGGATTGTAGACTATCGCGATTGCGGTTTATCGTATAGCGACATTGCTGCTCGCGTTGGTCGAGATCTACATCTACATCTACATCTACATTGATACTCCGCAAGCCACCCAACGGTGTGTGGCGGAGGGCACTTTACGTGCCACTGTCATTACCTCCCTTTCCTGTTCCAGTCGCGTATGGTTCGCGGGAAGAACGACTGTCTGAAAGCCTCCGTGCGCGCTCTAATCTCTCTAATTTTACATTCGTGATCTCCTCTGGAGGTATAAGTAGGGGGAAGCAATATATTCGATACCTCATCCAGAAACGCACCCTCTCGAAACCTGGCGAGCAAGCTACACCGCGATGCAGAGCGCCTCTCTTGCAGAGTCTGCCACTTGAGTTTATTAAACATCTCCGTAACGCTATCATGGTTACCAAATAACCCGGTGACGAAACGCGCCGCTCTTCTTTGGATCTTCTCTATCTCCTCCGTCAGCCCGACCTGGTACGGATCCCACACTGATGAGCAATACTCAAGTATAGGTCGAACGAGTGTTTTGTAAGCCACCTCCTTTGTTGATGGACTACATTTTCTAAGCACTCTCCCAATGAATCTCAACCTGGTACCCGCCTTACCAACAATTAATTTTATATGATCATTCCACTTCAAATTGTTCCATACGCACACTCCCAGATATTTTACAGAAGTAACTGCTACCAGTGTTTGTCCCGCTATCATATAATCATACAATAAAGGATCCTTCTTTCTATGTATTCGCAATACATTACATTTGTCTATGTTAAGGGTCAGTTGCCACTCCCTGCACCAAGTGCCTATCCGCTGCAGATCTTCCTGTATTTCGCTACAATTTTCTAATGCAGCAACTTCTCTGTATACTACAGCATCATCCGCGAAAAGCCGCATGGAACTTCCAACACTATCTACTAGGTCATTTATATATATTGTGAAAAGCAATGGTCCCATAACACTCCCCTGTGGCACTCCAGAGGTTACTTTAACGTCTGTAGACGTCTCTCCATTGATAACAACATGCTGTGTTCTATTTGCTAAAAACTCTTCAATCCAGCCACACAGCTGGTCTGATATTCCGTAGGCTCTTACTTTGTTTATCAGGCGACAGTGCGGAACTGTATCGAACGCCTTCCGGAAGTCAAGAAAAATAGCATCTACCTGGGAGCCTGTATCTAATATTTTCTGGGTCTCATGAACAAATAAGGCGAGTTGGGTCTCACACGATCGCTGTTTCCGGAATCCATGTTGATTCCTACATAGTAGATTCTGGGTTTCCAGAAATGACATGATACGCGAGCAAAAAACATGTTCTAAAATTCTACAAGAGATCGACGTAAGAGATATAGGTCTATAGTTTTGCGCATCTGCTCGACGACCCTTCTTGAAGACTGGGACTATCTGTGCTCTTTTCCAATCATTTGGAACCCTCCGTTCCTCTAGAGACTTGCGGTACACGGCTGTTAGAAGGGGGGCAAGTTCTTTCGCGTACTCTGTGTAGAATCGAATTGGTATCCCGTCAGGTCCAGTGGACTTTCCTCTATTGAGTGATTCCAGTTGCTTTTCTATTCCTTGGACACTTATTTCGATGTCAGCCATTTTTTCGTTTGTGCGAGGATTTAGAGAAGGAACTGCAGTGCGGTCTTCCTCTGTGAAACAGCTTTGGAAAAAGGTGTTTAGTATTTCAGCTTTACGCGTGTCATCCTCTGTTTCAATGACTGTTAGCAGAATATGGAATCGGTGGGTTCAGGTGGGTAATACGGAAAGCAGTGCTGGATTCCAACGGCCACGTATCACTAGCAGTCGAGATGACGGGCATCTTATCCATATGGCTGTAACGGATCGTGCAGCCACGTCTCGATCCCAGAGTCAACAGATGCGGGTGTTTGCAAGACAACAACCATCTGCACGAACAGTTCGACGACGTTTGCAGCAGCATGGACTATCAGCTCGGAGACCATGGCTGCGGTGACCCTTGACGTTGCATCACAGACAGGAACGCCTGAGATGGTGTAAACGACGAACCTGGGTGCACGAATGGCAAACTGTCATTTTTTCGGATGAATCCAGGTTCTGTTTACAGCATCATGATGGTCGCATCCGTGTTTGGCGACATCGCGGAGAAAGCTCATTGGAAGTGTGTATTCGTCATCGCCATACTGGCGTATCACTCGGCGTGATGGTACGGTGTGCCATTGGTTACACGTCTCAGTCACCTCTTGTTCGCACTGACGGTACTTCGAACAGTGGACGTTACATTTCAGATGTGTTACGACCCGTGGCTGTACCCTTCATTCGATCCCTGCGAAACCCCACATTTCAGCGGGATAATGCACGAGCGCGTGTTAAAGGTCCTGTACGGCCCTTTCTGGATACAGAAAATGTTCGACTGCTGACCTGACCAGCACATTCTCCAGATCTCGCACCAATTGAAAACGTCTGGTCAATGGTGGCCGAGCATCTGGCTCGTCACAATACGCCAGTCACTACTCTTGATGAACTGTGGTATCGTGTTAAAACTGCATGGCCAGCTGTACCTGTACACGCCATTGACGCTCTGTTTGACTCAATGCCCAGGCGTATCAAGGTCGTTATTACGGCCAGAGGTGGCTGTTCTGGGTACTGTTTTCTCAGGATCTATGCACCCAAATTGCGTGAAAATGTAATCACATGTCAGGTCTAGTATAGTATATTTGTCCAATGAATACCCGTTTATCATCTGCATTTCTTCTTGGTGTAGCAATTTCAATGGCCAGTAGTGTAATTACGAGTTTGAGGCCTGGAACTTCTTCCTTCAGACTTTCAAAGGGAGGCTTACAGTCCTCAAACAAAATGCTTTTCTAAAATGCAAAAACGTACTAAGCTCTTTCTCATTAAAAATTTTCTTGATGTTTGTGAGTTGGATTTGGGACCAAAATTCGTTCTATGTAAGATCACTTTGGTCTCAAAATTGTTTTAACTCAAACTTTTGTTGTGCTCTGTCTAGGGAACATTGAAATATAATTCCATATGGAACAGGAAGAAATCAGTCCCTTCAAAACTTATTAACATCAGTTCTGTCTCTTGTCCTATGCAGTAGATGTATCAATTCAGTTTTCCAGTAATCCAGAAAAACTTCAGTTTGCCACACGTTTTGCATATCAATGTAATTTCTGTTAAGGTTTCAGATCAGGTTATTTCAACAGTTCTGCAACAATTCACCTTCAGCAGATTTTTTCATCACGTTTTGCATATCAATGTAATTTCTGTTAAGGTTTCAGATCAGGTTATTTCAACAGTTCTGCAACAATTCACCTTCAGTAGATTTTTTCATCTTTTAATTTGTCTAGCAGTTTCCTCTACGTTTGGTACTTGTCAATCTGGATTACTGTTCACAGAAAATTCTGGTTGAAATCATATTGTTTAGCAGTTTAGGAAATATTTTTAAAAATATTAGCAGTGTTCTCTGAGATTTCGTAGTTGTTGACTGGCAATTATCAACATTCATTCGTGAAGCAGAGATTTAGGATCTGGTACTCATTTAGTTATGTTTTAAACTTTTTATAAAATATCTGGGTGTAGTGGTTTTGGAAGTATTCTTCAGTATAACGGAGTTCAGTTTTCTCCTAGTGTCTACCATAGGGTTTATCTAATTAACTTTAATGGTTATTTGCTAGTAGCCAGATCGTGTCGAATGCTTTTCCTCATTCGCCTTTATTCCATATTTGAAATGCCTTCTGTCTGTTCACAATCTACATTCCACCAAAGCTCTTTTCCACCCTCATAATGGAATTTGGTTCTGGGCAGTTTTCATAAACTTGTGTTGGATCTGATCCTCAGTTTTGCTAGTTTCTTATGAATTTCGTTTGCTAATAACAGTGGTTTGATTTTACTAGTATAAAAGCAAGAAATTAGTGACATATATTTTCTGAACCTTTGGGGCTTTAACTTTAGCTTCACTTGCATCAGGCAGCAGTCTGTGTCAATAACTGCTCCTTTCCATTCTTGAAGATTGAAATTTCTTTGTGTTACGCTAATGAGATTATGATATAACAAGTTAGCAATTCACATATTTTATTGCTAGCTGAACGCCATGGCTTTTGGGCTGTTTAGTTTTTTTTATTCATGATGTAGTTTGATATTCTTTTGAGAGTGAAATTTCTGCGTAGTTTTACCTTTCTCTTTCTATTTAGATGGTTCCATTTGTGCACAAGGGTGCCATGCTATTTTACTTTTTTTTTTTTTTTAATATTGTACCATTTCCTGACTGTGTGCTATAATCCCCCACAACAATTTTCTCTTGATTTTGCAGCACTGTGATAATTGTATTGTCTACCTTATTCACTGGGTTACCCACTTTTTGTTGGTTTATTTCAATTTCTTGGTTGAATCAAGTATGTGTGTTCATTTCTGTATTCACGTTATTTGTCATATCAAGGATACTCTGTTGTTCACAGGCTCAACTTCAATTATGAAACTAAGTTTGTCTGTCCTGTGAAACTGAGTATGCAACTCACCCAGACGGAATATTGTTTTGAAGATTTCTTTTTACGTATTTTCCATTTTTTAATTTGTTCCATGTTGTTTTACAGTGATTTTGTTTTTTTTCCACTTACAAAATTTTAATCTTTTATTCTGTAAGTAGATGTACCTTTCGTGAACAGACGCCAACCACATTAGCACCTGATCCCAGTCAGCCGCAAAGGTGTTTCTATTGAATGAGATAGTAATTCCACTAGTTCGAAGCCATATTGAGACCCATTCTCTCAATCTTCACTGTCACTGAGATCTTCATTGTCATAATAGGAAGAGCCCTCACAAATTTTCGTTACCTGGGGCAAGTGAGCCCTGCTTATGGTTATGAAGTTATTACTGCTCCATCTCGTCCTTCTTCATCACTTGCAAGACAAGGGCCAACACTCAAGACCAGTAAAGAGGAGAGTTGTTTCATATATGGACTGTCTGAGAACAAAAGTGGCGCACCCAGAAGACTCTGTCGTATGTCACTCTACGTCTCTACACGTACACAACGTCGGGGGATGGGAAGATGATTGGAGCTGCAGTGCTCTGAGGCAGGTAGAACACTTATCTGACTGCAATAGCGCTGTTTATGGTTATTATAGTTGTGATGCCTGGCAGCGTATAGACCGCCTGAACAGCGTCAGATGTTGAGACCACTGCGAAGGACACGTAGATACTGTATACTTGTGTGAGAGAGCGTTATCACAACCTGCCAGATTTTCAGAGGAGTCTCTTTGTGGATCTCCTCTCGGGCAGATGTTCGAGTCATGCAATATACAGATTTTTTGGGCATCCAGACGTGACAGTGGACTGCATTGGAACATTGTCAAGGTTCTGGTCCATCATGTCAGACCACATCGAGCGATGATGGACGTAAAGTGCACCGTGCTCATTGTAACCCCGTCACAGCAGAGCCTGCAATACGAGACCGAGAAATGGACTCCCTGGAGTTGTCTGTCATTTGGCACCATTGATGGAACACTTGCAGCACCCATTTTATGGAACTATAATCAGTACATAGGCCTCCGTTACCACAAATGGCTGATCTCGAGTGGTGGGTGCCACAGCTAAGAACCACAGACTCCCGACGACTGGTGCCGCCTGTCGTCCAGTGGTGAATCACGGCCAGCACTGTCACAGGAGTCCATCGCTGAAGAGCAGGATGAGAACACAGGAAGCGGTGGGGTCACAGTCTTCCAGTGTTCCTCAGAGGACAGCGGCGACACTCGTGGCTCCACAGTGGGCTGGGCAGCCATTGGGCGTGCCTTCGGGTGATGGCAGGTAGTGAGTCAGGAAAGTCTGACACCACGACGGGTCGCCACAGACACCCCACATCCTCCTGTCACGGCTCATGTGACAGTATTCAGACTTCATTCTCTAGTAGCGCAATGGTCGACCGCACATGATAGTGCCTCATTGAACTGTCTGAGTGAAGCTGAGACAGCCCCCGGCCAGCGGGTTTCCCTGGTACGTCCCAAGTGGAACTCGAGTCGCACCAGCTCAGTGCCAGTATCCGGGATACTTGCCTCAGAAAAGGGTACAACAGCAGTAAGACACCCTTCCCAACTGAATCAGTTCATTCATGCAGGTCACTGAGGGAACAAGGCAAGTGGGCTCATACTAACAATTTCCATGTAAGTTTTGCTCGCACTTATAATCACTGAAATAACATCACATATCCTCTCAGCCTGTCAAGTTTCAATTTGTTTTCTCCTTATACATTTATATAAAATAAAAAATATTTTTTTTAAATATCAATCCCCACAGCAAAAGTTGTTTTCAGAGTTACTCACAGTGATATCAATTGTATCTAAATGAATAAATATGTGTAAAAAATATATATAAAATAGAAAAGCCACTAAATTTTTATACTCCAGTAGACGAGTGGTTCAAGTCAGTGACAGTACAGTCAGAGTGCACGAATTGTTCAATTGTAGTTGAGCTGAGTCAATTTACACATTAATATTGAATAAGATAGTATTCTACTATACTTCAGTTGGAAAAGAAAACCTTTTCCCAAAGTAAGCATTTGTATCAGTCACAAAAACTGACAGAAGAACTGAAGTCGTAACAATGCTTCATAACGACTTCATCTATAAAAGAACAATATAGTCACTATCTTAGATTTTATATTAATTTATTTATATAAAGTTTACTATCTCGAAAACTATATAATTATTCTAAATATGTACTGTGAGTGACAACATCCACTTATGTACACAGAATGTATTAGTTTTATTATCATATCAACAGGTGAGAAGTTACTACACTTAACTTCTTTTTACCTTGCACTTACGTTTTTTTGTTTATGTTTTATTTAAGGTATTGTATGAACATAATGATTTCATTTATGTTTTGGTGTTATTAATTACTATTTAAAATCTGTATGAATAGATTTTCGCTGTTATGCAGTTTGTACACTGTTTTGAAATCCCCACATGATTAACTAAGCATGTTGGCCTGGAAATTAAACCTGGAACCGTGAGTTTCATAAGCAGTTCTCTTTCTCATGGGGCCCTCAAATAGGACCTTTACACCTCCCTTCTCTCATTCCTTCCAACATTCATATGTTAGCTAACCATAATCAGTTGTTACTGTTTGGCATAACAGAGCCATATAGTTTTCCAAATCACACAGATGAAACATAGTGGCATTATACTTACCAGCAGCTAGTGTGTGAACTTCAATCTCTGTAGGTAGAGTCCTATTGCCAGTCACAGTTTTACCAGTCAGTTGGAAATTGTAGGTCATGTCAGGCATAATAGCTGACAGTATCAAGTGGCCTTCTTTCTCTGTTATGAAGTATTTAAGGTTCTCGCTTCCACAGAGAACAGACAGCTCGAAGTCCAATATTTCACAAGTCAGTGAAGTCTTATCATGTTCATACTGTTCAAAGAAATAACATTTCTCAGTAACATGTAATACCAGGCATTCATAACGTTTCTCACATCTCATAACATGCACAAAAACAGGATACTGTAAAGGACAACAGAATTTGAAGACCTAACGATGTTAGGCCAAGAAGAAGTACACTTCAATTATGAGAATAAAAAATGGCGTCTGATCTTCTGAATGCAACATCATAGATCTACATTAAATAAAGAAAATGGATGAAGCTGTACGCTGTGAAAGCTACATTGGGAGGAAAAGTATGATAATTCGCAAACTCAAGAAATACTTGAATTAGTTACAGAGTTAGAGTTTGCAAAAAACTGTAATGGAAGTAAACGACGATAAAACACTACTGTCTTACCACAGCACGCTTTTCTACAGTAATGTTTTAATTTTTCAGGAAAATGTAATACCAAAAATTGGCAATATGTAATACAATCATTCACTCCTTTTTCTAAGCTTAACTGAAGTTCTTCCAGCGAGCAAATGGGAAGTTGTGGTACAGAAAATGTAAACCAAACATTATGGTCGTCATGTTGATGTGATTGACGTTGAGGAATGGATGGACAGTACTGTAATAATAACATTTTTTACATGTCA
Organism: Schistocerca serialis cubense; assembly: GCF_023864345.2. Lineage (NCBI taxonomy): Eukaryota > Metazoa > Arthropoda > Insecta > Orthoptera > Acrididae > Schistocerca > Schistocerca serialis. Next base: position 46,522,348 of record NC_064645.1, read on the forward strand.
AATAATTTCTTTGGAAGAGTGTGCAAGCAAGCACCATACCCTAGTTGCAAAGGGTTCCATATTGTGCCATATGTAACGGACTGATGTTGTTTTCAGGAGAGTGGAAGCATTAACTCTCATCAGTCCAGTCTGACCGTGGTTTCCTGTGTTTACCTAACATTACTTCAGATAAATGATGAGATGAATCATACTATAAAATCATAGGCAGCTACTAACGCCATACTTGTCAACATAGACATGTAAATATCTAAATGCATTATTAAATTAATTGTGTATTCTTTTTCGTTAAACTGTAATGCTATGATTGTCGACTATGCTTGTGAAACTGATACACAGATGGATCAAGTCATTGTTGTAACTCCTATTACTACACAGAAATAGGGAAAACCTGGATTTCACTCAACTACACTCAAATTAATTTTGTTTGTGTGGTGTGTGTGTGTGTGTGTGTGTGTGTGTGTGTGTGTGTGTGTGTGTGTGTGTGTGTGTGTGCGTGTGTGTGTGTTGTGTGTGTGCGCGCACATATCCATCTGTCAATGGATAATATCCCATGCAGTTTTGTATTTGTTTATGAAATTAAAGTTGCCAATATTAAGGATAATATAAAACTATAAATCTTCCAAGTAGCTAAATATGTTTGCAAGATAAAACTCCCTGCCTACATATTGCTTTTTGGGAGACTAAAAGAAATAAAACAACGAAAAATATTATCACTTGTTTCAGTAAATTCTAATAGACAATTCTGTCAGAAGTTTCCAGATACATTTAACTTCCAATTGCAACAGTTATTTATTCAAATATAAATCTTACACCCTACTAAACAAGTTATTGCTTATTCAGTAGCTTGTAGCTGCATACTCACAGACCATTCCAGGATAACACTAGTGTCATCTACATCTCTTACTGCAAATTTGTAGTCTCCTTGAACTGGATCTATCAAAGGAGTAAAAATACATAATAAAATTTAAAAAAAAACGTGAACTTTTTTTAGTCTTTATCATGAAAATTACTGAAGTTGAATGAAACATCAAATTTTCTGTTACTAGCCACTTTTAGCACAATTGATAACAAACATTAAACTGGTTTATTTCGAAAAATAAACATGACTAAAACGTTGAAATTCTAATACTGATAATTGTTCATTAGTACACCACTACAGCGAAACAGAACACAGAAACACCTACTGACAAATAGCAAACTGAAGAAACTTACAGAAAAATATGTTTCACCAAATTAAATGTTGCGAACCAATAGGACATTGCTCCTATAGCGAAGGATTAAATATGAGATTTATTGTGGAAATGTAGAAGAGAGTAAATTATTTCAGTTCCGAAAGGCTCATTAAAGTTCCGGATGGAGAAGGACTTGCAGTACTAGAAGCCGAATTTGGCCAGTTCCTTAGTGAACATGATACACACGATGGACGGAACATGGTGACTATAGCGTTACGTCATTTTCCATATTTTGAAACATGAGTCACAGACAGTTTCAGCTTCGAGAAATTACGACATCAGGGAAAGAACAGTTCGAATTAAAGCTATTATAATCCACCACATATAAATAAGTGAACATCTATTGGAAACCAAAGAATAGGGTATCGCAAAAACAGCTGTAAAAGGCGTTACGACACCGTACGAATTTGAGGGGTCTGTCCACGATTCTCTATCCTGCGCAACTCTCTTCCTCTCCCAATAACTGCTAGGCCCTGAATCCTTGTGAATATGTTTACTGTATTCATCTCTTGATCTTCCTGTAAAATTTTTAAACCCTCACCATCCTCCAACATTAAACTTGTGACACGTTAAGATTTATCAACCGATCCTTTCTTTTGGTCAAGTTGTGCCACAAATTTCTTTTCTCCGCAATTCTGCTGAGTACCTCCTCATTACTTAAACGATCTACCCACCTAGTATACAATGTGTGGTGTCACCGCCAGACACCACACTTACTAGCTGGTAGCCTTTAAATCGGCCGCGGTCCGTTAGTATACGTCGGATCCGCGTGTCGCCACTATCAGTGATTGCACACCGAGCGCCGCCACACGGCAGGTCTAGCGAGACTTCCTAGCACTCGCCCCAGTTGTACAACCGACTTTGCTAGCGATGGTTCACTGACAAAATACGCTCTCATTTGCCGAGACGATAGTTAGCATAGCCTTCAGCTACGTCATTTGCTACGACCCAGCAAGGCACCATTACCAGTTACTATTGATACTGTGCATAATGTACCGTCAAGAGCGACGTTCACCATTTATGGATTAAAGTTAAGTATTCCACCAGCTACGTCCGTTTTTTCTAAATTCTAATTTCCTTGTCATGTTCCAGACCTCACTCCAGCCTGCGTGAGCTAAAACGCGTGCCTTTCGGCTTCCACTAGTAACACGGTGTTGGCTCTCCTGCCAGCCACAACACAATGTTCTTCTGTAGCACTACATTTCAAAAAACCTCTGTTCTCTTCTTGTCTAAACTGTTTATCGTCCATGTTTCACTTCAATATATGGCCACACTCCAGGCAAGTATCTACCCGAAAGACTTTCAAACTTTTTAATTTACACTCGACGTTAACAAACAGAGACTCCACTCTTGTCACTGCCAATCTACATTTAATACTTTCTGTACTTCGGCCATCATGTTATTTTGCTATCCATAAAGCAAAAACCGAGCGAGGTGGCGCAGTGGTTAGCCCACTGGACTCGCATTCGGCAGGACGACGGTTCAATCCCGCGTCCGGCCATCCAGATTTAGGTTTTTCGTGATTTCCCTAAATCGCTCCAGGCAAAATGCCGGGATGGTTCCTTTGAAAGGGCACGGCCGACTTCCTTCCCCATCCTTCCCTAATCCGATGAGACCGATGACCTCTCAGTTTGGTCTCTTCCCCCAAACAACCCAACCCCTAAATTATCTTCTAAGAGACGTCGTAGGGTCAGTGCTACCTTGTGTGCTTCCAAATTTCTCCAGAATCCAACCTGATCTTCCGCGAGGTCGACTTCTACCAGTTTTTCCATTCTTCCGTGAAGTATTCGGGCTATTATTTTGCAACCATGAGTAATAAGTCTAGTTCACTATCATTCAAACTTGTCAAAATCTGCGCTCTCTGGAACAAACTATTTATCATAAATACATTTTGGCTATCATTGTAAAATACTCTGATGTACCAAAATATTATGACCACCTGCTTAATATCTTGTTCGTCCGTATTTTGAACGAAATATATCGCTGATTCTGCATACCAGGGTTCCGACATTTTGTGAGCAGGTTTGGGGAAGTATGTGGCATTGAATGTAATTCTCATAAATAACGGGCCACTGATTTGCGTACACCGTGATGGCGCCCGATAGTGACCCCTCTGGGTTCCATAGGATTTACATCAGATGAATTTGGTCGCCTAGACATCAACTTGAGTTCACTATAATGCTCCTCTGGTTCCGAGACACCGACAGTTATATAGCCGAAATATGATGTCGCCGTCGGGGGGGGATGGCATCAAGCGTGAAGTGATGCGGGGTGGTTCGCAGCTGCCAGCGTGTCCTCCATCACCACCACAGTTCCCATCACCCGCAGTATAATCCTGCTCCCACCAGCGTGCGCCAGTGGCGCGCTGCGTTTCTCGAGCCGCCGTTCACCTCGATGACGGGGTTTGGGGAGAGACGATCGGCTAACTAGTGTAGTAAAAACGTCATTCACCGGAACGGCCGACACGTTTCCACTGATCGACGGTCGAATCCCGATGGTCCCGTAACCACTGCAGTAGTAATTGACGATGCCGTTGGGTCAACATGTGAACACGTACGGATGATCCGCTGTGCAGCTCCATGCTCAACGATGTTCGATTAACAATGTGCTCCGAAACACTTGTGCGTGCACCAGCATTGTGCAGAGATGCCACAGATGGCCATGTATCATACTGTACAGAGGAGACAAGCCTCCGAGCCGCACATTCTGTGAAGAGTCGTGGACGTCCAACCATTTGGCGCCTACTGGTAGTCTCACTGCCGTCCTACCTCTATCAGTAGATGCTCATGAGAGTAGCGCGTGGATATTCGACCAGCTTCGCCGTTTTAGGGGCTGCTTCATAATCATCTGCACGTTATCAGAGTCACTTATGTCAATGGATTTCACCATTTGCAGCACATATTTTCGCTAGTGTTATACCCCGTCCGTGGCTGCTTCGCTTACAATCCTTTGTTACCGCGTCATGTGACCAGAACGCCACCAGGCGGCATCCAAAGCCGCAGTGGGCAGTGGTCATCATGTTTTATCGTATCAGCTGTAATAGCTCATGTGGAGATCGTGATACGCAGTTGCGAATAAATATGAAACTGAGTAGTCGTTGATAAGAAGAAATTTAACTACTTGAATTTATACGTATGAAGATGGTATCTGTTCTTTCGGACATGTCCAAAAGAGCAGATACCATTTTCATATATATGGCTCACCGCCTATTTGACCATCTTCTTCTGTGCGGATGCAGAAACAGTGACCAAACTCTTACGGGAATCGGCAAAACGGCGCGAGTAAAGACTATAATAGGCAGGGGCACTATGAATGTAATGCGGGACACTAAGTTGGGTGAGTGGGTCTCATGGGAGGCGTGCTAGAGATAAGTCCCTGCACTCGGACTATCCTCTGCGGCCTCGGTGGCTCAGATGGAAAGAGTGTCTGCAATGTAAGTAGGAGATCCCGGGTTCAAGTCCCGATCGGGGCACACATTTTCAACTGTCCCCGTTGACTCATATCAACGCCTGTATGCAGCTGTGGGCATTCATTTCACTTGAATTTATTGTGAAATGATCTGTGACTTTTCAATCAAGTAAACTGATAAAGTGTGAAGGTCCCAGTCACAGTTTTTCCCAGGTTTCTTGTTGACAATGGCGGGAGTGGATTAGGGGCCGGAGAGACGACTAAGCCATAACAAAATCTTTTATTCCAACAGTTTTCATACGTTAAACTGCTTTCAAGAAACCGTTATTATTCTGTAATAAGAACCTCTTTAGCAAAACTAATCCATATTACAGTTCCAGTAGCTATTGGGTTGTATACTTGTACGTTGATCATTCACCGAGTGAAGTGGGTTAAGTCACATGTGTACTATGATTCGTTGCACTATGACTTCGTTTCCGCTATTCGAATGCGCTGTGTAGCAAAACATTTAGTTTCAGCGATGTTAGAGATAAAATTCTAAGAATCTTAGCTTCATCCCTATTTCTTAATTATCTATGTAATTGCCGATCTTTATTTTGTTAAAATGATAGAAATGATACTCCTTATTCCTTCTCTTCTTCGAATATCAGTAAGTTAACGTTGTATCATTCCTGTAACTTGGGTTTTGAGTCGAATAATAATATTATTGGAACCATTTCGCCAAACTCATTTTGTTTATCTCTTGGCTTCCAAGTAGGTCAGAAGTTGTAAGTTCGCTGACGCAACGATAGTGCGTCATAACACAATATCGCGTTCCCATTTCAACTCTTGTAAGTCGAACCTGCACTCTATGTCTTTCAGCAAGCCCAGGATGGAATAACGACAGTACTGTGAAAAGAATGATTTCTACTCACCATATAGTAGAGATGCTGAGTGACAGATGGGCACAAGAAAAAGACTGTCGAACAAAGCTTTCGGCCAAACAGGCCTTCATCAGAATAGACAACACACACACACACACACACACACATGACGAAAGCCTCTGGCTGCCAAGGCCAGCTGAATGCGTGTTTGGCTGAAAGTTTTGTTAGACAGTCGTCTTGTTGTGCCACCTTGCGACTCGGCATCTCCGCTATTCGGTGAGTAGGAACAATCCTTTTCATAATAAGTCCGATTATTATTATTATTATTATTATTATTACCATAAAATGTTTTTAAAAAATGGTTCAAATGACTCTGAGCACTAAGGGACTTAACATCTGAGGTCATCACTCCCCTAGAACTACTTGAACCTAACTAACCTTAGGAAATCACACACATCCATGCCCGAGGCAGTTCACTGAGGCTTTTTGGAGATGATGCTGTGGTGTATCGAGAGGTTGCAACAATGGAAAATTGTACTGAAATGTAGGAGGATCTGCAGCGAATTGACGCATGGTGCAGGGAATGGCAATTGGATCTCAATGTAGACAAGTGTAATGTGCTGCGAATACACAGAAAGATAGACCAATTATCATTTAGCTACAAAATAGCAGGTCAGCAACTGGAAGCAGTTAATTCCATAAATTATCTGGGAGTAGGCATTAGGAGTGATCATATAAAGTTGATCGTTGGTAAAGAAGATGCCAGACTGAGATTCATTGGAAGAATCCTAAGGAAATGCAATCCGAAAACAAAGGAAGTAGGTTACAGTACGCTTGTTCGCCCACTGCTTGAATACTGCTCAGCAGTGTGGGATCCGTACCAGATAGGGTTGATAGAAGAGATAGAGAAGATCCAACGGAGAGCAGCGCGCTTCGTTACAGGATCATTTAGTAATCGCGAGAGCGTTACGGAGATGATAGATAATCTCCAGTGGAAGACTCTGCAGGAGAGACGCTCAGAAACTCGGTACGGGCTTTTGTTAAAGTTTCGAGAATATACCTTCACCGAAGATCAAGCAGTATATTGCTCCCTCCTACGTATATCTCGCGAAGAGACCATGAGGATAAAATCAAAGAGATTAGAGCTCACACAAAAGCACACCGACAATCCATCTTTCCACGAACAATACGAGACTGGAATAGAAGGGAGAACCGGTAGAGGTACTCAAGGTAGCCTCCGCCACACACCGTCGGGTGGGTTGCGGAGTATGGATGTAGATGTAGATGTAGAATCCAAGTTTCGGCCTTTTATGCCATTTTGAAGTATATGATTTTATTGCAGGACTAGCAATGTAAAATACTTGAAAATGGCATAAACGGGTCGAAACCTGGGATGTACTTTAATAAACAATAAAACAGTCAATTGCCGGTGGTTTCCTTTAATAAATATTCTATGACTTTTGTTCAGATGTTTTGTTTTCATTTCAAAATTATTGGTTCCGGGCAATGTCGTCAAGCTAAAGAACGACAAGGGACATGTTGGATATTTCGAGAAATCGCGCAGTAATGTTTCAATAAAATCGTATAAATAAGACATTTCAAGTATAAGTAATGTGAGTTATTATTCAGATTAGTCATTGTTTTAAAACATATTTACAGTAACGACATGTGTTTAAAATCATAAATTTGCCCACAATTCTGTTCTTAAAAATTCATCAGTCGGTACTTAACATTGTTTACTTGGAAACTGAGTGCACTTGAGATGAGCTACCACTAACTTTCCACTGTTTACTTGCTGGACGAATTAATGCAACATTACTGTGATATCTCTCAAAAACAGAAATTTAAAAGGTTCGAACTGTTGCAGTGTTTGACACTATAATTTGCGTTAGCAATTTTAGCAATAACAAGCTATAACAACCTCAAAACTTACTCCATCATTCAGCATAATAGAAAACTAATTTTAGTAACCTCATCACAGCAGCTCATGAACAATGTTAAGGGTGGTCCTTAACGTGTCTCGTTCCACATCCTGACACGCAAATTTATGTAAACAATGATGAGCGACTCTATTTAATATCGTTTGTTTGCCTAAACAGATGTTCTCATTTACCTCATTAGCAACAACTTTTTAAGCACATTTGTGTTCAGGAGTATATTGTGGGTCTTTATCAACGTTGTCCTCAGATCCGTGCAAACCGTTCCTGAAAACCAATTTCCTGCCACGAACATTGCACGCGTTACTGCTACTGGCCTCTTTGTTTTTGGCACTTACTACTGTTTACACTTACATATGCCGACAGAATTGTCATTAGCGAGAATTTTAAATTAGAAATAACGCGCCAGTTATCGGTTTACAGTGGAATTTTCAAATAATATGAATAAAGCCCACCATGTACCAGGTTTCACGTGCAATAACTCTGCTTCTCGTGGATCCTCTCTTACCACTGCTTGTAGCAGTTACAGAGTCACCTGCGTAACGGAACTATCAGTTGACTGTCATATAATATATGAAAGTAAACTTGGCATGTAGATTGGCGATATTGTCCGAAACCGATAATTTTGAAATAAAAGCAGCGTCATTTTCATGTCTTCCGTTGGTGGTCAGTTGCTTCTACAGGGAAAAAAATCACAACACCAAGAAATAATTAATGTACAGTAATGAAATTCCCGGTATACGTATGTCTACATAACATAACTTAGGTGATTAACATCGCAAGACCACAGATTAACGTAAGCTCGAGATATGCCATTGCAGATTTGAAGTGGCGGTACATTAATAACCGGCGTAACGGCCAGAATATTGAATGCAAACATGCAAACGTGGAAGGGTTTCGTTGTACAGGTGCTGGATGTCAGTTTGTGAAATGGAGTTGCACGCGTGTGGCACTTGGCCGGCCAATACAGGGACGGTTAATGCCGGTTGTGGATGATGCTGGAGTTCCAGTTCAATGATATCCAGTATGTGGTCGATTGCAGGCAGATCCGGTGATCAAGCAGGCCAGGGCATGTTGGGTTACAACAGCAGTATGTGGACGAGCCTTAGCCTGTTGGAAAACACCCCCTGGAATTCTGTTCATGAACGGCAGCAGAACACGTAGAATAACCAGATCGGCATGAGATTTGCATCCAGGGTGCGTGGGATAATCTCGAAAACGCTTCTACTGTCATGCGAAGTCGGGTCCCAGACCGTGACTCCAGGTGTAGGTCCAGTGTGTCTATCACGCAGACAGCTTGGCTGCAGGAGCTCAACTGGACTCCTAAACACACAGCCATCACTGACAACGAGGGAGAACCAGCCTTCGTCAGAAAACACAACGGAACTCTACCCTGCCTTCCAATGAGCTCTCGCTCAACGCCAGTGGAGCAGCAAATGGCGGTGGTTTAGGATCAGTGGAATGCAAGCTTTAGAACATTTGGCTTGCAGCTGTCCTCGGAGTAACCGATTCGTGACAGTTCATTGCGTCACTGTGGTGCCCACTACTGATCAAATTGCTGCTGAACATGCAGTACGATGTGCCAGATCCGTAAGCTGGAAACCGATGGTCTTCCCTCTCGGTAGTGCAACTGGCCGTCTGGGGCCCGATCTTCTTGTGACCGTACATTCTCCTGACCGCCTCTACGGGCAATAACGTAGAACGGCTAGGCCTACATTGCTGCCAAGTCTATCTGCAGTGTCGCAAAAGGAACATTCAACTTCCTCTAGCCCTATTACGCGACCTCGTTCAAACTCAGGGAGGTGTTGAGAATGGCGTTTTTGTCGCCTTAAACGCATTCTTGAGCAGTATCAACTCACTACATCTAATATCAAAGGTAACTAACGCTTACGACCGTTACAGCGTGTATTTAAAGCAAACCTGATTTACGTCCTCATAGTGGCGATACTAGCGCCATTCTTATGCGACTGGCTTGAAATCTGAATACACGTCATCTTTCAGATGTAGAAACACGCCTACCGATTTTCGTTTATAGCGCATTTATGATTTCCCAGTCTGAAGTTATCACTCGGACTGATAAATCTAAAGGGTGTTACAAAAAGTTACGGCCAAACATCCTGGAAACATTCCTCACACAAAAAGAAAGAAAATATGTTATGTGTACATGTGTCCGGAAACGCTTACTTTCCATATTAGAGCACATTTTATTACTTCTCTTCAAATCACATTAATCATGGAATGGAAACACACAGCAAAAGAACGTACCAGCGTGACTTCAAACACTTTGTTACAGGAAATGTTCAAAATGTCCTCCGTTAGCGAGGATACATGCATCCACCCTCCGTGGCATGGAATCCCTGATGCGCTGATTGCAGCCCTGGAGAATGCCGTACTGTATCACAGCCGTCCACAATACGAGCAAGAAGAGTCTCTACATTTGGTACCGGGGTTGCGTAGACAAGAGCTTTCAAATGCCCCCATAAATGAAAGTCAAGAGAGTTGAGGTCAGGAGAGCGTGGAGGCCATGGAATTGGTCCGCCTCTACCAATCCATCGGTCACCGAATCTGTTGTTGAGAAGCGTACGAAAACTTCGGCTGAAATGTGCAGGAACTCCATCGTGCATGAACTACATGGTGTGTTGTACTTGTAAAGGCACATGTTCTAGCAGCACAGGTAGAGTATCCCGTATGAAATCATGATAACGTGCTCCATTGAGCGTAGGTGGAAGAACATGGGGCCCAATCAAGACATCACCAACAATGCCTGCCCAAACGGTCACAGAAAATCTGTGTTGATGACGTGATTGCACAATTGCATGCGGATTCTCGTCAGCCCACATATGTTGAGTGTGAAAATTTACAATTTGATCACGTTGGAATGAAGCCTCATCCGTAAAGAGAACATTTGCACTGAAATGAGGATTGACACATTGTTGGATGAACCATTCGCAGAAGTGTCATAGGCTGGAATGTTCCGTGCTCCCTAAGACGCCGATCAATTGCTTCGAACGTCTTCCTGTCGGGACACCTTCGTTCTGGAAATCTGTCTCGATACAAACGTACCGCGCCACCGCTATTGCACCGTGCTAATCCACGGGCATCTGCCAACTTCGCATTTGTAAACATTGCACTGACTGCAAAACCACGTTCGTGATGAACACTAACCTGTTGATGCTACGAACTGATGTGCTTGATGCTAGTACTGTAGAGCAATGAGTGGTATGTTAACACAAGCACCGAAGTCAACATTACCTTCCTTCAATTGGGCCAACTGGCGGTGAATCGAGGAAGTACAGTACATACTGACGAAACTGAAATCTCTAACATGGAAATTAAGCGTTTCCGGACACATGTCCACATAACATCTTTTCTTTATTTGTGCGTGAGGAATGTTTCCTGAAAGTTTGGCCGTACCTTTTTGTAACACCCTGTAGAAGCATTAGTCGAACCACGCTCCAACAAAAAACAGCAACTGACTGGCAGAAAATAATGCTCTTTTGCACAAGGAAGGATCGTGGAAATCTCGATATGACATGTATGTCCAGCTTTGACACTGTTTCATTAACCGAAAACTAAATGTCGATATTGCTAAATGAACTTTGGTCACAATGTAGGTTCACTTTATCCCACATACTCTCTTGTTGATATAACCTTCTGTGCCTCTCGCTCTGTTACTGAGCTGGAAAGACTTGAACGAATCTGCGAGTGAGATTGGTATCCTATTGTGGTCACTTTGACGGGCACTAATGACCTCGTGTTTCGCGCCTTAAAACACCATTCACATCATCTACGCAATACATTACTTTTAGAACGAGCTTGCCTGCAGCCTCCACATAACCTGCCTCTAGAAAAATGGAAATATAATGAAAATGACAGAAAATTATATTTAGCATGGGTAAAAGAGGAAATAAACAATGCCCCTCCCAATCTTTTTGGGTGGACAGCACATGACTTGCTCATGGACGCATTACGAAATTAGCCTCAAAAATAGTGTTGAAAATTGTTCTCCACCCATGAAACAAGCAGTCCGTGACAAGAAATTGCCTGCATTACCCTCTAGGTATTACTTTAAAGAGATCATCACTACGAGAATTTAGACAGTAATGCCACGGGCATACGGCAGAGAATTATGAAGTTTAGAAACAAAAAGGAAAATTGCTCACAGTGTACGAGTCACTCACACAATCATGCTTCCATCTGATAAGCCGCAAGCAATATCATTGTATGTCACTGTGCCGGGTCACTTCTTGTGCACTTCCATTAACATAAGAGAACTTCAACTGGAATTTAAGTAAACGTATAGTACCATGACTTTGACAGGCGACATTTGTTACCTGGTTATTTAATATTTGTCATCAGAGGCATCACAATATATGCTACTCGTCTTCAATTAAACCAAGCCTACAGAGACTCTCTGAGCGAGAAGGGTCACCAGAATTTTTGTGCCCACAATAAAGCAAGAAAAAGAGGCTGGTCACTAGTTGTTGCAAACAAAGTGGTCTAGGCACATGCGTCTGCAGTAATTTGCAGTTAATTGATAAAAGAAACTAGAACGATGGAATAACATTTTTCCCGAGACGTATGAGTCTCAGCTCTACCTTCAATAAGGACAGAAGCTTAAACAATGAATTAAAATTTGTGTCACAGCCGGGACTTCTACTCAGGTCTCCCGCACACGAGGCAGGTGTGCTGGCCATTATACCAGCATAGCGTTCTGACTGTCGCAGTTGCACGGACTACCTAACTCCAACACCCTCCTTAACACAAATTCAAACCTGCAGCCCTTTTTTCCTTTCAACGTTGTCACTATTGCCGAGGCCCTCCGACATTTGAATAGAACCCCAGCTTTGCACAAAATGGGGAAAACTAGAATGCAGATTATTTTCGCCAGGCATTCACAGAACCGTCAGAGAAGGATGACAGGATTTGAAAACCTTGCATGGCGCTCCTGAAATATCCTTTCTGATCTGAGCTGCACTCGTGCTTTCATTGCAGATGTCTTCAGACTGTTGCTTCACACTTGTTGTGTACACATTTGGTCCACTTCTGGGATAGTCGTCCTGTGTAGAATCCTGCAACGGCTTGGCACGCTTCAACCCAATACCATATACAAGGTCACTGCTGGAAGTGAAACCTGTGTAGCTCCGACATTTCAACCATCACGAAATTCATAGCACATACGCTCCAACAGCCACATCTCTCCACTGCATCTGGTCTGAGCTCTTATCTGGATGGTGGAAGAAGACCCCAGGGAGTTAACGTGGGCTTGACGTGAATTTGTACACGTCTCTATGGCAACGTGTGAGTGTTGGCGCAGTTCAAAAGGCGACAACTGCATTCAGTCACGTAGCTTCGGTGCTGCCAGCAGCGTTCTCCACTTCGCAGTCAGAAGGTGGCAACAGCGTGCCCAACCGCCAGCGTTCTTCCTCCAACGTATGACGTGTACATCACGCCCACACTCTACTTCACTGTTGACTGATAAAAAAATGCGCTGATCATACAACCGTCCAGATCCCAGACTGTAGTATTAGCTTTCCAGTACGTGGAGAACCGTGCTGCTACGTTGCCATAAAACATGGAACGATATCAGTAATGGCAACCGTCAGATTCCTCGGCCTAATGTTATGTCAACTTCAGGCATAGAGTACTTACGTCATACATCTTGTTAGGAGTCAAATTTCCCTGTGGACTGACACATTTTTGCTGGGAGACACATCCCGCCCTATTGTACCCATTGCTAGTATGGACAAACTTGAAGGATAGTGAGATCTTTTACCATAGACATATCAAGCTAACATTTGCCAAATTAGATTAAATGCAAAGTTTGTGCCTTAAATAGCGACCAATGCTCTGCTATTGACAGTAGGATATATATTTCTTTATTTCCGGCTCAGTCAAAACGGACCTCGCGTTGTAAGGAGATGTGTCGATTATAAACATAAATATGTTTTACCATTTCTGTGCTCTTTCTCATTGTAACACAAATACCGATTCCAGCAGTTTCTATTTAATAGCTTAAGCAAAACTTTATTTGCTATTTTTCAGAAGATCCAGATTAAGCAGATGACTTGCTGACCCTGATGATCGTTCTCTCTGCATTTCCATCACTTCAACCTGAGATTTTCTGAGATACAACAAAAAGTGCATGAAGGCAGGGCGATTTGCTATCTTTAAACTTACCTATGCATTTAGTTCTTGCTTTACTTTCTGGCACATCTATTTGGTAACTACCACCATCCTTATCAATGAGAATAGCTCGGATTTCATAGTTTTTCCCAGGAAGTAACCCCAAAATTTCTGATTCTGCCGTGATTCCCAGTTCTGTTCCATTGGGAATTACTCTTGGAGATAATTTTGACCAAACATTTTGTTTCTCTTCCTGTAAAAAAGAAACGTATAAGATTTGTAACTAAATAATTATAAAATGTTATCTGATTTTCACATAATTCAAAGTCAGAGGCTCAGAAGGCTAATACACATTCTCCATGCCATCGTTGTGTAGTTTATCAAAAAGTATTAAATACTTTGACCATGGTGACAGTGAAGGGTAACAAGTTTACTTACTTAACGACTTACCGAAACTCATGCTCAAAATCGAATCATTCAACAAAGAGGCAACACAGCGAGAACGTATAGGAAACATGAAAAATTATCACCAATGGCTGAGCATATGTACGTAGAGTTAACGATGTAACTTAATGTACTCCCAAAAATAATGTATTCCAGAAAGAACAGAACATAATAGTGTAATGGTTATCGCTTCTTTGGCAATACCCCTAATGGTATGTATAACGATGCTGCTCAGTAATCAGGCTCATTTGTGTCGAGATAATAGAAGAAAAAACTAGTACATTAACAAAATTGTTACTTATTAATATTATATAAATTTATAGTAAAACCTGTGGGTTGCATTTGTCAAAAAATCAGTACAGATGAACAATTTAACTTCTTATAAAATATATTCTTGAAAACAGGAAGACATAGTAGCCACTGCAAAGTGAAGTGAAGTGTACATAGAAGATGGAGCTTAATAAAACTGAGAGGAATAGTAATAATGACAATTTAAGTTGCTCCAAATCGTTTCGCTCTTTTAGCATCCGAAAGAGGTTAATGCAACGAGCAACCAGATTCTCATGGGGTAGGACTCAGATGACTATTGATGATATGAGCGCACTGACAGAGATACAAACACATCCATACAAGAGACCGCTTTATGGTAAGTACCTGAATATCGTGCAGGGCCCACGCGAGTACGCAGAAATACCACAACTTAATGTGGCATGGACTAGACTAATGTCTTAAGTCATGCTGGAGAGAACTGACACCATGACTCCTGCAGGGCTGTCCGTAAGTCCGTAAGAGTACGAGGGGTTGCAAATCTCTTCTGAACAGCACGTTGCAAGACATTCCAGATATGCCCAATAATGTTCATGCCTGGGGAGTTTGATGGCCGGCGGAAGTGTTTAAATTCAGAAGAGTGTTATGGAGCCACTTTGTACCAATGCTGAATGTGTGGGATCTCGCATTGTCCTGCTGGAATTGCCCAAGTCCGTCGGAATGCACAACGGAAATCAATAGATGCAGATGATCAGACAGGATGCTTATTTGCGTGTCACCTGTCAGAGTCGTACATAGACATATCAGGGGTTCCATGTCACTTCAACTGCACACGCCCCACACCCTTACAGAACCTCCACCAGCTTGAACAGTCCCCTGCTGACATGCAGGGTCCATAGATTCACGAAGTTACCTTCATACCCGTACACGTCCATCTGCTAGATAAAATTTGGAACGAGACTCGACCAGGCAACATGTGTCCAGTCATCAACAGTCCAATGTCCGTGTTGACGGGTCCAGGCGAGGCGTGAAGCTTTGTGTCGTGCAGTCATCAATGGTACACGAGTGGACTTCCGCCTTCGAAAACCCATAGCGATGATGTTTCGTTGAATGGTCTGCACGCTGACACTTGTTGATGGCCCAGCATTGAAATATGCAGAAATTTACAGAAGGGCTGCATTTCTGTCACGCTGAACGATTCTCTTCAGTGGCCTCTGCTCCAGTTCTTGCAGGATCTTTCTCCAACCGCAGCGATGTCGGAGATTTTATGTTTTACCACATTCCTGATATGGATAGTGCACTTGTGAAATGGTCGAACTGGAAAATCCTCACTTCATCGCTACCTCGGAGGTGCTGTGTCCCATGGCTCGTACGTCGACAATAATACCAGGCTCTGTTGTTGTTGTTGTTGTGGTCTTCAGTCCTGAGACTGGTTTGATGCAGCTCTCCATGCTACTCTATCCTGTGCAAGCTTTTTCATCTCCCAGTACCTACTGCAACCTACATCCTTCTGAATCTGCTTAGTGTATTCATCTCTTGGTCTCCCTCTACGATTTTTACCCTCCACGCTGCCCTCCAATACTAAATTGGTGATCCCTTGATGCCTCAGAACATGTCCTACCAACCGATCCCTTCTTCTGGTCAAGTTGTGCCACAAACTTCTCTTCTCCCCAGTTCTATTCAATACCTCCTCATTAGTTACGTGATCTACCAATCTAATTTTCAGCATTCTTCTGTAGCACCACATTTCGAAAGCTTCTATTCTCTTCTTGTCCAAACTATTTATCGTCTACGTTACACTTCCATATATGGCTACACTCCATACAAGTACTTTCAGAAACGACTTCCTGACATTTAAATCTATGCTTGATGTTAACAAATTCCTCTTCTTCGGAAACGCTTTCGTTGCCATTGCCCGTCTACATTTTATATCCTCTCTACTTCAACCATAATCAGTTATTTTACTCCCCAAATAGCAAAACTCCTTTACTACTTTAAGTGTCTCATTTCCTAATGTAATTCCCTCAGCATCACCCGACTTAATTCGACTACATTCCATTATCCTCGTTTTTGTTGATGTTCACCTTATACCCTCCTTTAAAGACACTGTCTATTCCGTTCAACTGCTCTTCCAAATCCTTTGCTGTCTCTGACAGATTTACAATGTCGTCGGCGAACCTCAAAGTTTTTATTTCTTCTCCATGGGTTTTAATACCTACTCCAATTTTTTGTTTCCTTTACTGCTTGCTCAATATACAGATTGAATAACATCGGGGAAAGGCTACAACCCTCTCTCACTCCCTTACCAACCGCTTCTTCCCTTTCATGCCCCTCAACTCTTATAACTGCCATTTTGTTTCTGTACAAATTGTAAATAGCCTTCACTCCCTGTATTTTACCCCTGCCACCTTCAGAATTTGAAAGAGAGTATTCCAATCAGCATTGTCAGAAGCTTTCTCTAAGTCTACAAATGCTAGAAACGTAGGTTTGCCTTTCCTTAATCTTTCTTCTAAGATAAGTCGTAGGGTCAGTATTGCCTCACATGTTCCGATATTTCTACAGAATCCAAACTGATCTTCCCCGTCGTCGGCTTCTACCAGTTTTTCCATTCGTCTGTAAAGAATTCGCGTTAGTATTTTGCAGTTGTGACTTATTAAACTGATAGTTCGGTAATTTTCACATCTGTAAACACCTGCTTTCTTTGGAATTGGAATTATTATATTCATCTAGAAGTCTGAGGGTATTTCGCCTGTCTCATACATCTTGCTCACCAGATGGAAGAGTTTTGTTAGGCCTGGCTCTCCCAAGGCTGTCAGTAGTTCTAATGGAATGTTGTCTACTCCGGGGGCCTTGTTTCGACTCAGGTCTTTCATTGCTCTGTCAAAATCTTCACGCAATATCATATCTCCGATTTCATCTTCATCTACATCCTCTTCCATTTCCATAATATTGTCTTCAAGTACATCGCCTTTGTATAGACCCTCTACATACTCCATCCACCTTTCTGCATTCCCTTCTTTGCTAGGAACTGGGTTTCCATCAAAGCTCTTGATATTCATGCAAGTGGTTCTCCTTTCTCCAAAGGTCTCTTTAATTTTCCTGTAGGCATTAACTATCTTACCCCTAGTGAGATAAGCCTCTACATCTTTAAATTTGTCCTCTAGCCGTCTCTGGTTAGCCATTCTGCACTTCATTATCACGAATATTTGACTCTCGATTGACTTGAAACATCGTGGCGGGTTAAAACTGTGCCAGACTGAGACTCGAACTCGGGACCCTTGCCTTTCGTGAGAAAGTGCTCTACAGACTGAAATACCCAAGCAAGACTCGAGACCCTTCCCCAGAGCTTTGCTCCCGCCAGTACTTCGTCTCCTAATCTCCAAACTTCACAGAAGCTCTCCTGCGAAACTTGCAAGACTTTCATTCCTGGAAGGAAAGACACTGAGGAGAGACGGCTTGCTCAGCCACAGCCTGGGCGATGCAGCCAGTGTGAATTCCTCGCTCTGCAGGGAAGTGCGGTGGCGAGCGATGCCTCCGACCGCGGCCCACCCCCCTGTCCTCTCTCTACTGCAGTTTCGCTGAGTGAGCTGCTACTTTTGTGGCCCTTTTTGTTTTCTTTTGTTCACGGCCAAGGAAAGTATAAAGGATACTTTCTTACTCACTGGTCATACCGGACTCGAGAGTCCATTACCGCAGCAACGTAAATTCGTCATCTGTCCCTGTCTTGGGCTATTTCCTTCCATTTACCTTCAATACCTAGGCTCCTCAAATTGTCCTCCCATCTACGCCTCGGTCTCCCCAAAGGACGTTTTCCCTCTAGGTGCCCTACCAGTACTCTGCGCGCTGCCCTGCCCTCATCCATTCGAGCTACGTGACCCGCCCATAGCAGCCTACGTGATTTAATAATACTGATTATGTCAGAGCTTGAATAGAGTTCGTGAACCAGCAAAGTAGATAGGATGTGCATAAAAATACGAAGATGCAGTTTTTGAAACTATACGAACCTGCTGATGTTTCACAGTTTAATTGTAAAGAATACTATTTACAGCCAGTGAGAGACCAATGCTGTATTTAGCGTCTCATGGGATACCGTTTTTGCAAGATGTTTCAGCTATAGCTGTCAGCTGTCGACACTACAGACGTGAAGCACACGGGTGCTGAATTTCGATGCGCTATGGTCTATCTACGGATGTGCTGTCATTTTCCTCATAACTCTTTCCGAATTTTATGTGATAGGTGTCGTTGTTTGTGGTGTGCTATAAGTACATTGTACTGCATTGTTGCATCTATGTTGCACATATAGCAGAAACACTGGCAACGACGTCCCAGGAAACGGCCCAAATTTTGTCGAAACAGATGGCCAAACAGCAGAGAAATAACGTCGCACTACAAAGCTGCGTAGACGTTTTAAGGTCAGATAGTGAGCAGAATGTTTCAGTCGGTATAACTGTCCTTTCTGTGGATTTCGAGATAAACAAACAGAGGATGTGTCAGCACTTGTTTACAATCTACAAACAGCGGCTAGTCTGGCTAACTGGCTAGTGGACTTGTGTTAACATAGGGCTACCAGGGGGCAACAGGCGCGCTGGTGCAGTTTGTTAGTGCAGGCTGCCGACATCAGGGCCATGTATGCACTCAGGGGCAACGCTATTGTTCTCCTTTGGTTGACAGGTACTTAACCTATCGATCTCCTTTGACTGGCAGGTCCTTAACCGATTGTTCTGCTAAAAGGATCTTTCCTTTTGTTTGATAGGCACTTAACGTATTGCCCCCCTGACTCCCCTCTCCACTCAGGAAACCTCTCCCCTTGCTGCTACAGGTACAGTTTCAGGTCTGAGTTATTGGAAAAGCCCCTCTCACTCTTATAAATCTGATTGACTACTTCATTAAATTGATTAATAAATTAACCTCTCCTCCTCTGGTAAACCCCCATCCCGTCCCACCCTCCCTCACAGAAACTGGAGGGAAAAAAACACTCAGTTGATCGGTCATTTGGAGGGAAATCGATTGCTGTGTATGGAATATTGTTTAAACAAATTAGACAATGTGTGTTATATTGTTTATTTCAACAATTTGGAGGAATGAAGGCAGTGTATGGAATATATGGACACTGGTGGAGAGGAAGGATCTCATAAAAGTAAATTAAACAGTATATTGTTTATTAATAAAAAATTCAGTTTGTAGCGTTGGATCTCTCTTGCTCATCATTCTCTGCTGTTTGGAAACACGTAGGTCCTGTAAGAAGTAATTGCATGGGGCAAACATGTTGCATAATCTAATGTTCAGCACTGCACTCTGGGTGTCTTAACCTAATATATCGCCCTTTGTAGGCACTTAACCTATCGTTCTTTTAAATGGTTTTCCATATCACCCCCATTTCCTTAAACTATTGTACCGCCTTTGATACCAAATTAAGTAATTAGTTACGTCCTCCCACCATTTTCTGATACGCTTTTCAAATTTCACATCCTTTTGAACGCCATTTCTGGCGTACTCTTCTTTGTCACCCACCCCATTAAACTATTTCACTGTGTTTTAAATAAAACTGTGCAAATTAACCTATTGTTCTGCACTTAACCTGCTGTTCAGCTTGATGTCACCCACTCACGCACACCCTCCCCTTAACTACTGTACCGCTAACACCACGTTGATATTAAAAAATTATGAAAATTAATTAAATTGATATTCTTCGCATGTATGGGGTAGTTTTTTTTTAATTTGGAGCATCCTATTGGTCAGTGAAATCGATGGAATATAATTTAAACAAAACATAGCTAATAAAAAACACACCCCACCACCCGACACCTGATGCTGACGCCACTGACCCCACACAGGCCCCCAGTAGTCAGGGTGCGCCAGCGGGCCCGCCAAGTGACGATGTGGCCATCAGCTACCAAGCCGTGCACAGGAGTCCGTTGAGGTCCCGCAAGCATAGTGCGGTGGCATTCCTTTCATACAGGAAACCTGAGAAATTCCTGTCGAAATATGTGTTCACCTAGACACCGTTGCAGAGCTGCGGGTCCAGCACTACAGAAATCTGTTCCAATACTTCCCAGAATAGCTCATGGTGCATTGTTCCTAGCAATCCTAACACGACACGAGAGACGCATCGGCCTCGAGCATGTGTCTTTCTGCCCAGCGAGCCAGACACATTGCCATAAGATGAGTGTGTAGTGTGGCTGGAATTTTCGGTGTCCTACAGCTACTGGTCTGGAGATGTCCTAATACCACAACGTCAGATGAGGGACAGCATCACACCAGGATGGGATGGATGGTCTGCTACAACTTGTCTTTGAACACATGAACAAAGATCTCAGAACTTTCTGTAGATAAACCCTGCAAAAGTTGTCTACAGAACATCAAATACATACAAGATTTACAAGAATATTGGGAGCCAGGAACATATTTACCAGTGTAACCACAATTAAATATTACGATTGCTACTACAGTCTGACACCGATCGATGTTCAGGTAATCCTCTTGACAGCTGTGGTTCTGGAACAAATCTCAGTATCTATAGCGCACATAATTTTCCATGTAAAAATCTCTCTCACACCCTCACGGTTATTGATGTGCTGAATCGATTCGTCCCTCACGATAGAACACACACTCATTTTCTCTGGTCGTGCCACAACATAAGCCACAGTAACATTATGCTGCAATATATACACATTTTACACAAACAGTGCGGTTATCTTTTATATCTGTACAGTGCCCGAAAAAATTATGGTATGCCTACATTCACACTGGCTATGTGTCTCGATTCTCCTCAGTCCTAGGAAATTATCTGACAAAGTCTTCGAATCAGCGCTCTTGGAAGGTGCTGAATCCTGCCAAGTTTCTCTCAAACAAGTTTTATTAAGGACAAGCGTCTGGTACTATGTGATAATGAATACCGCACCCGTGGATGTAATGCTTGGAAAGACATCACCGACAAAGGATGGCGTACTGTAGTCTAAATCACTATCGATACAACAACTTGGAAAATGCGAGGGTACGCTTAGGGGTGCCGATGAGGGGACATATTGTTACAATCGTATTGCCCGTCGTATTTGTACACTATAGCAGGTCCAGTTGAACACTTACACTGCTATATTGTGCAGCTGTTTACGAAATGAATCTATCACCACTTAGGTTCGGACATATTCCTCAGTGCGTGGAAATCACAATTCACCATGTCCAATCTAGTAAAGCAGTAAAGGAAATAAAAGAAAAATTCGGAGTCGGTATTAAAATTCATGGAGACGAAGTAAAAACTTTGAGGTTCGCCGATGACATTGTAATTCTGTCAGAGACAGCAAAGGACTTGGAAGAGCAGTTGAACGGAATGGACAGTGTCTTGAAAGGAGGATATAAGATGAACATCAACAAAAGCAAAACGAGGATAATGGAATGTAGTCAAATTAAATCGGGTGATGCTTAGGGGATTAGATTAGGAAATGAGACACTTAAAGTAGTAAAGGAGTTTTGCTATTTAGGGAGCAAAATAACTGATGATGGTCGAAGTAGAGAGGATATAAAATGTAGACTGGCAATGGCGAGGAAAACGTTTCTGAAGGAGAGAAATTTGTTAACATCGAGTATAGATTCAAGTGTCAGGAAGTCGTTTCTGAAAGTATTTGTATGGAGTGTAGCCATGTATGGAAGTGAAACATGGACGATAACCAGTTTGGACAAGAAGAGAATAGAAGCTTTCGAAATGTGGTGCTACAGAAGAATGCCGAAGATAAGGTGGGTAGATCACGTAACTAATGAGGAGGTATTGAATAGGATTGGGGAGAAGAGAAGTTTGTGGCACAACTTGACTAGAAGAAGGAATCGGTTGGTAGGACATGTTTTAAGGCATCAAGGGATCACAAATTTAGCATTGGAGGGCAGCGTAGAGGGTAAAAATCGTAGAGGGAGACCAAGAGATGAATACACTAAGCAGATTCAGAAGGATGTAGGTTGCAGTAGGTACTGGGAGATGAAGAAGCTTGCGCAGGATAGAGTAGCATGGAGAGCTGCATCAAACCAGTCTAAGAACTGAAGACCACAACAACAACAACAATCTATCCTTCCATTACGACTAGACATACATAATTTTTTTTTTCTGTCTATCAGTTATGGATGTATAAAAAAAAAATTATGATACGTCCAACTTGCACCAGCTGGGTGTCGTTTTCGCACTGCAAAGAAGCCCCCCGCCATTACGTATTTCTCGATGAATAAAGGATGTAACTACAATTTAAGAAAGCCCTAGTGTCTTTTCGGTTTGTCGATTTCGCCACTTCCACGAAATCTTTTGTTATTTTCGATACTTGTAAATCCAGCCAACACACTGTGGCGTCTTTTATATATTCATATTGGTACGAAGATGGGGTTCCTATAATTTCGACTACCTAGTTTCAACTAATTTTCCAGATTACCCAAGAACACCTTATCCTGCTAAAAATTGGTAAATAGTCTCCTATTTACGGTAATCCATTCATGTGTTTTGCATAATATATAGTGGAAAGCAGCAAAAATAGGTGACTGGGTGACCTGGAAAAGTAGTTGAAACTAGGTAATCGAAAGTATGGCAACCCCCTTTTCATACCTATATGAGGTCATAAGAAATGTACACTAGCTTTTTATATCTCTACTGCTACACTTTCGGTAGAAATGCTGTCTATGATTTGGATTCAACTGTTTCCATCCAACCACATACCTGCATTGGATCCTATGGATTAGTCCTTTAATGATTACTGCCACTAGTGAGTCATATTTCTAGCGTCTCATATCTCGAAACGGGTCACCTTTCTCGGCCCTATCTGCTGCAGTAAAATTCCAACGTGGTTTTAGGTAGTCCCTATGCATCTATCAACTGCCGCCATTTTTGCAGCTTTAGACAAGTGATCATTCCTATGTACGTCAGAACTGAACAGAAGTCGGAGAAATCTATATGTACCACCTTTTGCAACCCATGTAGAAACAGGTTAAGCTGAGTTGCTGCTACACGACTGTGTTTTGATCATTCGATGGAAATTGGAAGGAGAAGGATTTTGCTACTGCACTCTGGTGTGTCCCCAAACTACATACAAGTACTACAGATCTACGCCCCTCAGGGTCCATTCACGTCTATCACCTCCAACTTGCTATCTTCGTTATTCTGTACCATCCAACAGAGAAAAATTACGAACTATAAAAGCTCCACTAACTTCATCTGATAGAGAACTCGATAAGATTTTTATTGCATATCTCTCCTCCCATATATAAAAAACAAATACTACATGTGTGCCGGTATCGATCACATGTGACGATCCTATTAAAGACACAGCTATTGATCAACCGCACAGACCAGCTTAAAGTTTCATCACCTGTACTGTAGGAGGGTGATCGTATCCCACAGACTGTACTATAAGTTGCAAAGACACTCCATGTGACCCTGTGTCATTGTTTAAAACATTTTTTTTCTGCAGTAACACGTTTTGTATACTGCTATACTATTTTCTTTCCTGCGATGACTTCGAGGTCTGCGCCACGTTCTAAACTGACAGTAACACGTTCTGATCCATTGCCTCTCGGTGCTACCATAACACACCACACACTGGACGATTTTAAATAAAAGACAGTTGCAACTTAAGGAAACTGTAAGAGTTTCACAGCGTTGTGGAGAGTTTCCAAACTGCAGTCCAGAGGTGATTGACGACCTCTATACTTAAACTCGTGTGTCACAGTGACGGAATAGCTGATGGCTCTGCACTCCATTTCGACTGATTCCTTACATTGCAGTCATGTATGCGATCATTGCTTCGGTGCTAACCATCCCCAGGAGGTGTTGCCCCTCCACCAAAACTCTTTCTCCAACACAAACAAGTGATGTCAGTCAATCATTATGTGGTAACCAACAGTGGACCAGTGGACAGATGGGATGAAAAAGACACCGTCGATGTACTGTAATAATAAGCATCACAATTGATAGTGTCAACAATTTTGGCAAATATTCAGTAATTTCAACAATGACCAATGATGCGACAGCATGTTTCCAAATTTCAGTATCAAAGCTAAACCGCCCCTTCTCTACTTTGCAAGTATCATTGCAAATGTAGATAGATGACTGTGCATTACGTCCATTCATTGTTAATTCTCGAACACATACATCATCAAAGTATACCAGACAGCGCTCTACATATTTCTAACACTTCGAGCATAGTCCTTAATCCACGATGTATTCCTAGGTGGATGGGTGTCACAGAACATTGCCACAGTCTTAGGATAAAATTAGAGACTGAAAGTCCCCCTCGCTCTGTCTTTGACCAGCCCGCCCTGCACCACCGTCAATGGTTAAATCTGCAGCTGACCAGAAGTAGACCATCACATTCTGCATCTCATGAATGAATGGAGCTTGCCGAATCCTCACCTGTCGAAGTGCACGAGATTTCTCGAGGGGGTGGCACGTATCGGTGTATAGTAGTAGATTTGAAATTGTTGTGATGTAATAGCAGACTGTTAAGAAGAGGAAGAAAGGGGCGATTTTTATGCATGACAGAGCTCCAGACGGATGGAGTTCGAAGCATTTCACGTAAATCAACTATGCTATCAATTTTAAAGTACTGTTCTAGTGTCTGGGATCAATACCAGGAGGGTATTGGTAAGAGACAACGTAAACACATGCACTCCTAAGGCTACACAGTTCTGCACTTAAAACAGGCTATAATGTCAGATCGCTTGATTTCCCGACCTATCAGTCATGTGGAATGCAGCGCTGTTAATATTCCAATGTAGGAAATATATCTACATCCGATGACACACATCCTTCTTGCAGGTTCCTCTACGATAAATTATGGTAACAAATTGTAAAACGAAATTGGCTACTTCCTTAAAACAGTGGTTCGATGTGATATGTGCACAATGTAGCTCTCCAGAGATATATAGCAACCACTGTTCACATCCGATCACAGTTCAGAAATTATACTATGCTCGCATCAGCCCTATATAAAATGATCGTTAGTAACGGAGTATACCTCTGACAAGGAAACGGATAAACACGTAACAGTGGCGTCCAACATGTGAAATTACACTTCATGCCACCACTAACTCTGTAAACAGGACATCTGTCAAGCAGATGTGTCTCACGAACGCCTATTGCTAACTTAGAATCATCTTAGTTATGAAACTGAAGTCTCGATTTTATACCCAAGATGCAACAAGGAAATGGAATACATCGCACAAATCTTCACTTGTTTAGAGGAATGTGTCGAAACAGGATGGTCACGTTTCATCACAATGAGGTGGAAGTCCTCTGATGATGGAGAGGTTTGCTGTTAATGATCGCAGGTAGACAGCGCTCTAAGTCAAATACAGAAAACGTGGTTCTATATGAGTAGAATGCAGGCTATGTCACATGACTGATGCATCTTGACAGCAGAAAAAATGGTCAAATGACCTGCGCGAATATCTCCTTCCCTCTCTAGAATGAATCATCTGTCTGAAAATACCTCGTTACAACTCCATCTCAATTGATCACTCCATCCAGTCTCTGTTATCCTTTAAAGCAGATGCATGTAAGTTTAGAGGCAGATGGTTATCTGTTTTCCTGAAAAGCGTCAAATACAGCAGTCAACTCGTGTGTATCACTGGTACCTCAGTAAACATACAGTAGAATGCTGCCTCGACGGAAAAAGTAACTGTTTCCCTGCTTCCCTTCGCTTCCATGTCGACGTTTTCTCGGATTCCTCTTGCTGTCGCATACTGGTACCCATGTACAAGAACTGCTCTGTGCCAATCAGAAGACATGCAATTACGTCCTCAATTTCCCCACATCTCAGCGTATTTTGTCTCACTATGGAAAGTTCTGAGAAAGCAAGTGTTCAAAGGCAAGTTGAAGCAGACCATCCATCTCTGGCAGGGATGCCGTAACTCATCCACCACTGTGGCATTGGGACATACCCAGACCTGTAGCTGTAGGATACCGAAAATTCCCCCAATTTTCTCTTCGAATTCTGTTTGCGTAATTGTTCTGATTTCCCCCATCTGTGCTTAGACAGTGCTCTCTTAACAAACAACAAGAATGCTTTTATGATCAATGGTGTTTTCGCGAGCGTGCAGACACATGATGACGGCTTTTAGTGGTGAGAACGTTTAACGTTTCTGAGATGTATGTTGAGAGCAGGATGAACATCTCGCAGCCATTCGTCAGCCATGCTGGGTATGCATGCATGGCTAGATGCAGCTTGCCTGTTCCATTAGGATCGCTAGGAACAATGCACCCTGTGCTATTCTGGAACAGATTTCCTGACCTGTGACGTCAGTGTCCACAGGTATCGCGTCAGTGACGGTAAACACACATGCTGCCTGCCCAGAGGCCTCTCGCATATGGGACTGGCATTAGCGCACCTTGGATTTCTGTGACGTCAGTATAACAGTCGAAGAACTCTAACTGTATAACCGAAAATAGACGTGACTTTCACATGCTTGCTGTAGATTTTGAAGATAAATCTGTGATAACATATTTAACTTCTCGGTTAAATGTAAAGAAATGTGTGCTAGGGGGTGAAAGTTTCTATGGACATATCACAAGAACACAAAAGGCACGATCTTTAGACTCCAGCTACCATAATCGCTTCTCGGCCAGAAGTACATTCGGAAAAGATCATGCTTCTATGGTCTTAATTAGCGTGAAAAGTTTAGAATGTGTTACAATTTATGAAAAACATAAAAATTAGATTAAAGAAAAAAAAAATGTGCAGACCTTGCAGTCTATGCGAGCTAAGCAGCAGGCGATTAATTAGTGTAAGAGTAATGCATTGTGTGCATGGTGTTGCAGCGAGTGCAACAAAAGAGAGGTTAATATTATATGTAAACACGTAAATGTAAATTGGCAAGAAGTAACATACTTGAAGTTGGCCTTTAGCAGGCGGCACACCCAACAACCTTCAGCTAAGTGGATCCTAGCCCCGTATACACGGTCGGGGCGTAAAATATACTGGTCAGTTGTGCTCCCACTGGAAGAATTTCGGCCCTCATTCACCAGCACGTCCAACCAGTTACCCATAATCTAGCCTCCCACGTCAAAGATATAAACCACTTCCTTCACTGGCTCTCCGCCAACCCCAAACCTTTACCTTCTGAATTCCTAATCATCACTATTGACGCCACCTCCCTACAAACTAACATCCCTCATGACCATGGTCTTACTGCTGTTGACACAACCTTTCCCAATGTCCTTCAGACCCAATACTACACCTTACTGACTTTATCCTAAATTACAGCTACTTCTTCTGTGAAGGGAAGATATACATACAAATTCATGGCACAGCAATGAGCATCTGCATAGCACCTTTCCATGCCAACCTCTTTAGGGGCCATGTGGAAAAGCACTCTCAGCCTATTTCAGGTTCATTGATGATATCTTCATGATCTGGACTCAGGGCTGAGACACCCTATCTTCGTTCCTAACAACCTCAAGATCTTCTCTTCCATCCATTTCATCTGGTCCTCCTCTATCCAGCGTTTCACCTTCCTAGACATTGACCTCATGCTCTCTGAAGGCTACATCCACACTTCTGTAGACATTAAACCCACCAACCACCAACAGTACCTGATTTTTGACTCTGTCCCTTTCACACCAAAAAATCCCTCCGACATAGTGTGGCAACCTGGGAATGCCTGGGATGGCATATCTGCAGTGACAAGCACTCCCTTGTCCAGTACGCTGAGGGTCACCCGAAGGCCTTCACAGACAGGCACTATCCTTCAGCCCTAGTCCACAAACAGACCTCCTGTGCCATTTCCCCTCACACCCACAATCCTCCTACAACCCCAAAGAACCAGCCACAAGGGAGTGTCCCCTACATCACTCACTACCACACCAGGGCCGAACAATTGAACCACATCCTTCGACAGTGCTTTGATTGCCTATCATCATGCCTTGAAATGAGTGATATCCTACCCAAGAGACTTCCAACCCCTCCTAAAGTAGTATTCTGTCGCCCAGCCAACTTCCACAACATCCTCAACATGCTAGTCCATCGGCATGCCACTCCCAATACCAACCCCATGCCACAAGTATCATACATCTGTGAAAGATCCAGTTGCAAGACCTGCCCAATCCACCCTCCCAGCAGGTTTATTTCACCCCATTAGGGGTCAGGCCACCAGTAAAAGTAGCCATGTGATTTATTAGCTCTGCTGCAATCATTGCACAGCTACCAACTAGCTGTCCATCAGAGTGAATGGGGAAACTGTGACCAAGAGTAAAATAGACCACACTCTGGCACAAATGCAGTTGAACATAACATGCTCGACTTCAGTGGCTGCTTCAGTACTCAAGGCATGTGGATGCTCCCCTCCATCACTAGCTTTTCTGTGCTGTGCAGATGGGAGTTATCCTTACAACACATTCTCCACTCTCAAAATTATCACAGCCTCAACCTTCAGTAACACACTGTCCCCACACCCTCCACCCAACAGTTTCCACCACTCTGTCCTTCTGTCATCTCCTGCTAATTTTCCCCACTCCTTTCCTTTTTCACTCATTCCCCCTCCCCATCTCCCTGCCCAACAACCTCCTGAAGCTCCATCTGTTGGGATTGTAGTCCCTGCACACTCCCCCAGACAGAGTTTGTCTCTCTCCCACTCATACACTACTATCCCTTCCCCTTCACACCCCCTCCCAAATGCTGCTTTCGTCCTACGTGATAGCTGCATTCCCACCTGAGGTGCCCGAGTTGGTGGTCGTGTGTGCATGAGGTGTGCCTGCTTGTGTGTACGAAAAGTGTGTGTTTCTCTTTTGTTGATGAAGGCTGCGGCTGAAAGCTTTATGTGAGAGTTTTTTAACTGTGCCGTCTGCAAGTTGAAGTGCCTTGTTTACGGTAAGTAGTAATGTATCTTTTCCTTCATTGTTAATGAATATGTATTTGCTTTACAGGATTAGAATGCATTACTTCTCACTAATTAACAAAAAGTAACTGCTTCCACTTCTGTCAACCCGGTTTCGCGAAGCATAAACACTGCAAAGCACCGAACAATGTATGCAACGTTGATATGTTAAATTATGTTTAATAAAGTGGTTACGAATGGCAGAACGCTAAGTATTGACAAACGTTAACGGAGACAGCAAAGTACCGAGTTGAGAATGTTGCGTTCTCATGATTAACATTCAGATATTAGGGTAGCAATCACTAAAGATCCGTAACACTGTTGGAGGAACTTCAAATAATAAAACTAATTATAATCTAATTCTTTACAGACGAATGGAAAAACTGGTAGAAGCCGGCCTCGGGGAAGATCAGTTTGGATTCTGTAGAAATATTGGAACACGTGAGGCAAAACCGTCCCTACGACTTATCTTAGAAGCCAGATTAAGGAAAGGCAAACCTACGTTTCTAGCATTTGTAGACTTAGAGAAAGCTTTTGGCATGTTGACTGGAATACTCTCTTCCAAATTCTAAAGGTAGCAGGGGTAAAATACAGGGAAGGAAAGGCTATTTACAATTTGTACAGAAACCAGATGGCAGTTATAAGAGTCGAAGGGCATGAAAGGGAAGCAGTGGTTGGGAAGGGAGTGAGACAGGGTTGTAGCCTCTTCCCGATGTTATTCAATCTGTATATTGAGCAAGCTGTAAAGGAAACAAAAGAAAAGTTCGGAGTAGGTATTAAAATGCACGGGGAAGAAATAAAAACTTCGAGATTCGCCGATGACATTGTAATTCTGTCAGAGACAGCAAAGGACTTGGAAGAGCAGTTGAACGGAATTGACAGTGTCTTGAAAGGAGGGTATAAGATGAACATCAATAAAAGCAAAACGAGGATAATGGAATGTAGTCGAATTAAGTCGGGTGATGCTGAGGGAATTAGATTAGGAAATGAGACACTTAAAGTAGTAAAGGAGTTTTGCTATTTGGGGAGCACAATAACTGATGATGGTCGAAGTAGAGGGCATATAAAATGTAGACTGGCAATAGCAAGGAAAGCGTCTCTGAAGAAGAGAAATTTGCTAACATCGAGTATAGATGCAAGTGTCAGGAAGTCGTTTCTGAAAGTATTTGTATGGAGTGTAGCCATGTATGGAAGTGAAACGTGGACGATAAATAATTTGGACAAGAAGAGAATAAAAGATTTCGAAGTGTGGTGCTACAGAAGAATGCTGAAGATTAGATGGGTAGATCATATAACTAATGAGGAGGTATTGAATATTACGCAACGGAAACGGAAACGCACATCTGAGTATTAGTAATTTACACAACTCTGACTGTTCACTACGCACTGGCGACACCACTTTTTCTTTCTTATTTAACGGCTTTGATCAACACGTGGTTTCATTGTGACCGTTGGTCACTTCCGAAGATTACTACGATCCCCTTAATATTACCTGCCTGACATTTAATTCTCCCCACAAAAGGTCCTTAAATAGAGAAATTATTATTCCAAACTACTCTTAAGTATTTCACATGCATACCATGTCTCCACTCTTTTGTCTTTACGGAGCACACCTAAGATAGGTCTTACCAACACTAGATCCAGTGGCAGAGTGCCGAAACATGGCCGTTCTTCAGGTCAGCTCGCACCGCCGTCGAGGTGGGGGCGCACCATGTTTACCGTATTGGTCAGCCACATTTCAGGTGCTCAAAGCTCAGGTAAATTTCATCTCTTTGGTTGCGCCAAAAGTGACCAAAGGACCGTCTCAAAGATGATCACATACTGCACATTCACTATCTGTGGTTAGCAGACGACCATACATTCATTCATTTCGCAGATCTCACCAAATTGGACGTAGGGATTTATTTTGTGGGAGTGCACATGTGATCAAATAAATTGTCATTCTTTCCTACACTGGTATCCGGCTTCGGTGAATTAAGTGAAATTGAGTTATTATTACAGAAAGCATGTTGTTCTGACAAGAATAACGAAGAATGTCGTACCTACACTCCTGGAAATGGAAAAAAGAACACATTGACACCGGTGTGTCAGACCCACCATACTTGCTCCGGACACTGCGAGAGGGCTGTACAAGCAATGATCACACGCACGGCACAGCGGACACACCAGGAACCGCGGTGTTGGCCGTCGAATGGGGCTAGCTGCGCAGCATTTGTGCACCGCCGCCGTCAGTGTCAGCCAGTTTGCCGTGGCATACGGAGCTCCATCGCAGTCTTTAACACTGGTAGCATGCCGCGACAGCGTGGACGTGAACCGTATGTGCAGTTGACGGACTTTGAGCGAGGGCGTATAGTGGGCATGCGGGAGGCCGGGTGGACGTACCGCCGAATTGCTCAACACGTGGGGCGTGAGGTCTCCACAGTACATCGATGTTGTCGCCAGTGGTCGGCGGAAGGTGCACGTGCCCGTCGACCTGGGACCGGACCGCAGCGACGCACGGATGCACGCCAAGACCGTAGGATCCTACGCAGTGCCGTAGGGGACCGCACCGCCACTTCCCAGCTAATTAGGGACACTGTTGCTCCTGGGGTATCGGCGAGGACCATTCGCAACCGTCTCCATGAAGCTGGGCTACGGTCCCGCACACCGTTAGGCCGTCTTCCGCTCACGCCCCAACATCGTGCAGGCCGCCTCTAGTGGTGTCGCGACAGGCGTGAATGGAGGGACGAATGGAGACGTGTCGTCTTCAGCGATGAGAGTCGCTTATGCCTTGGTGCCAATGATGGTCGTATGCGTGTTTGGCGCCGTGCAGGTGAGCGCCACAATCAGGACTGCATACGACCGAGGCACACAGGGCCAACACCCGGCATCATGGTGTGGGGAGCGATCTCCTACACTGGCCGTACACCACTGGTGATCGTCGAGGGGACACTGAATAGTGCACGGTACATCCAAACCGTCATCGAACCCATCGTTCTACCATTCCTAGACCGGCAAGGGAACTTGCTGTTCCAACAGGACAATGCACGTCGTCATGTATCCCGTGCCACCCAACGTGCTCTAGAAGGTGTAACTCAACTACCCTGGCCAGCAAGATCTCCGGATCTGTCCCCCATTGAGCATGTTTGGGACTGGATGAAGCGTCGTCTCACGCGGTCTGCACGTCCAGCACGAACGCTGGTCCAACTGAGGCGCCAGGTGGAAATGGCATGGCAAGCCGTTCCACAGGACTACATCCAGCATCTCTACGATCGTCTCCATGGGAGAATAGCAGCCTGCATTGCTGCGAAAGGTGGATATACACTGTACTAGTGCCGACATTGTGCATGCTCTGTTGCCTGTGTCTATGTGCCTGTGGTTCTGTCAGTGTGATCATGTGATGTATCTGGCCCCAGGAATGTGTCAATAAAGTTTCCCCTTCCTGGGACAATGAATTCACGGTGTTCTTATTTCAATTTCCAGGAGTGTATTTTCAATGTCGGGCGGTACTGTACCCTTTTAACGACACCGCTATGACGTGGAGGTTGGCGCGCGGCATCACGGCGTCAGAAGCTTGCAGGTGGCTGAGCTAGGCCCAGCACAATGTTGCCTAGTAGAACGGAATTTCCGCGGCTGTGGTTGGCTGAAGTGAGGGACGCAGGAGCACTCTCGTCTGGCAGCTCGCAGGTCTGCGCTGTTCGCAGCAGCTCGGTAGTGGCAGGCAGCAGGCGGAAGACGCGGACGGATCGCTGGTGGAGCACGTCCACTGTTCATGACGGCATAGTCTCTGGTAACTCGAGTAATTTAGGATATCCGCCAGATGTCAGCACCAGAGCCCACGGCCACCGGCCGCTTCCACTGCAGCGAGGGGTCACCTCTGCACGTGCGAGGCTCCTGACTTTCAGGAAAACTGCCAGGTGTGGCGGACTTGCAGATTTCCAATGACAATCTCACCTGCACGGCAACTCTGCTACAGTTAGCGGACGAGGCACTTGTTGCCAGCGCGAGAATAGTGTTGCATGTGGCTTTAAAGATACGTGAAATACTATTGCAACTCTATACTTACGTCCAAACTGGTCTCAGTCTTTTCCCTAAACTGTGAACACATGAAATGTCTGACCCTAAGATGGTTTCTCTAACTCACGGACTTTTTTTGCCTATACACGACTTCATGAGGTGAAAACTGTTCTTCCACGAAGTTTGATGTTATATGGTGTTATCACATACAGCAGCAAGGTATTCAAATCAGAGTGTTGGCTATTTCATAACGACTAAAAGTTCTGCCTGTCGTCCTATGTACACTGCTGGATGTAGTGTGCTTGTTCGCGGCCTCTGGATGTCTGTCTCAGGTAAGCCCTGGAAAAACGCGTTCAACGTCCTATCCTCTACCTTGCTCACGAAACATTGTTTAGAATACCGCTGTTCCCTAACTAACAAATATTAATACTCCACCTCGTAATTTTTTCTACAAATTCATCTGCTATTCACTGATGCGACGTAGTACCTTAATTCACCTGTTCTCGGTAAACATTGCTACATTACAAGGCACACACAACATTACATACATTCCTGAAATTTTAAGCACACCGTAACGCCCCATGACCAATTTCGTATGCCATAGCATCCTTTGTCAGTCTCAGCTGAGTTACCATCAGTAGGTAACTCTCTCTTTCCAAGCATTAATCCCGACTGGCGGGGTCGGCTTTGTAAATACTGATTTGGAATGGTGAATTTTTAAGGAGTGGCCGGATGCCCTTCCTGCCGCCACCCCATACCCCCCAGGATGGAAATAGTGTACCCCAGTTGTCTACATCTACTGTAAACAGTGAAATAGTGCGAATGTGGTTCAAATGTCGGCGAGTCGAGTAACTGAGGCGGGACATGGGGACCTCAGCCCAGTATTCACCTAGTTACATGTGGAAAACCGCCTAAAAACCACATCCAGGCTGGCCAGCACACTGGCCCACCGTCGTTAATCCGCCAGACGGATTCGATCCGGGGCTGGCGCGCCTACCCGAGTCCAGGAAGCAGAGCGTTAGCGCTATCCGCTACCCTTGGGGGTAATTAGTTGCTGGCTGTGGACCCGTGTACCCAAACTCGCCATTCTTTGTTCGTTTTCCAAGAAGTCGAACAAGTATTCATCGGATTTGCCAAAAAAGAGATAATCAGATCAGCAGCATTGAAGTTAATGATCAGTAACCAACCCCTATGTCGAATCCGACATTCCTTACGCTCATTTCAAGGATTCCATAAGTAGTTTAGGATTTCTGCCAGATGTCAGCACCAGAGCACTACGTGTAAGTTACTCAACAGCAAGTTAGAAAGGAGTCGCCACGGAGAGAATAAAATCAAACATTACGGGTTGCTTCGAAGAAAACGGTTTACTGACAAACAACAAACCTGGGTTCAGAAAACATCGCTCTCACGAAACCCAACTAGCTCTTTATTCTCACGAAGTAATGAGTGCTATCGACAGGAGAAATCAAATCATTCCATATTTTTAGATTTCCAGCATGCTTTTGACACAGTTATTTACAAGTGACTTCTAATCAAACTGCGTGCCTATGGATATCGCCTCAGATGTGTCACTGGATTTGTGACTTCATGACAGAAAGGTCACACTTCGTAATAGTTGATGGAAAGTGATCAAGTAAAACACAAGTGGTATATAGCGTTCCCCAAGGAAGCGTTACAGGCCCTCTGCTGTTCTTCAAATACATAAACAATTTGGGAGACAATCTGAGCAGATTGTTTGCAGATGATGCTGTGATTTACCGTGTTATAAAGTCATCACATGATCAAAACGAGTTGCAGAACTATTTAGGGAAGATTCCTGTATGGTGCGAAAAGTGGCAATGGGTCTAAGTAATTAAATTGTCAAGTCATCCAAATGAGTACTAAAAGGAAGCCGCTAGATTTCGGTTATAGGATAAAAAGCACAGATCTAAAGACTCTAAATTCAACTAAGTATTTGCGGCTTACAACTACAAATAACGTAAACTGGAAAGATCAGATAGATAACGCTGCGGGTGATGCACACCGAAGACAGCTATTTATTGGCAGAACAATGAGAAAGGGCAACAGGTCTACCAAAGAGATTGCCCAGACTACACTTGTCCGCTGTCTCCAGGAGTAGACTATATTGGTGTACGGTGTGGGATCCACGTCAGACAGAACTGAAGCAGGACACCGAAAAACTTCAAACAAGAGCAGCTCGTTTTGTTTAATCGTGAAATAGCGGAGATAGTGCCACGGACATGATACAATAATGTCGACGGCAGTCGTTAAAGTTGGGACAGGATCCTCCCATCACATTTGACTCGTCAGCGTTCTGCTCAGAGTGTGAAAATATTTTTCTGGAGGCCATCTGCACAGGGAGGAATGATCGTAGAAGAATTAGAGCTGTCACTGAAAGATTTAAGTGTTCGCTGTACCCGTGTACCGTTCGAGAGTGAGACGGTAGGGAAATAGCCTGGCGGTACTTCGATAAACCCTCTGCCAGGCACTTAATTGTGAATTACAAAGTACTCATGTAGATGTAGATGTAGACAAACATTGTAAGCTTATCTTTTATCTACGTATTGTTTACAACAAACAATGAAATACGGAAATAGGGAGAAACAACGACGCACGCTAGCTGGACAAGTGGAATTGGAGGATGGGGAAAACGTCATCAATATTTATAGCGAAGCAGACACGCCCCAAAGTACGATAATGGAAGAAACTGTAGTAAATGTAAAGTCTGTGTGTCACGAGTTACTGGCAGCACTGACTGTATCGATGCACGCTGATCAGCCGGAACACTGTGCCCAGCGAGCTGCTATCGATACAGACCCGTCCAGGCTATGGCGGCGTCTCCTGACTGCTAGTCAGACACGAGCGCGGACCGCGTAGCACCGGCGAGCGTGCTGTCCGTGTGTAGCATGCGGAAAGCGCGCCGAGGACAGACTGTGATGTTCCGGAGGCTCGGAACGAGCATTTCGGAAACTGCACGACTTGCCGGGTGTTCGTGGAGTGCTGTCGCGATCGTCTTCAACACGTGGAGAAACTGAGGTGAAACCACGTCCAGACTTCGTGGGGTTTCGTGACCAACCCTCATCAAAGATTTCGGACGTCATAGGCTGCGCAGACTGGTGAAACAGGACAGGCGGCGAACTGTGGACGAACTTACGATGTCGTCCGTCAGTCATACGACCACACCGCCGCCTGAGAGACCGATCCGCCGGATGCGATTCTCTCGATAAACAGAACAGAAGAACGGCTGTGCTAGCCTAAGAGTGCACAGCCAGTCGCAGTACTTATGCTCGCCGCGAGGCGCCGCTAGGCCACTTCATGTGTAGCAGGAGAGTAGTGCAGTTGTGCCAGTCTACACAGTTCGGAGCCACGCTCAGTGGTCAGCCAGCGCCGATGTTAGTCATCGTCTGCAGCTCAGTCACTGCTGCATTCAAGTCTTTGTAGTCCAGTTGAAAAGTTCCGTAATAGTACTACAGTAAATTCAACAGCACTAAGTTGGCAGTTATACACAATTCTACGTTATGTCATGTCGACGGCCAGGTTAGTCTTCAAAGTCGCCGGATTCGACATTCAAGGTTACGAGAGATTAATTCGTCACTGCAAGATTTGTGATTTGTAAATTATGTCATTCTACAGACGCTTAGCCCCCCTCATGGACCTTGCCGTTGGTGGGGAGGCTTGCATGCCTCAGCGATACAGATGGCCGTACCGTAGGTGCAACCACAACGGAGGGGTATCTGTTGAGAGGCCAGACAAACATGTGGTTCCTGAAGAGAGGCAGCAGCCTTTTCAGTAGTTGCAGGGGCAACAATCTGGATGATTGACTGATCTGGCCTTGTAACATTAACCAAAACGGCCTTGCTGTGCTGGTACTGCGAACGGCTGAAAGCAAGGGGAAACTACAGCCGTAATTTCTCCCGAGGACATGCAGCTTTACTGTATGATTAAATGATGATGGCGTCCTCTTGGGTAAAATATTCCGGAGGTAAAATAGTCCCCCATTCGGATCTCCGGGTGGGGACTACTCAAGAGGACGTCGTTATCAGGAGAAAGAAAACTGGCATTCTACGGATCGGAGCGTGGAATGTCAGATCCCTTAATCGGGCAGGTAGGTTACAAAATTTAAAAAGGGAAATGGATAGGTTAAAGTTAGATATAGTGGGAATTAGTGAAGTTCGGTGGCACGAGGAACAAGACTTTTGGTCAGGTGATTACAGGGTTATAAATACAAAATCAAATAGGGGTTATGCAGGAGTAGGTTTAATAATGAATAAAAAAATAGGAGTGCGGGTTAGCTACTACAAACAGCATAGTGAACGCATTATTGTGGCCAAGATAGACACAAAGCCCATGCCTACTACAGTAGTACAAGTTTATATGCCAACTAGCTCTGCAGATGATGAAGAAATAGATGAAGTGTATGACGAGATAAAAGAAATTATTCAGGTAGTGAAGGAAGACGAAAATTTAATAGTCATGGGTGACCGGAATTCGTCAGTAGGAAAAGGGAGAGAAGGAAACATAGTAGGTGAATATGGATTGGGGGAAGAAATGAAAGAGGAAGCCGCCTTGTAGAATTTTGCACAGAGCATAACTTAATCATAGCTAACACTTGGTTCAAGAATCATGAAAGAAGGTTGTATACCTGGAAGAATCCTGGAGATACTAAAAGGTATCAGATAGATTACATAATGGTAAGACAGAGATTTAGGAACCAGGTTTTAAATTGTAAGACATTTCCAGGGGCAGATGTGGATTCTGACCACAATCTATTGGTTATGAACTGCAGATTGAAACTGAAGAAACTGCAAAAAGGCGGGAATTTAAGGAGATGGGACCTGGATTAACTGAAAGAACCAGAGGTTGTACACAGTTTCAGGGAGAGCATAAGGGAACAATTGACAGGAATGGGGGAAAGAAATACAGTAGAAGAAGAATGGGTAGCTCTGAGGGATGAAGTAGTGAAGGCAGCAGAGGATCAAGTAGGTAAAAAGACGAGGGCTAATAGAAATCCTTGGGTAACAGAAGAAATATTGCATTTAATTGATGAAAGGAGAAAATATAAAAATGCAGTAAATGAAGTAGGCAAAAAGGAATACAAACGTCCCAAAAATGAGATCGGCAGGAAGTGCAAAATGGCTAAGCAGGGATGGCTAGAGGACAAATGTAAGGATGTAGAGGCTTGTCTCACTAGGGGCAAGATAGATACTGCCTACAGGAAAATTAAAGAGACCTTTGGAGAGAAGAGAACCACTTGTATGAATATCAAGAGCTCAGATGGCAACCCAGTTCAAAGTAAAGAAGGGAAGGCAGAAAGGTGGAAGGAGTATATAGAGGGTTTATACAAGGGCGATGTACTTGAGGACAATATTATGGAAATGGAAGAGGATGTAGATGAAGATGAAATGGGAGATAAGATACTGCGTGAAGAGTTTGACAGAGCACTGAAAGACCTGAGTCGAAACAAGGCCCCGGGAGTAGACAACATTCCATTAGAACTACTGATGGCCTTGGGAGAGCCATTCATGACAAAACTCTACCATCTGGTGAGCAAGATGTATGAGAGAGGTGAAATACCCACAGACTTCAAGAAGAATATAATAATTCCAATCCCAGAGAAAGAAGGTGTTGACAGATGTGAAAATTACCGAACTATCAGTTTAATAAGTCACAGCTGCAAAATACTAACGCGAACTCTTTACAGACGAATGGAAAAACTGGTAGAAGCGGACCTCGGGGAAGATCAGTTTGGATTCCGTAGAAATGTTGGAACACGTGACACAATACTAACCTTACGATTTATCTTAGAAGAAAGATTAAGAAAAGGCAAACCTACGTTTCTAGCATTTGTAGACTTAGAGAAAGCTTTTGACAACGTTAACTGGAATACTCTCTTTCAAATTCTGAAGGTGGCAGGGGTAAAATACAGGGAGCGAAAGGCTATTTACAATTTGTACAGAAACCAGATGGCAGTTATAAGAGTCGAGGGCCATGAAAGGGAAGCAGTGGTTGGGAAAGGAGTGAGACAGGGTCGTGGCCTATCCCCGATGTTATTCAATCTGTATATTGAGCAGGCAGTAAAGGAAACAAAAGAAAAATTCGGAGTAGGTATTAAAATTCATGGAGAAGAAGTAAAAACTTTGAGGTTCGCCGATGACATTGTAATTCTGTCAGAGACAGCAAAGGACTTGGAAGAGCAGTTGAACGGAATGGACAGTGTCTTGAAAGGAGGATATAAGATGAACATCAACAAAAGCAAAACGAGGATAATGGAATGTAGTCGAATTAAGTCGGTTGATGCTGAGGGAATTAGATAAGGAAATGAGGCACTTAAAGTAGTAAAGGAGTTTTGCTATGTAGGGAGTAAAATAACTGATGATGGTCGAAGTAGAGAGGATATAAAATGTAGACTGGCAATGGCAAGGAAATCGTTTCTGAAGAAGAGAAATTTGTTAACATCGAGTGTAGATTTAAGTGTCAGGAAGTCGTTTCTGAAAGTATTTGTATGGAGTGTAGCCATGTATGGAAGTGAAAAATGGACGATAACCAGTTTGGACAAGAAGAGAATAGAAGCTTTCGAAATGTGGTGCTACAGAAAAATGCTGAAGATAAGGTGGGTAGATCACGTAACTAATGAGGAGGTAATGAATAGGATTAGGGAGAATAGAAGTTTGTGGCACAACTTGACTAGAAGAAGGGATCGGTTGGTAGGACATGTTTTGAGGAATCAAGGGATCACAAATTTAGCATTGTAGGGCAGCGTGGGGGGTAAAAATCGTAGAGGGAGACCAAGAGATGAATACACTAAGCAGATTCAGAAGGATGTAGGTTGCAGTAGGTACTGGGAGATGAAGAAGCTTGCACAGGATAGAGTAGCATGGAGAGCTGCATCAAACCAGTCTCAGGACTGAAGACCACAACAACAACAAACAGACGCTTAGCCGCGTCTTGTATAATTGTCAATCGACAGATCATGGACTACAACAAATACTTCCGTACTTGCGTATTTTGTACTCCTGCTAATTAATTGTGTTTTCCTGTTGTAGCTACCAAGTAGTCTTGGCATAGTAGAACCCACGTTTCCACCTCCTTGACTACCTCATATTTGCCACCTCATGTTGATGGACTCGGTTATGGCGGACGATCGACGGCCATCAAACTAACATCAGCTTTTAATACACACGTGTGTGTGAACACTCAGTGCACTCAACACTCCTAAAGATAGGCCTCCGGAGGTGATGACCTGTTCGTGTGGCAAGGTTAACTCCACGACATCGGCAAGTACGACTGAAATGGCACTGGACGTTGGCGTAGTGACAAAGTGTTGCACGGTCTGACGAATCACGATGCCGACGGAAGGGCGGAAATCCGTCGTCTTCCTCAACACCTGTACTGCGGGACGGAGGCAAATTGGCGGCGGCTCCATTATACTCCAGGGAAAACCAACGTGGGCCTCAGACGGTCCACTGGAGCTCGAGCATAGCACCTTGACGGTCAAGCGTTATGGTAGACTGGCTGCAGACTACGTACACGTCTTCATGACGGTCATGTCTCCCGACAGCAGTTGCATTTTTCAGCAAGATAATCCACTGTGCCACGAGGCCGGGAGTGTCGTGGAGTGGTTGGTAGAACTTAGCGGCGAGTTCCGATAGATGTGCTGGCCCCTCGGCTCTGGAGATATGAATCCGTTCTAACACATCTGGGATATCTACATCTATATTTACATCTACATCGATACTCCGCAAGCCACCTGACGGTGTGTGGCGGAGGCTACCTTGAGTACCTCTATCGGTTCTCCCTTCTATTACAGTCTCGTATTGTTCGTGGAAAGAAGGATTGTCTGTATGCCTCTGTGTGGGCTCTAATCTCTCTGATTTTATCCTCACGGTCTCTTCGCGAGATATACGTAGCAGGGAGAAATATACTGCTTGGCTCCTCGGTGAAGGTATGTTCTCGAAACTTCAACAAAAGCCCATACCGAGCTACTGAGCGTCTCTCCTGCAGAGTCTTCCACTGGAGTTTATCTATCATCTCCGTAACGCTTTCGCGATTACTAAATGATCCTGTAACGAAGCGCGCTGCTCTCCGTTGGATCTTCTCTATCTCTTCTATCAACCCTATCTGGTACGGATCCCACACTGCTGAGCAGTATTCAAGCAGTGGGCGAACAAGCGTACTGTAACCTACTTCCTTTGTTTTCGGATTGCATTTCCTTAGGATTCTTCCAATGAATCTCAGTCTGGCATCTGCTTTACCGACGATCAACTTTATATGATCATTCCATTTTAAATCACTCCTAATGTGTACACCCAGATAATTTATGGAAGTAACTGCTTCTCCAGTTGCTGACCTGCTATTTTGTAGCTAAATGACAAGGGATATATCTTTGTATGTATTCGCAGCACA
Organism: Schistocerca serialis cubense; assembly: GCF_023864345.2. Lineage (NCBI taxonomy): Eukaryota > Metazoa > Arthropoda > Insecta > Orthoptera > Acrididae > Schistocerca > Schistocerca serialis. The sequence continues at coordinate 46,563,865 of NC_064645.1, forward strand.
TTACACTTGTCTACATTGAGATTCAATTGCCATTCCCTGCACCATGCGTCAATTCGCTGCAGATACTCCTGCATTTCAGTGCAATTTTCCATTTTTACAACCTCTCGATATACCACAGCATCATCCGCAAAAAGCCTCAGTGAACTTCCGATGTCATCCACAAGGTCATTTATGTATATTGCGAACAGCAACGGTCCTACGACACTCCCCTGCGCCACACCTGAAATCACTCTTACTTCGGAAGACTTCTCTCCATTGAGAATGACATGCTGCGTTCTGTTATCTAGGAACTCTTCAATCCAATCACACGATTGGTCTGATAGTCCATATGCTCTTACTTTGTTCGTTAAACGACTGTGGGAAACTGTATCAAACGCCTTGCGGAAGTCAAGAAACACGGCATCTATCTGGGAACCCGTATCTATGGCCCTCCGAGTCTCGTGGACGAATAGCGCAGCGCGAGCTGGGTTTCACACTATCGTCTTTTGACGTGACTTCAGAGATCAACGCCCCATCTCGGATTTTACGGGAATTGGGTGACCTGTGTGCGCAGATGTGGAGCCAATTCTCTCCAGTGGCCTACCGAGGGCTGACTGCTAACATGTCGCGACGCCGTGCCGCAGGTGGACACATCGGCTATTATGTAGGTCGTTATAATGTTCTGGCTGATGAGAGTGTGTAGTTACATTGAGGTACGGTAATACGGACAAGAATGCTTTGAATTTAAAGTGACCTGTGAAGAAACAGTATGAAGACACCTTAAATGTTTATTTGTTGGTTAACGTGCTACGGATGCGTAGAGTGACGCAGAAACTGCCGCGTTACAGTGTTGTGATTTAAATTAGGCGTGCGACACCGGCGAGGCGTGGCAGCCGGAGGAGGCGCTGCCTCCAGCCAAAGCCTTCTAGATACAAGGCCTACGCTCAGCGGCCATATTGGCACGTGACGTCAAAAACTGTTGGCCGTCTTATCTTTAGTCGGCAGTCCTGTTGGCGTGTGTGTTGTGTTGAAAGTGTGTGCCACGTGAAACTGATATATATTTCATAGTGTATTCGCCTACAGTTCTTCGAGGTATGGGACACATTTGTTGCGTTCCTTCTTGCCAGGGAAATTATAAGTCCCAAAAAGGCATGAAATTGCACATGTTTCGATTTCCCAAATGTGTGAAGTTGAGAAATCGCTGGATTGCAGCTATTCACAGACATGAATTTCTGTCTACGCATCATTCAAGGGTAAGCAGATGACAAAAAATTTATAGCGTATCCTTTGTTTCCATTGCACCACATTGCTTTTTAAAAGGAGTTATGTATCATGTATCAGTATAATTTGTTTCTTAATTCTGGACCATTGCTGCGAGGTTAATACGAAGCTGGCTGTGAAATGTCTCATATTTGCAACTATTGTCACACAGGACAGTTATATTAATTAGTGTGGGTCGAAAATGTTTAGTATTCATTATCATTCCTACCAGATTATTGAGTTTCGAGTACTTTTATTTGGAGGAGCTACAGAATGATTTTGTTCAGTTTTACATATGCAGCTATTCGGAAATAATTTCAATTTGAGTAAACTAGCTTAGAAAAAAAATGGCTCTGAGCACTATGGGACTTAACGTCTGAGGTCATCAGTAGCCTAGATCATAGAACTACTTAAACCTAACTAACCTAAGGACATCACACACATCCATCCCCGAGGCAGGATTCGAACCTGCAACCGTAGCGGTAGCGCGGTTCCAGACTGTAGGGTCTAGAACCGCTGGGCCACCAGCGGCCGGCAAACTACCTTGGAAAATTGCTGTAATGAATTCAGTGTTCGGCAGATTGAGCAGTATACAATGCAGAATTTCGAGGTACGTTTATTGTGATTAAATTAACAGCACTCTGTGACACGAATTTCAGTCAAGGATATAGGAGAAACAATGTTTTCATGTTTAAGGTTCTAAAGTTCTGGAGAAACAACGAAATAAAATACTTTTCGGGTTTTTTGATTTATTAAACATTATGTCAGGAGGTGCTCCATTTCGTCGAATGATTTGAGATTCGTGTGAGGTCAGCAAATTTTGAAGTGGATAGGAAAATTTACGAAAACAACTGGGGAAACAAATTCTTAAATTCTGAAGGAGCTGCAGCTGCTTTATTTAAAACCGAAAACGTCTGCTTGTTGTTGCATATTGCCGATTTTTTACTGCAAGAAAACGTAGCTCCTGAGGTAAAAGACAGAATTTAAAATTACAGTTTGTATTCAAGCCTAGAAACGCGTACTTAAGGCAAATCGTCAAAATGGTTCTACATCTTGAAATAACATAGGGCAGTTTTGTTTATTTACTTTACGCGATGATATAAATTTCCATACTTTCATTACAAGGCCATGCAGAAGAGGAAAGCACGAGAGCCCCTATGCGGTCTCAGCTCTAAAACTCGTAAACTTCGTATAGCTTAACAGGAGCGTTCCGATACAGACGCGGCTATCAGTATGTGACGTCACAAGTGTGGGCGCAGGCCTGTTGTCTAGGTGGTGTTGGTCGCACATTATTAAACATCGCTCGAATCCAAAATCATTAAATATACACTTCTACGTATCTTATAGCAGCATCCACCTCCAAAGACTAACAAGGGGGGGGGGGGGGGGGGGGTACGGACGCTTGGAACGCAAATTTGCTGTAAACTTCGCACACTCGTAGTACTCCATGAGGACAACAGAATGTGTAAGCAGCGGCGCGCACTTCCCAAGCGTTACTGAGAAAATCGCAAGACAATTTCGGTCGTCGAATATATATATATATATATATATATATATATATATATATATATATATATATATATATACACACACACATCCCTGCGTCGCCATTTTAACCATGAAGCGACTGCAGCCGAGTGTTGACGGCACCGGTAGCGCAGCGTGTTCGGTCAGAGCGTTAGCTTCCCTTTCTATTAAAATAACTGAGTGAACAGAAGAACGAAGTAACTGTACGGGTGTCCTCGGACCTCCGCTCTGAACAACTTCAGCGAACAATGTAAAGCAAAATGGTTTTTTTTTTAGACGCTATTAAAATACAATCGATACTGCATAACCAATTATCAGCGCCGATTTTTAAGGAAGTACTGCGTTATGCCTGGTTTGCTTCCAAACTATCGTCTGAGAGGTTTTTTAAAATGTTAACAAGGTTTGTTTTCCCACAGAAAACGTCAAAAGGTCTTGCGTATGCGGAAACATAGCATTTATTCAATGGAGCTGGTGCCGTTTAACTTTACGTTTTCCATGTTTTTACGAAAAATACCATCCTGCAACTTGTACTCGTAAAGTCGAAAGCGACGATTATTGTACATCTTTCGAAAGCCGTCGGTGCCGGTCAAAACTTGGAGATAACAAGTCGTTTCGGGCTCCTTCCAGGTATAAGGGATTCCTCAAATTACGGACCAGCATACATTTTTACTATGACATTATGCATTTGGTCGTTTACTACAAAAATGGTTCAAATGGCTCTGAGCACTATGCGACTTAACTTCTGAGGTCATCAGTCACCTAGAACTTTGAACTAATTAAACCCAACTAACCTAAGGACATCACACACATCCATGCCCGAGGCAGGATTCGAACCTGCGACCGTAGCGGTCGCGCGGTTCCAGACTGTAGCGCCTACAACCGCACGGCCACCACGGCCACCACGGCCGGCTCTCGTTTACTAGTCGATAGCTATGAATATTACATTATTTGTGATAATAAAAATTAGTAGACTGCCAAATAACATTGTAAATTTAATAAAATTTCATCGGATTACACGTACTTTCCCCACTATATCACTTGTAAAATGAATAATAAAGAAAATAAAAAAAACTGACGAACGCAACTCGTCCAGCGGCTTGAACGCCAAACACTTAAAAAAAAACCATTTTGTTCTATATTGTTCGTTCAATTTCTTCAGGGCCGAAGTCCAATGACACCCATTCAGTTTGTCGATCATCCGTTCGCTCAGTTTTTGTACTATAAGGGGTAGCTATTATAGTTCGTTGTAACTGTTCGTGGCGAACCTCCCCTGACGCCCGATGAAGTTCATTTTTGAGCCATTCACTCAGTTTTTTCATTACAGAGGGCTGCTAACCCTGTGACCGAACACGCTTATAGTTCGTAGCATTTGGTCTGGGCGGACGTCACAAGACATCCGTTCAAGTTGATCTATGATCCCTTGACTCAGTTTTTTTATTACAGAGAGCACGCAGCCCTCTGACCGAACACGCTGAGCTACCGTGCCGGCACCACTCGGCTGCACCCGCTTCATGGTCAGAATGGCCACGCACGCACGCACACACACACACACAAACACACACACACACAAACACACACACACACATATTCGACGACCGTCTTGCGATTTTCTCATAACGCTTGAGAAGTACGCGCTACTGCTTACACATTTTGTTGTCCTCTTGGAGTACTACGATTGTACGAAGTTTGCAGTAAATCCGCATTCCAAACGTCGTGGCCTCCCCTTGTAAGTGTCAAGAGCTAGAACATCTTACAAGTAAGGCGGCCAGAAAGGTGGGACTGAGCATCGCCTATAACAAGACAAAGACATTAAATACCACTGCAGACTCGGAAACAGCGGAAGGCACTGTGCAAACGGTGGACAAATTTAAATACCCGGCAGAATTTATAACAGGAAGGAACAGGATCAAGGAGGGAATAACAGAGAGGATAAAGAAGATGAGGTCAGCCCTCTGCAAAATAATGTAACCACAGAGGCAAAGATAAGCCACTACAAGGCATCGGTGAGGAACGCGGTATTATATGCTGCTGAAACGATGACACTAGGAAGAAATTGGGCAGAACATTAGCGAAAGAAGAGAGAAAAATACTGAGAAAAATACTAGGTCGAAAAAGAGGTGCAGAGAGGTGGATGCGAAGACCTAGGGAAGAATTGTACCGGAACATGAGAACAATATCCTGGGAAATCAGATTCAAAAGGGCAAGGTTTGCTGGACATGTAGTTAGGATGAGTATGGACAGAATGATGAAGAGAGTGTGGGAAACAACAGGGAGGACAAGGGGAAAGACAGGAACCAACTGGGTTGTTGAACTTCGGAAGGACTGGTTGGAATTGGGGATCAAGGTCGAAGGAAAGGAAAATCGGAGGAACAAATATACACCGACCAAAATGCCGGAGATCAATGGCAGAGAAGAATACAGGAAAAGATTAGAGTGTCACCAGTGGAGCCGACAGGAGAAACAGAAACTGAAGATCTCGGAAGAAGAGCGGGAGAGAAGAAGAGAAAGAATGAAAAGGTTCTGGGAGAAGAAGACGAAAATGCAGTCCAAGAAGGGGCTACCCGTGGTCCTACAGAGGCCGTAGAAGAAGTAGAAGAAGAAGAAGAAGAAAGGAATGATCCAATAAGACAGTCGAAACTTGCCCTGGAATTTTTTACACGGCAAGAACACAACGAAAGAGATTCACTGCCAAAATTTTAGCTGTTAAGAGGCACTGCAAGTATTTTTTAGAAAATTTTGAAGTTACACATTTTTTCCGCACGAACAACAGCTTATAACAGCGGTTTGTACAGCCCTAGAGCGCGATTCGGCGAATCACTAACGGAGCGTCCCGTAGCGGAATTATCCGGAGTCCACAGACAGCAATGTTAAGCACCTAAAGCCTGGTTTACAATGGAGCGAATGGAAGTGAACATGTGCGAATGAGCATCTGCAAAAAATTCACTACCATTCGCCTGAATATGGGTAGAATCGTTCACACTAAAGGGAATCGGAGGTAACGAACATAGCCTATGAACTCTGTGTTATTAGTTTTTACTTTTTGTAGCTAATATTCAGCATACTGCATACAACTCTACCTTGTTAGAGCCACAATGCAAAACTTTGATATTCAGTGAGGATTATTTTGCATGGCAAGCGCACTGTTCTTGACATAGTATGCAAAATGACGCAGGGAAGGAAGAATTCAAGTATCTGAATTTCTATGCAGTCGTGACATGCGTGGAAATCGTGCACTTTACACGGAATTGCTACTCCATCTCTCCTTAACACTGGTCCAAAATTTTCTTGTATGTCGGCTGCCTTTTTCCCCTCGCTTCTCATCACCATTGAGGCGATATTTATAAACAGAACACCAATTACCGACGACGAGCATCATCACACGGGGTGGCATAGCTAGCGTTTCCACTACGCGCGTAAGGTCTAATGGTCATATTCTTTTTTTGTATCTTTTTTTTTTTCTAAACAAAAATGGTCTGGTGGCAAAACGCGCCTTCGTGATCCAGAGAGCGCAGGATCACATCCTGTTCACACCAAAACATATTCACTGTGATTTTTAACCGAGCATTCACTTCTCACAGATGTTGGAGTGGCCACGAAACATATGTGAATCGGATTCCACGTTAAACTGCAGGTCTCCATTTTCTGATAGGTAACCGGGGAAGGCTAGGGACACGTAAGTAGATGCAGTGGCAACCAGCTGAAAGGCCTGCAAGAGGCAGACCAGACAGAATTCTGTTTTGCTCGTGCTTATTACCTTCTTTGTTCCGGTGAAAACCTGGCTGAAAGTATACAAATACTTTTTTGAATAATATCGACATTCTTGCACGTGTAATTCTGATAAACGTGGCTACTAGAGACAATAAAATCATGGCAGTGTTTGAAGTCACAGACGGCTTCCATCAGTGAGGATTTCTAATTTGTTGAAATGAAATGTGTCTGACAGTTCTACATTTTACAACAATTCCTGTAGACCATTCCTTATAATACTGTTTGAATATTGTACATTTGGCCATCAGTGAAACTGTTTATTGCCTGCAGTCGTCACAAAAATGCGAAGTGTCTATTGAATGACAAAAATAAACATTTTTCTTGCACCAGGCACACCGGGCAGACGAGAAACTCAAGCATTCAGGCGCTTCGTAGTAACGATTAGTTTTCTTTAGAAAGAACTGTGGCCGGCCGCGGTGGCCGAGCGGTTCTAGGCGCTCAGTCCGGAACCGCGCGACTGCTACGGTCGCAGGTTCGAATCCTGCCTCGGGCATGGATGTGTGTGATGTCCTTAGGTTAGTTAGGTTAAAGTAGTTCTAAGTTCTAGGGTACTGATGACCACAAATGTTAAGTCCCATAGTACTCAGAGCCATTTGAACCATTTTGAACAGAACTGGGATGGAGTCAGAAACGGTCCCGGCCATTGTTCTGCATATTGCGCTGCGTACCAGGCATACTTGATCAAATTCGTAAAGTGTGGCGTAGAAAACTGGTAAAGCACAAATGACTGGAGTTTAAGAATACTGTTCCGCTGATAAGTCTGAAATGAGAGAAAGATATATCGGAAATTATGTTATCTGATAATTTCTTGAAAAATGCGCTCCTCTCTGTGATGCAGCGTCAAGGGTAACCGCAGCCATGGTCTCCGAGCTGATAGTCGATGCTGCTGCAAACATCGTCGAACTGTTCGTGCAGATGGTTATTGTCTTCCAAACGTCCCCACCTGTTGACTCAGGGATCGAGACGTGGCTGCACGATCCATTACAGCCATGCGGATAAGATGCCTGTCATCTCCACTGCTAGTGATACGAGGCCGTTGGCATCCAGTACGGCGTTCCGTATTACCCTCCTGAACCCACCGATTCCATATTCTGCTAACAGTCATTGGATCTCGACCAACGCGAGCAGCAATGTCGCGATACGATAAAACGCAATCGCAATAGGCTACAATCCGACCTTTATAAAAGTCGGAAACGTGATGGTACGCATTTCTCCTCCTTGCACGAGGCATCACAACAACGTTTCACCAGGCAACACCGGTCAGTTTTTTATTCCCTTTGGCGCATATTTCTTACTTCATGCAGTTTGTTCCACCATTTGTACCGTTCACGATCCGACTTTACCAAACGAAAACGCCTTTGCACACTGCGTTAACTTGAAGCATTTTTACCCTCCTTCGTTTAACCAACATTTCATTGTCTTTTCATTGTCTCCGAAAGCTGTTGCAGTACGTTTTTTACTTTTAGGCTTGGAAGGTATTCTTCTTGACAACTATTACTGGCACAACTGACGTCGTCCGAACCACAATTCATCGAATCGTCACACTTATTTCCTACTTATTTTAACGTATCCACATTTTCAGACGAAATGTCGATATCATTTGAATGAATGTCGAGCACATCAACTAACAAGTGACACATTGTACGTCCTCAGGAGAAGTAGATGATTTCGGCTGGAAACCCTTGTTCTTCGTATCTAATCATTGTTAAATTCAGAACGTTAATTGGTTTCCACATTACTGTGAAACTGAAAGAAAAAAAGGTAATATTAGCAGGCATGCCTTGAGAAAACACAATAAATATTAATTCGGCTTTGTCTGTATTGTCATTACTTACCATTACTGCAAAAAAGCAACTGATAAGTTTGTAACAGATGTTACTTGAGCGGCTAATTCGAGAGAGTAGTAACTGCGTACTGTAGTATCAGAGAAACTATCAACGAACAGTAACCTGGAACGTCCTTTACAAGTTGCGATCAGTTTGTGTCGTGTTTCCTGTTGACAAATGTACCGCCGACCTCGGCTGTGTGTGTGTGTGTGTGTGTGTGTGTGTGTGTGTGTGTGCGTGTGCCTAGTTGCGCATGCGCACTTGCTATAGCGCCAGTAGGCGTGTACATTTCTACTGCCGCCTGGAGCGCTACGAATTTGGCAATTTTCAGCTATTTTTTTAATACTTGCAGTGCCTCTTTGCAGCTAAAATTTTTACAGAGCATTTCTTTCGTTATCTTCTTCCTGTGTAAAAAATTTCAGGGTACGTTTCGGCATGTCTTATTGGACCATTCCCTTGTTAGACCAGTACTACACTATCATATTTCTTTGTCAAGGTTGATATGCCAAATATTTATGTCAAAGAAATTTGATGGTTTAATAGGGATCTTTGTCAAACTTCGCCTGTCGTCAAATAAATATTACCAAATCTGGGGCCTCGCCGTAGATTTGATCATAAATGCGAAATGTAACCGCTTCGAGCGCTGGCGTCGTTACAGCTATTTGATGTCTCTGCAGTGTGTTTGTAAACATGGCTGCAAAGTTGGTTTGTTCTTTCGACTATTTTTATTTTTTTTTTTTAGATTAACTTGCTTTGACTAGGGTAGTGGGATGGGCAAGGGACACAGTGCGTGCTGTTTATTGTGTGTTGATAGGCAGGTGAAACATGCTGAAGGCGACTTCATGTCCACAGTTATAGCTACCGCCATCCACCTCGACACCTGGAAACGTCCGGGCAGCTTTTCGGCAAGTCGGAATAGAGGAAGTGGTCCCACTCTAAAATAAAAAATTCTTTCGTAGCTTTTCATCCTACTTTGTCTATTTTTGAACTTAATAAGCGTTTCATCTGTTTCCTACTTTTTATTAATTTTGTAGTTGTTGGGACACTAATTCCATTAAATAAATTATTCGAAATTAAAAATAGCTCTTACTGCACATACAGTATACTAAACATTTATTTACTTTCACATATTCCCTCTTCAATGCTTTATAAATCGCTTCAGACGTTTCTGGAATTATTTTTGTTAGTATGTAATGTGATATTCGAGTGCTTTGTTGTAAACTAGAGTAGCGCTGTATTGTATCAAGAAGTGCCACAGTTTGCCTGTCTTCTGCCCATATAGCATTTCTCAAGAAAGTATTCGGTTTTGTAATATGAGAAGCCACTTTACTGAGCAAATACTGACATACACTCTCATCCATTCGTAAGTAATTCACATATTAAGACTTGCCTTCCTCCACTTGCAGATTTCGTCAGAAATTTTGCTGAATGCTTTTACTATCTCGACGTAATACCTAGGGCTCCATCCAAGTATGTTTTCTCTTTCTCTACCGCTTTTCTTACAGACACATATACAATGCCATTGCGGTACTATCAACTACCGCGCATAATAACAAGTTGTCTGCCATCTTGAAATTTGACGAGAAATATGACGACAGTGTAACACCCCTTTTTAGCGCCCCGTCTAAGGTCTTCATCAATGAAATTTTACGAATATTTGATCATATTTCTTTGTGAATGAAATATGACTGTGTAATACCGGCCTTACTGCGTTCCCAAATACTCACTGCAGCTCAGGAAACCCAAAAAGTAACCCACTGAAGGTTTTTCTTCGCGGAAAGTTGTTTATTACGTTTGCTGTTTTAGCTTTTATGTTCAGATGACTTACTCTAACGAAGAGAGAGGGAAACCATTTCGTTGTGCATTTCAGGAATCTCTGGCGTTATTGTAGAAATAATTTTAGCATCGCTCAATCACACTAAGCGATATGTCGCCCATGGAAACTGCAAAAGTAGCTTCAGACTTGTTTATTCCATTGAACCAGACAACTGGAGGAGAAGTGAGCCTCTGTCTGGAGATCCAGTTATCAGCCACCGGTGGTGTATTCTAAATCGAGCAGAAGTTCCTCTGAGAGTGAACTCAACGAACTGTCTACGTAAGACCTAATCTAGCTCGGTGTGAAACGCTGCTTCATTTGTTGTTTTGTTACAAAAGAAAACTGCCAATTGACAGTAAATAATGAAAATGTGAAGTCATCTACACGAGTACTAAAAGGAATCCGCTAGATTCCTGACACGAGATGAATCACACAATTCTGAAGACTGAGTATTCAACTGAATACTTCGGGATTACAGTAACGAATGACTTTAGTTGCAACGATCATGTAATACTATTGTGGATAAAACAAATTATAGATTGCGTTTTGCCAGCAGAACACTAACAACATGCAACAGGGCTGTTTCACTATGCCTGTCCGTCCTTTTTTTGGAGACATTGCTGTATAGTGTAGGATTCACATCACGTAGGATTGTCGGAGAGCATCAACAAAGTTCAAAGGAGGCCAGGTCGTTCTGTGTTATCGAGAAATAGGGGAGAGAGTGCCGGGGATACGATACGGGAATTAGGATGTTGGTGATAAAAACAAAGGCATTTTCCGCTGTGGTAGTATCTTCTCATGAAATTTCAATCGCCATTTTTCTCCTCCGAATGCGAAAACATTTTTTGGTGGGCACCTACATTGGGAGAAATGATCGTAGTAATAAAAATAAGAGAAATCAGAGCTAGCAAGGAAATATTTAAATGTCCGTTATTCCGGCACGCTGTTTGAGAGTGGAATGGCGCAGAAGTAGCTCGGAGGTGGTTCGATGAACCCTCTACCGGGCACTTAGCTGCGAAATGCGGAGTAGTCGTGTGGATGTAGCAGAAGCACATCTGTTTACTTCCACGGCATATTACGAATACTTGGCTTCCTGGACCGTGTTACTTATTTTCAAAGTGTAGTTTCCCCTCCTTGGCAGTTTATCTTAGTTTTTAATCTTTCTATTTCGTGTCTATTTCACGTTTAGCAGTAATATCTAGGTCAGGAACTACCTCTTGCTGGTCGACCGAAGTAATTGAATTTTCGGTGTAGATACAGTCCTGGACCAGAAAAAAAAAAAAAAAAAAAAAAATGCTGCGCGAATAATTCCAAAGCCGCTAATATACAGGAACGTGTTTCTAAAGAGTATGAATATCTGGCAGTTTACGTACGTTCTCCTTACTGGTGCTTGCCGTCACCTCTAATGCGACTCCACGTTAATTTGGGTTGTTTTGTGATGGCAAAAAACCCGTTACTTATCTTTTCAAAGAAAATCCAAAAGCTGTTTTTTAAGCCCCGTTCATAATCTTCGAGAGGGAAACGATCTCTACAAATCCGTGCATTATACACATTAAAAGGAGCAGTGCTTTTACAGCACCCATTTGCGGTGAAGTTCCCTCATCTTTTGGAAATGAATGGTAAATGACACCCGCTGTTTTATATGAAGCATTTTTGCATTTAGCAACAGCACAATGATTTTTCACTTTTTGCTCATAGTACTGCAAATCGACCAGCAAGAAGAATAGCTAATAAGCAAATTGCGTTCTACTTGATTCGACGCCGGCATTTCAGAGTTCGCCTGCCTCAACGACGCGCGTCTAGTGCTCACGCCTTCCGCTCCTCGCTTCCCGTATTGCTGATGACGTCACGCCGCTTCACCTGTCAGCCACGTGGCCTGCCGCACTTCTCGCGACCTGCCACTGCCACCTGCCTTCCAGCAAAACAGAGCTTTTCACAAATTCTCGTGTTGTCAGATTCTGCCTCTCATGTTTCAACTAGTAACACTAAATAAGACTGCTTCTGAAGCCTTGGCGCACGAACAAAAATAATCTACTATGAATGTGAACTACATGTGAGCTTAGCAGGTTAATTGATGTCTGCTTTTGAAATTTCATGGTATGTGTTTGATCTGTTGTCTCTTTTAGTTCTGAAAATAACATTCCAAGAGATTTGGATATGGACTAAAACTAAATAAGACTGTAAAATGTACACTGAATCGCCAAAGAAACTGGTATAGGCATGCGTATTCAGATACAGAGATACGTAAACAGGCAGAATACGGCGCTGCGGTCGGCAACACCTGTATCAGACAAGTGTCTGGTACAGTTGTTAGATCGGTCACTGCTGCTACAGTGACAGGTTACCAAGATTTAAGTGACTTTGCACGCGGTGTGATAACCGGCGCACGAGCGATGGGGCACAGCATCTCTGAGGTAGCGATGAAGTGAGGATTTTCTCTTATGAGCATTCCACGAGTGAACCGTGATTATCAGGAATCCTATGTTGTTGTTGTTGTTGTTGTCTTCAGAATTGAGACTGGTCTGAAGCAGCTCTCCATGCTACTCTATCCTGTGCAAGCTTCTTCATCTCCCAGTACGTACTAAAGCCTACATCCTGAATCTGCTTGGTGTATTCATCTCTTTGTCTCCCTCTACGTTTTTTAACCTCCACGCTGCCTCCAATACTAAACTGGTGATCCCTTGATGCCTCAGAACCTGTCGTACCAACCGATCCCTTCTTCTAGTCAAGTTCTACCACAAACTCCTCTTCTCCCCAATCCTATACTATACCTCCTCATTAGTTGTGTGATCTACCCATCTAATCTTCAGCATTCTTCTGTAGCACCACATTTCGAAAGCTTCTGTTCTCTTCTTGTCTAAACTCTTTATCGTCCACGTTTCACTTCCATACATGGCTACACTCCATAGAAATACTTTCAGAAACGACTTCCTGACACTTAAATCTATACTCGATGTTAACAAATTCCTCTTCTTCAGAAACGCTTTCCTTGCCATTGCCAGTCTACATTTCATATCCTCTACTTCGACCATCATCAGTTATTGTGCTCCCCAAATAGCAAAACTCATTTACTACTTCAAGTGGCTCATTTCCTAATCTAATTCCCTCAGCATCACCCGACTTAATTCGACTACATTCCACCATCCTCGTTTTGCTTTTGTTGATCTTCATTTTATATCCTCCTTTCAAGACACTATCCATTTCGTTCATCTGCTCTTCCAAGTCCTTTGCTGTCGCTGACAGAATTACAATGTCATCGGCGAAACTCAAAGTTTTTATTTCCTCTCCATGGACTTTAATACCTACTCCGAATTTTTCTTTTGTTTCCACTACTGCTTGCTCAGTATACTGATTGAATAGCATCGGGGAGAGGCTACAACCCTGTCTCACTCCCTTCTCAACCACAGCTTCCCTTTCATGCCCCTCGACTCATAGCTGCCATCTGGTTCTTGTACAAATCGTAAATAACCTTTCGCTCCCTGGTTACCCCTGCCACCTTCAGAATTTGAAAGAGAGTACTCCAGTCAACATTGTCAGAAGCTTTTCTAAGTCTACAAATGCTACAAACGTAGGTTTGCCTTTTCTTAATCTATTTTCTAAGATAAGTCGTAGGGTCAGTATTTCCTCAATTGTTTCAACATTTCTACGGAATCCAAACTGATCCTCCCCGAGGTCGGCTTCTACCAGTTTTTCCATTCGTCTGTAAAGAATTCGAGTTAATATTTTGCAGTTGTGACTTATTAAACTGATAGTTCGGTAATTTTCACAACTGTCAACACCTGCTTTCTTTGGGATTGGAATTATTGTATTCCTCTTGAAGTCTGAGGCTATTTCGCTTGTCTTATACATTTTGCTCACCAGATGGTAGAGTTTTGTCAGGGCCGGCACTCCCAAGACCGTCAGGAGTTCTAATGGAATGTTGTCTACTCCCGGGGCCTTCTTTCGACTTAGGTCTTTCAGTGCTCTATCAAACTCTTCATGCAGTATCGTATCTTCCATTTCATCTTCATCTACGTCCTCTTCCATTTCCATAATATTGTCCTCAAGTACATCGTCCTTGTATAGACCCTCTATATATTCCTTCCACCTTTCTGCTTTCCCTTCTTTGCTTAGAACTGGGTTTCCATCTCAGCTCTTCATATTCATACAAGTGGTTCTCTTTTCTCCAAAGATCTCTTTAATTTTCTTGTAGGTAGTATCTATCATACCCCTAGTGAGGTATGCCTCTATATCCTTACATTTGTCCTCTAGCCATCCCTGCTTAGCCATTTTGCATTTCCTGTCTATCTCATTTTTGAGATGTTTGTATTCCTTTTTGCCTACTTCATTTACTGTATTTTTATATTTTCTCCTTTCATCAATTAAATTCAGTATTTCTTCTGTCACCCAAGGATTTCTACTAGCCCTCGTCTTTTTACCTACTTGATCCTCTGCTGCCTTCACTACTTCATGTCTCAAAGCTACCCATTCTTCTTCTACTGTATTTATTTCCCCCATTCCTGTCAATTGTTCCCTTATGCTTTCCCTGAAACTCTGTACAACCTCTGGTTTAGCCAGTTTATCCAGGTCCTATCTCCTTAAATTCCCACCTTTTTGCAGATTCTTTAGTTGTAATCTACAGTTCATAACCAATAGATTGTGGGCAGATTCCACATCTGCCCCTGGAAATGTCTTACAATTTAAAACCTGGTTCCTAAATCTCTGTCTGATCATTATATAATCTGTCTGAAACCTTCCAGTATCTCCGGGCCTCTTACACGTATACAACCTTATTTCATGATTCTTGGACCAGGTGGTAGCTATGATTAAGTTATGCTCTATGCAAAATTCTACCTGGCGGCTACCTCTTTCGTTCCTCATCCCCATTCCACATTCACCAATTTTTCCTTCTCTTCCTTTTCCTACTACCGAATTCCAGTCACCAATCACTATTAAATTTTCGTCTCCCTTCACTATCTGAATAATTTCTTTTATCTCATCATACATTTCTTCAATTCCTTCGTCATCTGCAGAGTTAGTCGGAATCCGATAAAACATAAAATGTCCGACGTCCCTGCGGCCAGAAAGAGATCCTGCAAGAACGAGACCAAAGACGATTGAAGAGAATCGTTCAATGTGACAGAAGTGCTAATTGCTGCAGATTGCAATGTTGTGCCATCAACAAGTGACAGCGTGCGAACCATTCGACGAAACATCATCGATATGGGCTTTCAGAGCCGAAGGTGGGGGCGCACCATGTTTACCGTATTGGTCAGCCACATTTCAGGTGCTCAAAGCTCAGGTAAATTTCATCTCTTTGGTTGCGCCAAAAGTGACCAAAGGACCGTCTCAAAGATGATCACATACTGCACATTCACTATCTGTGGTTAGCAGACGACCATACATTCATTCATTTCGCAGATCTCACCAAATTGGACGTAGGGATTTATTTTGTGGGAGTGCACATGTGATCAAATAAATTGTCATTCTTTCCTACACTGGTATCCGGCTTCGGTGAATTAAGTGAAATTGAGTTATTATTACAGAAAGCATGTTGTTCTGACAAGAATAACGAAGAATGTCGTACCTACACTCCTGGAAATGGAAAAAAGAACACATTGACACCGGTGTGTCAGACCCACCATACTTGCTCCGGACACTGCGAGAGGGCTGTACAAGCAATGATCACACGCACGGCACAGCGGACACACCAGGAACCGCGGTGTTGGCCGTCGAATGGGGCTAGCTGCGCAGCATTTGTGCACCGCCGCCGTCAGTGTCAGCCAGTTTGCCGTGGCATACGGAGCTCCATCGCAGTCTTTAACACTGGTAGCATGCCGCGACAGCGTGGACGTGAACCGTATGTGCAGTTGACGGACTTTGAGCGAGGGCGTATAGTGGGCATGCGGGAGGCCGGGTGGACGTACCGCCGAATTGCTCAACACGTGGGGCGTGAGGTCTCCACAGTACATCGATGTTGTCGCCAGTGGTCGGCGGAAGGTGCACGTGCCCGTCGACCTGGGACCGGACCGCAGCGACGCACGGATGCACGCCAAGACCGTAGGATCCTACGCAGTGCCGTAGGGGACCGCACCGCCACTTCCCAGCTAATTAGGGACACTGTTGCTCCTGGGGTATCGGCGAGGACCATTCGCAACCGTCTCCATGAAGCTGGGCTACGGTCCCGCACACCGTTAGGCCGTCTTCCGCTCACGCCCCAACATCGTGCAGGCCGCCTCTAGTGGTGTCGCGACAGGCGTGAATGGAGGGACGAATGGAGACGTGTCGTCTTCAGCGATGAGAGTCGCTTATGCCTTGGTGCCAATGATGGTCGTATGCGTGTTTGGCGCCGTGCAGGTGAGCGCCACAATCAGGACTGCATACGACCGAGGCACACAGGGCCAACACCCGGCATCATGGTGTGGGGAGCGATCTCCTACACTGGCCGTACACCACTGGTGATCGTCGAGGGGACACTGAATAGTGCACGGTACATCCAAACCGTCATCGAACCCATCGTTCTACCATTCCTAGACCGGCAAGGGAACTTGCTGTTCCAACAGGACAATGCACGTCGTCATGTATCCCGTGCCACCCAACGTGCTCTAGAAGGTGTAACTCAACTACCCTGGCCAGCAAGATCTCCGGATCTGTCCCCCATTGAGCATGTTTGGGACTGGATGAAGCGTCGTCTCACGCGGTCTGCACGTCCAGCACGAACGCTGGTCCAACTGAGGCGCCAGGTGGAAATGGCATGGCAAGCCGTTCCACAGGACTACATCCAGCATCTCTACGATCGTCTCCATGGGAGAATAGCAGCCTGCATTGCTGCGAAAGGTGGATATACACTGTACTAGTGCCGACATTGTGCATGCTCTGTTGCCTGTGTCTATGTGCCTGTGGTTCTGTCAGTGTGATCATGTGATGTATCTGGCCCCAGGAATGTGTCAATAAAGTTTCCCCTTCCTGGGACAATGAATTCACGGTGTTCTTATTTCAATTTCCAGGAGTGTATTTTCAATGTCGGGCGGTACTGTACCCTTTTAACGACACCGCTATGACGTGGAGGTTGGCGCGCGGCATCACGGCGTCAGAAGCTTGCAGGTGGCTGAGCTAGGCCCAGCACAATGTTGCCTAGTAGAACGGAATTTCCGCGGCTGTGGTTGGCTGAAGTGAGGGACGCAGGAGCACTCTCGTCTGGCAGCTCGCAGGTCTGCGCTGTTCGCAGCAGCTCGGTAGTGGCAGGCAGCAGGCGGAAGACGCGGACGGATCGCTGGTGGAGCACGTCCACTGTTCATGACGGCATAGTCTCTGGTAACTCGAGTAATTTAGGATATCCGCCAGATGTCAGCACCAGAGCCCACGGCCACCGGCCGCTTCCACTGCAGCGAGGGGTCACCTCTGCACGTGCGAGGCTCCTGACTTTCAGGAAAACTGCCAGGTGTGGCGGACTTGCAGATTTCCAATGACAATCTCACCTGCACGGCAACTCTGCTACAGTTAGCGGACGAGGCACTTGTTGCCAGCGCGAGAATAGTGTTGCATGTGGCTTTAAAGATACGTGAAATACTATTGCAACTCTATACTTACGTCCAAACTGGTCTCAGTCTTTTCCCTAAACTGTGAACACATGAAATGTCTGACCCTAAGATGGTTTCTCTAACTCACGGACTTTTTTTGCCTATACACGACTTCATGAGGTGAAAACTGTTCTTCCACGAAGTTTGATGTTATATGGTGTTATCACATACAGCAGCAAGGTATTCAAATCAGAGTGTTGGCTATTTCATAACGACTAAAAGTTCTGCCTGTCGTCCTATGTACACTGCTGGATGTAGTGTGCTTGTTCGCGGCCTCTGGATGTCTGTCTCAGGTAAGCCCTGGAAAAACGCGTTCAACGTCCTATCCTCTACCTTGCTCACGAAACATTGTTTAGAATACCGCTGTTCCCTAACTAACAAATATTAATACTCCACCTCGTAATTTTTTCTACAAATTCATCTGCTATTCACTGATGCGACGTAGTACCTTAATTCACCTGTTCTCGGTAAACATTGCTACATTACAAGGCACACACAACATTACATACATTCCTGAAATTTTAAGCACACCGTAACGCCCCATGACCAATTTCGTATGCCATAGCATCCTTTGTCAGTCTCAGCTGAGTTACCATCAGTAGGTAACTCTCTCTTTCCAAGCATTAATCCCGACTGGCGGGGTCGGCTTTGTAAATACTGATTTGGAATGGTGAATTTTTAAGGAGTGGCCGGATGCCCTTCCTGCCGCCACCCCATACCCCCCAGGATGGAAATAGTGTACCCCAGTTGTCTACATCTACTGTAAACAGTGAAATAGTGCGAATGTGGTTCAAATGTCGGCGAGTCGAGTAACTGAGGCGGGACATGGGGACCTCAGCCCAGTATTCACCTAGTTACATGTGGAAAACCGCCTAAAAACCACATCCAGGCTGGCCAGCACACTGGCCCACCGTCGTTAATCCGCCAGACGGATTCGATCCGGGGCTGGCGCGCCTACCCGAGTCCAGGAAGCAGAGCGTTAGCGCTATCCGCTACCCTTGGGGGTAATTAGTTGCTGGCTGTGGACCCGTGTACCCAAACTCGCCATTCTTTGTTCGTTTTCCAAGAAGTCGAACAAGTATTCATCGGATTTGCCAAAAAAGAGATAATCAGATCAGCAGCATTGAAGTTAATGATCAGTAACCAACCCCTATGTCGAATCCGACATTCCTTACGCTCATTTCAAGGATTCCATAAGTAGTTTAGGATTTCTGCCAGATGTCAGCACCAGAGCACTACGTGTAAGTTACTCAACAGCAAGTTAGAAAGGAGTCGCCACGGAGAGAATAAAATCAAACATTACGGGTTGCTTCGAAGAAAACGGTTTACTGACAAACAACAAACCTGGGTTCAGAAAACATCGCTCTCACGAAACCCAACTAGCTCTTTATTCTCACGAAGTAATGAGTGCTATCGACAGGAGAAATCAAATCATTCCATATTTTTAGATTTCCAGCATGCTTTTGACACAGTTATTTACAAGTGACTTCTAATCAAACTGCGTGCCTATGGATATCGCCTCAGATGTGTCACTGGATTTGTGACTTCATGACAGAAAGGTCACACTTCGTAATAGTTGATGGAAAGTGATCAAGTAAAACACAAGTGGTATATAGCGTTCCCCAAGGAAGCGTTACAGGCCCTCTGCTGTTCTTCAAATACATAAACAATTTGGGAGACAATCTGAGCAGATTGTTTGCAGATGATGCTGTGATTTACCGTGTTATAAAGTCATCACATGATCAAAACGAGTTGCAGAACTATTTAGGGAAGATTCCTGTATGGTGCGAAAAGTGGCAATGGGTCTAAGTAATTAAATTGTCAAGTCATCCAAATGAGTACTAAAAGGAAGCCGCTAGATTTCGGTTATAGGATAAAAAGCACAGATCTAAAGACTCTAAATTCAACTAAGTATTTGCGGCTTACAACTACAAATAACGTAAACTGGAAAGATCAGATAGATAACGCTGCGGGTGATGCACACCGAAGACAGCTATTTATTGGCAGAACAATGAGAAAGGGCAACAGGTCTACCAAAGAGATTGCCCAGACTACACTTGTCCGCTGTCTCCAGGAGTAGACTATATTGGTGTACGGTGTGGGATCCACGTCAGACAGAACTGAAGCAGGACACCGAAAAACTTCAAACAAGAGCAGCTCGTTTTGTTTAATCGTGAAATAGCGGAGATAGTGCCACGGACATGATACAATAATGTCGACGGCAGTCGTTAAAGTTGGGACAGGATCCTCCCATCAAATTTGACTCGTCAGCGTTCTGCTCAGAGTGTGAAAATATTTTTCTGGAGGCCATCTGCACAGGGAGGAATGATCGTAGAAGAATTAGAGCTGTCACTGAAAGATTTAAGTGTTCGCTGTACCCGTGTACCGTTCGAGAGTGAGACGGTAGGGAAATAGCCTGGCGGTACTTCGATAAACCCTCTGCCAGGCACTTAATTGTGAATTACAAAGTACTCATGTAGATGTAGATGTAGACAAACATTGTAAGCTTATCTTTTATCTACGTATTGTTTACAACAAACAATGAAATACGGAAATAGGGAGAAACAACGACGCACGCTAGCTGGACAAGTGGAATTGGAGGATGGGGAAAACGTCATCAATATTTATAGCGAAGCAGACACGCCCCAAAGTACGATAATGGAAGAAACTGTAGTAAATGTAAAGTCTGTGTGTCACGAGTTACTGGCAGCACTGACTGTATCGATGCACGCTGATCAGCCGGAACACTGTGCCCAGCGAGCTGCTATCGATACAGACCCGTCCAGGCTATGGCGGCGTCTCCTGACTGCTAGTCAGACACGAGCGCGGACCGCGTAGCACCGGCGAGCGTGCTGTCCGTGTGTAGCATGCGGAAAGCGCGCCGAGAACAGACTGTGATGTTCCGGAGGCTCGGAACGAGCATTTCGGAAACTGCACGACTTGCCGGGTGTTCGTGGAGTGCTGTCGCGAGCGTCTTCAACACGTGGAGAAACTGAGGTGAAACCACGTCCAGACTTCGTGGGGTTTCGTGACCAACCCTCATCAAAGATTTCGGACGTCATAGGCTGCGCAGACTGGTGAAACAGGACAGGCGGCGAACTGTGGACGAACTTACGATGTCGTCCGTCAGTCATACGACCACACCGCCGCCTGAGAGACCGATCCGCCGGATGCGATTCTCTCGATAAACAGAACAGAAGAACGGCTGTGCTAGCCTAAGAGTGCACAGCCAGTCGCAGTACTTATGCTCGCCGCGAGGCGCCGCTAGGCCACTTCATGTGTAGCAGGAGAGTAGTGCAGTTGTGCCAGTCTACACAGTTCGGAGCCACGCTCAGTGGTCAGCCAGCGCCGATGTTAGTCATCGTCTGCAGCTCAGTCACTGCTGCATTCAAGTCTTTGTAGTCCAGTTGAAAAGTTCCGTAATAGTACTACAGTAAATTCAACAGCACTAAGTTGGCAGTTATACACAATTCTACGTTATGTCATGTCGACGGCCAGGTTAGTCTTGAAAGTCGCCGGATTCGACATTCAAGGTTACGAGAGATTAATTCGTCACTGCAAGATTTGTGATTTGTAAATTATGTCATTCTACAGACGCTTAGCCCCCCCACGAACCATGGACCTTGCCGTTGGTGGGGAGGCTTGCATGCCTCAGCGATACAGATGGCCGTACCGTAGGTGCAACCACAACGGAGGGGTATCTGTTGAGAGGCCAGACAAACATGTGGTTCCTGAAGAGAGGCAGCAGCCTTTTCAGTAGTTGCAGGGGCAACAGTCTGGATGATTGACTGATCTGGCCTTGTAACATTAACCAAAACGGCCTTGCTGTGCTGGTACTGCGAACGGCTGAAAGCAAGGGGAAACTACAGCCGTAATTTCTCCCGAGGACATTCAGCTTTACTGTATGATTAAATGATGATGGCGTCATCTTGGGTAAAATATTCCGGAGGTAAAATAATCCCCCATTCGGATCTCCGGGCGGGGACTACGCAAAAGGACGTCGTTATCAGGAGAAAGAAAACTGGCATTCTACGGATCGGAGCGTGGAATGTCAGATCCCTTAACCGGGCAGGTAGGTTAGAAAATTAAAAAAGGGAAATGTATAGGTTAAAGTTATATATAGTGGGAATTAGTGAAGTTCGGTGGCACGAGGAACAAGACTTTTGGTCAGGTGATTACAGGGTTATAAATACAAAATCAAATAGGGGTAATGCAGGAGTAGGTTTAATAATGAATAAAAAAATAGGAGTGCGGGTTAACTACTACAAACAGCATAGTGAACGCATTATTGTGGCAAAGATAGACACAAAGCCCATGCCTACTACAGTAGTACAAGTTTATATGCCAACTAGCTCTGCAATTGATGAAGAAATAGATGAAATGTATGACGAGATAAAAGAAATTATTCAGGTAGTGAAGGGGGACGAAAATTTAATAGTCATGGGTGACCGGAATTCGTCAGTAGGAAAAGGGATAGAAGGAAACATAGTAGGTGAATATGGATTGGGGGGAAGAAATGAAAGAGGAAGCCGCCTTGTAGAATTTTGCACAGAGCATAACTTAATCATAGCCAACACTTGGTTCAAGAATCATGAAAGAAGGTTGTATACCTGGAAGAATCCTGGAGATACTAAAAGGTATCAGATAGATTACATAATGGTAAGACAGAGATTTAGGAACCAGGTTTTAAACTGTAAGACATTTCCAGGGGCAGATGTGGATTCTGACCACAATCTATTGGTTATGAACTGCAGATTGAAACTGAAGAAACTGCAAAAAGGCGGGAATTTAAGGAGATGGGACCTGGATAAACTGAAAGAACCAGAGGTTGTACAGAGTTTCAGGGAGATCATAAGGGAACAATTGACAGGAATGGGGGAAATAAATACAGTAGAAGAAGAATGGGTAGCTCTGAGGGATGAAGTAGTGAAGGCAGCAGAGGATCAAGTAGGTAAAAAGACGAGGGCTAATAGAAATCCTTGGGTAACAGAAGAAATATTGAATTTAATTGATGAAAGGAGAAAATATAAAAATGCAGTAAATGAAGTAGGGAAAAAGGAATACAAACGTCTAAAAAATGAGATAGACAGGAAGTGCAAAATGGCTAAGCAGGGATGGCTAGAGGACAAATGTAAGGATGTAGAGGCTTGTCTCACTAGGGGTAAGATAGATACCGCCTACAGGAAAATTAAAGAGACCTTTGGAGAGAAGAGAACCACTTGTATGAATATCAAGAGCTCAGATGGCAACCCAGTTCTAAGCAAAGAAGGGAAGGCAGAAAGGTGGAAGGACTATATAGAGGGTTTATACAAGGGCGATGTACTTGAGGACAATATTATGGAAATGGAAGAGGATGTAGATGAAGACGAAATGGGAGATAAGATACTGCGTGAAGAGTTTGACAGAGCACTGAAAGACCTGAGTCGAAACAAGGCCCCGGGAGTAGACAACATTCCATTAGAACTACTGATGGCCTTGGGAGAGCCATTCATGACAAAACTCTACCATCTGGTGAGCAAGATGTATGAGACAGGTGAAATACCCACAGACTTCAAGAAGAATACAACAATTCCAATCCCAAAGAAAGCAGGTGTTGACAGATGTGAAAATTGCCGAACTATCAGTTTAATAAGTCACAACTGCAAAATACTAACGCGAATTCTTTACAGACGAATGGAAAAACTGGTAGAAGCGGACCTCGGGGAAGATCAGTTTGGATTCCGTAGAAATGTTGGAACAGGTGAGGCAATACTAACCTTACGATTTATCTTAGAAGAAAGATTAAGAAAAGGCAAACCTACGTTTCTAGCATTTGTAGACTTAGAGAAAGCTCTTGACAACGTTAACTGGAATACTCTCTTTCAAATTCTGAAGGTGGCAGGGGTAAAATACAGGGAGCGAAAGGCTATTTACAATTTGTACAGAAACCAGATGGCAGATATAAGAGTCGAGGGGCATGAAAGGGAAGCAGTGGTTGGGAAAGGAGTGAGACAGGGTTGTAGCTTCTCCCCGATGTTATTCAATCTGTATATTGAGCAAGCAGTAAAGGAAACAAAAGAAAAATTCGGATTAGGTATTAAAATTCATGGAGAAGAAGTAAAAACTTTGAGGTTCGCCGATGACATTGTAATTCTGTCAGAGACAGCAAAGGACTTGGAAGAGCAGTTGAACGGAATGGACAGTGTCTTGAAAGGAGGATATAAGATGACCATCAACAAAAGCAAAACGAGGATAATGGAATGTAGTCAAATTAAATCGGGTAATGCTGAGGGGATTAGATTAGGAAATGAGACACTTAAAGTAGTAAAGGAGTTTTGCTATTTAGGGAGTAAAATAACTGATGATGGTCGAAGTAGAGAGGATATAAAATGTAGACTGGCAATGGCAAGGAAATCGTTTCTGAAGAAGAGAAATTTGTTAACATCGAGTGTAGATTTAAGTGTCAGGAAGTCGTTCCTGAAAGTATTTGTATGGAGTGTAGCCATGTATGGAAGTGAAACACGGACGATAACCAGTTTGGACAAGAAGAGAATAGAAGCTTTCGAAATGTGGTGCTACAGAAAAATGCTGAAAATTAGATTGGTAGATCACATAACTAATGAGGAGGTATTGAATAGAACTGCGGAGAAGAGGAGCTTGTGACACAACTTGACTAGAAGAAGGGATCGGTTGGTAGGACATGTTCTGAGGCATCAAGGGATCACCAATTTAGTATTGGAGGGAAGCGTGGAGGGTAAAAATCGTAGAGGGAGACCAAGAGATGAATACACTAAGCAGATTCAGAAGGATGTAGGTTGCAGTAGGTACTGGGAGATGAAGAAGCTTGCACAGGATAGAGTAGCATGGAGAGCTGCATCAAACCAGTCTCAAGACTGAAGACCACAACAACAACAAACAGACGCTTAGTCTAGCCGCGTCTTCTATAATTGTCAATCGACAGATCATGGACTACAACAAATACTTCCGTACTTCCGTATTTTGTACTCCTGCTAATTAATTGTGTTTTCTTGTTGTAGCTACCAAGTAGTCTTGGCATAGTAGAACCCACGTTTCCACCTCCTTGACTACCTCATATTTGCCACCTCATGTTGATGGACTCGGTTATGGCGGAAGATCGACAGCCATCAAACTAACATCAGCCTTTAATACACATGTGTGTGTGAACACTCAGTGCACTCAACACTCCTAAAGATAGGCCTCCGGAGGCGATGACCTGTTCGTGTGGCAAGGTTAACTCCACGACATCGGCAAGTACGACTGAAATGGCACTGGACGTTGGCGTAGTGACAAAGTGTTGCACGGTCTGACGAATCACGATGCCGACGGAAGGGCGGAAATCCGTCATCTTCCTCGACACCTATACTGCGGGACGGAGGCAAACTGGCGGCGGCTCCATTATACTCCAGGGCCTCAGACGGTCCACTGGAGCTCGAGCATAGCACCTTGACGGTCAAGCGTTATGGTAGACTGGCTGCAGACTACGTACACGTCTTCATGACGGTCATGTCTCCCGACGGCAGTTGCATTTTTCAGCAAGATAATCCACCGTGCCACGAGGCCGGGAGTGTCGTGGAGTGGTTGGTAGAACTTAGCGGCGAGTTCCGATAGATGTGCTGGCCCCTCAGCTCTGGAGATATGAATCCGTTCGAACACATCTGGGATATCTACATCTACATTTACATCTACATCGATACTCCGCAAGCCACCTGACGGTGTGTGGCGGAGGCTACCTTGAGTACCTCTACCGGTTCTCCCTTCTATACCAGTCTCGTATTGTTCGTGGAAAGAAGGATTGTCTGTATGCCTCTGTGTGGGCTCTAATCTCTCTGATTTTATCCTCACGGTCTCTTCGCGACATATACGTACGTAGCAGGGAGAAATATACTGCTTGGCTCCTCGGTGAAGGTATGTTCTCGAAACTTCAACAAAAGCCCATACCGAGCTACTGAGCGTCTCTCCTGCAGAGTTTTCCACTGGAGTTTATCTATCATCTCTGTAACGCTTTCGCGATTACTAAATGATCCTGTAACGAAGCGCGCTGCTCTCCGTTGGATCTTCTCTATCTCTTCTATCAACCCTATCTGGTACGGATCCCACACTGCTGAGCAGTATTCAAGCAGTGGGCGAACAAGCGTACTGTAACCTACTTCCTTTGTTTTCGGATTGCATTTCCTTAGGATTCTTCCAATGAATCTCAGTCTGGCATCTGCTTTACCGACGATCAACTTTATATGATCACTCCATTTTAAATCACTCCTAATGCGTACTCCCAGATAATTTATGGAAGTAACTGCTTCTCCAGTTGCTGACCTGCTATTTTGTAGCTAAATGACAAGGGACACAATTAATGTATGTATTCGCAGCACATTACACTTGTCTACATTGAGATTCAATTGCCATTCCCTGCACCATGCGTCAATTCGCTGCAGATACTCCTGCATTTCAGTGCAATTTTCCATTGTTACAACCTCTCGATATACCACAGCATCATCCGCAAAAAGCCTCAGTGAACTTCCGATGTCATCCACAAGGTCATTTATGTATATTGCGAATAGCAACGGTCCTACGACACTCCCCTGCGCCACACCTGAAATCACTCTTACTTCGGAAGACTTCTGTCCATTGAGAATGACATGCTGCGTTCTGTTATCTAGGAACTCTTCTATCCAATCACACAATTGGTCTGATAGTCCATATGCTCTTACTTTGTTCGTTAAACGACTGTGGGGAACTGTATCAAACGCCTTGCGGAAGTCAAGAAACACGGTATCTACCTGTGAACCCGTGTCTATGGCCCTCTGAGTCTCGTGGACGAATAGCGCAGCGCGAGCTGGGTTTCACACTATCGTCTTTTGACGTGACTTCAGAGATCAACGCCCCATCTCGGATTTTACGGGAATTGGGTGACCTGTGTGCGCAGATGTGGAGCCAACTCTCTCCAGCGGTCTACCGAGGGCTGACTGCTAACATGTCGCGACGCCGTGCCACAGGTGGACATATCGGCTATTATGTAGGTCGTTATAATGTTCTGGCTGATGAGAGTGTGTAGTTACATTGAGGTACGGTAATACGGACAAGAATGCTTTGAGCTTAAAGCGACCTGTGAGGAAACAGTATGAAGACACCTTAAATGTTTATTTGTTGGTTAACGTGCTACGGATGCGTAGAGTGACGCAGAAACTGCCGCGTTACAGTGTTGTGATTTAAATTAGGCGTGCGACACCGGCGAGGCGTGGCAGCCGGAGGAGGCGCCGCCTCCAGCCAAAGCCTTCTAGATACAAGGCCTACACTCAGCGGCCACATTGGCACGTGACGTCAAAAACTGTTGGCCATCTTATCTTTAGTCGGCAGTCCTGTTGGCGTGTGTGTTGTGTTGAAAGTGTGTGCCACGTGAAACTGATATATATTTCATAGTGTATTCGCCTACAGTTCTTCGAGGTATGGGACACATTTGTTGCGTTCCTTCTTGCCAGGGAAATTATAAGTCCCAAAAAGGCATGAAATTGCACATGTTTCGATTTCCCAAATGTGTGAAGTTGAGAAATCGCTGGATTGCAGCTGTTCACAGACATGAATTTCTGTCTACGCATCATTCAAGGGTAAGTAGATGACAAAAAATTTATAGCGTGTCCTTTGTTTCCATTGCACCACATTGCTTTTTAAAAGGAGTTATGTATCATGTATCAGTATAATTTGTTTCTTAATTCTGGACCATTGCTGCAAGGTTAATACGAAGCTGGCTGTGAAATGTCTCATATTTGCAACTATTGTCACACAGGACAGTTATATTAATTAGTGTGGGTCGAAAATGTTTAGTATTCATTATCATTCCTACCAGATTATTGAGTTTCGAGTACTTTTATTTGGAGGAGCTACAGAATGATTTTGTTCAGTTTTACATATGCATTCGGAAATAATTTCAATTTAAGTAAACTACCTTAGAAAAAAAATGGCTCTGAACACTATGGGACTTAACGTCTGAGGTCATCAGTCGCCTAGATCATAGAACTACTTAAACCTAACTAACCTAAGGACATCACACACATCCATGCCCGAGGCAGGATTCGAACCTGCAACCGTAGCGGTCGCGCGGTTCCAGACTGTAGGGTCTAGAACCGCTCGGCCACCAGCGGCCGGCAAACTACCTTGGAAAATTGCTGTAATGAATTCAGTGTTCGGCAGATTGAGCAGTATACAATGCAGAATTTCGACGTACGTTTATTGTGATTAAATTAACAGCACTCTGTGACACGAATTTCAGTCAAGGATATAGGAGAAACAATGTTTTCATGTTTAAGGTTCTAAAGTTCTGGAGAAACAGCGAAATAAAATACTTTTCGGGTTTTTTGATTTATTAAACATTACGTCAGGAGGTGCTCCATTTCGTCGAATGATTTGAGATTCGTGTGAGGTCAGCAAATTTTGAAGTGGATAGGAAAATTTACGAAAACAACTGGGGAAACAAATTCTTAAATTCTGAAGGAGCTGCAGCTGCTTTATTTAAAACCGAAAACGTCTGCTTGTTGCATATTGCCGATTTTTTACTGCAAGAAAACGTAGCTCCTGAGGTAAAAGACAGAATTTAAAATTACAGTTTGTATTCAAGCCTAGAAACGCGTACTTAAGGCAAATCGTCAAAATGGTTCTACATCTTGAAATAACATAGGGCAGTTTTGTTTATTTACTTTACGCGATGATATAAATTTCCATACTTTCATTACAAGGCCATGCAGAAGAGGAAAGCACGAGAGCCCCTATGCGGTCTCAGCTCTAAAACTCGTAAACTTCGTATAGCTTAACAGGAGCGTTCCGATACAGACGCGGCTATCAGTATGTGACGTCACAAGTGTGGGCGCAGGCCTGTTGTCTAGGTGGTGTTGGTCGCACATTATTAAACATCGCTCGAATCCAAAATCATTAAATATACACTTCTACGTATCTTATAGCAGCATCCACCTCCAAAGACTAACAAGGGGGGGGGGGGGGGGGGGTACGGACGCTTGGAACGCAAATTTGCTGTAAACTTCGCACACTCGTAGTACTCCATGAGGACAACAGAATGTGTAAGCAGCGGCGCGCACTTCCCAAGCGTTACTGAGAAAATCGCAAGACAATTTCGGTCGTCGAATATATATATATATATATATATATATATATATATATATATATATATATATATATACACACATCCCTGCGTCGCCATTTTAACCATGAAGCGACTGCAGCCGAGTGTTGACGGCACCGGTAGCGCAGCGTGTTCGGTCAGAGCGTTAGCTTCCCTTTCTATTAAAATAACTGAGTGAACAGAAGAACGAAGTAACTCTACGGGTGTCCTCGGACCTCCGCTCTGAACAACTTCAGCGAACAATGTAAAGCAAAATGGTTTTTTTTTTTAGACGCTATTAAAATACAATCGATACTGCATAACCAATTATCAGCGCCGATTTTTAAGGAAGTACTGCGTTATGCCTGGTTTGCTTCCAAACTATCGTCTGAGAGGTTTTTTAAAATGTTAACAAGGTTTGTTTTCCCACAGAAAACGTCAAAAGGCCTTGCGTATGCGGAAACATAGCATTTATTCAATGGAGCTGGTGCCGTTTAACTTTACGTTTTCCATGTTTTTACGAAAAATACCATCCTGCAACTTGTACTCGTAAAGTCGAAAGCGACGATTATTGTACATCTTTCGAAAGCCGTCTGTGCCGGTCAAAACTTGGAGATAACAAGTCGTTTCGGGCTCCTTCCAGGTATAAGGGATTCCTCAAATTACGGACCAGCATACATTTTTACTATGACATTATGCATTTGGTCGTTTACTACAAAAATGGTTCAAATGGCTCTGAGCACTATGCGACTTAACTTCTGAGGTCATCAGTCACCTAGAACTTTGAACTAATTAAACCCAACTAACCTAAGGACATCACACACATCCATGCCCGAGGCAGGATTCGAACCTGCGACCGTAGCGGTCGCGCGGTTCCAGACTGTAGCGCCTACAACCGCACGGCCACCACGGCCACCACGGCCGGCTCTCGTTTACTAGTCGATAGCTATGAATATTACATTATTTGTGATAATAAAAATTAGTAGACTGCCAAATAACATTGTAAATTTAATAAAATTTCATCGGATTACACGTACTTTCCCCACTATATCACTTGTAAAATGAATAATAAAGAAAATAAAAAAAACTGACGAACGCAACTCGTCCAGCGGCTTGAACGCCAAACACTTAAAAAAAAACCATTTTGTTCTATATTGTTCGTTCAATTTCTTCAGGGCCGAAGTCCAATGACACCCATTCAGTTTGTCGATCATCCGTTCGCTCAGTTTTTGTACTATAAGGGGTAGCTATTATAGTTCGTTGTAACTGTTCGTGGCGAACCTCCCCTGACGCCCGATGAAGTTCATTTTTGAGCCATTCACTCAGTTTTTTCATTACAGAGGGCTGCTAACCCTGTGACCGAACACGCTTATAGTTCGTAGCATTTGGTCTGGGCGGACGTCACAAGACATCCGTTCAAGTTGATCTATGATCCCTTGACTCAGTTTTTTTATTACAGAGAGCACGCAGCCCTCTGACCGAACACGCTGAGCTACCGTGCCGGCACCACTCGGCTGCACCCGCTTCATGGTCAGAATGGCCACGCACGCACGCACACACACACACACAAACACACACACACACAAACACACACACACACATATTCGACGACCGTCTTGCGATTTTCTCATAACGCTTGAGAAGTACGCGCTACTGCTTACACATTTTGTTGTCCTCTTGGAGTACTACGATTGTACGAAGTTTGCAGTAAATCCGCATTCCAAACGTCGTGGCCTCCCCTTGTAAGTGTCAAGAGCTACATCTACATCTACATCTATACTCCGCGAGCCACCTTACGGTGTGTGGCGGAGGGTACTTATTGTACCACTATCTGATCCCCCCTTCCCTGTTCCATTCACGAATTGTGCGTGGGAAGAACGACTGCTTGTAAGTCTCCGTATTTGCTCTAATTTCTCGGATCTTTTCGTTGTGATCATTACGCGAGATATATGTGGGCGGTAGTAATATGTTGCCCATCTCTTCCCGGAATGTGCTCTCTCGTAATTTCGATAATAAACCTCTCCGTATTGCGTAACGCCTTTCTTGAAGTGTCCGCCACTGGAGCTTGTTCAGCATCTCCGTAACGCTCTCGCGCTGACTAAATGTCCCCATGACGAATCGCGCTGCTTTTCGCTGGATCATGTCTATCTCTTCTATTAATCCAACCTTGTAAGGGTCCCATACTGATGAGCAATACTCAAGAATCGGACGAACAAGCGTTTTGTAAGCTACTTCTTTCGTCGATGAGTCACATTTTCTTAGAATTCTTCCTATGAATCTCAACCTGGCGCCTGCTTTTCCCACTATTTGTTTTATGTGATCATTCCACTTCAGATCGCTCCGGATAGTAACTCCTAAGTATTTTACGGTCGTTACCGCTTCCAATGATTTACCACCTATGGCATAATCGTACTGGAATGGATTTCTGCCCCTATGTATGCGCATTATATTACATTTATCTACGTTTAGGGAAAGCTGCCAGCTGTCGCACCATGCATTAATCCTCTGCGGGTCCTCCTGGAGTACGTACGAGTCTTCTGATGTTGCTACTTTCTTGTAGACAACCGTGTCATCTGCAAATAGCCTCACGGAGCTACCGATGTTGTCAACTAAGTCATTTATGTATATTGTAAACAATAAAGGTCCTATCACGCTTCCCTGCGGTACTCCCGAAATTACCTCTACATCTGCAGATTTTGAACCGTTAAGAATGACATGTTGTGTTCTTTCTTCTAGGAAATCCTGAATCCAATCACAAACCTGGTCCGATATTCCGTAAGCTCGTATTTTTTTCACTAAACGTAAGTGCGGAACCGTATCAAATGCCTTCCTGAAGTCCAGGAATACGGCATCAATCTGCTCGCCAGTGTCTACGGCACTGTGAATTTCTTGGGCAAATAGGGCGAGCTGAGTTTCGCATGATCTCTGTTTGCGGAATCCATGTTGGTTATGATGAAGGAGATTTGTATTATCTAAGAACGTCATAATACGAGAACACAAAACATGTTCCATTATTCTACAACAGATTGACGTAAGCGAAATAGGCCTATAATTATTCGCATCTGATTTATGACCCTTCTTGAAAATGGGAACGACCTGCGCTTTCTTCCAGTCGCTAGGTACTTTACGTTCTTCCAGCGATCTACGATAAATTGCTGATAGAAAGGGGGCAAGTTCTTTAGCATAATCACTGTAGAATCTTAAGGGTATCTCGTCTGGTCCGGATGCTTTTCCGCTACTAAGTGATAGCAGTTGTTTTTCAATTCCGATATCGTTTATTTCAATATTTTCCATTTTGGCGTCCGTGCGACGGCTGAAGTCAGGGACCGTGTTACGATTTTCCGCAGTGAAACAGTTTCGGAACACTGAATTCAGTATTTCTGCCTTTCTTCGGTCGTCCTCTGTTTCGGTGCCATCGTGGTCAACGAGTGACTGAATAGGGGATTTAGATCCGCTTACCGATTTTACATATGACCAAAACTTTTTAGGGTTCTTGTTTAGATTGTTTTCCAATGTTTTATGTTCGAATTCGTTGAATGCTTCTCTCATTGCTCTCTTTACGCTCTTTTTCGCTTCGTTCAGCTTTTCCTTATCAGCTATGATTCGACTACTCTTAAACCTATGATGAAGCTTTCTTTGTTTCCGTAGTACCTTTCGTACATGACTGTTATACCACGGTGGATCTTTCCCCTCGCTTTGGACCTTAGTCGGTACGAACTTATCTAAGGCGTACTGGACGATGTTTCTGAATTTTTTCCATTTTTGTTCCACATCCTCTTCCTCAGAAATGAACGTTTGATGGTGGTCACTCAGATATTCTGCGATTTGTGCCCTATCACTCTTGTTAAGTAAATATATTTTCCTTCCTTTCTTGGCATTTCTTATTACACTTGTAGTCATTGATGCAACCACTGACTTATGATCACTGATACCCTCTTCTACATTCACGGAGTCGAAAAGTTCCGGTCTATTTGTTGCTATGAGGTCTAAAACGTTAGCTTCACGAGTTGGTTCTCTAACTATCTGCTCGAAGTAATTCTCGGACAAGGCAGTCAGGATAATGTCACAAGAGTCTCTGTCCCTGGCTCCAGTTCTGATTGTGTGACTATCCCATTCTATACCTGGTAGATTGAAGTCTCCCCCTATTACAATAGTATGATCACGAAACTTCTTCACGACGTTATGCAGGTTCTCTCTGAGGCGCTCAACTACTACGGTTGCTGATGCAGGTGGTCTATAGAAGCATCCGACTATCATATCTGACCCACCTTTGATACTTAACTTAACCCAGATTATTTCACATTCGCATTCGCTAATAACTTCACTGGATATTATTGAATTCTTTACTGCTATAAATACTCCTCCACCATTGGCGTTTATCCTATCCTTGCGGTATATATTCCATTCTGTGTCTAGGATTTCGTTACTGTTCACTTCCGGTTTTAACCAACTTTCCGTTCCTAATACTATATGCGCACTATTTCCTTCAATAAGAGATACTAATTCAGGAACCTTGCCCTGGATACTCCTGCAGTTTACCAATATTACGTTAACTTTTCCTGTTTTTAGTCTCTGAGGACGGACGTTCTTTATCAACGATGATAATGTCCTATCTGGTAAGCCGTCAGGTATTTTATCGTTTCGCCCAAGGGGGGGTCCCTCTAACCTAAAAAACCCCCGTGTGCACGCCACACGTACTCTGCTACCCTAGTAGCTGCTTCCGGTGTGTAGTGCACGCCTGACCTGTCTAGGGGGGCCCTACAGTTCTCCACCCAATAACGGAGGTCGATGAATTTGCAACCATTATAGTCGCAGAGTCGTCTGAGCCTCTGGTTTAGACCCTCCACACGGCTCCAAACCAGAGGACCGCGATCGACTCTGGGCACTATGCTGCAGATATTAAGCTCAGCTTGCACTCCGCGTGCGATGCTGGTTGTCTTCACCAAATCAGCCAGCCGCCGGAAGGAACCAAGGATGGCCTCAGAACCCAAGCGGCAGGCGTCATTCGTTCCGACATGTGCTACTATCTGCAGCCGGTCACACCCAGTGCGTTCAATAGCTGCCGGAAGGGCCTCCTCCACATTATGGACGAGACCCCCCGGCAAGCACACCGAGTGCACACTGGCATTCTTCCCCGACCTACCCGCTATTTTCCTGAGGGGCTCCATAACCCGCCTAACGTTGGAGCTCCCTATAACTAATAGGCCCGCCCTCTGTGACTGTCGGGACCTTGCCGGAGAATCGGCCACTGGCCCAACAGGCGAGGCATCCTGTGGTGGCTCGGAAACGATGTCATCACCACTAGGAAGCACCCCGTACCTGTTGGAAAGGGGTAAGGCAGCTGCCACGCGGCCAGATCCCACCTTTGCCTTTCGGCCAGGCACGCGCGAGCCCACCACTGTCCGCCATTCACCTAGAACATCTTACAAGTAAGGCGGCCAGAAAGGTGGGACTGAGCATCGCCTATAACAAGACAAAGACATTAAATACCACTGCAGACTCGGAAACAGCGGAAGGCACTGTGCAAACGGTGGACAAATTTAAATACCCGGCAGAATTTATAACAGGAAGGAACAGGATCAAGGAGGGAATAACAGAGAGGATAAAGAAGATGAGGTCAGCCCTCTGCAAAATAATGTAACCACAGAGGCAAAGATAAGCCACTACAAGGCATCGGTGAGGAACGCGGTATTATATGCTGCTGAAACGATGACACTAGGAAGAAATTGGGCAGAACATTAGCGAAAGAAGAGAGAAAAATACTGAGAAAAATACTAGGTCGAAAAAGAGGTGCAGAGAGGTGGATGCGAAGACCTAGGGAAGAATTGTACCGGAACATGAGAACAATATCCTGGGAAATCAGATTCAAAAGGGCAAGGTTTGCTGAACATGTAGTTAGGATGAGTATGGACAGAATGATGAAGAGAGTGTGGGAAACAACAGGGAGGACAAGGGGAAAGACAGGAACCAACTGGGTTGTTGAACTTCGGAAGGACTGGTTGGAATTGGGGATCAAGGTCGAAGGAAAGGAAAATCGGAGGAACAAATATACACCGACCAAAATGCCGGAGATCAATGGCAGAGAAGAATACAGGAAAAGATTAGAGTGTCACCAGTGGAGCCGACAGGAGAAACAGAAACTGAAGATCTCGGAAGAAGAGCGGGAGAGAAGAAGAGAAAGAATGAAAAGGTTCTGGGAGAAGAAGACGAAAATGCAGTCCAAGAAGGGGCTACCCGTGGTCCTACAGAGGCCGTAGAAGAAGTAGAAGAAGAAGAAGAAGAAAGGAATGATCCAATAAGACAGTCGAAACTTGCCCTGGAATTTTTTACACGGCAAGAACACAACGAAAGAGATTCACTGCCAAAATTTTAGCTGTTAAGAGGCACTGCAAGTATTTTTTAGAAAATTTTGAAGTTACACATTTTTTCCGCACGAACAACAGCTTATAACAGCGGTTTGTACAGCCCTAGAGCGCGATTCGGCGAATCACTAACGGAGCGTCCCGTAGCGGAATTATCCGGAGTCCACAGACAGCAATGTTAAGCACCTAAAGCCTGGTTTACAATGGAGCGAATGGAAGTGAACATGTGCGAATGAGCATCTGCAGAAAATTCACTACCATTCGCCTGAATATGGGTAGAATCGTTCACACTAAAGGGAATCGGAGGTAACGAACATAGCCTATGAACTCTGTGTTATTAGTTTTTACTTTTTGTAGCTAATATTCAGCATACTGCATACAACTCTACCTTGTTAGAGCCACAATGCAAAACTTTGATATTCAGTGAGGATTATTTTGCATGGCAAGCGCACTGTTCTTGACATAGTATGCAAAATGACGCAGGGAAGGAAGAATTCAAGTATCTGAATTTCTATGCAGTCGTGACATGCGTGGAAATCGTGCACTTTACACGGAATTGCTACTCCATCTCTCCTTAACACTGGTCCAAAATTTTCTTGTATGTCGGCTGCCTTTTTCCCCTCGCTTCTCATCACCATTGAGGCGATATTTATAAACAGAACACCAATTACCGACGACGAGCATCATCACACGGGGTGGCATAGCTAGCGTTTCCACTACGCGCGTAAGGTCTAATGGTCATATTCTTTTTTTGTATCTTTTTTTTTTCTAAACAAAAATGGTCTGGTGGCAAAACGCGCCTTCGTGATCCAGAGAGCGCAGGATCACATCCTGTTCACACCAAAACATATTCACTGTGATTTTTAACCGAGCATTCACTTCTCACAGATGTTGGAGTGGCCACGAAACATATGTGAATCGGATTCCACGTTAAACTGCAGGTCTCCATTTTCTGATAGGTAACCGGGGAAGGCTAGGGACACGTAAGTAGATGCAGTGGCAACCAGCTGAAAGGCCTGCAAGAGGCAGACCAGACAGAATTCTGTTTTGCTCGTGCTTATTACCTTCTTTGTTCCGGTGAAAACCTGGCTGAAAGTATACAAATACTTTTTTGAATAATATCGACATTCTTGCACGTGTAATTCTGATAAACGTGGCTACTAGAGACAATAAAATCATGGCAGTGTTTGAAGTCACAGACGGCTTCCATCAGTGAGGATTTCTAATTTGTTGAAATGAAATGTGTCTGACAGTTCTACATTTTACAACAATTCCTGTAGACCATTCCTTATAATACTGTTTGAATATTGTACATTTGGCCATCAGTGAAACTGTTTATTGCCTGCAGTCGTCACAAAAATGCGAAGTGTCTATTGAATGACAAAAATAAACATTTTTCTTGCACCAGGCACACCGGGCAGACGAGAAACTCAAGCATTCAGGCGCTTCGTAGTAACGATTAGTTTTCTTTAGAAAGAACTGTGGCCGGCCGCGGTGGCCGAGCGGTTCTAGGCGCTCAGTCCGGAACCGCGCGACTGCTACGGTCGCAGGTTCGAATCCTGCCTCGGGCATGGATGTGTGTGATGTCCTTAGGTTAGTTAGGTTAAAGTAGTTCTAAGTTCTAGGGTACTGATGACCACAAATGTTAAGTCCCATAGTACTCAGAGCCATTTGAACCATTTTGAACAGAACTGGGATGGAGTCAGAAACGGTCCCGGCCATTGTTCTGCATATTGCGCTGCGTACCAGGCATACTTGATCAAATTCGTAAAGTGTGGCGTAGAAAACTGGTAAAGCACAAATGACTGGGGTTTAAGAATACTGTTCCGCTGATAAGTCTGAAATGAGAGAAAGATATATCGGAAATTATGTTATCTGATAATTTCTTGAAAAATGCGCTCCTCTCTGTGATGCAGCGTCAAGGGTAACCGTAGCCATGGTCTCCGAGCTGATAGTCGATGCTGCTGCAAACATCGTCGAACTGTTCGTGCAGATGGTTGTTGTCTTCCAAACGTCCCCACCTGTTGACTCAGGGATCGAGACGTGGCTGCACGATCCATTACAGCCATGCGGATAAGATGCCTGTCATCTCGACTGCTAGTGATACGAGGCCGTTGGCATCCAGTACGGCGTTCCGTATTACCCTCCTGAACCCACCGATTCCATATTCTGCTAACAGTCATTGGATCTCGACCAACGCGAGCAGCAATGTCGCGATACGATAAAACGCAATCGCAATAGGCTACAATCCGACCTTTATAAAAGTCGGAAACGTGATGGTACGCATTTCTCCTCCTTGCACGAGGCATCACAACAACGTTTCACCAGGCAACACCGGTCAGTTTTTTATTCCCTTTGGCGCATATTTCTTACTTCATGCAGTTTGTTCCACCATTTGTACCGTTCACGATCCGACTTTACCAAACGAAAACGCCTTTGCACACTGCGTTAACTTGAAGCATTTTTACCCTCCTTCGTTTAACCAACATTTCATTGTCTTTTCATTGTCTCCGAAAGCTGTTGCAGTACGTTTTTTACTTTTAGGCTTGGAAGGTATTCTTCTTGACAACTATTACTGGCACAACTGACGTCGTCCGAACCACAATTCATCGAATCGTCACACTTATTTCCTACTTATTTTAACGTATCCACATTTTCAGACGAAATGTCGATATCATTTGAATGAATGTCGAGCACATCAACTAACAAGTGACACATTGTACGTCCTCAGGAGAAGTAGATGATTTCGGCTGGAAACCCTTGTTCTTCGTACCTAACCATTGTTAAATTCAGAACGTTAATTGGTTTCCACATTACTGTGAAACTGAAAGAAAAAAAGGTAATATTAGCAGGCATGCCTTGAGAAAACACAATAAATATTAATTCGGCTTTGTCTGTATTGTCATTACTTACCATTACTGCAAAAAAGCAACTGATAAGTTTGTAACAGATGTTACTTGAGCGGCTAATTCGAGAGAGTAGTAACTGCGTACTGTAGTATCAGAGAAACTATCAACGAACAGTAACCTGGAACGTCCTTTACAAGTTGCGATCAGTTTGTGTCGTGTTTCCTGTTGACAAATGTACCGCCGACCTCGGCTGTGTGTGTGTGTGTGTGTGTGTGTGTGTGTGTGTGTGTGCGTGTGCCTAGTTGCGCATGCGCACTTGCTATAGCGCCAGTAGGCGTGTACATTTCTACTGCCGCCTGGAGCGCTACGAATTTGGCAATTTTCAGCTATTTTTTTAATACTTGCAGTGCCTCTTTGCAGCTAAAATTTTTACAGAGCATTTCTTTCGTTATCTTCTTCCTGTGTAAAAAATTTCAGGGTACGTTTCGGCATGTCTTATTGGACCATTCCCTTGTTAGACCAGTACTACACTATCATATTTCTTTGTCAAGGTTGATATGCCAAATATTTATGTCAAAGAAATTTGATGGTTTAATAGGGATCTTTGTCAAACTTCGCCTGTCGTCAAATAAATATGACCAAATCTGGGGCCTCGCCGTAGATTTGATCATAAATGCGAAATGTAACCGCTTCGAGCGCTGGCGTCGTTACAGCTATTTGATGTCTCTGCAGTGTGTTTGTAAACATGGCTGCAAAGTTGGTTTGTTCTTTCGACTATTTTTCTTTTTTTTTTTAGATTAACTTGCTTTGACTAGGGTAGTGGGATGGGCAAGGGACACAGTGCGTGCTGTTTATTGTGTGTTGATAGGCAGGTGAAATATGCTGAAGGCGACTTCATGTCCACAGTTATAGCTACCGCCATCCACCTCGACACCTGGAAACGTCCGGGCAGCTTTTCGGCAAGTCGGAATAGAGGAAGTGGTCCCACTCTAAAATAAAAAATTATTTCGTAGCTTTTCATCCTACTTTGTCTATTTTTGAACTTAATAAGCGTTTCATCTGTTTCCTACTTTTTATTAATTTTGTAGTTGTTGGGACACTAATTCCATTAAATAAATTATTCGAAATTAAAAATAGCTCTTACTGCACATACAGTATACTAAACATTTATTTACTTTCACATATTCCCTCTTCAATGCTTTATAAATCGCTTCAGACGTTTCTGGAATTATTTTTGTTAGTATGTAATGTGATATTCGAGTGCTTTGTTGTAAACTAGAGTAGCGCTCTATTGTATCAAGAAGTGCCACAGTTTGCCTGTCTTCTGCCCATATAGCATTTCTCAAGAAAGTATTCGGTTTTGTAATATGAGAAGCCACTTTACTGAGCAAATACTGACATACACTCTCATCCATTCGTAAGTAATTCACATATTAAGACTTGCCTTCCTCCACTTGCAGATTTCGTCAGAAATTTTGCTGAATGCTTTTACTATCTCGACGTAATACCTAGGGCTCCATCCAAGTATGTTTTCTTCTTCTCTACCGCTTTTCTTACAGACACATATACAATGCCATTGCGGTACTATCAACTACCGCGCATAATAACAAGTTGTCTGCCATCTTGAAATTTGACGAGAAATATGACGACAGTGTAACACCCCTTTTTAGCGCCCCGTCTAAGGTCTTCATCAATGAAATTTTACGAATATTTGATCATATTTCTTTGTGAATGAAATATGACTGTGTAATACCGGCCTTACTGCGTTCCCAAATACTCACTGCAGCTCAGGAAACCCAAAAAGTAACCCACTGAAGGTTTTTCTTCGCGGAAAGTTGTTTATTACGTTTGCTGTTTTAGCTTTTATGTTCAGATGACTTACTCTAACGAAGAGAGAGGGAAACCATTTCGTTGTGCATTTCAGGAATCTCTGGCGTTATTGTAGAAATAATTTTAGCATCGCTCAATCACACTAAGCGATATGTCACCCATGGAAACTGCAAAAGTAGCTTCAGACTTGTTTATTCCATTGAACCAGACAACTGGAGGAGAAGTAAGCCTCTGTCTGGAGATCCAGTTATCAGCCACCGGTGGTGTATTCTAAATCGAGCAGAAGTTCCTCTGAGAGTGAACTCAACGAACTGTCTACGTAAGACCTAATCTAGCTCGGTGTGAAACGCTGCTTCATTTGTTGTTTTGTTACAAAAGAAAACTGCCAATTGACAGTAAATAATGAAAATGTGAAGTCATCTACACGAGTACTAAAAGGAATCCGCTAGATTTCTGACACGAGATGAATCACACAATTCTGAAGACTGAGTATTCAACTGAATACTTCGGGATTACAGTAACGAATGACTTTAGTTGCAACGATCATGTAATACTATTGTGGATAAAACAAATTATAGATTGCGTTTTGCCAGCAGAACACTAACAACATGCAACAGGGCTGTTTCACTATGCCTGTCCGTCCTTTTTTTGGAGACATTGCTGTATAGTGTAGGATTCACATCACGTAGGATTGTCGGAGAGCATCAACAAAGTTCAAAGGAGGCCAGGTCGTTCTGTGTTATCGAGAAATAGGGGAGAGAGTGCCGGGGATACGATACGGGAATTAGGATGTTGGTGATAAAAACAAAGGCATTTTCCGCTGTGGTAGTATCTTCTCATGAAATTTCAATCGCCATTTTTCTCCTCCGAATGCGAAAACATTTTTTGGTGGGCACCTACATTGGGAGAAATGATCGTAGTAATAAAAATAAGAGAAATCAGAGCTAGCAAGGAAATATTTAAATGTCCGTTATTCCGGCACGCTGTTTGAGAGTGGAATGGCGCAGAAGTAGCTCGGAGGTGGTTCGATGAACCCTCTACCGGGCACTTAGCTGCGAAATGCGGAGTAGTCGTGTGGATGTAGCAGAAGCACATCTGTTTACTTCCACGGCATATTACGAATACTTGGCTTCCTGGACCGTGTTACTTATTTTCAAAGTGTAGTTTCCCCTCCTTGGCAGTTTATCTTAGTTTTTAATCTTTCTATTTCGTGTCTATTTCACGTTTAGCAGTAATATCTAGGTCAGGAACTACCTCTTGCTGGTCGACCGAAGTAATTGAATTTTCGGTGTAGATACAGTCCTGGACCAGAAAAAAAAAAAAAAAAAAAAATGCTGCGCGAATAATTCCAAAGCCGCTAATATACAGGAACGTGTTTCTAAAGAGTATGAATATCTGGCAGTTTACGTACGTTCTCCTTACTGGTGCTTGCCGTCACCTCTAATGCGACTCCACGTTAATTTGGGTTGTTTTGTGATGGCAAAAAACCCGTTACTTATCTTTTCAAAGAAAATCCAAAAGCTGTTTTTTAAGCCCCGTTCATAATCTTCGAGAGGGAAACGATCTCTACAAATCCGTGCATTATACACATTAAAAGGAGCAGTGCTTTTACAGCACCCATTTGCGGTGAAGTTCCCTCATCTTTTGGAAATGAATGGTAAATGACACCCGCTGTTTTATATGAAGCATTTTTGCATTTAGCAACAGCACAATGATTTTTCACTTTTTGCTCATAGTTCTGCAAATCGACCAGCAAGAAGAATAGCTAATAAGCAAATTGCGTTCTACTTGATTCGACGCCGGCATTTCAGAGTTCGCCTGCCTCAACGACGCGCGTCTAGTGCTCACGCCTTCCGCTCCTCGCTTCCCGTATTGCTGATGACGTCACGCCGCTTCACCTGTCAGCCACGTGGCCTGCCGCACTTCTCGCGACCTGCCACTGCCACCGGCCTTCCAGCAAAACAGAGCTTTTCACAAATTCTCGTGTTGTCAGATTCTGCCTCTCATGTTTCAACTAGTAACACTAAATAAGACTGCTTCTGAAGCCTTGGCGCACGAACAAAAATAATCTACTATGAATGTGAACTACATGTGAGCTTAGCAGGTTAATTGATGTCTGCTTTTGAAATTTCATGGTATGTGTTTGATCTGTTGTCTCTTTTAGTTCTGAAAATAACATTCCAAGAGATTTGGATATGGACTAAAACTAAATAAGACTGTAAAATGTACACTGAATCGCCAAAGAAACTGGTATAGGCATGCGTATTCAGATACAGAGATACGTAAACAGGCAGAATACGGCGCTGCGGTCGGCAACACCTGTATCAGACAAGTGTCTGGTACAGTTGTTAGATCAATCACTGCTGCTACAGTGACAGGTTACCAAGATTTAAGTGACTTTGCACGCGGTGTGATAACCGGCGCACGAGCGATGGGGCACAGCATCTCTGAGGTAGCGATGAAGTGAGGATTTTCTCTTATGAGCATTCCACGAGTGAACCGTGATTATCAGGAATCCTATGTTGTTGTTGTTGTTGTTGTCTTCAGAATTGAGACTGGTCTGAAGCAGCTCTCCATGCTACTCTATCCCGTGCAAGCTTCTTCATCTCCCAGTACGTACTAAAGCCTACATCCTGAATCTGCTTGGTGTATTCATCTCTTTGTCTCCCTCTACGATTTTTAACCTCCACGCTGCCCTCCAATACTAAACTGGTGATCCCTTGATGCCTCAGAAC
The DNA here is from genome assembly GCF_023864345.2 of Schistocerca serialis cubense. Classification (NCBI taxonomy): domain Eukaryota; kingdom Metazoa; phylum Arthropoda; class Insecta; order Orthoptera; family Acrididae; genus Schistocerca; species Schistocerca serialis. The sequence continues at coordinate 46,606,480 of NC_064645.1, forward strand.
CTGTCGTACCAACCGATCCCTTCTTCTAGTCAAGTTCTACCACAAACTCCTCTTCTCCCCAATCCTATACTATACCTCCTCATTAGTTGTGTGATCTACCCATCTAATCTTCAGCATTCTTCTGTAGCACCACATTTCGAAAGCTTCTGTTCTCTTCTTGTCTAAACTCTTTATCGTCCACGTTTCACTTCCATACATGGCTACACTCCATAGAAATACTTTCAGAAACGACTTCCTGACACTTAAATCTATACTCGATGTTAACAAATTCCTCTTCTTCAGAAACGCATTCCTTGCCATTGCCAGTCTACATTTCATATCCTCTACTTCGACCATCATCAGTTATTGTGCTCCCCTAATAGCAAAACTCATTTACTACTTCAAGTGGCTCATTTCCTAATCTAATTCCCTCAGCATCACCCGACTTAATTCGACTACATTCCATCATCCTCGTTTTGCTTTTGTTGATCTTCATTTTATATCCTCCTTTCAAGACACTATCCATTTCGTTCATCTGCTCTTCCAAGTCCTTTGCTGTCGCTGACAGAATTACAATGTCATCGGCGAAACTCAAAGTTTTTATTTCCTCTCCATGGACTTTAATACCTACTCCGAATTTTTCTTTTGTTTCCACTACTGCTTGCTCAGTATACTGATTGAATAGCATCGGGGAGAGGCTACAACCCTGTCTCACTCCCTTCTCAACCACAGCTTCCCTTTCATGCCCCTCGACTCATAGCTGCCATCTGGTTTTTGTACAAATCGTAAATAACCTTTCGCTCCCTGGTTAACCCTGCCACCTTCAGAATTTGAAAGAGAGTACTCCAGTCAACATTGTCAGAAGCTTTTCTAAGTCTACAAATGCTACAAACGTAGGTTTGCCTTTTCTTAATCTATTTTCTAAGATAAGTCGTAGGGTCAGTATTTCCTCAATTGTTTCAACATTTCTACGGAATCCAAACTGATCCTCCCCGAGGTCGGCTTCTACCAGTTTTTCCATTCGTCTGTAAAGAATTCGAGTTAATATTTTGCAGTTGTGACTTATTAAACTGATAGTTCGGTAATTTTCACAACTGTCAACACCTGCTTTCTTTGGGATTGGAATTATTGTATTCCTCTTGAAGTCTGAGGCTATTTCGCCTGTCTTATACATTTTGCTCACCAGATGGTAGAGTTTTGTCAGGGCCGGCACTCCCAAGACCGTCAGGAGTTCTAATGGAATGTTGTCTACTCCCGGGGCCTTCTTTCGACTTAGGTCTTTCAGTGCTCTATCAAACTCTTCACGCAGTATCGTATCTTCCATTTCATCTTCATCTACGTCCTCTTCCATTTCCATAATATTGTCCTCAAGTACATCGCCCTTGTATAAACCCTCTATATAGTCCTTCCACCTTTCTGCCTTCCCTTCTTTGCTTAGAACTGGGTTGCCATCTGAGCTCTTGATATTCATACAAGTGGTTCTCTTTTCTCCAAAGATCTCTTTAATTTTCTTGTAGGTAGTATCTATCATACCCCTAGTGAGGTATGCCTCTATATCCTTACATTTGTCCTCTAGCCATCCCTGCTTAGCCATTTTGCATTTCCTGTCTATCTCATTTTTGAGACGTTTGTATTCCTTTTTGCCTACTTCATTTACTGTATTTTTATATTTTCTCCTTTCATCAATTAAATTCAGTATTTCTTCTGTCACCCAAGGATTTCTACTAGCCCTCGTCTTTTTACCTACTTGATCCTCTGCTGCCTTCACTACTTCATCCCTCAAAGCTACCCATTCTTCTTCTACTGTATTTATTTCCCCCATTCCTGTCAATTGTTCCCTTATGCTTTCCCTGAAACTCTGTACAACCTCTGGTTTAGCCAGTTTATCCAGGTCCTATCTCCTTAAATTCCCACCTTTTTGCAGTTTCTTTAGTTGTAATCTACAGTTCATAACCAATAGATTGTGGGCAGATTCCACATCTGCCCCTGGAAATGTCTTACAATTTAAAACCTGGTTCCTAAATCTCTGTCTGATCATTATATAATCTGTCTGAAACCTTCCAGTATCTCCGGGCCTCTTACACGTATACAACCTTATTTCATGATTCTTGGACCAGGTGGTAGCTATGATTAAGTTATGCTCTATGCAAAATTCTACCTGGCGGCTACCTCTTTCGTTCCTCATCCCCATTCCACATTCACCAATTTTTCCTTCTCTTCCTTTTCCTACTACCGAATTCCAGTCACCAATCACTATTAAATTTTCGTCTCCCTTCACTATCTGAATAATTTCTTTTATCTCATCATACATTTCTTCAATTCCTTCGTCATCTGCAGAGTTAGTCGGAATCCGATAAAACATAAAATGTCCGACGTCCCTGCGGCCAGAAAGAGATCCTGCAAGAACGAGACCAAAGACGATTGAAGAGAATCGTTCAATGTGACAGAAGTGCTAATTGCTGCAGATTGCAATGTTGTGCCATCAACAAGTGACAGCGTGCGAACCATTCGACGAAACATCATCGATATGGGCTTTCAGAGCCGAAGGCCCACTCCTGTACCCTTGATGACTGCACGACACAAAGCTTTACGCCTCGCCTGGACCCGTCAACACGGACATTACGCCTCGTATGGGCCGGTCACTGGACTGCTGATGACTGGAAACATGTTCCCTGGTCGCACGAGTCTCGTTTCAAAGTGTATCGAGCGGAAGGACGTGCACAGGTATGGAGACAACCTTATGAATCTATGGACCCTTCGTATCAGCAGGCAAATGTTCAAGCTGGTGCAGGCTCTGTATTGGTGTGGGCCGTGTGCAGTTGGAGTGATATCGGACCCATGATACGTCTAGGTACGAATCTGACCCGTGACACGTACGTAAGCATCCTGTCTGATCACCTGCATCGATTCATGTACATTGTGCATTCGAACAGACGTGGGAAATTCCAGCAGGACAATGCGGCACCCCACACATCCGGAATTTCTACAGACTTGCTCCAGGTATACTCTTCTGAGTTTACACACTTCTGGTGGCCACCAGATTCTCCACACGTGAACGTTATTGAGCATGTCTGGGATGGCCTGCAACGTACTGTTCAAAAGAGATCTCCATCCCTTCATACTCTTACGGATTTATGGAAATGACGTCAGTTCCCTCCAGCACTACTTCAGACATTAGTCGAGTCCATGCCACGTCGTGGTGCGGCACTTCTGCGTGCCGCTTGGGCCCTACATGATATTAGGCAAATGTACCAGTTTCCTTGGCTCTTCAGTGTATAAACATGCTTCGTAAGTATTATAGACTGGTGGGGATAGACGACACTTAAGATATTGTCAGTCAGATTACTAACTTGAACCATGGGCCATACATCCCGATCTGTAGTTAGATTTCGATTTCTGAGATATTTCTGTTACCTTTCGGGGAGGGAGGGGGGGGGGGGGCAACTGTGTCATTTTCATTTCATACCACTGCCAAAATTCCTTAATTCCACTTCCAAAACTCCTTAATTCATGCATATTCTGGAAACATTTAGTGACACGATGTGTACCATTACAGACATGGATCCTTTCCCAGATAGACTGGTTTCACCCTTAGACATCTTTGCTCTAGAGCGCTATCATCGCTGACGGGGAAGCCCCATTGTATGAGAAGTGTGTGGTCTGGCTCCTGCCGGTTTTCGCTGATGCAGTTAGTGAGTTCAGCCTCAGCAAACCTGCAAGGTAGTGCTCGTTTCTCCGGTACTCGCACACCACGCGGTCGTGTGTAAATATGAAACAGTTTTGGGGAAAGAGCCCTCATAAAGAGACGATTGTGAGTGAGGGTATCTTGTGAGATCGGGTACAGAAGTTAAAAATCAATGGAACTGCGGATTTTCAAAGTCATAAAGGACTGTTAAATTAAATCCAACCGTAAAGAACCTACCAGCAATGGCAAACTCGATTCAGGCGATGTTAAGTAAGTGAATGTGAATGCAGAGTGTGTGGTTAGGCTTGTAGGTACAGTCTTGCTGGTGTTTGAAATAATACTTTTAACCTCATAGTATTAACGATAGCATTTTGATGCGAATTATGAACAGAATTATTGGAGTTGTAGACAGGCCGTGTGTCAGCAGGCAAATGATAGGCAACTTTCCCGAAGCGCCATGTGTTATCTTGACTGTGAGTTCGCCCTCCGAGCTGTCGTATCTATTTCAGACAGACAGAAATACGTGTTGTGTCGTATAGAAGGAGGAGCGACATACAGGTGTGTGTTGTCAGTTTTGACTTATGGTGGTGAGACACGAGTTTTTAATGTGGAAGCTGCTCGAGGAACAGTGGTGAGATTCTTACTGGGGATTTTCAGTAAGGAGAAATAGGAAATCATATAAATGGTCGTGGGAGGAGACTGAGCATCGAGTACATAATCAGATGGCAATGAAAATGCAATAGTGGTCGGCCAAGCACACAGATGGGAATTGGAATAAGGAAGTCCTCTGGACAGCAGTAAGCTTTAATAACATATGGTGCCCAAGTAGGAGGCGTATAGTCAGCTACAGGAAACATGTAGGGCCTACCTAAATCTATGTGAACAGTTGAGCATCACAATTTCGTGTAAAATTATATACAAGACCTAAATCCAACAGTGGACATGAGAGTGCTACTATTGATGATGATAATGATGTTGAAGCTGCCTAAATTGATCAATGTAGTGGTGATACTGACCTGCAGCTGTTCATGAACAGTAAGTAATCCAAGTACTTCAAGTTATTTGAATAGTTCAGTTCTATAATCACAAAGCCTCTTATGTCTACTTAGTTCATAGCAAACTATTCTTCATCAAACTTACTTTGTACTGCACTTCATAGAAAACCGGCTCTCCTTCCCCAGTTACGTTTTCGAACGATATTCTGATCTTTAGTGAATTGTAACTGTCTTCAATTACATCTGGCGCATTCCCTAATACCTTGTAGGCTGAAAAGTAAACAAATAATGGCCCATTAATCACAAACTTAGAAACTGATGGTGAAATATAATGAGTGACTAAAGATACCCCTGTGGAAAGCTTAGAAAGCAGATATATTTTGCAAGAAATGCGATAGATTTTCAGTATCATCCATTTCTTACTAATTTATCGTCATTAAAAGGAGCATTGAAATATAAACATATAAACATATGCGACTGTTTTTTGTCTCTTTATTATTGACCGCAATTCGTTATTAGTCAAAACAGAGAGATATATAGTGACAGGTGTAAACATTAATAGCAGTGCATCTGAAGTGAAAACTAAAGGTACAAGCCATGACCAGGACCTGTTTCTGCCTGGCTGTCTCACTTTTCACGAGTCGTCTCCTTAAAAGTAGCATATCTAGCCAGGTGTCCCTTCTTGACTGATTCCATTTCTCAGCGACGCTCAGTGTTCCGTCTTTTGTATCAAACTTTTATATGAAAAGGCTGTCCCACCAATCACAGAAGTAGACAGCAAACGATTTGAGGTGGGATGTCATCACTAATTTACTTAACTGGGGCAATTTTTATATATTTCTTTGATACATGCAATCAAAAGGTTATATGGAAACCATTTCTGGTTACATTAATGTGACTCTGAAATGAAACTAATACATCTACATGTATGTATGTAACTTTCAAACAATTGTGTGGTGTTTGACAGAAAAAATTGCTTAAATATCTTTGTGCATGCTGTAATTAGTATAATTCAGTAGTATGGATATGCCAGGGCCGGAATACTTTGCACTTAAATAGTCTTGAAAACTGCAAGTGTGCTAAAAATTTCACACCTTTACTACTCATTAGATAAAAGCCATGTCCATCTCTATCTATGATCATATAACATGTAATATGATCATGTAACCCTTATCTGTCACCACAAACCATGATATCAGTAAGTTACATCTCTCTCTTCCAGCCACTGTGCAGAATATTACCATGAAACGGCCATTCACTGTACAATAACTTAAAATAAATGAAAAAGAAACAGCCATTCTCACTACATCCCCAAAGCAGTTTTCTTGGCCATGTTTAAAAGTATCCAAACAATACAAATTTTTGCACCTTATTAAAAATATTAGTCGAAAAATATACATTAAAAGTGTCATTTATAATATAGCTTTATCTACAATACATCTACTAAATATGAATACAGTCTCATAAATACAAACATACACACACACATACAATCTTAACTGCACAAATCTGTATGCCATGAACTTACAAGTTAGCAACACAAACCTGTGTTTAATGTTTGAAGTCTGCACCATACATGCTGCAAGGAGTAATGGTCCGACAAATTAAGTATTTCCTACATCTAAATTCCTCTCAAGTTACACACAGTGTACTCAACATCTAACATTTTTGGAACAATACGTCACAAAACAAAAAAAATGTAATGTTTACATCAACTATCGAAACGTTAATTACAACATGCACACATATCCAACAAAACTGGTGACTGAAAGATGATTGTGAATCCTTAAATTAAGTGCAGCGATGCTATTTCCATGCATATTCTAACATTCTGCGTGGTGTCTGATTGTTCTAAGTCGTGTCTCCCTACCACTATCGCGCAACGATGCCCTGGGCGTGTTTTTTAGGAAATTGACTAGTTTGAATCTGGGACCTGTTGCTGGTAAGGAGACGCCAGACCACACATGACATGTAGAGTTCAGAAGAGTTCAGTGAGACTAGTGATGATATACCCAAATACTTCATGATTTCAGCGTCAGCTCCACTGCACTCCCTGTAAAAGAATCTTAATACTAACTAAATTTAGTGGAAGGGGTTCAAGGCTTTCCTATTTTTAGTTAGCTGGTAAAATAACGTCGAAAAAGCAGTTAAGTTTACCATTGGAAATTTTATTCTACTCACAAAAATTGTTTATAAATTGCACTATTGATAAAAGGAAATGTTTTAATACAGGATGATAAAAACCAACTTCGTTCAACAAAAATGTGAACGAATACTCCCTGAATGGGTTTCCAAGTTCTACAATGGATCGAAGGATGACCTGTGCCATATCACATCTATAATCTAGGTTTAAATTAAGTTTCACAAAAGTGAAAACTATCAAAATGGTCTACAGTGACCCTCAATTATCTTTAATTACTTATCTAACTTGTCGTAAATTACAGTGGCTTCTCAATAACTATATAACAGAAAAATCATTGTGTTTCAGATTTTTACTTCAAGTGGCAAATGTGAACATCATGAGCTTTAATTGACGATCGACACTAGTATTACGCAAAAAGGGGGTGTAACAGATGAGACTTCTGCAGTTCTGAGTGAAGCTTTATGCGCTGTTATGTGGCATTGCATGCGTTCATTACCTTGTCGGTGTTCGTCAGGGGGCGGCGGACAGCACAGTTCCGCTCACCTCGCCGTCTCGGAAGCAACTCTCTCCTAACTTCTCCTTACTACCATTTACCGAAGTTGGTTTAAAAAAACTATCTGGCTCTGTTTTCATCTGATCAATCAGGGTCTCAATGTTAACCTTAAGCTCCACCTACAAAATCTCTGTCTATCCAATGAGAAACGTTATACTTTTTGTGGTGGGGCAATGTTTTTTAAGTTTGCAACGTAACAGAGACACGAAAAAGTCTCACACTAAAACCTGCGGGTGGTGTGGCCCTTTTTGTGTTATCGTAAGATCTATACTGTTCTTCTGGAGGGCTCTATCTTTTAACAGGGGCCCCGTGGTCCTGACGTAACAGAGACGCGAAAAAGTTTCACACTAAAACTTGCGGGTGGTGTGGCCCTTTTTGTGTTATCGGAAGATCTATACTGTTCTTCTGGAGGGCTCTAGCTTTTAACAAGGGCTGGGGGTGGTCCTAGCGGTTAGCTGGCGACGTGGGTGTCCGTCCCTTATCGTCGGGCCTTCAAGCTTAACACGATTCTGCTCTCAGCTTCTGTTCTCGTTTCTCCCCTCGGAACTGCGTCTGTCTCACGGTGGGAAGGTATGACATGATTTAGGCATTCTTGTGTTAGTCTGTGGTATTCCATTTGCTCACTCATTACTCATATTACTTTGGTTAATTTAATGTCATGATTTATTCGAAGCTATGTGACATACTACTGGATTTGCTTATCATGTCAGGGTTTTCATGGAAGGTGTTAGATTTGCCTGACACCTTACATATCAGCACCCTTTGAACTTAATTTTTGTACTGAAGTTAGGCAATGATTGAATCATTGTCTAAGCCAGTCAAAAATTATTCCGTTATCTAAATTTTGTTGCCTTCTGTACAGCCACGTTAATCTGTTCTCTGCTAGTTTGTATTACCAATTTATATTTTTATATTCTTCCACATTATTATCAAAAATATTTTTATATTGGCAAGGGAAGAATATTTTTATTCTATTGTAATTATTATTTTTTAATTATTTTCTTTCATTATTTAATTGTGAAGTTTGTTTTTTAAGAAGTTTGTTATCAACAGTGAGGAGTCTTTCACATCGATTTTCTTAGAAATATTGTTTATATAAATGTAGTAATTAAGTAAAATCCATTCCTAACACATTTTCTAAATATCATCTCAAGTAAAATGTTTTTGTTTCTAGACACTCATTTCAATATTGTTACACTAACAAATAAGAATTATTTCCAAGAATTGCTTTGACAAAGAAATATACATACACCGGTATTGAGATATTATCCTAACAAATGGTACAAATGTTAAAAAAAAGGGAAAATATCCAATAAGATAATTTTTTATTCTTTGTTTTTATAAGGAGAAAATAAGTAAAATATAGTTATTCTTTTACTTTTATGAGGAGAAAATAAGTGGCATACAGTTTTCGTGTTTATTATGCCTTACTTTTGTTCTTTATATACTGTCCATTTCAGAACTAATGACTTATTTTTATCGATAGTCTATTTTTTACTTAAGTCCATAGTCAATGACTGTTATTTTGTAGTTTATTAGCTGTCTGGTGTGCTTAACTTATTTAGTTTTTCACACGTTTCTTTTGCACAATTCCTACATCACATAATTTGATTTCACACATTCACACAATCCTATGAAAGTGCATGAGGTTGGCGAATGTTTTTGCACGAAGGTGATGGACTTGAGCTAGATGGATGTGGGCAAGTATTTGATGTACAGCTTTGTTCGTCTTTCCTTGTTGGCTTTGCAAGTGTGTGTTGCTGTTGTGGAGGTCCCATAATGGAATGGAGCTGTGTGTGCAGAATCTCGTGGTTTACTAGCTTTGTATGCGTGAAAGTCATCATTATGTGTCACTGAAAGCGGTCGTTTCTCGTTGTAATAATTCACAGATGACTAGTTTACAATAGGATAGGGATTTGGGAGGGTATGTCGTCTATTCTTCACTCATCTTCTTTCTTGGTCTCAATCTTGCAAATCTTCAACTTCTGGTCTTCCTGCTTTTTCTCTGCTTCTTACTTGCTTCTTGGTTCTTCTCTGGGCAGGATATGGAAATATTTATTGATAACTAGTCGCTTTGAAGTTCTCCTCTTAGTAACAGTTTGATAAATTGTTTGGGCGTGTCACTTTTACTTTGTGGAAGTTTTCTTCAGTTTTGTGCATCAGCGTGCTGTTTAATAGCAGTAGTGTGACTTTTACACATATTTTTTTGCCAGTGGTGGCTTGCCCAAGCTGTCTTCTCGTTGGGCCGTTTTTGCTCGCTCCGCTGAGTCGGGGCATTTAGGGGTTTATGTGCGGTGAAAGTCTGGTGTTTGCTTGTCAGTCCCTGCACCAGTCCCTTCTGGCGTTTGGTATCCTCTCGTGTCTCTGCAGGGTTCCGCCACTGTGGTTCCTTGTCCTGACCCAGCAGGGTTCTGCTTAGTGGGCAGATTTACGGCCCACTTCGAGGGCCTTCTGTTGGTCTCGCTGTCCTTTCCTTTCTCTCGACGCTTCTGCCTTGTAGGAATCGTGTCTTGCTAATTACGTCCTTTTCTTTCTTGATACTTCTCGCATTGCAACTTGTGGGTCGTTGCATCTGGTATTTGTTGGAGTTTTTACAATGGTTCTTACAAAAAGTTTTACTTATAATCTTCTAGCATATGTCTAGTACCTACATTGTTTTACGCCTTCTTAAAAAGCTTTACAAATTTCGGCACCCTTTCCATGCTACAATTCTAAGACATTTTGAGTATTAACTACTAGAAGAATCCTCAAATTCGTCTTTTATTTTTGTGCAGTGTCATGGTGTATAGCAGTTTAGTATTTCATGCTGTTAGACTATCTACGCTTTATCCCTTCACCTTAATCTATGGTACTATTGGTGTTATTATTGAAACTACTTTCTTTTTCCCACCTTCCTCTCCCTTCATTCTTCTTTCTCCTGATGATCTTTTCTGCAACATAATCTTGAAATATTGTGCTGATTATTTACCAGCAATCAAATTAATCTTCAAACTTGTACTGAAAGTGTTCAGTACTTCCAGTCTTAGGTAAAAATACCTCTGCTTTATCTTGTAAAATACCCTCTAATTCTCTTTTACTGTTTTCCGAAATACCTTGAACTTCTTGCAATTTTTCGTCGATTTCTTTATGGACTTCTAACATGAGTTGAGGCAATTCCCCCTTTTGTGCATTCTAATTCTTCATCCTCTTTATCTCGCATCATTCTTAATTGTTTGTTTATAACTGGTATTTCTTCTAATTTTAGCTTTTGCTCAAAGAGAAGTGTGACATTCCCAAATGTTACGCTACCTTTCCCCATATCTATTATCGCTCGTCTCTCATTTAAAAAAATCTGCACCTATAATCAAATCTACAGTTAGTTTAGGTATTATCACGAAGTTGGCTTCAATCTTTTGACCTTGACACGAAAGAGTTAACCTTGTTTGTCTCGTAACTTCCACAGCATTGTTTCTAATAGGACCTCTTACTTTAATCTTACGTGTTTTCAGAACTGGCAATTCCTCATTGGCATTACAGTGCATGAATAAATTTTCTGAGATAGCAGTCAGTTCACTTCCGCTATCAATTACAATATTGACTGGGATATGCTTTACCATGGCCTTCACAATTGGTTGAATTTGAAAGGGTTGGTTCTGTTCTTCTTCTTCTTGTATCAACGAATCCTCCACTGAGTCATACATGAGTCTTTTTAGGAATTTCCCTTGTGAATTCGAACTTTCTGTAGGATAAGCTTCGTCTGCTACTTCTCTCTCTTTTATTTCCTCTTCTCTATTTCTTCCTTCATTTACGCTTTCTTCAACATCCTCTACTTTTTCCTCATCCTCGTCTATCTTCTCCTTCTTTGTCGCTACTTCCACATAATCGCATCTAAATGCTCTAATTATCGCTTCATAACTTCCTTCATTATATACGTTGGGTTGTGTGCCCACTTGTAACATATTTTCAACTTCTGTCGACTGCGCATTATCCTCATTGAATTCGCTTTCCCTGGTTTCCATCTCAAATAGCTCTGCAATACCAATTACTTCGTCCTTTCCTCCTACATTCGGTGTGCATGCCTCTGGTAATTCATCTTCCTCGTCAGTATTCTTCCAATTAATTTCGTCCCAACACGATATTGTTATTTTCTTGTCTTCGTTTTCATCTGGTCCCTGCGGATTTGTTTCTTCCTTCTTCTCTCCTCGTGATAAGATTTTTACTTCTCTGTTCAAGGTGCTGCCATTGTCCTGGGTCGGTGCGTCATTCTCTTTGGCATGGGCGCTTAGCTGTCAATTCGAGCGTTTATCGGGGTTTGAAGGTCTTACCTCCACCTCTTCTATCTGTATTCTCTTTTCTTGTTCAGGTTGTTGATAGTGGTTTCTTTGTTGATAATTTGTCGGTCTATTGGTTCTCCAGTACCCGTTCCGGTTGTTGTTATTCCCTCTGTAATAGTTGTTGCCGTTCCTGGGTGAATAATAGTTATTGCCATATTCTCTTCTAAATCCATAACCGGTTCTTTGTTGAGATCTATTGTCGTTTCTTGGTGCGAAGTTATCACATGGTTCGTAATTATTGTTTCTTCGTACTGTGTCTTGTAGATTCCACTGCTTTTTGCTTTCGTTTTCGCGTGCGCTTTGTCTTTTTCTTGCGTCATCTTCCGAAAATATGAACTATAGTTCCCTTAGAATACCTTTAAATGCTTCGACGTCATTGCCTCTGCGATCTACTAATGATTGCTGGTATTTCAATGGTAACTTCATGGCGCATAATTTAATCAACTCTCCGTCACTGTATGGTACATCTAAGCATTAATTTTTCTTTGCCATTAATTCGAAAAATTTCACGGGACTCTTCTCTCCTGAATTTTCAAAATATGGGTTCTGTAATAACTCGTACTTCACTCTGTTCTGTGCTGCGCTGGACCAATATCGTGAGGGAAACTTCTCTCTGAAATCTTCGTACGATCGGCATGTCGCTGCAACATTCTGCATGGTTTCTGCGACTGTTCCTGACATGTGTGCACATATAAAGTCTAATTTGTGTGCTAGCGTCCAGTGTTCTGGTAATCCTACTCGGAATTGATCAATAAAAGTTCGTGGATGTAATGAGTTTCCTTCTCGAAAGTGTTGAAATTTTCTGACTGTGAGGAAATTATCGTTGTCGTACTTCGTCATAGTTCCATATGAAATTCGCGATTCTTCGCCACTTTTGTTTCTGATCATTTCTCCCGTCGTTCTTTCCGGTTGTGGTAGATCCATTGGATATTGTCCACTGTAACTTTCGCCTACCCTTGCGTAGTATCGTTGGAGTGGTACGCAATAATTTTCTTCCATCGGTTGTGAACGTGTAGCTGAATGCATTGCACTGTACTCTTCGCGACCTGGCTTTCCATTGTCAGGTATTGGTTCGGTATCTTGTCTGGCTAACCTTGGTGCTTCATTGCACGATCCAAACTGTCTTGAAACATACATTTGTGGTTCCGCATGTGTTTGTGATGACGTTTGTTCCTCAAGAATTTCGAAACGTGTTTGTTGCTGTGCAGGCTGTCTGATTTCACGTATGTTACTTTCCGTCTGTGATTGTAATCGCAAATGCGTAATATCTTCGTTAATTGCTTGTTTTTCCGGTGCTGTTACAGATACGGATGTGGTTGCAGACTCTGTGCTTGTTACATCCTGTTCACTACGCTCTTCAATGGTTTGCAACAACTCTGTTCGCAATTTCTGAAATTGTCGCTTCGTTTGCGCTTCTATTTTGACTATGCGGTTATCATATCTTTTCAGCGCTGCTTTTGCGATACGTTTGTGTAACTCACTGTTTTCAACAATTTTACGCGCTGTACCTGCTGCTTGTTTAGTAATTACGTTTATCTGTTTCTCTAGTTTCTTGACTTCTCCCTGGGTGTTGTTATGTAATGTTTTGATCTCGTCCTGAATGTCATTACGCAATGTTAGTACGTCCGCTTTGTACCTTGTCAACGTCTGTTCTCAATTGATTGTGACCTGTTACTAAGTTTCCTATCACTTCTCGAGATTCTTTTGCCTCGTCTTCAATACGACTTAGGTGTAACTGAATTTTTTTGTTTTGTTCTTTAATCTCACGCATTTGTCTCGTGGTTTCTGCATTCTGAATTTGAATTTGGTTCGCTATGTCTTTATTTTGCCTTGTCATGGTTTCCATAATTTGTTGTAATAATTCTGCCAGATTGGTGGGTCCTATTGCGTTTTCTTCCGACGTCCTACGCTCTGTGTTTTCGCCCAAGAGTTGGTTCGCAACCGATTGCATTGAACTGTGCTGTGACACGTTTCTGCTCGCATTCCTGGTGCTCTGTGGTGAGGGAGCTCTGATTACTTGTACTATGGGTTCTACGTATTCAAGACGCAAGTTAGAATCCTCATCGACTGTCTCTCTACTTTCTTGCTCCTCTGTCGTATGCTGACTTACGTTTTCTATGACCGAGCGAGGTGGCGCAGTGGTTAGACACTGGACTCGCATTCGGGAGGACGACGGTTCAATCCCGCGTCCGGCCATCCTGATTTAGGTTTTCCGTGATTTCCCTAAATCGCTCCAGGCAAATGCCGGGATGGTTCCTTTCAAAGGGCACGGCCGACTTCCTTCCCCGTCCTTCCCTAATCCGATGAGACCGATGACCTCGCTGTCTGGTCACCTTCCCCAAAAAACCACCACCACCACGTTTTCTATGCCTTGACGTACATTATCCTCCTTATGGTGCGTTATATGTCCTATTTCTCGCGATATTGCATCGTCTGTTGTACTGTCCTCTATTCTCTGTCCATTTTCATGCTGGGTCTCTACCTCAATTCGGTCAAGGTCTCGATCTGCCATTGCTAATCTTTCCGAATCCCTTATTTTCTGTTTTAAAAGCAATTCACGCGCCCTACTTCGAGTCAACATGCGCTCATACGATCTCACACATTTCATAAACTTTTTGTTCACGCGACTTGACAATCACTTCACTTACTTGTTGGGTCAGAACCAACTTGTCAACGATATATCCGCCACTTGTGCGCTTGCATTGGAGAGAAAACTTAATTCTAACAATATTAAAATTCATAACTTAATTATGCTATTGTCTCACTTTTATTGAATAATTTCTTACTGTCTATCGCTGCAGCTACTGTTTTCGACTATTTATAACGTTCAAAAAAAATTTTTTTATTACGAAAAATTTTTAACAGGATATTTTTCTGACCTAGTTAGGCATGTGGTCGACCTTCAATCATGGTATTTTACCATCCTAGCCGGGTCGCCATTCTCTAACATTCTGCGTGGTGTCTGTTTCTTCTTAGTCGTGTCTCCCTACCACTATCGCACAACGATGCCCTGGGCGTGTTTTTTAAGGAATTAACTAGTTTGAACCTGGGACATGTTGCTGGTAAGGAGACACCAGACCACACATGACATGTAGAGTTCAGAAGAGTTCAGTGAGACTAGTGATGATATACCCAAATACTTCATGATTTCAGCGTCAGCTCCACTGCACTCCCTGTAAAAGAATCTTAATACTAACTAAATTTAGTGGAAGGGGTTCAAGGCTTTCCCATTTTTAGTTAGCTGGTAAAATAACGTCGAAAAAGCAGTTAAGTTTACCATTGGAAATTTTATTCTACTCATAAAAATTGTTTATAAATTGCACTATTGATAAAAGGAAATGTTTTAATACAGGATGATAAAAACCAACTTCGTTCAACAAAAATGTGAACGAATACTCCCTGAATGGGTTTCCAAGTTCTACAATGGATCGAAGGATGACCTATGCCGTATCACATCTATAATCTAGGTTTAAATTAAGTTTCACAAAAGTGAAAACTATCAAAATGGTCTACAGTGACCCTCAATTATCTTTAATTACTTATCTAACTTGTCGTAAATTACAGTGGCTTCTCAATAACTATATAACAGAAAAATCATCGTGTTTCAGATTTTTACTTCAAGTGGCAAATGTGAACACCATGAGCTTTAATTGACGATCGACACTAGTATTACGCAAAAAGGGGGTGTAACAGATGAGACTTCTGCAGTTCTGAGTGAAGCTTTATGCGCTGTTATGTGGCATTGCATGCGTTCATTACCTTGTCGGTGTTCGTCAGGGGGCGGCGGACAGCACAGCTCCGCTCACTTCGCCGTCTCGGAAGCAACTCTCTTCTAACTTCCCCTTACTACAATTTACCGAAGTTGGTTTAAAAAAACTATCTGGCTCTGTTTTCATCTGACCAATCAGGGTCTCAATGTTAACCTTAAGCTCCACCTACAAAAACTCTGTCTATCCATTGAGAAACGTTATACTTTTTGTGGTGGGGCAATGTTTTTTTAAGTTTCCAACGTAACAGAGGCGCGAAAAAGTCTCACGCTAAAGCTTGCAGCTGGTGTGGTCCTTTTAGTGTTATCGTAAGATCTATACTGTTCTTCTGGAGGGCTCTATCTCTTAACAGGGGCTGGGGAGTCGTCCTGACGTAACAGAGACGCCAAAAAGTCTCACGCTAAAACTTGCGGGTGGTGTAGCCCTTTTTGTGTTATCGTAACATCTATACTGTTCTTCTGGAGGGCTCTAGCTTTTAACGTGGTCTGGGGGTGGTCCTAGCGGTTAGCTGGCGACACGCTAAAACTTGCGGGTGGTGTAGCCCTTTTTGTGTTATCGTAACATCTATACTGTTCTTCTGGAGGGCTCTAGCTTTTAACGTGGTCTGGGGGTGGTCCTAGCGGTTAGCTGGCGACGTGGGTATACGTCCCTTATCGTAGGGCCTTCCAGCTTAACACGGTTCTGCTCTCGGCTTCTGTTCTCGTTTCTTCCCTCGGAACTGCGTCTGTCTCACGGTGGGAAGGTATGACATGCATTTAGGCATTCTTGTGTTAGTCTGTGGTATTCCATTTGCTCACTCGTTACTCGTATTACTTTGGTTAATTTAATGTCACGATTTACTCGGAGCTATGTGACATACTACTGGATTTGCTTGTCATGTCAGGGTTTTCATGGAAGGTGTTAGATTTGCCTGACACCTTACAGTATATAGTTACAAAACACATATGGCTAGAACATAACATTGTAAACTGGCAGTTGAGACTTAAATTTAGGTGTCAGTGATGTAATGTAGGAAACGTAACCTGAATATGCTTACAACTGCAGGAAATGCAAGTTGGCTGAAATGCTATGTTAAGCAGACAACCTCACAAACAAACAGGCAACTGTGTTACTGACAGGTACTGGAAGCCTGCAGGTAACTTCATTTTTTCGACCTATACTTAATTAAAGGCACAATAGATTCTGAAATTAAATATTTCCATATCAACATTATTGCATGACGCTCTTCAAGTGTTACAATGGTATGTGTACGTCTAACATACGGAAAGGGTGTTGGCATTTCAATTAGATGTATGTTATTTTTTGCTTATAGAACGAAACTTCATCATCAAATGTTTTTACAAGTTTTTCAGTAATTTTTCACCTTAGCAAGCACAATGTTAAAGGGGAAGAAAATAATGCATCAAATTCTACACAAGAAAAATATAAACTATGATACAAATTGACAATTATTGTTTTTCATTGCAAATAGTGCATGCCTACTCAAGGTTATGTACAAAACCAACTTTCTAGAAACACTGCACTATTCAGCAAGCGAAATTAAGGTGCCAAGGCTCTTCAAGACGTTTACAGTCTGTATTTACCACAATCAACTAAATAATACCAACAATATAATTCTACTCACGTAATAAACTCCTACATAGTGGACTCATTAGGAGCTCTGGATTCCTCGGTAGATTTGTTTACCGTGAACTGGAAGTTGTCACCAGAACGAGTGATAGAAACATTATAAATTCTCCTTTTGGGTGAATGCTTCGTTATATGTATATTTAAGTGCTATTATCAGGCTTGATGGGTCTTCCGGTCTGGGGAGAGGCACTGTATGTCTACAGTCAGCCGATACATTCTGGACTGATATGATTTGACAACTGATACCTACTTGCCCACATGCTTGTTGACATTTAGGTTATGATGACGTATTTCGCTAAGATACGCCGTCTGCACGCTGCCCGTAAATGGCAGTTCATTACTGTCGTCGTTATGTGAGTGACCATTACTCGATTACATTGATATAGTGTGACGTCGACCTCTGCCGAGGTTGAAGGTATTTTCTTTTGAAATGATAATTAAATAAAGACCCGAGGCTGTCGACAGGCACTGATATACATCAACGGGGACAGTTGAAAATGTGTTCCCCGATCAGGACTCGAACCCTGGGTCTCCTGCTTACATGGCAGACGCTCTAACCCATCTGAGCCACCGAGGGCACAGAGGATAGTGCGACTGCAGGGATTTATCCATTGTACGCTCCCCGCGAGACCCACATTCCCAACTTTAATGCCCACACACTACATTCGTAGTGCCCCTGCCCATTAGACACATTACTCGCGGCAGACAATCTTACCGAGTCCCGTAAGAGTTCGGGCAATGCGTGTGCATTCAGCACAGAAGAAGGTCAATGGCCGGTTAGCCTTAGCTATATGAAGATGGTAAGCTCTCTTAGAATGAAATGATAATTAAATCAAGATCATAGGCTGTCGACAGACATTGATATACATCGACGGAGACAGTTGAAAATGTGTGCCCCAACCAGGACACGAACCCGGGATCTCCTGCTTACATGGCAGACGCTCTATCCATCTAAGCCACTGAGGACACATAGGATAGTGCGGAGGTAGGCCTTGCCAAAGAGAGACGCTATATCACAGGGCCCAACAGGTTTGCTTTCATGGAGCATCCATTGACGAATATTCTCGCTGTAGTGACTCTTAAGTGCACCCATAAAAGTACGATCCAGTTTGAATGTTGTGTGGAGGCAGTGACAAAATGGTGATGAAGGTTTTCTTGTCACATCAATATTCCTTACATGGAACCATCAAGGATGAGTAGAATATGCGAAGTCTCTATTGCCTTTGTTTTTTCAACAAAATGTTTCAACCATTCCATGAATAGGTTTGCTTGAACCCAACCAGATGGGTGGGCTCTCCCAATTGACCCAGGAGGAGCATCTTTCATAAGAACGCCTGCCATATTAATTCTCGAGAATATGAAAATCGGGGGAACATAAGAACCTCCCGCACTCATCCAACAGATGACCGTTACTAGAGACCCACGCTCTCCAGCAGTCAGAGAACAAATTTGGCGTTTACCTCTGCTTGCAGTTACTTGCGGTATCTTCGTCTGAACTACACTAAGGCCTGTTTCGTCGACGTGCCATACACGATCTTCTGGATATTTATGTTTCTGGTATTCAGCTTGTAGCAAGTCATAGCATGAGTTAGCTCTCTCACGGGTAAAGCCTTTTACTCGAGCATACGATGTTCCAGTTGGCTGTCTTATTGAAAGCTTATCTTGATGACTTCGAAAAAAACTGAAGTTTGTTGGAATTCCATTCCTAACTGCAAGTTGGTAGGCCATTTTTCGAACATCCATATCAGTGAAACCATAGAATTTGGCCTCCATGTACTGTAAGTAATCCACTAGTTCAGTTTCTAGGGCTGTTGGTAGAGCTGGTTTTCTTCCAAGCTCTTTAGTTTCAACATCTGCCATCTGTGAGGTATTAGCCTCACACACATACCGCCGCAGAGTTGTTTTTGGGGCAGCAAACCGTTTCGATGCTTTTTTAACTCCCATCGTTTTGCCTACGACAGCAGACACTGCCTCCCGCATTTTGTTTTTATCCCACACCTGCCTTTTGTGGGTTGGTTTAGGTGCTAGATTAATCCTAGGCATCTAAAAACAAAAATAAAAACATTTTAGGGACGGCTTGTAATATGGACCCCGGAGTCCACATTACAAGCACCAATAGGGGCCATATTACAGTCACCTACACCTTGTAAACTCGTGTAAACACCTTAAAAACGAAATAATACCAAACCTTTCAATCTATTTGAAACTGTTGCCAATACTTTCTAGGTTGTACGCATGGTGCTTACATCTAAGTATTAACCAATAATGGTACGTTAATATAGAGAAATTCACATACCTCTGAAAGTTTTGAACAGGAGCATGGAAAATATAACCTCACTGTCACTCAGCCACTGTACTGACCTGCTTGCAGCGCTCCTACAGGCCACTGAGGATACTAGTAGACTAGTTCTGCTATCACCACTAGAGTTCAACTAAATGTTAGTAAGATATTAAGGGGGGCCATATTTGTTGCACGGGCCACATTACCACCACTTACTCTATATGTACTGAACTGTTAACCTGGTCTTGAGTGGGATTCAGGTCAATACTAAGGAAGTTGCAGTTTACTTGGGAGGCTAGAAGTAAGGGCATTTCATGTGAGTGAATCCGTGATGAGATGTTAAACCAAATTCAGGTACTGAGACTACCATCAGTCAGAATGACTTATGAAGCTGATGCATTGTATGTTAAAACATACGCGTATTTGAGTATTAGAGTATTGTTAGTTGTTTCCGGCACTTTGTAGAAAACTGGGAAATTTTGTACGTGGTAGTATCTGAAAGACCCACTTTTTTCTTTTTACTGTATTCTGCATTTGTCCATATGAGTGTAACAAACAAAAAACCTGATGATCACTTGATGTTACAAGCTGTACATCCACTTGATTATGCTGGTGCTTAATCAAAAAAGGTATTCCTCAGAATCTGTATAGCAATAACTTCCTAGCACGTTTCATATGGAAGCCTTCGACCAAAAATGAGATAAAGGCAGTTTAAATGAAGTCCGGAAATACCTTTACTGTGAGCGATGTACTGAACGCAAAAATGTTACAGAAATGCATACCACGCTCTACTCGCCTAAGTCAAATTATTTTTTGTGTTTGACTCTCATTGTTGGGTTCCGAATCACGAATAACTTCTTTAAACGACGCCATTGAGTGTAGAAATCATTTATTTCGCAACTGTAATTTTGTCCTAATGCTATTTTAAATGTTAGTGCAAAAGCTGAAAAATACATAAAAATGAAGCACACATTGCGTACATAGAACTGCTCGAACAAGCCTTGTATACAATGGTAGCTAGTGCAGCACGGTACTGCACTTTAAGATAATAGGAAATGAGCTGCGAGATCGTGCTGAAGAGTCACGGCTTTGCTTTTTTATTCCGTTCCCAGGTATTACATGAGCGTGTAACGAGGCCTGCTTCCCACCTCGCTGACTCAGGTTGCAACATTCAGCCGCTAGGGGCTTCCGAATTGTAGCGTGCAACATGGCGGTGTGGGGGAAAAACCGTGCTGTAATTGAGTTTCTAACCGCAGGAAACTCCATCCACACGTGAAGCACCCTCTCACCTACATCTACATCTACATACATACTCCGCAATCCACCATACGGTGCGTGGCGGAGGGTACCTCGTACCACAACTAGCATCTTCTCTCCCTGTTCCATTCCCAAACAGAACGACGGAAAAATGACCGCCTATATGCCTCTGTACGAGCCCTAATTTCTCTTATCTTATCTTTGTGGTCTTTCCGCGAAATGTAAGTTGGCGGCAGTAACATTGTACTCCAGTCAGCCTCAAATGATGGTTCTCTAAATTTCCTCAGTAGCGATTCACGAAAAGAACGCCACCTTTCCTCTAGAGACTCCCACCCGAGTTCCTGAAGTATTTCCGTAACACTCGCGTGATGATCAAACGTACCAGTAACAAATCTAGCAGCCCGCTTCTGAATTGCTTCTACGTCCTCCCCCAATCCGACCTGATAGGGATCCCAAACGCTCGAGCAGTACTCAAGAATAGGTCGTATTAGTGTTTTGTAAGCGGTCTCCTTTACAGTTGAACCACATCTTCCCAAAATTCAACCAATCAACCGAAGACGACCATCCGCCTTCCCCACAACTGCCATTACATGCTTGTCCCACTTCATATCGCTCTGCAATGTTACGCCGAAATATTTAATCGACGTGACTGTGCCAAGCGCTACACTACTAATGGAGTATTCAAACATTACATGATTCTTTTTCCTATTCATCTGCATTCATTTACATTTATCTACATTTAGAATTAGCTGCCATTCTTTACACCAATCGCAAATGCTGTCCAAGCCATCTCGTATCCTCCTACAGTCACTCAACGACGACACCTTCGCGTACACCACAGCATCATCAGCAAACAGCCGCACATTGCTATCCACCCTATCCAAAAGATCATTTATGAAGATAGAAAACAACAGCAGACCTGCCACACTTCCCTGGGGCACTCCAGATGATACCCTCACTTCCGATGAACACTCACCATCGAGGACAACGTACTGGGTTCTATTACTTAAGAAGTCTTCGAGCCACTCACATACTTGGGCACATGTATGCCGCTCGAACTCAGCATAAAGTAATGTCAAAACAAGCTCCGGTGACAAAAAAAAGTAAAGGTAGTAAATTAAGAGTGCAACGAGAATTCCATTGTTAAATGTAGTTAGTGAAGTTTATTTCATTTAAAACGCGCTCTCCTTGAGCATGCCAGTACCTGTCCACACACGAGCAACAATCCACTCTTGCATTAGCTGTCATCGATCATCCTTCATAAAGTACCGACTTGGCATCATCCGATTTTCATCTGTTTCCAAAACTTACAGATCACCTTCGACGACTTCACTCTGATAGTGATGAAAGGGCGGAAGCAGAGCTGAGGTTGTGGCTCCGTCAGAAAAGCCAAACATCCCACAGTGACGGAATCAACAAAGTGGTCTCTCGTTGAGAGAAATGTGTTCCCGCCAGGGTGACTATGTTAAGAAACAAATATGTAGACTTAAAGAATAAAGAGGTAGAATGTTAGTGAAGTTTATTTCATTTAAAACGAGTTAATAGTTACCACATTACTTTTTAGCACCACTTCATAATATCAAACTGACATGCTACAAAATGAGTTATCAGTAATCAAACCGTCCTCGGTCTCGGGTTCCAAACGCGGCACCAGTTAAAATTTCGGTGAATAATCAACATTGGCGACTGAAAGCTTCCAGCATTAGACGTCACCCTCAAACTGCCAACAGCCTTGTCAAAGAGGGCGCACTCAGTCTCTTCCCCATGGGGTGGGAAACCACCTCAAAAGGCGGAAGAATCAGCAATGATCAACGGCATGAGGATGCAGAAAGCGATGGAAACCACTGCGTTAAAGACAATTCACGTGTATCCACAGGACATGTGGCATGTAATTGAAAAAGTGTCATCACGATGATCTTTCCATTGGCAAAAGATTCTGCAATAGTGTCCCACTCGTATGTGCATGGGGGGGGGGGGGGGTATCCACGAGGAAAAGATTGAGTAGCTAACAGAAGGATAACATTCTACGAGTCGGATCGTGGAATGTCAGAAGCTTCAACGTGGTAGGGAAGTTAGAAAATCTGAAAGGGAAATGCAAAGGCGCACTCTAGATATAGTAGGGGTCAGATGTGTATAGGGTATATCAACAGCAGCAGGAAATGGTAGAACAGGTGTAGGATTCGTTATGAATAGGAAGGTAGGGCAGAGGGTGAATTATCTTGAACAGTCCAGTGATAGGCTTGTTCGTATCACAATCGACAGCAAACCAACGCCGGCAACGATTGTTCAGGTACACATGCCGATGTCGCAAGTTGAATATGAAAAGATAGGCAAAGTATATGCGGATACTGAAAGGGCTATAAGTACGTAAGCGAGGATGAAAACCTAATAGTTATGGAGGACTGGAATGCTGTTGTACCAAAGCAGCAGAAGAAAAGTTTACAGGAGAATATGTGCTTAGGACAAGGAATGAAAGAGGAGGAAGATTAATTGCGTAACAGCGAATTCTCTGTTCAAGAATCACAAGAAGAGAACGAATAGTTGGAAAAGGCCGGCTGATACGGGAAGACTTCAGTTGATTACATGATGGTCAGGCAGAGATTCATAAATCAGATAATGGGTTGTAAGCCGTACACAGGAGCAGGTATAACTCAGATCGCAATATAGTAGTGATGGAGAGAAGGATGAGGTTAAAGAGGTTAGTCAGGAAGAATCAATACGCAAAGAAGTGGGATACAGAAGTAGTAAGGAATGACGAGATGTGCTTGAAGTTCTCTAAAGTTATAGAAACAACAATAAGGAACAGCTGAATAGCCAGTACAGTTGAAAAGGAACGGAGATCTTCAAAAATGAAAATCACAGAAGATGGAGAGAGAAACACCGTTACACAGAAGGTAACTGCGAAGAAACCATGCGTAACAGAAGAAATGCTTCAGTTGATTGATGAAAGAAGGAAGTACAAAAATGTTCACGGAAGTTCAGGAATACAGAAGTACGTACAAGTCACCGCGGAATGAAATATATAGGAAGTGTAGGGAAGCTAAGACGAAACGGCTGCATGAAAAATGTGAAGAAATAGGAAAAGAAATGATTGTCGGAGGAACTCAGCATACAGTAAACTCAAAACAAACTCCGGTGACAAAAAAAAGTAAAGGTAGTGCAACGAGAATTCCACTGTTAAATGCAGAGGACAGAGCGAATACGTAGAAAGAGTACTTTCAAGGCCTCTATGAGGGGGAAGATATGTCTGATGTGATAGATGAAGCACAGTATCCGATTTAGAAGAGATAGGACATCCAGTATTAGTATCAGAATTTGAAACAGCTTTGGAGGACTTAAGATCGAAGAAGGTAGAAGGGATGGGTAACATTCCATCATAATTTAGTGTGTAAAGTGATGAGTTTGTCGACACACCATGTGGCATTCGAAAAAATGTCATCCACATAATTCCAAGGACTGCAAGAGTTGACATGTGCGAGAATTATGGCACAACTAGCTTAACAGCTACGGCATCCAAGTTTCAGACAAGAATAATATACAGATGATTGGAAAAGAAAATTGACGATGTGTTAGATGATGACCAGTTCGGCTTTAGAAAATGTAAAGGCACCAGAGAGGCAATTCTGAACTTGCGGTTGATAATGGATGCAAGACTAAAGATAGAATCAATACACGTTCATAGAATTTCTCGACGTGCAAAAGGCGCTCAACACTGTAAAATGGTGCAAGATGTTCGAAATTCCGAGAAAAATAGGGGTGAGCTATAGGGAGAGACGGGTAATATAAAGTAGGTACAAGAGCGAAGAGAGAATAAGAAGAGTGAGCTGTAGAATGCAAAAGCTGTAGAGCAAGACAGAGATTGGAACACATCCAGCAAATAATTGAGGACGTAGACTGCAAGTGCTACTCTGAGGTGAAGAGGTTGGTGCAGGACAGGAATTCGCAGCAGGCCGCACGAAACCATTCTGAAGACTGATGACTCAAAAAAAAAAGTACACGTCTTACACAACGTGTAGCTGTCATAGAGATTCCTAACACTGTTCAATTTTCCGATGATATGAAGATAATTGTAATGCGTCACGGTATACTTGGCACCAATTCTGTACATGCACTCTGTGCTTCATCGTTGTTGTTGCATTTTTTACCTTTTGCAATACCACTTGATAATGAGCTTAAGGCCAAAATGACAGCTGTTAAATAAATAATTTTTACAGTCAACAGCGAATATCATGTCCTTTAAAAATAAATATCGTGAATTTAGCTTGATGTTTCCACAAATATCAAGGATAGCTTGAGTGAGGAAAGTAACGTATTTACTAAGGATTCTACTAAATATTTTTGTATGTCGTACGTAAAATACTCTCCAAGTAATCACAGGCCGGCCGTGGTGGTCGTGCGGTTCTAGGCGCTCCAGTCCAGAGCCGCGCTGCTGCTACGGTCGCAGGTTCGAATCCTGCCTCGGGCATGGATGTGTGTGATGTCCTTAGGTTAGTTAGGTTTAATTAGTTCTACGTTCTAGGGGACTGATGACCACAGCAGTTGAGTCCCATAGTGCTCAGAGCCATTTGAACCATTTTTGAAGTAATCACAAAAACACACTGCGCAGCTAGCACTCGTGTGTGCAGAAGAAAATATCAGAAACTTGTGATTCTTCAGTTTCTTCCGGCGTATTTGTTGGTCGAAGAGTCCACGGATGTACTGCCACTTCATAATGTCCACCGGGCACAATATTTCGGCGCTCGCACACGTCGCCTTCGTCAGGTGCGCTGGCGAACGGAGCTCCTGAGGGCGGGCGGCCGCCTTATATTATCCCCCCACCCCCACAGGCCGTTCTCGCCGCGGTCCGCGCCCACAGCCGCGCGTCGGCAGTCGCGAGGACGCAGGCGCCGACGTCTGTGGCTGCGTCGCTGTAGCTGCTACATCCTCCCTGCTCGCCACATCGTGTCTCCTTAATTATTTTCAGTGCTGGCTCCCATGCCTTGCTAAGATTAAACCGCAGTCTCGGTTGATGAGATCCTCTCTGCTGCTGATTTCGATGGCTTCTCTGACAACGCTGTCCCAGCATTTAGAAGTCTGGGCCAAGATCTTGGAACGCTCGTAATCCATCTCGTGTTCTTCGGGCAAACAGTGCTCTGCGACCACCAACTTGTTAGGATACTTCAGTCGTGTGTGGCTTTGACGTTCTCAGCAGCGATCTTCGATAGTGCTCACTGTCTGTCCACACTGATAGAAAATCTGGTATATTCCAGCCTTCCGCAAGCCGAGATTATCTTTCTCACTTCCCAATAATGCTCGTGTTCTATTGGGCGGGCAAAAGACAGTTCTAACTCGGTGTTTCTATAAGAAAGAATGATACATAAACAGTGAGAGTCAGGAGCAGAAAGTGTCTGCGGCTTCTTTCAGTCCCTTGTTGACCAGTCTGGTGTGGCAGTTGAAGATCGCAACACGAAAGCTGATGTTTTAAATCTCATGTTCGAGAAATCTTTCACACAGGAGAATCGTACAAACATACCGTCATTTGATCATAGGACAGACTCCCTTATGGAAGGCATAGAAATATGCGTCCCTGACCTAGAGAAACAACTTAAAAATCTGAAAGCAAATAAATGACCGGGTACGGGTGGAAACCTAGTTCGGTTTTACTAAGAGTACTCTACGGCATTGGTCCCTTACCTAGCCTGCATTTAGTGTGAATCTCCCGCCCAACACAAAGCCCCAAGGGACTGGAAAAAGCACAGGTGACTCCAACCTATAAGAAGGATAAAAGAACGGAACCGCAAAATTACAAATCCATAACTTCGGTCTGCTGCAGAGACCCAGCAGGTATTCTCAATTCGAATACGACAAAATTTCTTGAGACTGACGAGCTTATGTCCACGAATCAGCATGGTTTTAGAAAGCATCGCTCGTGCGAAACTCAACTTCCCCTTTTCTCATATGGTATACTGGGAACAATGGGTGAACGGCAACAGGCAGATTCCATACCTCTAGATTTCTGGAAAGCATTTGACACGGTGTCCCATTACAGGCTGTTAACAAAGGTACGAGTATACGGAAAAAATTCGCAGATATAACTGAGTAGCTCGAACACTCGTTAAGTAGTAATTGTCCTCGATTGCAAGTGTTCATCAGAGACAAGAGTATCGCCAGGGGTGCCCCAGGGAAGTGTGATAGCACTGCTGTTGTCCTCTACACACACAAATGATTCCGCTGGCAGGGTGGGCATGGAACTGTGGTTGTTACCCGATGATGCTGTGCTGTACGGTTAGGTGCCGTCGTTGCATGACTGTAGAAAGATACACGACTTAGGCAAAATTTCTGGTTGATGTAATTAATGGCATCTAGCACTGATTGTGGAAAAACGTTAAGTTAATGCGGATGAGTAGGAAGGAAGAACCTGTAATGTTCGGGCAAAAGTATTACTAGTATCCTACACGACACAATCAAGTCGTTTAAATATCTGGACGTAACGCTGCAAAGCGATGTCAATTGTGGTGCAGAAGGCGAATGGTCGACTTCGATTTTTTGGGAGAAATTTAGGAACGAGTGGTTCACCTGTAAAGGAGACCGCATACAGGACGCTGGTGCGACCTATTCTTGAGTACTGCTCGAGTGTTTGGGATCCATACGAGGTCGGATGGAAGGAAGATATCGAAGCAGTTTGTAAGCGGTCTGTTAGAGTTGCTAGCGCAAAGTTCGAACAATACATAAGTGTTACGGAAATCTCAACTGGGAGTCCCTGGAGAGAAGGCGACGTTCTTTTTGAGAAACATTATTGAGAAAATTTAGAGAACCGGCATTCGAAGCTACTGACACCAACATACATTACGCGTAATGACCACGAAGATAAGACTTAAGAATGCATGTGTTTATGTTCCACAATAATTTCCCTCTCACCAGTCCCGTCTTGGTACTGAGCTCAGACACTAGAACAACACTTCTGAATCGATAGCGCAGTTTTTTTTTTTTTTTTGGTCATCAGTCTACTGACTGGTTTGATGCGGCCCGCCACGAATTCCTTTCCTGTGCTAACCTCTTCATCTCTGAGTAGCACTTGCAACCTACGTCCTCAATTATTTGCTTGACGTATTCCAATCTCTGTCTTCCTCTACAGTTATTGCCCCCTACAGCTCCCTCTAGTACCATGGAAGTCATTCCCTCATGTCTTAGCAGACGTCCTATCATCCTGTCCCTTCTCCTTATCAGTGTTTTCCACATGTTCCTTTCCTCTCAGATTCTGCATAGAACCTCCTCATTCCTTACCTTATCAGTCCACCTAATTTTCAACATTCGTCTATAGCACCACATCTCAAATGCTTCGATTCTCCTCTGTTCCGGTTTTCCCACAGTCCATGTTTCACTACCATACAATGCTGTACTCCAGACGTACATCCACAGAAATTTCTTCCTCAAATTAAGGCCGGTATTTGATATTAGTAGACTTCTCTTGGCCAGAAATGCCTTTTTTGCCATAGCGAGTCTGCTTTTGATGTCCTCCTTGCTCCGTCCGTCATTGGTTATTTTACTGCCTAGGTAGCAGAATTCCTTAACTTCATTGACTTCGTGACCATCAATCCTGATGTTAAGTTTCTCGCTGTTCTCATTTCTGCTACTTCTCATTACTTTCGTCTTTCTCCGATTTACTCTCAAACCATACTGTGTACTCATTAGACTGTTCATTCCGTTCAGCAGATCATTTAATTCTCCTTCACTTTCACTCAGGATAGCAATGTCATCAGCGAATCGTATCATTGATATCCTTTCACCTTGTATTTTAATTCCACTCCTGAACCTTTCTTTGATTTCCATCATTGCTTCCTCGATGTACAGATTGAAGAGTAGGGGCGAAAGGCTACAGCCTTGTCTTACACCCTTCTTAATACGAGCACTTCGTTCTTGATCGTCCACTCTTATTATTCCCTCTTGTTTGTTGTACATATTGTATATGATCCGTCTCTCCCTATAGCTTACCCCTACTTTTTTCAGAATCTCGAGCAGCTTGCACCATTTTATATTGTCGAGCGCTTTTTCCAGGTCGACAAATCCTATGAAAGTGTCTTGATTTTTCTTTAGCCTTGCTTCCATTATTAGCCGTAACGTCAGAATTGCTCTCTCGTCCCTTTACTTTTCCTAAAGCCAAACTGATCGTTACCTAGCGCATTCTCAGTTTTCTTTTCCATTCTTCTGTATATTATTCTTGTAAGCAGCTTCGATGCATGAGCTGTTAAGCTGATTGTGCGATAATTCTCGCACTTGTCAGCTCTTGCTGTCTTCGGAATTGTGTGGATGATGCTTTTCCGAAAGTCAGATGGTATATCGCCAGACTCATATATTCTACACACCAACGTGAATAGTGGTTTTGTTGCCACTTCCCCCAATGATTTTAGAAATTCTGATGGAATGTTATCTATCCCTTCTGCCTTATTTGACCGTAAGTCCTCCAAAGCTCTTTTAAATTCCGATTCTAATACTGGATCCCCTATCTCTTCTAAATCGACTCCTGTTTCTTCTTCTATCACATCAGACAAATCTTCACCCTCATAGAGGCTTTCAATGTATTCTTTCCACCTATCTGCTCTCTCTTCTGCATTTAACAGTGGAATTCCTGTTGCACTCTTAATGTTACCACCGTTGCTTCTAATGTCACCAAAGGTTGTTTTGACTTTCCTGTATGCTGAGTCTGTCGTTCCGACAATCATATCTTTTTCGATGTCTTCACATTTTTCCTGCAGCCATTTCGTCTTAGCTTCCCTGCGCTTCCTATTTATTTTATTCCTCGGCGACTTGTATTTCTGTATTCCTGATTTTCCCGGAACATGTTATTACTTCCTCCTTTCATCAATCAACTGAAGTATTTCTTCTGTTACCCATGGTTTCTTCGCAGCTACCTTCTTTGTACCTATGTTGTCCTTCCCAACTTCTGTGATGGCCCTTTTTAGAGATGTCCATTCCTCTTCAACTGTACTGCCTACTGCGCTATTCCTTATTGCTGTATCTATAGCGTTAGAGAACTTAAAACGTATCTCGTGATTCCTTAGTACTTCCGTATCCCACTTCTTTGCGTATTGATTCTTCCTGACTAATGTCTTGAACTTCAGCCTACTCTCCATCACTGCTATGTTGTGATCTGAGTCTATATCTGCTCCTGGGTACGCCTTACAATCCAGTATCTGATTCCGGAATCTTTGTCTGACCACGATGTAATCTAACTGAAATCTTCCCGTATCTCCCGGCCTTTTCCAAGTATACCTCCTCCTCTTGTGATTCTTGAACAGGGTATTCGCTATTACTAGCTGAAACTTGTTACAGAATTCAATTAGTCTTTCTCCTCTTTCATTCCTTGTCCCAAGCCCATATTCTCCTGTAACCTTTTCTTCTACTCCTTCCCCTACATCTGCATTCCAGTCGCCCATGACTATTAGATTTTCGTCCCCCTTTACATACTGCATTACCCTTTCAATATCCTCATACACTTTCTCTATCTGTTCATCTTCAGCTTGCGAAGTCGGCATGTATACCTGAACTATCGTTGTCGGTGTTGGTCTGCTGTCGATTATGATTAGAACAACCCGGTCACTGAACTGTTCACAGTAACACACCCTCTACCCTACCTTCCTCTTCATAACGAATCCTACACCTGTTTTACCATTTTCTGCTGCTGTTGATATTACCCGATACTCATCTGACCAGAAATCCTTGTCTTCTTTCCACTTCACTTCGCTGACCCCTACTATATCTAGATTGAGCCTTTGCATTTCCCTTTTCAGATTTTCTAGTTTCCCTACCACGTTCAAGCTTCTGACATTCCACGCCCCAACTCGTAGAACGTTATCCTTTCGTTGATAATTCAATCTTTTTCTCATGGTAACCTCCCCCTTGGCAGTCCCCTCCCGGAGATCCGAATGGGGGACTATTCGGGAATCTTTTGTCAATGGAGAGATCATCATGACACTTCTTCAATTACAGGCCACATGTCCTGTGGATACACGTTACGTGTCTTTAATGCAGTGGTTTCCATTGCCTTCTGCATCCTCATGTTGTTGATCATTGCTGATTCTTCCGCCTTTAGGGGCAATTTCCCACCCCTAGGACAAGAGAGTGCCCTGAACCTCTATCCGCTCCTCCGCGCTCTTTGACAAGGCCGTTGGCAGAATGAGGCTGACTTCTTATGCCGGAAGACATATAGACAGTCGCTTTCCCCCTCGCTCTGTTTGCGAGTGGAACAGGAAATGAAATGCCTAGTAGTGGTACAGGGTACCCTTCGGCACGCACCGTACGGTGGCTTGCGGAATATCTATATGTATGTAGATGTGGAATGATGTCAGAGAGATACAAGCAAATCGTTTATAGCCAAACACGAATGTAAAGTTAATAATGATACTATTCAGTTTAATGCTATACAAGTCCTGATATAAACTGACCACTGCTACACTCACTTAGTGGTTACTAAATTCATCATTGTAGCAGTTTAAAGGAAAGCACGATTGCCAATATAGTGTTTGAGGCAGCCGGAAGTAATTTAAATTTGTGGAGCACACTAGTGACAATGTAAATGGGGCAATAACTAACGATTCAGTTATCAGTAAATGCAACCCCTGTTCATGCAAAATATGTGAAGTTCTTTCTAATTTTTAAAAATGCTATCATACTGTAACAGCAAATCTTTAAGTAGATTGAAGTTCAGACATCACAATAAAAAGAAACACAAAATTATGCTGTACAGAACAGCTCCATTGATAGCTGCAAATAAACTTGGTTTTTGATATTTGTACTTACTCTGCTGACAAAATGGTGGATAAAATCCGTCATAGCATCCAGTGTAACATATCCCTGTGTACTGGTCACAAGGTTCATCGTCTTTGCATTTCCCACAACGTTGGCGACAAGATGCTCCGTAATTTCTTGAGTCACATGCTGGAACATTTATTTTACTTTAGACACAATGAATGTAATGACTCAAAAGACAGAAAACAAAACTTCTTACCGTTTGAATTGACGGCTGTGGTTACAAAACTGTTTTTACCAACAACCAATAGTAGGAAAGCATTATGGCTACATGTTATAATACTGTAGATTAATTATATTAAATTGCTTACAGTCCATCATTTTCAGTCATAGTCAACAGAACTCGTGAAAATGTAGTATCTGTGTGACAAATGGAACACTACAGGGCAACAAATTACATCCACATTGGCACATAATTTATGGATAGTTGAATTCATTTGGTGTTTAAGGTGCTAGAAGGTAAGGACATAAGAATATTTTCAGTTATTCTGTATTCTGACATGATTGTCATAAGGAGTGTGACTAAAATATAATTTAAAATTTATTTGACACTACAATAGTGAATCCAAAGCCACAGTATATAGATTTTTTTTAAAGGAAAGGGTTACATTACCAGTTTCAACGAACTACGTGGTCATTTTCAAATGTAAAAACATCAATTGGATAATATATAATGAGAATTATGACCATACATCTGACAAAAATTACAAGAAATAATGACACCAGGCAACTGAGGCAATGGTGGCACAACCAAGTCACTGCAAGTTGTGCCTATGCTTGCCCAAATGTTCATTCCATGTCCTAAAGTAAAATAGATAAAAACTACACCATGGTGAAATTTGCCAAGAATTCCTGCAATGTGGCCTACTCTGACACAACAGTTGTATGGCTGATATATATTCACAATTCGTTGGCGTATCAAGCAGAGCAAGTTTCCATGTCGAATGCAGCACATGGTTTTACTATGTTCCGAAAGAAGAATCTCAAAACACAATGTACTTTCACGAAATGAAATGTCGTACGGCTAGGGCCTCCCGTCGGGTACACTGGTTGCCATGTGCAAGTCTTTTGAGTTGAAGCCACTTTGGCGATTTACACATCGATGGGGATGAGAT
Source organism: Schistocerca serialis cubense (assembly GCF_023864345.2). NCBI lineage: Eukaryota > Metazoa > Arthropoda > Insecta > Orthoptera > Acrididae > Schistocerca > Schistocerca serialis. The sequence continues at coordinate 46,638,982 of NC_064645.1, forward strand.
GATGATGACGAAGGCAACACAACACCCAGTCCCTGAGCGGAGAGAAATCTCCGACCCAACCGGGAAATGAACCCGGGCCCGTTAGCATGGCATAACGTCTCACTGACCACTTTTTTGTTGTTGATCTCATTTTGTTCTATATTGTTCGTGGGATTTGTTCAGGGCAGACGTACAATGACACCCGGTTAGGTTCTTTGTTGAGCCGTTCACTCAGTTTTTTATTACAGGAAGTAGCTAACCCTCTGACCGAACACGGTGAGCTACCGTGCCTGCATCACTCAGCTATCGATGCAGGTAATATATGTTCATGTAGAACTGACACACTTCTCCCATTATATATTCTCCAACTGAAGTTTTTACATTTGAAAATGAGGACGTAATTTGTTGACACCGGTAGTGTAACCCTTTCTTTTTAAAGAAAAAATATATACTGTGACCGTGACTTCATGATTGTAGTGTCAAATAAACTTTTCAGTTATAGTTAAATATCAACAAACAAGCTAAAGAGGTACGAAAAATTTAATATAAAATATGAGTAAATAGAACGAACTGAAGAATAATGTAAATTAAATTTACATACCATAGCGATGATAGTTGTATAAAATTATCTCTAGAAGTTTTACAAAACATTATGTACACCTTCCTAACACTTTATGTAAAAGGTTTATTTCTTCACATAAACTGTTAAGATGCCGTAAATACATGGCAGCCTCACAGCAAACCACATGAAGGTTTCTACTTGAACAAAAACTTCAGTTCTTTTAAGTTACTACATCCTGCTATGGTGGTAGCACCATTATTAGTGGCTAATATTAATGGCTGAGGAATCCCTGCATTGAAAATATCCACCATATACTAAAAATGGATCAATTAGTACTCCCTGTACTGCCCATGATTCAGCACTGGTACAATAAAACGTATCTCATTATGGGGAACATTCTCAATCCGACTGCCACCGTCTAAAATACGGGCGTGTTCCACTTTCAGAAAGACAAGTAAAATAAATCTTATTTCAAAGACGTAAAACCAATGCTCAGCTTAATTTCACTTATTTAATCAGTACATGATCTACAGGCTCCCTCCAGTGAGGACAAGAGGACCAATACCAAATCTCTGTTTGCCTACATAGGACTTACGTTTCCTCTTTGAGAATGTTTTTCCTCAGGTTTGAAGCTCTCCAAACCAAATTTTATCGAACTCGGTTTGGCGGACAAGTCATAAAAATCTAACGGACAAAGTTACTTTCGCATTTAATAAAAATTGTAAGGAAGTAGGGATTTTAACACGATGAGGATAAAATATATACTTATTTATTTAAGGACATCTTATTCAAAGATTTTTTTGGTTCATGGTTTACATTTAGAACTGGAAGTTCTTTAGATCTTTCATTACATATTAGTTAATGAGCACTGATTTAATTAATGAAACAACGATATCAGTAAGTAGCTTCACTAATAGTTCAAAGTGCCGTAAGTCGTTGAACCCTTTTCAGTAGAGCCTCGTGGTTCCCCAGCGACGATGCTGGAAAAATTTAGTGCAGCTGTAATCTAAAAAGTCCGCTTTATCTGTCCCCATAGAATGAGCAGAGTCTATACGAGTGCAAGTACCCCTATTTGATGAAATTTTGACGATAGTTTCCGGCGGATGCAAGATATTATGTACCAGAAGCAGGACAACAATGATTCCTAAAGATTTAATGGTCATGCGTGCAGATTCGACCGTTCAATGCGTCCATTGGATGAATCTGCATCTGGTTGAAGAATACTAAATCGTACCTTTTCATGCTGAAAAATTGAATGTCTTTGGCTGCTTCTGGCAATATTTGCAGCCTCTTCCGTAGTTAATAGCTCATAGAGGGATAGAAAATATTTAACACCATTTGTGTGGTTGAAACTTATCTGATTTTCGATAACCGGAAAAATATCAGTTGCTGCAGCCAACAATGCGTTTCTTACACTCTTCGCTCCTTGCTCAAGACAAACAATGATAATCTCCCCAGAGTAGTGCTACAGACCAAAAAGCCTCTACCTCTCTCGCAGTCAATTTAATACTCTTATGACACAATGGAACAGAACTTCACACATTACAGAATCGGTAGTTGTCGTTGTGGGTACGTAGCACCAAGCATGCCTTCATTTGCCAATAAATAAAATACAGATAAGCATGCTTTAATTTGCCAATGACTAATATAAAGAGAAAGTGCGTAACATAATTTTGATTATTGAAAATTTTGTCACCACCAAGGACTGTACCATGTTCCAAATTCGTGCATTGACCTTATAGTTATTACTGAATGTCGCTGATTGTCTGCTTAGGACAATTTTTGCAGCCTGTGAAGTAGCTGCCAATATCGTGCTACATTTCGGTCATGATTGAATATTACATTTGCATTTTAAGCAGTAAGTATGGTCATGGTATTTTAACCCTTTATTTGGAAGTTTTGCTCTCAAGCAACATCAAATTTACGTTGGCCTTATGGGACAACAAACACTCCCCAATGCCTTGTACTGGCATTGTTGCGTCCAGGCAAAGTTCCTTTACACACTGCGAATGCCAGTTGTTGTAATAGTTCAAGGTTTTCCACGCGAGATGGCAGTTTGTGCAGTGGTGTTACAGAGATCTCCTGATGCGAGCAACAGGGGTGTCTTATTTTGATTCTGAAAGAGTGGATTTCAATAAATTGGCAGTAATCTTAGCAGATTTTCTTCAAGAAATACCCAGAGGTGAGTTTACAGCAGAAATATTTCAATCTAATATTGTTTTGAATTACTTAAACAGTATAAAACTTTTATGTTGCCTGTGAGCAACATTGCCCATAGTTGGGACATGTGCCATTAGTATATTATATATGCTTATGGCGGATATTCAGAACAATAAAATCGTGAGACTTGCAAGCTCATTTTGTGGTGTCCAACCACTCTCAACAGTAAAATGATGGGACAGCAATGAAAAAAGAAGAATTGATGTGCCCTGTCCCAGTATTGTACGTCAGTACAACAAGCATATGGGAGGAGTTGATCTTGCTGGTATGCTGATATAGCTCTACTGAGTACCAATGAAAACTAGGTGTTGGTACATGAGATTGTTTGGATTTAGGCTAAATCTGAGTGTTGTAAATGCCTGGTTGGTATTTCGAAGAGAATCTCTGGACAAGAAGACCTCACTGAAGTCATTCAGGGCAGATATTGCCAATGGTTTGATGTTTTCAGGGAATAGGAAAGTAGGAAGTCCCTCAATAGACATAACACCACCACAAAAGAAGAGGAGGAAGCCAACAGCTCCGACTGTTACTCAAGACGTCCAATTTGATAATATGGAGCATTGGCCTGTATACGGTCCCATAGGTCGTTGTCGTTATTGCCCATTTGTTTCCAAAAATTCCATTGCAAGAAGAACTAGAAGGGAAAATGAAACAATTCTATTACACAGCAGGAATGCATAATTGTGATTATAAATTAAATTATTCACGTACAGGAAACCTTTTGCTTGAGGTTATTGGCAAACATTTTTTATTCTATAATATGTATAAATGTGGTCTACTGCTGGCAATGTTGCTTGTAAGCAACATTTCATAATTTTCATAATTTTTGTCAAAAATTTCTAAAACTGACTGAATTGTATTTCTTTAAGCATAATAAATAAATATTAGCACTGAATTTTTTGTTTTGTTTTTATTTTCATCATTTGCCAAATAAAGGGTAAATAACAAAGAAGCTCTCCCATTCTTGTGAAGGGTTCGAAGGAAAACGTGAAACATAGTCATTCGCATCTTTTTCCCATTGAACAATTTACAAATGAGGATGTTCTGAGCTAGACAGTGATGTTTTAACATTTATCAATAGTCACGGAAATTTTGCTACTGCAATATGTTCGTTTGGGTACTTTGTAGTAACGAAACAATCGCTATAGCGTTATCTGGTATTAGGAAATCATTTTGTACACATTGCAATACTAAAGAGCTTTAATTAGTTTGTATATAATATTTGTTCATATCATTAGTGGAGTCAGAATGATCGACTCCGACGCGCAAAATTAAGACATCTGTTGTAATGGTATGTGTGGTCTCGGTGTGGAGACGGTGTCCAGGCAGGCAGTTGAGAGGAGTCCCTGTCGGCAGCAGAGCACGCGTGGCTGGCTGGCGGGGCAGTGCAGGACGCACGACTGGTCCCCGGGCATGGGGGAGCTGACGTCACACCCTGGGAGCGCGGCACTGCCGGCAGTGGCGTGTTGTTGACGTGAAACTGGTCGTACACACGCCAGTACTCTTTAACGGCTAATTCCCGGGAGAAAACGAGGTTAGCACAAACGTTTTTCCATCTCGTGTCCACTCTGAATTGTGAGATTCCGGATAAGTATATTACAAAAACAGCCAAGCCTGGATCTAACTCGGGTAACTCCTAAAAGAACAATGACATTTTATCATTTGTTATTTGAGCCCTGCAGATGACTTCCGCAACTGTCAGTGTAACGGGACATCCTCCTCTAGCATTACTTTTCCTGAACAGTAGTTGTCGACATTAGTATCATGCTTTAGAAATTTGGACAGGTCAGTGTTATCACAGTTGGGTTTCTGAAGCCTTTCATTTTATACACAGTATGTTACATTTCCAATGTACTTAATTCATTAAATAACAAGTTACAAGCAGCAGGTATTTTCTGTGATTTGTCAAAGGCATTCGATTGTGTGAATCATGACATCCTTTTAAATAAATTAGAATTCTATGGTGTCACAGGCAGTGCTGCAAAATGGTTCAAGTCATACCTCGCAAACAGGAAACAAAGGGTGTCAGTGCAAGGGACTAGTGAATTAAGTCATCCGTCATCATCAGAATGGGAAGAAATTACATGTGGTGTCCCACAAGGATCCATCTATGGGGCCATTGCTTTTTCTTGTCTACATTAATGATCTCTCATCAGTTACATTGCCAGAAGCAGAGTTCGTTTTGTTTGCAGATGACACAAGTTTCAATAAATAGTATGTCAAGTGTAGTTCTAGAAGGATCTGCTAATGATATTTTCATGGATATTAATAAATGATTTAAAGCCAACTAACTGACATTAAACTTCGAAAAGACTCACTATATGCAATTCAGAACCTTAAGACGTTTCCACCCGGCATATGCATAAAGTATGAAGAAGAGCAGATAGAAGAGGTTGACAGTCTTAAATTCCTGGGATTACAACTTGATAATAAATTCAGTTGGAAGGAGCACACCACAGAACTGCAGAAACGCCTTAACAAATCTATATTTGCAATTCGAGTGTTAGCAGACATAGGCGACATAAAAATGAAAAAGCTTGCATACTTTGCCTACTTTCATTCCATAATGGCATATGGTATAATATTTTGGGGTAACTCTTCAAGTCAAACAAAAGTTTTCAGAGTCCAAAAGTGTGTAATACGTATTGTTTGTGGAGTAAATTCACGGACATCCTGTAGAAACCTCTTCAACGAACTGGGTATACTAACTACTGCCTCTCAGTATATTTACTCCTTAGTGAAATTTGTCCTAAATAATATATCTCTTTTTCCAACAAACAGCTCAATTGATACATACAATACTAGGAACAAAAATGATCTGCACAAGGACTTAAAAGCACTTACTTTAGTTCAAAAAGGAACACTCATCTTCAATAATTTGCCAGCAAACATAAAAAATTTAGTTACAAATAAAGATCAGTTTAAAAGGAGCCTGAAAGACTCACTAGTGGCCAACTCCTTCTACTCCACTGACGAATTTTTAATAGAAACTAATGATGTATTGTATATATTCATACCATTAGTATTGTTATTTCAGCTTTAAAAAAAATTTAAAAAATTTACATGTTCCACATCCACGAGGATCTCCTCAGCACAGATCTATGGAACGAAAAAATAATCTAATCTAATCTAAAGCAAAAATTCATGAAAATAAATCACTTTATAAAATGCTTTAGTATCGACGTTATAATCGATAAGTGCTAGTCCTGAATGTCCAGTTAAAATTATTTTTTTAGAAACATTTGAAATTACAAACTACTGGCACACTTAAAACTTCTATTATTATTTACGCAATACTGTACTGGTTACTAGATTTACTTCTTGATTCATTTATGACATAATAATAGAAAGTAACAACGTACCAGGAGCTAGTAGAATTTCATTTCTTAAGAAACATTGTAAACCCTTTGGAATATGGTCATGTCCACAGTGTGTGAGGGTCATAAACACACGTCTGATGGCAGCGGACGTATTTTTGTGCGAACAATGTAATTTCGGCTTTGTTAATGCGAAAAATCAAAATTCTGTGTGATATTCTAAAATTTGAGAAAATATATTAACGTAAAAACAAAAATTCTGCAACAACAATCTTCAAATTTATTTAGATCAATTCAACTATGAGGACATGAAACGTGATAGTTTCAGCTTCAAGAATCAGACCCCTAGACAAGGAGAACTGGAGCAAACAGTACATGAAAACCTAAGTAAACTATAAAGTTTACTGTAATATTCGCTCCACTCAAATTTTTCATAAAAGGCTTTGCTTATTGTGGACAATAGCTGGAACCAGGAAGAAGAGGGGAGATTACAAGTGGTTGTCCTTGGTCCTCTGACGGTACTAAATCTTTGCCACTACAATAAATGTGCTCGTGTACTTCTCAGTGACAATGATAATTACTGCGTAGTTTGAAGGGTAAATGAAGTTCCACTATTCAACAGGAAATTTCCGCTGTTCATGTCTACATATTTATGGATTCACCCATAACATTGCAAACGTATATTTTCATTATGTGAGTATAGTTCACACAACAGTTTATTGTCATTGGTTAGAAAATGGCCTTTTTTCCCCAGTTGGATGTTCGAGATCTCATGTATTATGTACAAAGGTATATGACTACTGCATCAAAATCTGACTCAGGTCAGAGACTGGTTTAATTCATTAACTCCCACAACTTATCACCTGAATCAGCTTGTAACAGCTTTTAATGAAGTAGGTTAATTCAAAGCTACTTCAACAAATATTTCAAGCAGAAGCAGGCTACTCTTTGTCAACAGCTCTATACTTTGAGAGTCATCGTTAGGCATGAAAAGTATCCTTGAGAAATGTCTCTATTTGACAGTTATTCCGTTAAATGAATTCAAAAGTATATCTTCCACGCAGGAAATTGCTAATAGTGGGCAATCTCTTGACTAAATTAAACTAGATAACCTGAATTCGATTTTATCATCTCTATTAACATTATTCAGTGATAATGTCATCAAACATTGAAAATCACTGAAACATATGGTCACATGTTACTTACTAAACTGCAAATTATCTCTACAAAAATATCATTAATACAGATTCCAGTATTAAACTACAAATAAGATTCACGAATTGTTCATCTTCCTAGATAAAAACACACATAACGATGGCTGAAAAAATTAAATATGATTGAACTATAATACAACTGATACACATATCTGTATTTTATTACAGCTAAGAAAAATCTGTAATCTTATCGACAGACAATTCATTTCTACTCTTTCAACACGCATAACACTCTTTGGCTGAAAGTCGGTAGAATCCCTTCACCGGTGTCTCAAGATGTCCTAACAAATATGACCATGGATGTGGTATTCTCAGTACCTCAAACAGACGGACACACAACAGTTGCCACTTTTTATTTCGTTTATGTAACAACGAGGCATGCGAGTTTGTACATAGCAATATGTTTTCTCTTATCTGAAAGCTTTGAAATCTCTTTATGTCCTGTTCATATTGTATCTTCCTTCTCCCTGCTTTCTCTGTTAGTTTGAGAAGTACAGTTCTGACTTCATCTTCCCGTTGTACTTCTTCATTAGGTACCTTTGTGATCGTTTCGACCACTCGTTTCTTCCTTTCCTTCTGAACATCAGTTCCGCTGGCATACAACTTGTTGGCGTCTGAAGCAAGTTATTATCTACTTCCTCTAATTTACTCAGATATTCTATCCTTAATATCTGTCAATTATGACAGTAAGTCCTCATAAGACGAATCAGCCCATGGAAACTCGTTCAACCAGATTCAGTTTTGGGTGATAAAGCAAAGTGAATATCTTCACGATGTCGCCTCAAGTCAAGGTTTTGCTCCTACAAGGCAAAGTTCGTTGCATTACCTGATAGAGTAACGTACAGTTTGCCCACTCACGGAATGTGATCACTTAGCAGACGTTTGATAATTCGTGTACCTATGGCCGTTTTCATGGGGTGTAATTTAATATATTTAGTGAAGATATCCAGAGCAGCTAGTATGTGCTTGAAATAACATCTTGCACGAGGTAACGGAGTGAAAATGTCCATAGATACGATGGCAAGAGGATTATCCGGTGCAATCGAATGCTTAAGTCCTCTGCCACCTCGACTGTTGGGTTTCATTTTCTATGAAATATTGCATGGTTCCATTATTTTCTGAACTTTCTGATGAAGGCTAGAGAAGTAGCACTATGTGATCAGAGAGTTCTTTTTTGGGGAGAGGACCCCAATTTTTTTTATTCCACACACATACTGCATTTCATTGATGTCTCAGCATCATCAGGTTTTATGCTATCTTCTTGTTACCACATGCTGTGGGTTCCCTGTTTTTTTATGTAATTTACTACAATTATTTTGTTTCACAGTTCATCATTTTTGCTAGTTTCCCCACAATGTTCACTGTGAAGGCCTGCAATATGTAACTTTTCATGTCGCTATTAGTAAACAGCGACACGCCCAGTGCAGACCTCGAAAATGAGGAAACCAGCAAAAATGATGAACTCTGAAACAAAGCATGCATTAAATCACATAAAATCCAGGCTGTCCACAGTATGTGGTAACAAGAATATATCATAAAACCCATTGATGACGCTCAAACTTCCAAGAATAACAAGAAAAATAAGAAATGGTGTTTTGCTCAAAGCAGACCTCCTTCAAAACAAATCTATTTGTAAGCAACTATGCACAGAAGAGCTTCAACTTCAAGATGAATATGCCCTCATCTTATTGGCACACTTGATTACTCCAAAGTGACACCAAGCATAATGTGTGTACCATACTAAGTTAGGCTTATATCCCTCAGGAATACACATGCACTAATTATCAATTCATTGGTGGAATAAAACATTATTAACTATTCTGTAATACATTTCTATCTTCTCGTTATTCAATTTTATCAGTTGGTGATGTATTGAAGAACACCTCTGAGCTAATAATTACAGTCTTAATATACTCTTGCAGAATTTGAAATTGTATATGACCTAGGATTAACATAACGGGGAATTCATGTGCTGGATCTTTCGAAATTAGGTCTTGTTCTAGTCCTTCCAGAAGATATGATAAAACATCTGGTATTTGATTATCTTTTCCGTTTATGCAGATGATCCTAAAACTATTTTTAATTGTGCTAGTGCGCATACTAATAGCCTAGCATGCAACTGTTTACAGGTTGGCAGAAAACTGAGTGCTTGTTGGTCCCAGTACATAGTTGTTTGTTGATCATTCAGATAATAGTGGAGCTTTCAAAATGCACGAACGACCACAAAGTATTCTTGCAGTCGTATAGGGTCTTTCAGAATTGGAAAGAATTAGACTTGGAATAGCTATGGGACACAATGTAGATTTCACTTAGATAATTACAGTCTGACATAGGCAAGCACCCACCCCACAGTTGAATCATCCATTAATAGGCCAAAATCTAATGTTATGTCAGTATGGTATAAAATCTTTGCATTTAGAATAGCTTGCTTGGTGTCATTGAATGCCCATTGACTTTCAACTGTTCATTTCCAGGCTGAATTCTTATGCAACATGTTTTAGAGTGAATCAGTGTATGTAAATTGGTCCACAATAAATCGACTAAAAGCTAAGGCTTGATCCAGGCTTCCTTTGCGTTGCTTTTCGTTTTAGGGACTGAGAAGTCCGTAATGACAATTCTCTTTGTAGAATCTGGCAAAATACACTTGACACGTATCAAATATCTGATAAATCTTATCTTCTCAACAAAAAAATGCGATTTCCGCAAGTTAGCAATTGTTGTTGTTGTTGTAGTCTCAGTCCCGAGACTGGTTTGATGCAGCTCTCCATGCTACTCTATCCCGTGCAAGCTTCTTCATCTCCCAGTGCCTCCTGCAACCTACATCCTTCTGAATCTCCTTAGTGTATTCATCACTTGGTCTCCCTCTACGATTTTTACCCTCCACGATGCCTTCCAATGCTAAATCTGTGATCCCTTGATTCCTCAGAACATGTCCTACCAACCGGTCCCTTCTTCTGGTCAAGTTGTGCCACAAACTCTTCTTCTCCCCAATTCTATTCAATACCTCCACATTAGTTATGTGATCTACCCATCTAATCTTCAGCATTCTTCTGTAGCACCACATTTCGAAAGCTTCTATTCTCTTCTTGTACAAACTATTTATCGTCCATGTTTCACTTCCATACATGGCTACACTCCATACAAATACTTTCATAAACGACTTCCTGATACTTAAATCTATACTCGATGTTATCAAATTTCTCTTCTTCAGAAGCGCTTTCATTGCCAGTGCCAGTCTACATTTTACATCCTCTCTACTTCGACCATCATCAGTTATTTTGCTCCCCAAATAGCAAAACACCTATACTACTTTAAGTGTCTCATTTCCTAATCTAATTCCCTCAGCATCACCCAACTTAATTCGACTGCATTCCATTATCCTCGTTTTGCTTTTGTTGATGTTCATCTTATATCCTCCTTTCAATACACTGTCCATTCCGTTCAACTGTTCTTCCAAGTCCTTTGCTGTCTCTGACAGAATTACAATGTCATCGGCGAAAATCAAAGTTTTCATTTCTTCTACATGGATTTTAATACCCACTCCGAATTATTCTTTTGTTTCCTTCCCTGCTTGCTCAATATACAGATTGAATAACATCGGGGAGAGGCTACACCCCTGTTTCACTCCCTTCCCAACCACAGCTTCCCTTTCATGCCCCTCGACTTTTATTTCTGCCATCTGGTTTCTGTACAAATTGTAAATAGCCTTTCGCTCCCTGTATTTTACCCCTGCCACCTTCCGAATTTGAAAGAGAATATTCCAGTCAACATTGTCAAAAGCTTTCTCCAAGTATACAAATGCTAGAAACGTAGGTTTGCCTTTCCTTACTCTTTCTTCTAAGATAAGTCGCAAGGTCAGTATTGCCTCAAGTGTTCCAACATTTCTACAGAATCCAAACTGATCTTCCCCGAGGTCGGCTTCTACCAGTATTTCCATTCTTCTGTAAAGAATTCGCGATAGTATTTTGCAGTTGTGAATTATTAAACTGATAGTTCGGTAATTTTCACACCTGTCAACACCTGCTTTCTTTAGGATTGGAATTACTATATTCTTCTTGAAGTCTGAGGGTATTTCGCCAGTCTCATACATCTTGCGCACCGGACGGTAGAGTTTTGTCACGACTGGCTCTCCCAAGGCCGTCAGTAGTTCTAATGGAATGTTGTCTTCTCCTGGGGCCTTATTTCGACTCAGGTCTTTCAATGCTCTGTCAAACTCTTCACGCAGTATCGTATCTCACATTTCATCTTCATCTACATTCTCTTCCATTTACATAATGTTGTCCTCAAGTACATCGCCCTTGTATAGACCCTCTATATACTCCTTCCACCTTCCTGTTTTCCCTTCTTTGCTTAGAACTGGGTTTCCATCTGAGCTCTTGATATTGATACAAGTGGCTCTCTTTTCTCCAAAGGTCTCTTTAATTTTCCTGTAGGCAGTATCTATCTTACCCCTAGTGAGATAAGCCTCTACATTCTTACATTTGTCCTCTAGCCATCCCTGCTTAGCCATTTTGCACTTCCTGTCGTTCTCATTTTTGAGACCTTTGTATTCCTTTTTGCCTGCTTCATTTACTGCGTTTTTATATTTTCTCCTTTCGTCAAATAAATTCAATATTTCTTGTGTTATCCAAGGATTTCTACTAGCCCTCGTCCTTTTACCTACTTGATCCTCTGCTGCCTTCACTACTTCATCCCTCAAAGCTACCCATTCTTCTTCTACTGTATTTCTTTACCCCACTCCTATCAATTGTTCCTTTATGCTCTCCCTGAAGCTCTGTACGATCTCTGGTTAGTTTATCCAGGTTCCATCTCCTTAAATTCCCAACTTTTTGTAGTTTCTTCAGTTTTAATCTACAATTCATAACCAATAGATTGTAGTCAGAGTCCACATCTGCCCCTGGAAATGTCTTACAATTTAAAACCGGGTTCCTAAATATCTGTCTTACCATTATATAATCTATCTGGTACCTTCTAGTATCTCCAGGGTTCTTCCATGTATACAACCTTCTTTTATGATTCTTGAACCAAGTGTTAGCTATGGTTAAGTTATGCTCTGTGCAAAATTCTACCAGGCGGCTTCCTCTTTCATTTCTTAGCCCCAATCCATATTCACCTACTGTTTCCTTCTCTCCCTTTTCCTATTCTCGAATTCCAGTCACCCATGACTATTAAATTTTCGGCTCCCTTCACTGCCTTAACAATTTCTTTTATCTCATCATACATTCCATCAATTTCTTCATCATCCGCAGAGGTAGTTGGCATATAAACTTGTATTACTGTAGTAGGCGTGGGCTTCGTATCTATCTTGGCCACAATAATGCGTTCACTATGCTGTTTGTAGTAGCTTACCCGCATTCCTATTCCTTTATTCAATATTAAACCTACTCCTGCATTATCCCTATTTGATTTTGTATTTATAACCCTGCATTCACCTGACCAAAAGTCTTGTTCCTCCTGCCACCGAACTTCACTAATTCCCACTATATCTAACATTAACCTATCCATTTCCCTTTTTAAATTTTCTAACCTACCTGTCAGATTTAGGGATCTGACATTCCATGCTCCGATCCGTAGAACGCCAGTTTTCTTTCTCCTGATAACGACGTCCTCTTGAGTAGTCCCCGCCCGGACATCTGAATGGGGGACTATTTTACCTTCGGAATATTTTACCCAAGAGGACGCCATCATCATTTAATCATACAGTAAAGCTGCATGCCCTCGGGAAAAATTACGGCTGTAGTTCCCCCTTGCTTTCAGCTGTTCGCAGTACCAGCACAGCAAGGCCGTTTTGGTTAGTGTTACTAGGCCAGGTCAGTCAATCATCCAGACTGTTGCCCCTGAAACTACTGAAAAGGTTGCTGCTGCTCTTCAGGAACACTTGTTTGTTTGGCCTCTCAACAGATACCCCTCCGTTGTGGTTGCACCTACGGTACGGCCATCTGTATCGTTCAGGCACGCATTCCTCCCCACCAACGGCAAGGTCCATGGTTCATTGGGCGGGGGGGAGTTAACAACTATGCATGCAGTTTTAAACGCTGCTAATATTCAAGAGTGTGTCTCCATACATTATCCCATGGAGCTGTTGCAATTAACAGATCCCAAGAATCATATTAAATGCAGATATAAACAAATGCAAACTAGCACTTAGGCGAAAGGGAAGAACCCTAAAATGATGACTCCAGCTAGCGTAAATGTAGGCAGTATACTTACTTGATTCTTCTCCAAGTCCAACCAGCCAGTCGACAGCACACAAATATTTGTAAGGTACTTGATTGTGCGAAATTTTCAGAATTTGTTCATCTATATTCTCCAGATTAGATCTGATTAGCACAATTATTGTATTAACTACCCAGCCATCCAGCACATGACATATCTTCCCTCCAGGCTTTGGTACCGCTATCAGTGGAGACAGTAAGGGCTGGTAGAAAGTTCTATGAGATCCAGTTTCAGCATCCCCTGTATCTCTTCATCAGTAGTTTCACCTTCTTCTTTCCAAAGGATTGGATACAAACTGTTGCACTACGTGCAATGAGGGAAAACATTTAAATTACAGGCAATTCCTGGCTTCTGCTCGAATACTTAATAGTATTCGTTCAAGAGTTCAGACTGTTCTCCTCTTTGCTCATTTGTAAGGTGTTGGCTCAGTCGACTTCCGCTGTACCTGGTCTAACAATCCAAGTAAATCTATTTCATTTATCTAAGACTTGAGAGTAAGTCTGATCTTCTTCACAATCAATTCTCTTTCTGCCCCTCTGCCGCATCTACTACGGTTACTCTCTTCACTAATAAAATATACTTGGGCAACACCACCATCAATCTGCAAATCGACCTAGCCCTAAGGATAAATCAATTTTATGTCCTTCTCCCACATACAACAACGCGTGGAACACATTCGACCAGCAGTTTCTTTACAATACGCAATGTGCATTTAATCACTGCATTTCCTACTGTAATTTGCGACATTATTTTCTTATGCTCTGCGACTACATGCACATAGCACCAATAAATCTACAACTATGAACTGCAAAAGTGGATAACTGAAGACTTTGTGACACCTCAGGAAATAGTTGCATAATGTACCAATCACCAACGATCCAGGACATAGTACCACTATGACTGGAATATCTTTCTCAGTAGTATGTATTGCTGAGATTGGCACTAACTGATATTGTTCCTTACATTCATTGACATCTACACAGAATTCTCCAATCACGTTCCTTTCATCATTATATCGAAACAACTGTACTGCATGCTCATAACCTCTATGCAAATTCACGAGCGTTCTTCTGGAATATGTTTCAGTCGAGTCTAGTTTAACTGACATTGTTCACTAGAATGAAAATGTCGTCCACGACTTCCGTAATCACTGGTTTTTGTTCTCTCCAGTTATTACTAACTGTAGATGTGTCTGACTGAGATTCAAGTGTTTGTTGTTAACATTGGAATTGTATCCCAGTCATGATCATCGTACTGTGCGACTCTGCTTGTATTGATTTTGTTGGAAACCTTTGCCGTCTTGTTCTGACTTCGTTTATTTCATTGGTCGTTAATGCAATTATTTGAAGTCGGTTGATTAGCAGTTCTTTCATGTGGATGTAGACTATGTGCACAACAGTTTGGCTGGCTAATTATGTATATACAAAAGTTCCCTGTATTCATCCTCGGTCTTATAATCTCCTATATAAGATCAACAGAATAATGTATGGAAATAGACTCCACGGATTTATCTTCTGGTGCATGTATTATTTTCTCATGGACTTCCGTGGGTAATTTCTGTATAATCAGTTCATTCCAGTATCTAGCCTTATACAAGTACCTCTCTAAGTAACTTCTACAGCTGCCAGTTTTGCAGGAGAAGGACTGCACGTTGAACACCTCTTTCCTAAGACATTCTTGAGTTCCTTTTGACCAATATTTGGCACGGAATGCCCTTTGAGACTCTTCGTAGGTTCCATATAGATCCGTCATGTCAGGCACCCACAATGCTGTATCCCCTTGTATCTTCCCGATAAGTGGCTAATTTTTTGTTGTTCAGCTAAGGGCCTAAGTAGAACACTCCTAAATCCTCGAATAAAGACAATATGATTAACAGCTCTTTTATCCGACGAGAATGTCTGTATTTGTTGTCGTTTCAGAAGTTTGTCTTCCATTAACATATTTCTATGTAGTTAAGATGGCGAGATACCAGAGTGTGCAGAATCTAATCTGTTGCCGCATCTAGTACAAGCACAGGCATTCCACACTCTGATGTGGGGCTCGAGGTCTGTTGCCTGTGCTCCTTTTAAAATTCTTTTCGAAATACCTTTATGGCCCCCAACCTCTTCTATAGCTCTTGAAAATGCTTCGATCTATTGGATAATACATTGTTACATTGTACGAAACATGATACAGTCTAATCACTCAGCCTAAGCAATTCTTGCTTCAGTTGATTTGTAGAAGGTAAATTTTCAGCTGTAAGAGTCTCTGCAGCTTTTTTAATACTTCTGTTTACACAATGGATAACATGCTGTTCTTTATATTTTGCCTAGTGGTCTAATTGACATGAAAATTGTTGTTGGAGTTCATGAAATTATGTTCAATGAGTTTATCACAAGCAGAGAACGAGCCGTCTATTGTATCAGCTAATTGGCATGTTGTTGTTCCCACCTTCTCTTATCTAGTTCGCAAATCCTGAACTTCCTTATGAACTTCCTGTACTTCACATGGGCACTGGTCTTGAGCTTCCCAAAGTTGGGCTAACGAATTAGGGATTACAGACTCCTTTTGTAATATAACTCTAAGTTCCATTCGAATAATAATCCGGATAAATGAATGTGGCTATGTCTGTTCATATCTCCATGGGTATGGATTTCTGTGTGTGTGTGCACAAGCGAATGCATGCCTGCTTTTATGTGTGAAAGCTTCATTGAAAACACCTTGCAAACAGTGGTTATTTTACAAAGAGGGTAGTTTTGGGATTTATCCCATCACAAATTTTACACATTTTTGGTGCGTTAATTGGATCATACATTCTGGTGCCTCTCTCTCTCTGAAGTACACGCAGTGTTACTACTGACACAGATTCAGTAGTAATGCATTGCAGTAACTGAAACTGCTTATATGTGCTTGTGGAATGGAAATATCGCTATAATATTACTATACAGGGTGGTCCATTGATCGTGACCGGGCCAAATATCTCACGAAATAAGCGTCAAACGAAACAACTACAAAGAACGAAACTTGTCGAGCTTGAAGGTGGAAACCAGATGGCGCTGCCATAGGTCACACGGATATCAACTGCGTTTTTTTTTTAAATAGGAACCCCCATTTTTATTACATATTCGTGTAGTATGTAAAGAAATATGAATGTTTTAGTTGGACAACTTTTTTCGCTTTGTGATAGATGGCGCTGTAATAGTCACAAACATATGGCTCACAATTTTAGACGAACAGTTGGTAACAGGTAGGTTTTCTAAGTTAAAATACAGAACGTAGGTACGTTTGAACATTTTATTTCCGTTGTTCCAATGTGATATATGTACCTTTCTGAACTTATCATTTCTGAGAACGCATGCTGTTACAGCGTGATTACCTGTAAATTCCACATTAATGCAATAAATGCTCAAAATGATGTCCGTCAACATCAATGCATTTGGCAATACGTGTAACGACATTCCTCTCAACAGCGAGTAGTCCGCCTTCCGTAATGTTCGCACATGCATTGACAATGCGCTGACGCATGTTGTCAGGCGTTGTCGGTGGATCACGATAGCAAATACCATTCAACATTCCCCACAGAAACAAATCCGTTGACGTCAGATCCGTTGAACGTGTGGGCCATGGTATGGTGCTTTGACGACTAATCCACCCGTCATGAAATATGCTATTCAATACCGCTTCAACTGCACGCGAGCTATGTGTCGGACATCCATCATTTTGGAAGTACTTCGCCATTCTGTCATGCAGTGAAACATCTTGTAGTAACATCGGTAGAACATTACGTAGGAAATCAACATAGATTGCACCATTTAGATAGCCATCGATAAAATGGGGGCCAATTATCCTTCCTCCCATAATGCCGCACCACACATTAACCCGCCAAGGTCGCTGATGTTCCACTTGTAGCAGCCATCGTGGATTTTCCGTTGCCAAATAGTGCATATTATGCCGGTTTACGTTACCGCTGTTGGTGAACGACTCTTCGTCGCTAAATAGAACGCGTGCAAAAAATCTGTCATCGTCCCGTAATTTCTCTTGTGCCCAGTGGCAGAACTGTACACGACGTTCAAAGTCGTCGCTATGCAATTCCTGGTGGATAGAAATCTGGTACGGGTGCAATCGATGTTGATGTACGAGTAGTATTCTCAACACCGACGTTTTTGAGATTCCCGATTATCGCGCAATCTTCCTGCTACTGATGCGCGGATTAGCCGCGACGGCAGCTAAAACACCTACTTCGGCATCATAACTTGTTGCAGGTCGTGGTTGACGTTTCACATGTGGCTGAACACTTCCTGTTTCCTTAAATAACGTAACTATCTGGCGGACGGTCCGGACACTTGGATGATGTCGTCCAGGATACCGAGCAGCATACATTGCACACGCCCGTTGGGCATTTTGATCACAATAGCCATACATCAGCACGATATCGACCTTTTCCACAATTGGTAAACGTCCATTTTAACACGGGTAATGTATCACGAAGCAAATACCGTGCACACTGGCGGAATGTTACGTGACACCACGTACACATACGTTTGTGTCTATTACAGCGCTATCTATTACAAAGCGAAAAAAGTGGTGAATCTAAAACATTCATATTTCTTTACGTTCTGCACGAATTTGTAATAAAAATGGGGGTTCCTATTTAACAAATACGCAGTTGATATCCGTTTGACCTACTGCAACGCCATCTAGCGGGCCAACCATGGCGCCATTCGGTCTCCCCCTTCAAGCTAGACGAGTTTCGTTCTTTGTAGTTGTTTCGTTTGACGCTTATTTCGTGAGATATTTGGCCCCTGGTCACGATCAATGGACCACCCTGTATATGTATCACCAAATTTGTGTCAACAGAATGTGTAGGCGTAGTCAGAATCAAAGATATAATTCACGAAGATGTTTAGACTGATTTATTTGTAAATAAAACGACAGATAACATGTGAAATATCACTTGAAAACATGGTACTCACGTGAACTACAGTAGGCTCCTTGCAGGCCCGCAGCACATGAACACAATTCTTTAGTGCAAAATATAAGTCCTTCGCATGCACTAGACAGAAATGAACAGGGTTTTGAGCAGTTCTCTCCATATCTGTTTGGACCACAACCTAGGACAAATTACATAAACTAATACATATCCAGACCTAAGTGACATATCATGAAAGTGTAGTCCACAGACACTGTTGTTTGCAGAAAGAAAAGAATGTTTGCTTAATACAAACTGGTTGTCTCTAACAGTACCCCGTAAATTAGTTATTGAATCAATTAACTTGCAAAGAAATTTGAAAGTTATATTCCACGGCCTTGTTGAACTCTCGATGACAGCAACCAAATTATTTTAGCTCAGTAATGCAACTCCTTAATAATACATGTGCCACAAAAATACTAAAAATGCTGATGTAGCCGGGTACAGCTCATAGTTAAAGTGGAGCCACTTCATTAAATATATTGTGCCTTGAAATGTGGTAAGTCATTGTAGTAGAGGGTTGGGGGGGTGGTTGTACAAAATAAAGCGCTTATAATTTTGTAGAAGTGCTGTGTAGCTTCGCCTAATGCAGCTGTCCCAATGTAAATGATCTTCACGTTTCGCTGCTCACAACGAAGAGTGTTAGATAGAAATATAAAGGGTAGAGACTACAGGGAAAACATAGATTGGAATGCACACAGCAAGTAATTCAGGACATAGGATGCATGTTCTACCCTGAAATGATGACGTTGGCACAGGAGTGGAATTCCAGATGGGCCGCAAATAACTAGTCAGAAGACTAATGATGGAACATGTATACAGCTGAATAGGCAGACTGTACATTCCTGAACTTACAGAAAATGTGCCACACTCTACACTGATCAGCTAGAACATTATGACCAGCTACCTAATCGCTGGTATGTCTACGTTTGGCACGGATAACAGCGGCGCTGCATAGCGGCATGGAAGCAGTGAGGTCCTTGTAGGTCACTGCAGGGAGTTGGCACCACATCTTCACACTAAAGTCCCCTAATTTCTACAAATTCCAAGGACGGGGGGGGGGGGGGGCAGGCAATGAGCTCTGGCGCCATGTTCGGTCACATCCCAGACGTATTCGATCGGGTTCAGATATGGTAAGATGGGGGTGAGCACAGCAATTGGAACTCGCCACCCTGTTCCTCGAACCACTCCATCACATTATTCCCCACTGCTGTCGCGAAACATGATAGTCATGAAAGGCGGTACGTGGTCTCCAACCAGTGTACGATGCTCCTTGGCTGACACAGTGCTTCGCAAGAGCTCCAGTCGAACCCTGGATGCTCACATTATCGTTCCCCAGAGCATAATGGGGCCGTCACTGGCTTACCTCTGCCCCCCGCAGTACAGGTGTTGAGTAGCTGTTCCCCTAGAGGAGGACGGACTCACGTCCTCCCCTCAGTATTATGAAGAAGATATCAGGATTCATCACACCGTGAACGCTGTACACTGCAGCAACGTCCACGTGCCCGTTTCAGTCGCAGTTGCCGACGTAGCGGTGTTTAACATTTCTTGTGCACGAGTCGTTATCTGTGGAGGTTCATCGTTAGGAGTGTTTAGAGCACTGCGTGTTGAGACACACTTGTACTCTACCAACCATTAAAGTCTGACGTCAGTTCTGCCACAGTTAGCCGCCTGTCCTGCTTTACCAGCCTGCCCAGCCTACCACGTCTGGCGCTTGCAGTGAGGGGTGGCCGCCCGAGCCCACGACGTCTGGACGTGATTTCACCTTCGTTCCGCCGCTGTTGAAGACACTCACCATAATACTCCCCGAACACCCGACAAGTCGTGCAGTTTCCGATATTCCGATATGCTCGTGCCGAGCCTCTGCGCAATGACAGTCTGTCCTCCGTCAACTCAGACAGATCACACGCCTTCCCCATTCCACACAGGGGATTACACGCTCACTGATACTACACCTTCCGTGCGTGTGTCCGACTAGCAGTCATTCCTTGCCACGTGACGCTACTATCGCCTGGACGGATTTACATCGATAGTAGGTCGGTGGTCGTAAAGTTCTGGCTGATCAGTGTATATTGTTGCATAGGTCCAAGCATATGGAGCAGCTACTAAAATGTGAAACTCGCTGGAAGATATTTTCAGCGATAGAATTCAGTACATCTTTCCTGAACTGCGAGTATTGGTCAAAGACAGTGGCAACAACTGCGGGGCGGCCGGCAGCCTGAGGCTGTCTGCTGGTGGGGCTGTTGTGTGTGGGGGGAGGGGGGGGGGTGTGACCGAGGGCAGG
This sequence comes from Schistocerca serialis cubense, assembly GCF_023864345.2. Classification (NCBI taxonomy): domain Eukaryota; kingdom Metazoa; phylum Arthropoda; class Insecta; order Orthoptera; family Acrididae; genus Schistocerca; species Schistocerca serialis. Next base: position 46,659,722 of record NC_064645.1, read on the forward strand.
CAGGACGACTCGGACAGGATCTGAACAACAGAAGCTCGTTTGAGACGCGGAAAGATGATGGTTAACGCAAACGGGCAGGATAAGCAAACATACAGTGCTCGAGAATTGTCGCTGTCCTGCTCGACTCAGTCACGTCGAGTGTAACACTCAGGCTCAGCACTGGAAAACGACGGAAAATGAGGTCGGGTGTGAGGAAGGCGAATGACCGACTAATGTGCACTGGAAGAAAACAGAAAAGCTTAGCAGGCTTAGGGTAAACAACGCCCTCGAGACACATCTTGAGTATTGTTCAAGTAATTAGGATCCCCACAGGGTCGTATTAAAGGAAGACACTGCAGAAAATCACTGACGAGTTGCTAGATTTATAACCATTTAGTTCGAAGAGTACCAGAGTGCTACACAAATGCCCCGTGAGCTTAAAAGCGAGAGAGTACGACGACCTTGGAGGACGACTACAGAACTGGCATTTGAAGCAGATTGTGGAGATTTTTGCTATCAAAAACAGTCTTGATCACAATTTATTAATTATGTACTTATTTATTTATTTATTATCACTAGTGATTTACCACCAGAAGGAGGTTCTTACTCAATGGTCTGAAGATGACCACAGTCGAGGTCGAAACCAGTCACCATAATAAATAAATTCTGATCAAGACTGTTTTTGATAGTGCATACTTGTAACACATTGATCACTGTTCACTCCCGCAATGGATCCAAAAGCAATTAGACAGTGGAGAGCTGTACCGCCTGCACCGCTCCTCCCGTGTCAGGAAGGTGAGGGCGGAATACACGAGGTCAGGATTGGTACTGTCGGGACTGGCGCAGTCGCATACAGGCATGTGGTTTATCCTCTCTCAATTCGCTGGTGTTACAGGAAAGCGAATGTCTGGGAACGCTACAAAGTATTCTCCGCCAAAACGCTCTACAATTGCTTGTTGAGTATGCCAACGGAGATAGGAAGTTTCTGCAGAATCGCAGATGAGAGAAACATGTGGACAACATTAAAAAGATGAAGAAGCTTGCAGATGGTACACGAACGTGTGTTAAGATATCGGGAAGTAAGTTCGATCGTACCAGAGGAAAAATTTGTAAGTCAACAAGTAATGGAGGACGTTCTCTTTAAGAGCTACTCTCGACTGAAGAGAGAGGCACAGAGGAGGAAATATGGGGTGCCACACTAAATCGCTCAGAAGATTGATGAAAAAAGTATGTGAAAAGAAAGGAATAGGTGCGGCTGTGAGGAAGCTGATAGTAAGCGTTCGTTAAGAATACCCGACACTGTGGTCTGTCCTGGGTGGAGGCACACCCTCTCCCTGTGTCGCCTCCCCTCAACAAGCTCGTATATACCTCCTCATCTGAAATGAAACTAACACATGAGAGCAGAAACCGTACAAACAATGACGAAGCTGCATTCAGCAACGAGCTTGTCAACAACAGTCAGAACGTCGCAAATACTGCACAATGCACAGGTCAAAGTAAACGTAAATGTATGACAGGTGCAGTACTGGTCAAGTGTTATACTAGCAACTATTGTACAAAGTAAAAATAATTTTCTTACCTTCCTCGCAGTACATGCCAACAAATCCTGGTGGGCAGGTGCACGATTGGGTTGTACTGCTCCACACACCCCCATTGCGACACACTGTGTCTGGATCTGCAGAAATAATACAAGTTCTACTTCCATACGACTAAGTACTTTTAAATGACTACAGAGACTACAGTTCCGAGTCGTTTAATATACACTCCTGGAAATTGAAATAAGAACACCGTGAATTCATTGTCCCAGGAAGGGGAAACTTTATTGACACATTCCTGGGGTCAGATACATCACATGATCACACTGACAGAACCACAGGCACATAGACACAGGCAACAGAGCATGCACAATGTCGGCACTAGTACAGTGTATATCTACCTTTCGCAGCAATGCAGGCTGCTATTCTCCCATGGAGACGATCGTAGAGATGCTGGATGTAGTCCTGTGGAACGGCTTGCCATGCCATTTCCACCTGGCGCCTCAGTTGGACCAGCGTTCGTGCTGGACGTGCAAACTGCGTGAGACGACGCTTCATCCAGTCCCAAACATGCTCAATGGGGGACAGATCCGGAGATCTTGCTGGCCAGGGTAGTTGACTTACACCTTCTAGAGCACGTTGGGTGGCACGGGATACATGTGGACGTGCATTGTCCTGTTGGAACAGCAAGTTCCCTTGCCGGTCTAGGAATGGTAGAATGATGGGTTCGATGACGGTTTGGATGTACCGTGCACTATTCAGTGTCCCCTCGACGATCACCAGTGGTGTACGGCCAGTGTAGGAGATCGCTCCCCACACCATGATGCCGGGTGTTGGCCCTGTGTGCCTCGTTCGTATGCAGTCCTGATTGTGCCGCTCACCTGCACGGCGCCAAACACGCATACGATCATCATTGGCACCAAGGCAGAAGCGACTCTCATCGCTGAAGACGACACGTCTCCATTCGTCCCTCCATTCACGCCTGTCGCGACACCACTGGAGGCGGGCTGCACGATGTTGGGGCGTGAGCGGAAGACGGCCTAACGGTGTGCGGGACCGTAGCCCAGCTTCATGGAGACGGTTGCGAATGGTCCTCGCCGATACCCCAGGAGCAACAGTGTCACTAATTTGCTGGGAAGTGGCGGTGCGGTCCCCTACGGCACTGCGTAGGATCCTACGGTCTTGGCGTGCATCCGTGCGTCGCTGCGGTCTGGTCCCAGGTCGACGGGCACGTGCACCTTCCGCCGACCACTGGCGACAACATCGATGTACTGTGGAGACCTCACGCCCCACGTGTTGAGCAATTGGGCGGTACGTCCACCCGGCCTCCCGCATGCCCACTATACGCCCTCGCTCAAAGTCCGTCAACTGCACATACGGTTCACGTCCACGCTGTCGCGGCATGCTACCAGTGTTAAAGACTGCGATGGAGCTCCGTATGTCACGGCAAACTGGCTGACACTGACGGCGGCGGTGCACAAATGCTGCGCAGCTAGCGCCATTCGCCGGCCAACACCGCGGTTCCTGGTGTGTCCGCTGTGCCGTGCGTGTGATCATTGCTTGTACAGCCCTCTCGCAGTGTCCGGAGAAAGTATGGTGGGTCTGACACACCGGTGTCAATGTGTTCTTTTTTTCATTTCCAGGAGTGTAACTTCAAAAATGGACTCGAACAGCATCGTCCGCAAAAACTTTTACTTTGGCGTTAAACAGTTTTGTCCAGGTTTTGACCATCTTCAAACCCTTATACCACGATAGTAGGCGGTGGCGGTGAATGTGACTCGTGCGGTCAGAGAACTGTGTCCATTTTTAAAGTACTTTTTGCCTCACCGTTGTTCTCCATGAGAAATGTTCTGAAAAGTTACGTTTAATATAACATTAGACATATCCTGCATATGGCCACACTGGTAGCAAAAAGGAGGTGAGGCATTTCGGAAATATGGCACTCTCAAGAAAGCTTATGAGGATGAGTTCCTTCAATGTAGAAGTACTGGTACAATAATTTATTAAGTGGGAATTAAGCTGAAGTGGAGGTAATATGTTGGAGGATTAACTGATATTCAGCCTCAGTGAAAAGTAACTTTTTGTTGCGTTCGTCTGCACTCCAAAGTAATTTCTTTGCCGCTAACTTTACATTGATGGTGATGATAATAATTTTGTCCATGTACAAAGCCCACACCTGCTACCATAGCACAGGACCATATGCTCCGCAGAAGATGAATTTGAAGAATGTACAATGACACAGAATAATTTACTGAGATAAGCAACAGAAATTATTCAGATAATTAAGGGAAACGAAAATTTAATTGTGCTGAGGGACTGGAATTGGGTAGTAGGAAAAGGACGGAAAGGAAATATAGAAAGACGACATAGACTGGGGTAGCGGAATCAAATGAGAAGCCATCTGGTAGAATTTTTCACGGAGCCCAATTTAGTCATTTTACATACGTTGTACAAGATTCACGAAAGAAGGCCGTACACGTGCAACTGACCTGGAGACACCAGAAGGTTTTCAGATAGACTAGATAATTATTAAGCAGAGAATTCGAATCCAGATTTTAAACAGCAAAACGTTTCCGAGGATAGGTGTTAACTCTGGTCATGATGTATTGGTTACTAATTATCGATTGAAACTGAAGAAATTGCACAAAGTTTAAAAATTATGGAGACCGAATCTGGATAAACAGAAAGAACTAGAGGGAGTTGAAGTTTCAAAGGGAGCAATGGGTAACGACTAGCTGAAACATAGGGCACGAATGCAACAGAAGACGAATGGGTAGCTTTGAGATATGAAATAGTGAAGGCCCAGTAGGAAATTTGGATAACATGCGAGATATTGAACCTAACTGAGAGAAGAAGAATACATAAACATGCAAGTAAAACAGAATAACGACGTCTAAAAAATTACATTGGTAAGAACTGCAAAATGGCAAGGTAGCAATGACACGACGAAAAATGCAAGGCTATGGGAACTTGAATGATTTTGCGAAAGACAGATGCCAATTATACGAACATTAAAAAGACCTTTGCAGTAAGGAGAAGCGCCTACATAGACATTAAAAACTCACTTAGCAAACGATTGCTATGAAAAGAGATACGGATAAGTGCGAATGGGATGGCGCACCGTGGCTCCCGTATGAACAGTTCGTACGCCACGCAGATCGAGAATTTCGACGATTCTTGTCCGTTATCAATATCGATATTGGCAAAGCATCAAAATATGAGACAAACAGCCGTATCGTTTGATTTCATTGACAGAGAAGCTTAAATTTTTTACACCGCAAAGGGAACTTAGACTTTAGTATGTTACAGATACTTACACAACTAAATTCGTCTATCCGCTCCTGAGAAAAAGGAAAGGGGGTCTCAACAGTCGCACAGACAAACGGTCGGATAACATGAAAAAAATTATTTTCATCTGATATAATTATTAATAATTAACAGTTTTCATTTTCTTTCCTTTACTGCTGTTGTAAAACCTCATTTCTTGCTAAATTTCATGGCTCTATTTCAACGAGAAATACGCTACAGGTTTTCGTGTGAATGTATGCGAGTATCAAAGTATGACATAAATGGCTGTATATTTAGATTGCACTGACTCTGGAGATTAATATTTTCAGTCCACCAAGGGACCATAGGCCTTTGTATATGAATAAATTTCCATTTGAAACGTCTTCCCGTTCCTGAGAAAAAGGGGTCTCAACTGACACACATGCGGTCGTACAACAAACAACGGTGCGTCTGTGTGTTCAAATGGCTCTGAGCACCATGGGACTTAACATATGAGGTCATCAGTCCCCTAGACCTTAGAACTACTTAAACCTAACCAACCCAAGGACATCACACAGATCCATGCCCGAGGCAGGATTCGAACCTGCGACCGTAGCGGTCGCGCGGTTCCAGACTGAAGCGCCTAGAACCGCTCGGCCACACCGGCCGGCCGTCTCTGTGTGTATGTGTATGTGTGTGCGTCTGTGTGTGTGTGTGTGTGTGTGTTTGGTTTATAATTACAGATTAACAATTTTCGGATTTTCGCCTCCACCCCAACTGTGTAACTTTGCTTCTTGCCAAATTTGATGGCTCTAATGAATATCAAAATACATGGCATAAATAGCCTTATCTTTTGATTTCACTGAAGTATAAGCATAAAGTTTTGACACCACCAAGGGAGCATAGAACTTAGTGTGGGACATAAATTTCAATTTGATTCCTCATCCCATTGAAGAGGAAAAGTATTCTTAGCAGTCGGACAGACAGAAAGACGCCTTCTTTCATAGTCTCGAGTGTCCGGAACTTCTGCAGAGCTACTGGCACACAGTCACCATTCTTGTGAAAGAGCTTTAGCGGCAGCGCGCGGTCCTTCATGGAGACAGTCAGGACTAGCTCTTCCGACGCCTACTCCGACGCTTACAACCACATCCATTGGTCAAATTTTCATTAGCTTTTTTTTCCATATCGTTCCCCCCTTTGTCAGTAATATGCTATTCCAAGTTGCTGTCGTTCTGAGCTTACTACAGCGTATGTACATCAGAAAGGCCACGCATCCTCAGACTTCAAAGAGAATGTGTATATCCTCAGACTACAAGAATAATGTAATAAGGCATTTTCCAAAGAAAATTATTTGTGACAGTTGTGAATATTAGTGGCCTGTCAGATTCAAAAGTCAAGGCTGAAAGATACTGACAAGAATTATTTACAAAAGAATGGAAAACTGGTAGAAGCTGGCCTCGGGAAAGGTCAGTTTGCGGTCCAGAAAAATGTAGGTAATAATAACATTTGTCGATTTAAGGAAACTTTTGACAACGTCAATTCGAGTACAAACTTTCTTCAAATTCTTCTGTTTTGAAGGTATCAGGGATAAATTATAGTGAGCGAAAGATTTTTCTAGAGTTTGTACAAATAGCAGACTGTAGTTGCAATAGTAAAAAGACATGAAAGGGGAACAGAGGTCTCTATTAGATACAGTAGTAGCCAGTTTGTAAATTGAGCAAGTCAAGTGAAGAAGTCTGGAAGGTAATTAAACTTCACGGACAAGCATTAAAAATCTAGAGGTTAAATGACGACACTGGAGTTGTCTCTGACAGCAATGAACTTGGAAGAAATGTTGAATAAAGAGGATAGTGTCTTGAAAAGAAGTCATAAAATCAGCATCAAGTATAGTGAAACAAGGGCAATGGAGTATCCTAGTATTATATCAGGTGATATTAACTGCATTAGATTAGGATATGAGGCATCAAAATCAGTCAATGAGTTTTGCTATTTGGGTAGCAAAATAATTGACAATGACAAAAATGGCAAGAGAAGATGACTTTCTTAACTTAAAAAAGAAATTTAAGTGTTACGTAAGTTTTATTTGTATCGAATGTAGTCTTACACAAAAGTGCAACAGTTCCGATAAGAAGAAAATGTTCAAATGTGTGTGAAATCTTATGGAACTTAACTGCTAAGGTCATCAGTCCCTAAGCTTACACACTGCTTAACCTAAATTATCCTAAGGACAAACACACACACCCATGCCCCATGGGAGGACTAGAAATTACGCCGGGACCAGCCGCCGATAAGAAAGACGTTTATGTAAAGTGGTGCTACAGAAAAACACTAAATAGGAGTTATCCAGATTGAGTAAATAATGAGAAGGCACTGCCTCGAACTGAGGAAGTAGGACATCTGTGCCACAACTTGACTAAAAGAAGCGTTCGATATCCACAACTCGTCTTCAGCATCAAAGAATCGTCAGGCAGGTAATGTAAGGACGTGGGTGGAAACCAAAGTGAGTGCAGTTTCAAATGTGGCAACAGTTACACTACTGGCCATTAAAATTGCTACACCAAGAAGAAATGCAGATGATAAACGGGTATTCATCGGACAAATATATTGTACTAGAACTGACATGTGATTACATTTTCACGCAATTTGGGTGCATAGATCCTGAGAAATCAATACCCACAACAACCACCTCTGGCCGCAATAACGGCCTTGATACGCCTGGGCATTGAGTCAAACAGAGTTTGGATGGCGTGTACAGGTACAGCCGCCCATGCAGTTTCAACACGATACCACAGTTCATCAAGAGTAGTGACTGGCGTATTGTGACGAGCCAGTTGCTCGGCCACCAGACGTTTTCAACTGGTGAGAGATCTGGAGAATGTGCTGGCCAGGGCAGCAGTCTAACATTTTCTGTATCCAGAAAGACCCGTACAGGATCTGCAACATGCGGTCGTGCATTATCCTGCTGAAATGAAGGGTATCGCATGGATCGAATGAAGGGTAGAGCCACGGGTCTTAACACATCTGAAATGTAACGTCCACCGTTCAAAGTGCTGTCAATGCGAACAAGAGGTGACCGAGACGTGTAACGAATGGGACCCTATACCATCACGCCGGGTGATATGCCAGTATGGCGATGACGAATACACGCTTCCAATGTGCGTTCATCGCGATGTCGCCAAACACGGATGCGACCATCATGATGCTCTAAACAGAACCTGGATTCATCCGACAAAATGACGTTTTGCCATTCGTGCACACAGGTTCGTCATTGAGTACACCATCGCAGGCGCTCCTGTCTGCGATGCAGCGTCAAGGGTAACCGCAGCCATGGTCTCCGAGCTGACAGTCCATGCTGCTGCAAACGTCGTCGAACTGTTCGTGCAGATGGTTTTTGTCTTGCAAACGTCCTCATCTGTTGACTCAGGGATCGAGACGTGGCTGCACGATCCGTTACAGCCATGCGGATAAGATGCCTGTCTTCTCGACTGCTAGTGATACGAGGCCATTGGGATCCAGCACGGCGTTCCGTATTACTCTCCTGAACCCACCGATTTCATATTCTGCTAACAGTTATTGGATCTCGACCAACGCGAGCAGCAACGTCGCGATACGATAAACCGCAATCGCGATAGGCTACAATCCGACCTTTATCAAAGTCGGAAACGTGATGGTACGCATTTCTCCTCCTTACACGAGGCATCACAACAACGTTTCACCAGGCAACGCCGGTCAATCGGTTGGAAACTTTCCTCATGTCAGCACGTTGTAGGTGTCGCCACCGGCGCCAACCTTGTGTGCATGCTCTTGAAAGCTAATCTTTTGCATATCACAGCATCTTCTTCCTGTCGGTAAAATTTCGCGTCTGTATCACCTGATCTTCGTGGAGTAGCAATTTTAGTCGCCAGTAGTGTATATCCGGAGTTTTTTACCCAAGAGGATGCCATCATCATTTAACCGTAAAGTATATCGTCATCCCCTCCGGAAACTAACGGCTGTAGTTTCCTTTTGCAGTCAGCTGTCCTCGCTACGACCGTAGGGAGGACATGTTGGTTGTGTTAAAGGCCTTATAAGTCAGTGATCCAGACTATTGGCCTTGCAGCTACTGAAAAGGCGACTGCCTGTCTGCAAAATTTTTCTGGCCTCTCAACAGATATTCTTCGGTTGTAGTAGCACCTACGGTGTTGACGTAAAATTAAATATGTGTAATAATGAACCAAAAGCAGACATTCGACTGAGTTACTATGTACATCACAGTCAACGGATGATCGCAGCAAAGAAACACCAAAGTCAAAGCATGCCAGAAAAGTACAAGTAACTTTGAATAACTTCTCTACCGCTTGTCGAGATATATTTGGTACATTAAAAGAGATGCAGATTTATTTCTCATAAGGGAATAGAGATTCGTAAGAATAAAAGGAACAGAAAGAAACATAGTTTAAGGAAGCAGACTAGCGAGAAAAAAAAAAGAAAAGGAAACAGACAGGCAGAATTACGCACAGGTCATAATTCCTTCTGGAGGAATAATCTTAATCCATGGCAGTGCATTCCGTCTTTGTAACTAAAGCAAAGAAAGTTTGTTTTTTTGCCGTGCGAGTTTCGCTTCTTTTACTTACGAAGCTCATTCTGTAGCTGATTCTGATGTTACTCCATGTGTGTCGTCCTGGAGATGCATTTATTCGATCTGCACACTCCAGATGGCCGATTTTCGGCCTTCTTCGACAGTATTTCATTTCCAACTTTCACTGTTTATTGAATGTATCTGGTACAGGGGCGGGGGTAGATACCATGAGAACTTCCACAACGATCAGTACTGGCCCCGCTAGTGTTCTTAAACTACATATTCTCAAGTAAATTCGAAAACTGGTTCGAAGTTTGTTATGTTCGCTGGTAGCAAAGGCATACTCATCAAAATTCCAAACTACTCTGTCTTACGAAGATAGCTCAGGTAATAGCTGAACATAATGTCAGTATAAATTATAGCCCCACAATATTTCTCATTTTACAATTTCAAACAAGCCAAAATAACCTGCTAGCCCCGCAGTAGTCATACAATAAATGAACCACGCTGAGTAAGTTTATTTGATGTTCAACTGGATAACAAGTTAAAACCGAGTCAACACATGGATAAAGTGATGGTGAAGCTCAGTCCAGAGGCAGAATACTACGAGTACTATCTCAGCCTCCCTGTGTGGGTCTCAGTGTGGACCTACGTACTATGATGAACACTCATGTTCAGAAAAAAACAGGACACCTTGAACGACTAAAGATAGGACGTTCATATTCAAAGGAGATGTGCATTAGTATTTTCTGCAGAAATGATTGACTTCTGAACCGTGTCGGTTGGCGGGTTCAAGATCAACATAGATATCGCGGCGCAACACCACCGACCGGTAAACTGTGCCTGCGGCTCTCGTTGTCGCTATAAAGCGAAGGTAGTTGATCAGTGTAACTGGAGCAGACGTGCAGGGTGCGCCGCAGACTTATGGGAGAACCGAACCGTCAAATCAGTGAGTTTGAAAGAGGGCGAATTATTGGTATAAGAGAATGTGATGCACCCATCCGTGGATTTGCTGCTCATGTAGGACCAAGTGTTTTGGCAGGGCAACGGGGTGTGCAGAATGGTTCACGGAAGGCCGTAGAACACGACGAGATGGGTCAGGTCGCACCAACCAGACCACCTCCCAAGAAGATCGACACCTCATCAGAATGGCATTGCAGGACAGATCTGCGTTATCCTCGTCTCTGGCGCAGAAGTGGAGCGGTAGAACATAATCCTACACTATTAGGGGTGACAGTCGGCCGCCGTTTATTACGGGTTACGTGCGCGTCGTTCACTTCTCAACCTACCTTTGACGAATGAGCGGAAACGTGCTAGACGGCAGCGGTACATGGAACGACGTCACTGGGGACAGTAATGGCATCAGATACTGCTTTCGAATGAATCTATGTTCGGTTTGTTTGGAAACAGTTCGCCGCAGACAGGGCGAGCGATATCACAGTGACAGCATAACACATACCGCTCCGACTCGAGGCCTTATTGTGTAGGATGCTACTGCATACAGCCACAAATCACAGTTGGTGCGTGTCCAGGGCACTGTGACCTAAGTGAATGACACACTGCGACCCGTCGCCATACCTTTCTGCACAACACCCCAGGCGCCATTTTTCAGCAAGCCAATGCACGACCACACGTCGATGCACCAACATGTGCCTCCTTGGTGTCACAGGCTGTCAGACGTTGCCCTGGCCCGCCAAATCACCAGACTTGTCGCCAATGTGTGAGGTACGGTGAAACGTCGGGCGCAGCGCTGTGACCCAGTGCCGACCACCACGGATGAACTTTGGAACAAAGTGAATGCAGCAAGGGTGGCTGTACCACAGTACAGCAAAAAGTAAGAAACAGGGAATGCCTAGGTAAAGAAAATTGATATCATTCCTCCTTAGACAGTGTTGCTCTCCTTAATGTGTAATTCAACTGGTTTCACATTCGTGAAATGTCTTTCCTTGTGTAGGTATCTATAGAACACAGTGAATGAACAAATGCATACTACGTGTACATGCAAGTATGTATGTACATGTAGAAGAGACAGTTAGTGCTGACGCATCTGTGCTCACAAGACCTCTTACCTGTGCTTTGGTGGCTGTACGATCTGCCACTGCTGCGCTTACAATGCGACGACCCTGGCAGGTGTCTTTGCTGCGTGGACGTCCAGAACCTCGTCTACGGGTGTGAGAATGTTCACGTGATATCAGCATTGTTGCACAATGACGCAGCACGTCCAACTTCTGAGTCAATTGTCCGAAAGGACGATCCCGCCACTCGGACGCTCACAACTTGACCCCTTTTCAACTCGTTCGGTTGGCTGTAGGAAACACGAGTTCGCCCGTGACATGATTGCCCACTTGCTTACACATTTGCACCACACTGAGTCCTAAGAGTATGAGCATTCCCTAATATAGGGTAATCAATCACATATGGTGCTCCGGTAGCAATGCCACGACACTGTCTTTTGATGGACGTCGTTGAACCTATTATCAGTTCTTATCTACTATCCCCCAGCTGACATATGCCGTCATCAGATCACAATCAATGTCATCTTTCCCGGTGTACAATTTGTTCTTGTAGTGTATAGCCAGCCTACAGAATCGTGTCATACAACTTATTCAAAAACGAGATTACTGAATGTAAAATTTTGACAGTATGACGTTATCACTGAAGCATTATATTCATCAGATTTTGGATTTACAACATACAGGAGGACTTCGGCATCTTATTAGGAATATCAGAGACTAATTTCGGTCTGGTGTGGTGCTGGCTGTGTGTTACCAGTGTGACCAGTCATGAGTTCCTTAAAAAGCCAAGTCATTTCATGACCTATGGAGTAACACTCGTAATATTAATTTTTCAGAGAAAAACTACTCACCAACATACATCTGGCCGCCAAGAGCGTGGTATTCTGGAAAGAAGGAAAACTGAAATGTATTAACATATGTGTAACAGAACCTACTTCAAGTTACAGAACTTATTTCCTGAGGAATTATGGCGTATATCTCTAATAGTGCATCTGCTTACGAGAAGTGTTGTGGAAGTATTTTACTTTCATTCACTGATCACTATTGCATGCCAATGTTTAGAGATAGTTTTCAGGCGAAGAAAGCAAAAGTTAATGGGGTGAAATTTGACTTCAGAAAATAGAATTGGAAGCATGATAACACTTTATGTTCTTCGTTTTATAGTGCAGCTAGGAAACTGTTATTGTTTATGACATAACAGATACATTAAAACAATTACCTGTGTCGCTATAATTTTCTCCCACAGCATGTTTTGACAGCTTGCACTGTTATTTTCAGGTACATTATTGGCAAATTTTTTTTTTGTTTGCTGAAAGTTGCCAGGTGTCTAATTTTAATTTCATTTTGAAGATTTTCCAGCAGAATGAACCATGTGGGTCATTATAAATATACATTTTCTTCAGTAAATAGCACACATACGAAACAGCACAAGTGTGCTAAGTATGATGAAAATACATACTTATAACCAGCCTCAAAATTCTGTCTGTTGGAGCAATGTAATGAAGCACATCCAGCAAACAAAGTTGTGGCGTAGTTAAGGTGAGGCAATGAGCCCTCAAAACGCCTTGTGGGGATAATAGAACAGACAGACACAGATAATTGTTTTATTTATTCTTTGTAAATGTGACTAGATGGTGAGTTCAAACAGTGAATCATTGAAGTTCCAAGTGCCCCAAAGTGACATATATAAATATTATATCAATGATCATCTGTTCCAATTCTGCTGCAACTTAATAAAGAAATTAAAAACACTTAATAAAGAAAAATTAATCGATCTTATTCTAAATCCTGTTAACAATATTAATAATAACAATAACGATTTGAATAAAAAACCTTTAAAAGAACTTCATCAAGTCTTTAAAACAAGAAAGTTAAAAAATTATTCCAAACTTAATAAACAACAATTAATAGCTCCTATTGAGAGATCTGACAACAATATTAAAAATAATGTTAACCATTTAAAAACAAACCATTAAAAGAACTTTGTCAACTCTGTAAAACTAAAAATTAAAAAAAATTATGGTAAACCTAATAAACAACAATTATTCGATCTTATAAACAGATCTGAATGTAATATTTTTAATATTGATACTGAGAATTATTTTCAAAAGATTCTAGTGGACATATATCAAGAAATTTGAAAAAAACACTACCTGAGAAATTTTTCAGGTTACAGTTTTCTAGATGATGACGATTTTTTTAAATCACCTAAACAAATTAATAGAAAAACTTCTGCTCCTACATTGAGAATAATAACATTAGAAATTAATAATAATGATAATATTGTTGAACCACAAGAATTTTTTAATCAAATTAAAGAAATGTAATCACTAAATTTAAGAATATTTTAATAGAAAAAAGGCGGTTAAGGGTATCATAAAATATTTTTGTAATTTTAAAAGACAAGGCCAGATACAAGAATTTGATTTTAAAACAAGTATAAAGTTTTATTAGGACAAATGATTTTGAAGAGTATTATCACAAATCAAGATATAAACTATTAACTTAAATGGAAGAAATGCAAAGAAACAAATTTGGTTTATCTTTATTTTGTATAAATATTTCAGAATTAAGTATTAAGAAACACAATACAATTTATTGTTCTACTTATATCGAGTTACCAAAAAACTGAAGACAAAAATCTGCAATTAATGTAAAAAATACAAATCAAAAATATTTCCTTCATTGAGTATAATCAACTTTATATGAAGTTAATAAACATCTAAAATATTTTCCATTTTCATTTAGTCATTATGTTACATATTCTAATGGTAATTATAACAATCGTGTTATGAATACTGGCAAAGATGCAACAAAAAAATTCGTTGAATTGTCAAAATAAATATCTAGAGAAACTGATGAAATATATGAACAAAAAATTCTAATGATAATATCAAATAAAGATAAATTGAATTTTAGAAAAACTTGTTTTATTTGTGAATGGAATTTGCTAAAGGAGAAAAAAAAGATAAGTGATCATAGTCATTTAACAGGAAAATATCGAGAAAGTGCTCATCAAAATCCTATGTTTCTTCCAGTTTATGTTCATAATATAGCAAATTATGGTGTACATAGTTTAACAAAGAATTAGCAATAGATAATCAAGATATCAACACTATTCCAAATAATGAACAAAAATATATCTCTTTTAGTAAAAAGGTTGAGGATGGATAAACATTAAAATTTTTTGACACATGTAAGTTTATAGTGTCACATTTTGATAGATTACTTTCTAATCTTACACTAGAACAATTTAGAGTAACAGCAAAATATTTTAAACATAAACAATTAGATTTAATGATTAAGAAAGGAGTTTATCCTAATGAATATATGAATTGTGAAGAAAAGTTAATAGAAATTAAATTACCTAAAAATTATATTTTTATTCCAGATTCAATTAACGTGATCTACTGTCAACATGCAAATGCCGATCGAAAAAATTTTACATTAAAAATTTAGATGAATTTACAAACATATACAATGAACCTGGGGTTTTAAATCTTACAGATATTTCTGAAAATTATAGGGTTATTAAATTACTGTATTAATGTATTAAATCTTACAAACTCTACCCATCTTCATATTTTACAGCACCTGGTTTATCTAGCGATTTTGTGTTAAAAATGACAAAAGTTGAATTAGATATTTAAAACAATTATGATTTGGTTTTATTTCTTGGAAGAGGAGGTGGTATTCTTGAAGTATTAAAAGATATGCTAAATCAAATAATAGCTATACGAAAATCATTCAGCAAGAAAAACGATCATATTATATTGGAATTTAGATGCAAATAATTCATACAGTTATGCAATGTCTCAATTTTTACCATTTACAGATTTCAGATGGTTAGAAACAAAATATTTTAATTTCGAAAAAATACTTACAATATCAAATGATATTAAATATAGTTATATTTTAGAAGTCGATTTAGAGTGTCCAAAAAATTACATGATTTACACAAAGGTTTACCGATAGCACCAGATGGAGGAGATAAATCATTAACAACATTAAATAATAAAGAAAAAAACGTATTACATTATATAAATCTTAAACAAGGTTTAAAACATGGATTAAAATTAATGGAAATTCATAGTGGCTTATCAATTGAACAATCAGACTGGTTGAAGAATACATTGATTTTAATAAAGAAATGAGAAAAAATGGACATAAAGAATTTGAAAAAAAAATTTTAACTTGAAGAATAATTCAATGTATGGAAAAAATATTAAAATAAACAAAAAATCATATACTAACAGATCGAAAAGAATATACAAAGTGCATTTCAAACCAAGTTGAGATTATACTATTGTTTTTTAAGAAAATCTAGTTGCAGCCCATATCAAAAAACAATAATAAAATTCAATAAACCTAGATAAATTGAAATGAATATTTTAGGTATTCCAAAAATAAAAGTGTATGATAACAGAATTTGAGAAAAGTGATTATTCAAAAGATAATATTTATTGACTCGAGATATATATACGAAAATTTTAGCAACAATTAAATATAAAAATTGTGGAAAAAAGATGTTACAGCATGTTGGTTTCAGAGCAAAAATGTAAGCTTACACAGTTGAAGGCAAAGAATATGAAAAATATAAAGGAGTTAAAAAATCTGTTGTAAGAAAGTAACTTACTATTAGACATTCAAACATGAACTGAACACAGTTAAAAGTAGTAAAATTGTGTTAAGTTCTGAGGATGATACACTATTATATTACTAGATGAAAATATATGGTGATTTTAAATTAAAGACAAATAAAACAATAGATGATAACAATGAGTTTCTACATGAATTAAACAGTTGTGTTAATGGTAACCCAAAAAACGATATGAAAGATAATGATTTCTTAGTTAACTACACAGTTGCATACGACATTAACCAAAACAAATAATGAAATAAAAAATGACTAAGTTTTTAATATTCGTCCATGATGTGGTAATCTGTGATCTGTTTTTAGATGTATTTTATGAACAATTTTTCCATAAAAGCAGTGAAATTTTTGATCATACCTTTCCTTAGGTTATTGATAATTTAAAGCAATTTCTCTTTCTTTTATTATATTAGTAGTTACAGTTATGAATATATTTAGAAGACTTTTTAATTTCTTTTTTAAATTTTCACAAGTAAATACTTTTTATTCCAATTATGAATAAGCTCTTTTATATGTTCTCAATTATTTTCTCTGTATTTTATCTGTTTCTTTTCTATACAGTAAATACAACCCATTCGTCAAAGTCTGTTCTTACTTGTAATTTTGATTTCTTTATGAATTTCTTTTCATTGTATGCAATATGGAGTATCACTTTTTATTTACTTCCCATTTATAAAGAAAAAAGTTAATATTATTTGAAAAATAAAAATCTAAATTTTACTATATATGAAAGGAGTCGTTTTCAGATCTAACAAATTACAACCTTATTTAAAATTATAAACAAGTGTTAAAAATATTGATGAAAAATCCACAGTTTAAAGCAAAAGATATTTGTGATATTTTGGAATATGTTAATTAGAGAGGCTTTAAAAGACATTGTTGAAAGTAAATATATAAAATGTATAAAGAAATAAGTGGTAGTTCGCATTTACACTTACATTCACATAGAATTTTTATAAATACACCTGGTTCATATTCTTTTATTATAAAATCAAAAATGTCTTTTGCAGAAATTTTTCTAGACTGGATTTATGAATAAGTTTTCCTTCAGTTCGAAAACATGGCGAATATTAAATAAAGATTAATGTAAATCAAGTCTATGAAGGTCAAATAAATTATTTAACAGAGCTAAATAAAATGAAGGGTGACTATATTAAAAAATCAGATGAAATATTTGACAGAACTGTACAAATTGTATGTGATTAAAATGCAGAAATAAATAGTTTATTACCACATGTTTTCCTGAAATAACTGATGAATATTTAAGAGCTATTACTAATATTTTATATTATATGATTATTATGACTTTTAATCTGATATTCGAACACAATTCAAAACTGTTAAATACAAATAAATATTATCACAAATAGATTTTCAAATTGAGAAGAATATTTTAAAGTTAATTATGTACCAGATTCAGAAAATTCATATCAACGAATGAAAGAAACTTTAAGAATTACTAGTTTTCGAAATGATTGCAATACTTTGATTAATTATTCATGTGAATATGATGATATAACTAATCTAGCAAACGTTTCTTAAAATATAGAACTAAATTTCTAAGTATTTTTTTCATAATTGAATTTTAAATAAGTCTATAACAGTTTTTATATACAGCTGATAAACAAAATTAATTAACATCAGTTGACTCCAAAAATTCAAATTAGAAATTTTCAAATAATTTTGACACTGAATCACTTTTGCTACCTTTATTTGAATATCAAAATATACTTGATCTTCTACAATAAAGCATTAAGCATAATGAATATCATATTCAATACCAGACGTTTTTCAATTTCCACCAACTAGCTCCATTTAAATATAAAACTTTTTATTAACATTTTAAAAAAGTACTTTACTTTTATTTATTCAACTATTGCTTGAATTATCAAAACATAACCATTTAACATATTCTATAGTACCTTTCTTGTTAAAAACTTTTACAAGACAAACATCTGGATAATTCGTTTTTAATAGTTCTTGTTCATAAAAATTTCCTCTTCTTTCTTCACCACTCAATTATTTCTGTGTATATATGATGGATTGCAATGAATAACATGTCCAATTTCAAAATTTCTGTCGACAATGTTGTTGGATATTCTTTTTCGAATGTTACTTTAAATATACTTATTCTTACATTATCATTAATATTATATGTGGCATTATTATCGAACAAACTTGTGACATAAACAGTTTTCAATATTTTTTCTTTTTTTATGTCTTTCAGTTGCATCTTTATTGTTGTATGTTTGCCAATCATGGGAAAATTAAGAAATCATTATGATATTGCTGAATTCAAGGTCTTCCTAGCACAGAGAGTACTGGCAGATATGCCTAAGAAATCTCTGTGAATACTCCTGTATACTACTAAAATCATTAATTCACAGTGAACATCATGATACTTTAACTATCACAACCAGTTCTCAACAAGTTCTCTTAATTTTACCAACAGAATTTTACGAGAATTACGGTTTGTTCACATTGTAGTAATTTAAGTTAACCGAGTATTTGTGTTATGCACTGTGTTGGGTTGTGCTGATATGTTGCGAAAGTAGCAGTGTGGATCTGAATTCATTTGAGTTTGTTGTCAAACCCACTTATAGAGAAATCATATTACTAAAAAAGCTGTATTTGAATCGGTATTTTTGTGAAAATATTGCTGTGCCTAAAATAATGGAATCATTAGGAAAGTTATTTGCTCTCATAAATAACAATCATGATGGTGGTAGTGGAGAAAATTATCTTTAGCATTATTGGGATACGCATATGTTTTAGGATGACCTTATGAATGGCTAGTATTTCATTTTAATATTACCTAACGAAGCATTTACCATGGAACGCTTAAGGGTAGCTTCTGTCGTGAGAGTTTCAGGATTTTGATGGATTACTACATGTTGTTGACTATGGCAAAGAATTAGAAGAAAAAAGTTCCTGTAATTTAGACAGCGAACATCGTCATCTGGGTCATTATTATACACTTCGCGAGGTTTCACAAACAATTTATACGGATCGGCCGTTGTGACGTCATGACGCGACGGAAGATCAACAACACAATATTATGTCAATTGAAAGTGGAGGGGGAGAAAGGAAAGGAAAGAGCAGAAGCTAATGCCATCAGGTGCAGCAACAATTAGTGCATAATCAGCGGCGACGAGTGGAAACGTGTGCCAGAGCAGGACTCGAACCCGAGAGCTCCTGTTTACTAGGCAGTCTGTTAACCACTGCGCAGCTCGGACGTGCTGTTCATTGCAGATCCACAGACTACCTCGGCTCACTCTTCGGCTGACTCGCACTCCCACCCGTAGCCACCTACCTGCAGTCCGGGTCCACGTCTTCCACAATCGGAAATACAGACATCACGCATTCGTGTAACTTATCTTCCATGCTGGGCAATGAATCCTACACGTGCAACGTGCACACACATTTACGTTCGACCTCCAGCGCGACCCTAAAATCAGCGAGCACGGAGAACATGGGCGGGAACTGCGGTTAGGTGGTGCTAAGTGGGGTTTAGCTGGGGAGCATGCAGAGATATTCTGCGCATGTGTAGTAAACACCGTGTTCAGATGGGGAAACAGTTAACGTGAGTGGCCTAGTATGCAGGAGATCCAAGGTTCAAATCCTGATGCAGCAGAAATTTTCACTCGTCCCCGCTGATTACGCATAAAGCGCCAATGCAGCTGATATAATTAGTTCTTTCCCCTTCCTCTCCTTTCCTTTCTCTACCCTGTTCCTTCAGTTTGCATAACGTGTGACACAGCTGCAGACTGCGCTTGGTCTCTGTTTTTTCGGACAAAATTAGAAGTAAGCAGTTTTGTTTTAACCTCATATTATGCTTACTTATTTGTTGTTTATATGTGTGACGGTATATAAGTGTGTTGTAATACATAAGTAAGCAGCCTAGAGAATTCCTTTTATATAAGCAAAACATGCTGCCGTAGCAGGGAAAAGAAGGGAAACAACGGAAAAATGCTCCTGTCGGAGCACTAAAGGGTGAATGTGTTCGTCTTTAAAAGACTAACAGAAGAGTAAAGAACAAGCTGCCTCCATCCTCATTCCGCCTACCTCGTCAAACATTTTCACATGCGATCGTATTCGCGCTTTGTTTCCCAGACAGTAGCGGAGCGGCAGTGACGATGAAATAGGGAGGATTCAGTGCTGCTGAGGGTGAAGGAGAGAGGAGGCAGTGATAGAGAAAGTGGCAGCGAAAGAGCAATGGATGAAAACAGAGATAGTGAAAGCCCAAGAGGAAAGAGTAATTGATCCTCTGTGAGAGACAGTGACAATAAAAGAGAAAGAGAGATGCTTGTAGATAGAAGGAGTGGGAGGAAAATGAGAGAAGACAGTATAAACGAAAAATACAGATGAGTGGAGACTCATCATTGTGTTGGCGGAGGGGTGGGGCGGGAGGGGGGGGGGTTGGTCTGGGCCCTCCCAGACCGACAACTTTGAATGCATAGCTATTGGGGAAATTTTGGACCAGGAAAAAAATGAGTTGGACCACCCAAGGATTTCTGAGAGCCTCCGAGGTACGGTGGAGACAGTGGCATTGGGAAAAGAAGACAAAAGTCGGCAGCGTAAGTGAGAGAGGGGTAGTGAGCGGCAGCGGGGTGGATGTACAGTAAATCAGTGAGGGAAAATGGAGACAGCAGGAGAACGATACGTGCAGGCGGTGCCAGTTACAGAGATGCTGAGTATCAAGGCTTAGCTACACAGGGAGACAGAGAGATTGTGTGAAAGAGAATACGACTGTGCTCCCTACGTTTTGGTGAGGAATACGGAATGAGGGTGTGGGCGGCTGGTTCCCCTCTCTTCTGTCAGAATCTTTTAAAGAGGAGCAGGTCACCTTTTTTTGCGCTATGAGGCCAGCACTTTTCCGCTGGTTTCATTTTTTTGGAACATCAAAACTCTTGAACAGTTTAATCTTGGAAGCTGTAAATTCTAATGTCATTCTTCAAAGGATTTTACACGCCAATAATTTTTTCGATTTAGACGATATTTACAACGAATTTTGTGTTTAACGAACTAAAACAACGATAAGTAAATTTATTAATTATTCGAAACTGTAGCTGTGGCAGATTAATCAAACATTAAGGCTCATTCGAGTGATGAGGCAGATACTGACTCTTGTGCGTCGCTAGGCCGCCTCTGTAGTCCGGTGGTCAGCATCTCTGGCCACTGACGAGCATGTCCCGTGCTTGACTCACAAAGACCACTTCAGATGTTTTCGAGGTGGAAAGCTTTGGAATTGGACCCACACCACGTCGTGGGATCACATCAGATGCCACCCCATCAAACAGGCAGCCACACTGACCACCCAAAGAACCTAAAGGGTGTCAGACAAAAAGGCTTCCACCAACCTGAGAGTCTGACTATATTTATTAGTTTCTGTACTCCCCATATCAATTTTCCAAATTGAGACACAGGTACTTACAATTAATATATGTTTTTAAGCAAATATTTCTATCATGGAATGACATACCAAGTACCTACCAATGTTAGTGCATCTTCCAAGATTGTAAACCTTAGTACCTTCTCCTTGGAACTTGAACTCTAGTCTCCCAGCATTCTGATGAAACGGTACTCGAAAAATTTCTCTTTTCCATTTCCCATCATGGCGCTATTAATATAAAACAGGATATTGTTTAAACATCGATAACACAAAATTTGAAAATGATAACTATAAATGAAAGCACCTATTAAATTTAACATAGATCAAATAATATTCTTGATATAGAAACATAGGATGTTGAAATAAAGAAAAAGAAGCAAGGTAAGTATTGCTAAGATCATGCATTCAGAGTGTTCGTCAAGAACCGCTGTGAAAAAGTTAAACATACGGAGTTTAAAAGTTTTAGAAATTACTGAAAGACAGAGTAAATAAGGAACATCTTAGATACCTCTAGTAAATTTAACTTTGTCGCAAAGAAGAGGGAAAACGCTCACCTCTAAAGTTTATTCACAGAAATGCAATATCTGACTAAAAGCAACAGTGCTTTCAAATACATATGTAGGTCGTTCATCCGTATTAATTGTTTCTTTACTGTAGGCGAACATTTACATAGAAGTAACTAGCTACTTAAAAATATTTAAATGGCTTTCAAGTAATACGTTTATTTGCATTACCATCTTTCGCAGCAGCTGTTAAAATCGGTTACTATTGGTTATCCGTCTTGAGCTGACTGCAATTTAATTGAGAAGAATTATAGCAGACGCGTTTCGCTTTTATTTATAAGGCATCTTTGCACTGGCGAGCATGAGAAACAGTTTACAAGAGTTCAGCGCAAGAAATAATATAGAATGGCAAAAACTGTCAAGTGCATATGTGAATCGAAGTCTTTCGACGTCAAACGTTGCTAGCAAGGAGGAAAGAAGCACAATACCTGAAGAAACACCAATAACAACGGAAGATGCTTTATAAATAAAAAAAATGAAACGCATGTGGTGTAATCCTCCTTAATGAAATTGCAGTCAGCTCAAAACACATATCCAATAGTATCTCATCTACATCAACATCTGCATTTTACAATTGATTGCCGGCAAATAGGATCCATTGAGGCACCTCCAAGCTATTTTTCTACCATTCTACTCTCGAACGGCGCGGGGGAAACGAGCTCTTAAATCTCCCTGTGCTAGCTCTGATTTCTCTTACTTTACTATGATGATCACGTATCCCTATGTAGGTGACTATCAATAAAATATTTTCAGAATGGGAGGAGAAAGTTTTTGATTCAGATTTCACGAGGAGATCTCGCAACAACGAAAAATGCGTTTTGTTTTAATGATTTCCACCCCAGGTTACGTAATATATATCCGAGGCACTCTCTCCGTATTTCTCGATAATACAAAACGAGCTACCGTTCTTTGAACTTTTTCAATGTCCTCCGTCAGTCCTATCTTGTATCGGCCCCATACCGAACAGTAAAACTCCAGAAGAGGGTGGACAGGCGTGGCGTAAGGAGTCCCTTTAGTAGACCTGTTCAACTTCGCAGTCTTTGGTTCGGTTTACCCACAACATTATTCACGTGATCGTCCCAGTTTAAGTTTTTCGTAACTGTAATCCCTAAATATTTAATTCAATTTACTGCCATAAGATTTGTGTGATTTATCGCGAACGGAAATTTAGCGGATTTCTGTTACTAGTAATGCTGGTGTCTTCACACTTTTCGTTACTTAGTGTTACTTGCCACTTTTCGCGCCATACAGATATCTTGTCTAAATCATTTCAGGTACAGCATAGGTTCTGTGACGCTTTCTTGAGGAACGTCAGATATTGCTTCCATCTTTCTCGATGACTTTCCTACTATTACTACGAACTGTCTACCTTTCTGACAGGAAATCACGAAGCAAGGTCACACAACTGAGGCGATACTCCATAGGAAAGCAATGTGACTTGAAGACGCTTGTGAAGACCGCTGTCGAAAGCCTTCTGGAAATCTAACAAATATGGAGAAAATTTGACATCCCCTGTCGATCGCACTCATTAATTCGTGTGAATAAAGAGATAGCTGTGTTTCACATAATTATTCATATATTTTTATATGGTGTGTGCTGCATTTATTGTTCGAACTCAGTTGAAAAGGATACAGGCAAGGTAAGTGTACGTCCTATTATTAGATTCCTCCTAAGCACACACACACTTTTCTTGACTGTCTCTCTCGTGGATATATCACGCATCCAACTGGAAATCCATCTTTTACATTACATGTGCCATTTCAGTCGTGTCATACATTGCAATCCTACCACTGACAAATTTTCTTCCAGTGACCGTGAAGGTACTTGAACTTTCCATTTCTCACGATTTGCTACTTCCAGATTCTGCTCTTCGTCGTAATGGAGCTGACTTGGAAGACAAGCATTCCTGCGGACATTTTGTAACGGCCTCCATATACGAATGGTCAGCGTTACTGCCTCCTGTGCGAAACGAGCCGGGTTGGATTCCTGGTACCTCCTGGGATTTTTCTGGGGCAGGGAGGTCTGGAACTGGGTCTACTCAGCCGCTTGAGGCCAAATGCGGAGCTGCCGGAACAAAGAAGCGGCGCCGGCGAAAGCATCCGCATTCGTACGCCAGGGGGACTGGCGGCGCTGTGATCGCACGTCACACCATCCTAGATCGCTCCCCGTACTGCCTCGTAGGCGGCACTCGTCCAAATAGAACAGGCACTAGGCCTAATCGACAAGCGGCCTTGTAACGTGACGCTAGCTGCACTAAACAATGACATAACGGCACAGCTTGTTATACTGTACTTAGCACAGACAGGCAGATTAAGCAACAGTGTGTCTGCTTCAGTTTTTACGTTGTGATGGTTTCGTCTTAGAAGTAAACTTTTGATTTTCTAATCGTAAGAAATTCCTATCCGTCTGTACTTTTCTAACATCGTAAGGAAATCTCCTGCCCCTTAACCCTTGAAATACCGAGTGGGGAGGAGGGGCAGTACTTAATGCCCAAATTTTGAAAATGTGGTAATTCAGTCAGTTATTTTTTTTTAATTTTGAATAAAAGTATTTAGTTTTTCATGAATTCTGCTATCAGATTCTATAAATTTTAAATTTTTCAGTGAAATGTAACCCAAATACTGAATCTTAGTTGTGATGTCACTTTTCACAATGAATGTCGTACATAATACTTTCATTATCAGACCTTACTTAGACTTCACTATCTTTTTAAAAAGTATGTTGTGAGTAAAATTCGACAACAAGTAACGAAATCTGCATTTTTATTTATTTATTTATTTTCCAATGATCGTACACCATACAGTAACCCCAGCCTGGTAGCACACATCACTTAAAACGCGTAGGCATTCTGAGTGTTCCAAAAGGCGTTTCCAGGTTCTGGGCCCTAGGGCAGGCACGAAATACCATCCCATGTTGCCCCCTCCTACCCCCTTGGTAGCGCACGTTATGGATGATTCGTTGGTACTGCTAGTATTAAGGTCCTGTAACTGTTCGTCTCCACTCAGAGATTACAAAGAATACCATTCCTCCATTGTGGTCTGCACACACGTGTCGATTAGAATGGCCAGAAGCAAAGTAAGGAATAGACAGCACGAACTCATTACCTCTACAATAAAATTAATGAATTTTGTGGAAGGTGGGCTCATTGTCAGATCTGATACAACTCACACACCATTCTTTCAGCCTCCTTCATAACATCTATCGATTATTGTGTTCTAAGACTAACGTTGCTACAGTAGCGTTTTTAGTAGAGTAGTAGAACCTCACGCTGACTTCTTTGGAATTACCTTGCGCTTTACTCTAATCATCCAACGGTTCAGTGTCTTTCTCAAGTATGCAATACCAAAACAGCTACAGCAATAAGCCAGGTTCATTTAATCACTCACCCTTACAGTTTCACCGATAAGTTTTCAGAAAATAAAAAACGAAACAGTATTAAGCAAATTTTCAGTTACGAATTCCCTGAACTTCATTGAATGGACTCTTTTACGCAACCATAAGGTTATTTTTCATTATTTATTACTTTTTTAACGAAATCCAAAAATCACAAACATAAAAATGTTCTGACAGAGGCTATACAAGAATGTCTGTACTATAGTAAGAAAGGGAGTTCGGAGTTTAAGGCATCGCCTGCGGTGAGACCACTACGGACGTACCATATGCTTGAATAGGACAAGAACGGATGAATTTATGTAGCCGTGTCCTTTAGTAGGGAATTATACCACCTGAACTCAGGGAAAACGTGAAAAGATAAATCTTAATTACTAGGAACAATGACGTGTTCCAAACACGAGATCAGTGTCTTCAACAATTATGCCATTCGCTCTACATAATCAGTGTACGCATTCTGTGGCTTGGCAAGGTCTTACAAAGCATTCTCTAGACTATTCAAGTTGGGATGCTAGAATGTAAGGATATTAACACTAGCAATATCAAAATATTTTCTATAACGTGTATTTCGAAAAGGGAGAAGGGAGTACAGGGGGGAGGAGGTGAGCTTTATGCTTCCCCCTAAAAGAAATTTAAAAGAAACATTAATTGTTAGTTGTTGTTGACGTATGTTAACAACACTTTTTAAGGACGTCCTGATGTTTAAGTGGAATCAATAACTTTAAAATATCTTTTTAGGACACCCTTAGAAATATCATCCCAATTAGAATAACATGTAATACCAAGGGGGATAGTTCGTCACCACCACAAAAAACTAAAACATATAAATTTCATCAGCTGATGTTGAATTTTACTCACAAGAAACTTTTAAAAGAGATACTGGTGTATAAATAGGGTCTTTAACCTGAAAATACTGAACACGGCATTCATTGTGTAAACTCGTATCTAGTACTGCGACTTGAGTTTGTAGGTTTATTGGTTAGGTCAAACTGAAAACTTTAAAACATTCACGGACTCCAGCAGAAGACCTCAGCAAAAACAAGAATCTTTTTCTCAAAATCTGACTGGATTACAATATTTTTCAAAACGTGGGCCCAAAGCACTGCTTCTCTCCCCATTCCTTTAGTACTGTGGAATTAATAGGAGCCTCTTCATACCAAAAAAAATAGTCGCACCTCGAAAAACTACATCACAGAAATAAAGAGTCGGAAACAAAGAGGAAATACCGAAACCGAGGCGTGTCAATAGCCATTAACTGCCCACACTGGGTCGATGTGACACAACTTCTTCCTTCTTATATTCCTTCTCACCAACAAAGCAAGTTAGAGTAGAAACTAAACTCACGCAAATAACTTCGTTATGATTTGTTTCCCGTGCTGTATTAACCACACGGCCGGCCGCTGTGACCGAGCGGTTCTAGGCGCTTCAGTCTGGAACCGCGCTGCTGCTACGGTCACAGGTTCGAATCCTGCCTCGGGCATGGATGTGTGTGCTGTCCTTTGGTTAGTTAGGTGTAAGTAGTTCTAGGTTCTAGGGGACTGATGACCTCAGATGTTAAGTCCCATAGTGGTTAGAGCCATTTGAACCATTTTATTAATCACAAGTATCGTCTATTTATTTGTATAAAACTCCGTCCGGACAAGCCTCGGAAGGCCGAACGGTATCAACCGACCGTCGTGTCACCCTCAGCCGACAGGCGACACTGGATGAGAATACGGAGATGCACGTGGTCAGCACAGCGATTTACGAGGCCGGAGCCGCTACCTGTCAGCCAGGCAGCTGCTGAGTTTGCCTCACAAGGGCTGAGTGCACCCCGCTTGCCAGCACCGCCCGACAGCCCTTGACTTTGGCGACCTGATGGGAAACACTGATACCACTGCGGCAAGGCTGTTGGCCTGTTTCATTGTACACTTGCGCAATTTGGAAGCAATATGGCTTCTACTGTTCCTGTACATGTTACACAGATGGCCATATATAAACGCATGTCGTTCCTGGTACTTCAGTAAAGTGACCCAATATGACAAAATAGCTGTGATATTTGTCAACAAGTTCCATTTGTGCCAGCTACGAAGAAAAAATTACGGAATGTTAGTCGTATACAAAGAATTTTGCAACAAGTCTATTACATCTTTCCACAAAGTAATAAAGTATCTCACAGCAGAATATAAACTGATGGGAACAAATCACAACATCAAAAAATAAATAATGTAGAGTAATCAGATTAAGGGAACACATTTTCCTAGGTAAGATATTTAAGTGAAAAAATTTGCGAGGTCACACGTTAATTCAAGCGCCAGAATGTTGACTACAAGGATGCAAATGCGCATGCACTGTGTTGTGTACATAGTTCCGCGTAGTCAGAGCGTACGCAACTTCCCCACTAGAGCGCGCCCCGCTAAGCACAACAGCGCAGGTGCAGCTCTCGTCCGTCTCCACACTACGAGATGGCGCTGTCTTAGCGACGGACCAAATTCTGCTTCCGCCGATCCGAGTATTAATATGTAACGCAACCAATGATATTGCTGCTAACATAGAACCTTTTCTCCTCGCGGATCACACTCGCGCAGTGATACCTCAACGCTCGAGGTATTATAACGAGTGTACAGACCTCCGATTAGTCAGTCTGCATTAGTCTGCAGTCAAGTTTCAGTCTGCGCCTAATAAGATTATCATATCCCTGTACTTTGTTAAGTATCAGAGATATGTAAGAATAAGATTAACGTACCAAGACCAAAGGAACTTCAGATTGTCAATTGTAAACAGCATCCAGAACCAAGTTACGTAATGTCTATACTTTTTATTATTTTAATAAATGTGTGTGAAAATTAATCAAGTTCTGTTTAAAGTTGGTCACCGTCAATCTGCAACTCTAAGCGTGCAAGTGGCATTTCTATTATCTGACCTAACGGCAGAAGATAAACACGACACGATAAGACCACGAGACATATTGCTGACACTCGCCTACTTCGTTAGAGCGACAAGTCAAATAATCTGATGGTGTGTGTACCGAAGGTCTTACAGTACACACACCACACATTGTGTTGTACAGGTGCTGAATGTCCGTTTGTCGGATGGAGTTCCATGCCTGTTGCAGCTGGTCGGTCAGTAAATGGACGGTTAATGCTGGTTGTGGATGACGCTAGAGCTGTCGTCCCATACGTGCTCGATAAGAGACAGATCTATGATCGAACAGACCAAGGCAACATGTCGACGCACTGTAGAGCATGTAGGGTTAGAACAGCGATACGTGGGCGAGCGTTATCCTGTTGGAAAACGCCCCCTGGAATGCTGTCCGTGACTGGCAGCACGACAGGTCGAATCACGAGTCTGACGTACAAATTTGCGGTGAGGGTGCGCGGGATGAGCACGAGAGTGCTCCCGCGGTCACACGGAATCGCGCACCAGGCCACGGCTCCGTGCGCAGGCGCAGTGCGCCAGGCAGCCAGGTAGACCAGGTGCAAGCCCTCGTCTGGCCCCCTCGTAACCAACACTCGGCCATCACTGGTACCAAGGCCGAGCCGGCTTTCATCAGAAGACACAGCAGATCTCCACCCTGCCCTCACATGAGCTGAAGTCGCAAACAGCGGGTTACTGGAGTGCACCTTACAGAGCGTCTGGCTCGGAGCTGTCCTCGGAGCAACCGATTTGTAACAGTTCGTTCTATCGCTGTGTCAGCTGCTGCTCAGATTGCTGCTGCAGATCCAGGACGATGCGCCAGAGCCATGTGCCAGACACATGGTTCGAATGGCTCTGAGCTCTATGGGACTTAACAGCTGAGGTCATCAGTCCCCTAGAACTTAGAACTACTTAAACCTGACTAACCTAAGGACATCACACACATCCATGCCCGAGGCAGGATTCGAACCTGCGACCGTAGCGGTCGCGCGGTTCCAGACTGTAGCGCCTAGAACCGCTCGGCCACTCCGGCCGGCGACAAACACGATGGTCTTCCTCTCGGTAGTGCCTCTTGGCCGCCCACAGCCTGGTTTCCTAGCAACCGTACATTCCCGTGATCTTTTTGTTTTATCTACAAAATTTACAAAGAATGATTCAAAATAAAATTAATTTGAGGTTGAAATATAAATAAAATTTTGTTGTTTTTAAGAAGAATATAAAAAGAAGATAGGATAGATGAGAGATTTGTTAGTACCATCACCGAGTGTGACTGACGGTGAATACCTCGGAATGGTTTCATCGAGCCGTTGACCGCCAGTCACACACACACACACACACACACACACGCACACACACACACACACACACACACACACACACACAAATGGTTATTAGTAGAGAAATGTTTCTTATCCTATTTGTTACTAATCCTATGTATTAACTAAAGATGAAAAACGAAAATTGTAAGATGTACGACCTGTTTTAAACATCAGGTAACAGGTCTATAATTTGGCAATAAATAAATAAATTCCCGTGATCACCGCTGCCAGCAATCGTGTACAGTGGCAACATTCTTTCTGCAGTATCGCACAAGGAACATCCAGCTTCTCCTATCCTTATAACGCGACTGCATTGAAACTTAATGGAGTGCTAATAATGCCTACTTTGTCGCCTTAAAAGATTCTTAGCTAACACCAACTCACCATGTTGAACCTCAAAGGTAACTAACGTTCCTGGACGTTACAGCGTGTGTGTTTGAAACGAACTCGATTTTCATCCTCACAGTGGCGCTGCTAGCACCACTCTTACGCAAGAGGCGCGAAACTGGAAGAGACATCTTTCAACATGCCTACCAATTTTCATTTATGACGCATAACTTCTTTTCGGTGTTGCGATTTTTTTTCGTCAGCAGGACTGACATGAACCAATCATAAACAGGCTGCTTCTCAGTAGAGTTCGGTGGAGAGATGTCAGAAATATTAAATAACTGACCAGGCTTCAAATTCACTTAGGGAAACGTTGAACGAATTTTTTACGAAACGGCGAAGACGGGAAACGCTAGTTTCGTCACGAAATCAGCTTTTCTAGGTACAGACTGTAAAGCTACAATTTTGTTTCCCACGAGCAAAATATAATGGTAGATGGAACCTGTTGGGCTCGGATCCAGGGACTCTGAGGCCAGCGCCAGGTGGTGGCTGGCTGGCTGTGGCGGGGGCGATGGCCTGGCATGTCAGCCGCGGTACCCTCTGTGGCGCCGCCGCCACTTAACGCAGTATTGCCATCCTGAGAGAGACTCCAGAGACCGCGTTAAGCCCGTGACGGCCGGCTTCCAGCCTGAACTCAGCGCTGCGCACAGCTGCCGCCGTCGCTGATCTCAGCACGTATCCCAATTTTTATGCCTTCTTTAATTACATGAGCTAAGAAGACTTTTGCTTTCATCATGACAGAGTTATCGTTGACTTTAAATTTAAGTCGATCTTCTGTAGTGTCGCGGAATAGTAAAGAGTTGGAAACGTGGAATATTGTCAAAGTTTCGTTGCCTATGCCGAGAGCCAGAGGCAGTAGGTTAGCCAAGAGGTAAGAGGATTGCACATGTAGCGGAATGTGTAGTCACACAGGAGAATGGCCAAGTTACACACAACAGGCGAGAGA
The DNA here is from genome assembly GCF_023864345.2 of Schistocerca serialis cubense. Lineage (NCBI taxonomy): Eukaryota > Metazoa > Arthropoda > Insecta > Orthoptera > Acrididae > Schistocerca > Schistocerca serialis. The sequence goes on from NC_064645.1 coordinate 46,690,622, forward strand.
GAATTGCTTAGCACGCAGGTTTGTGTTAGACGGAGACATTCATGAAGTGTAAGACAGAGGTATATAGTCAGCTGTACTGCTTTCCACAACTTGTCGTAAGTCTGCCGTAACAACACGTAACTCTGTGACAAGAACACCTAAGGGGCGAGTACGACTGATGAATGAGCAGTGTAAGTGGAACGAATGCGTTCATTACAAACGAGCATGACGTCAGGACGTCGCTCGTGCTTCCTTCAAATACGCCAGCTTTGATAGCAACAAGGCACTCGCAGCTAGACTTGCAGTTAGATGTGTACTGGGTCGCTGCGTAGCGCTCAGCTTGGTGGTCGACATGTTAATCTTTATTAAGGAGATGTTGCAGTAAGGGCGGCCCATCCAGCAGCAGACGTGAGGGGACAGAACCAGCTGTGGTCCTCTCTGCTGCCGCTGTCAATCATCAACCCAGAATTAGCAGACATCGCGGCAGACTCGCCCGCCGCCAATGCTGACCACATCAGTGAGCCGTGATCGAGATCGTCGCCTACACCCTGTGCATCTGCTGTCACAACCGGGTGAGCCGACGACGCTGGGGGACTGCAGCCCGTTCCGCCCGTCCACCGCGGACGAGCCACCAGGAGGAGCAGGGAAGAAGACGGGGTGGGATAGAGTACACTCCGCACTACGAGAACGCTTCTCGTGCCGACAGCGCCGGGACTCCAACCCGGGACCTCCTGCGCGCAGCGGCATGCTGTCTGTCACTGAGCCGGCTGGCCAGCCGGCGCCGCCAGCCACGCGCGACGAAGTAAGGGCATTCCACGCTACGTCACAGCATGCGGCACTGCGCTAGCAAGACTGGTGTGGCCCGGAGCTGGTGTCATCACTACCAGTCAGCGAGGACTTGGGGAAGGTCGTTGATATCACCAAGCTCAGCCAGCCTGTGTTGCGCGGGCCACATTGTACTCGGCAGAAATGTCATGAATTAATAAAGTTTCTTTGGCGTTTCTGACGCGTCCACAGTCATTTCCTAGCATCCTGACAACTGGAGAGGTCACCGCTCGGCCTCCAGTCCAGCGTAGGCGACCGGGACCACCGGGGCGCCTACATTTCTAATGCACTTTCGGCTACCTCCTATTTACCACAGTCAACTTTTGTTGAACTCGGTATTATTCTTCAGTGCATCCAGTCTGGCCGGCCGCTGTGGCCGAGCGGTTTTAGGCGCTTCAGTCTCGAACCGCGCTGCTGCTACGGTCGCAGGTTTGAATCCTGCCTCAGGCATGGATGTGCGTCATGTTCTTAGGTTAGTTAGGTTTAAGTAGTTCCACGTTCTAGGGGACTGATAAGCTCAGATGTTAAGTCCCTTAGTGCTTAGAGCCATTTGAACCATTTGTCCAGTGTGTCCAACTACTACACTGCTGGCCCTTAAAATTGCTACACCACGAACATGAAGTGATACAGACGCGAAATTTAACCGACAGGAAGAAGATGCTCTGATATGCCAATGATCATCTTTTCAGAGCATTCACACAAGGTTGGCGCCGGTGGCGACACCTACAGCGTGCTGACATGAGCATAATTTCCAACCGATTTCTCATACACAAACAGCAGTTGACCGGCGTTGCTTGGTGAAACGTTGTTGTGATGCCTTGTGTAAGTAGGAGACTTTCCGACTTTGATAAAGGTCGGATTGTAGCCTATCATGATTGCGGTTTATCGTATCGCGACGTTGCTGCTCGCGTTTGTCGAGATCCAATGACTGTTAGCAGAACATGGAATCGGTGGGTTCAGGAGGGTAATACGGAAGGGCGTGCTGGATCCCAATGGCCTCGTATCACTAGCAGTCGAGATGACAGGCATCTTATCCGCATGGCTGTAACAGATCGTGCAGCCACGTCTCGATCCCTGAGTCAACAGATGAGGACGTATGCAAGACAACAACCATCTGCACGAAGAGTTCAACGACGTTTGCAGGAGCATGGACTATCAGCACAGAGACCATGGCTGCGGTTACCCTGGACGCTGCATCACAGACAAGGGCGACTGCAATGGTGTACTCGACGACGAACCTCGGTGCACGAATGGCAAAACGTCACCTTTTCGGATGAATCCAGGTTCTGTTTACAGCATTATGATGGTCGGGTCCGTGTTTGGTGACATCGCGGTGAACGCACATTGGAAGCGTGTATTCGTCATCGTCATACTGGCGTATCACCCGGCGTGATGGTATGCGGTGCCATTAGTTACACGTATCGGTCACCTCTTGTTCACATCGACGGCACTTTGAACAGTGGACATTACATTTCAGATGTGTTACGACCCGTGGCTCTACCCTCCATTCGACTCCTGCGAAACCCTAAATTTCAGAAGGATAATGCACGATTGCATGTTGCAGGTCCTATACGGGCCTTTCTGGATACATAAAATGTTCGACTGCTGCCCTGTCCAACACATTCTCCAGATCTCTCACCAATTGAAAACGTCTGGTCAATTTTGGCCGAGCAATTCGCACGTCACAATACGCCAGTCGCTACTCTTGATGAACTGCGGTATCGTGTTGAAGCTGCATGGGCAACTGTACCTGTACACGCCATCCAAGCTCTGTTTGACTCAATGCCCAGGCGTATCAAGGCCGTTATTACGGCCAGAGGTGGTTGTTCTCGGTACTGATTTCTCAGGATCCATGCACCCAAATTGCGTGAAAATGTAATTACATGTCAGTTCTAGTATAATGTAGTTGTACAATGAATAGCCGTTTATCATCTGCATTTCTTCTTGGTGTTGCAATTTCAATGGCTAGTAGTGTACTAACCACACCCACAGGATATTTGCTGAACATTGGTAGTGCTGCGATCTACATTTTCTTTCACAGGCCTCACGAGGTGCCATATTTTAGTTTGTTACCTGAAGACTGATTCGCTTTTATGTCCCATCAAGATCTTGCTAATCTTCCATGTCACTGTAACAGAGAACATAAAAAAACTGTGAGTTACCCCACGGTGCGGTTCTGCTTGTGCACACCATATGAAATAGATCATGATGCTTGCTGGTTGCAGAGTCACGAAAGACTTTTTGTAGACGTTTTAGATCTCGTGACACTTATTCGGCAACATTTACGGCTTCTGCTGGATGGACCGATGTCCTTAGAGCAGTGCGGGTTTGAGACTGCAGTTGGTGTCTGAAGGTCGGTGACGTAACAGCCAGTGTCATGGATTCCAGCAGCCACACGACGGTCGGGCAGTACTTGACAACGGCCGAGGAGCAGCCAGTCCTAAACCACTGGATATGCCACCACCTGACACGGCTGGAGGCCCGCGAATAAGGTATTCAATCAAGGCAATTGTATCACAGAGTAGTATCGTATTCACTGAAAGCCAAAGAAACTGGTACATCCGCCTAATATCGTGTAGGGCCACGCAAGCACGCAGAAGTGCCGCAACACGACGTGCCATGGACTCGACTAGTGCCTGAAGTAGTGCTGGAGACAACTGACACCATGAGTCCTGCAGGGCTGTTCATATATCCGTAACAGTGGAAATCTCTTCTCAACGTTGCAAGGCATCCCGTATATGCTCAATAATGTTCGTGTCTGAGGAGCTTGGTGGCCAGTGAAAGTATTTAAACTCAGAAGAGTGTTCCTGGAGCCACGCTGTAGCAATTATAGACGTGTGCGCTGTGGCATTGTCCTGCTGGAATTGCCCAAGGCAGTCGGAATGCACTATGGACATCAATGGATTAGGTGATCATACAGGGTACTTACATACGTGTCACCTGTCAGAGTCGTATCTAGAAGCATCACAACAGTCCTCTACTGACAGGCGTGGTCCATGGATTCATGAGGTTGTCTCCACACCCTAACACGTCCATCCGCCCCATACAATTTGAAACGAGGCTCGTCCGCTCAGATAACATGTTTCCATTCATCAACAGTCCAATTTCGGTGTTGATGGGACCAGACGAGGCGTAAAGCTTCGTGTCGCGCAGTCATCAAGGGTACATGAGCGGGCCTTCCGCTCCGAAAGCCCATATCGATGATGTTTCGTTGAATGGTTTGCACACTGACACTTGTTGATGGCCCAGCTTTGAAATCTGCGCCAATTTGCGGAAGCGTTGTACTTCTGTCACGTTGAACGATTCTCTTCAGTCGTCGTTGGTTCCGTTCTTGCAGGAGGTTTTCGTGGCTTCAGCGATGTCGGAGATTTGATGTTTTATCGGATTTCTAACATTGACGGTACACTCGTGAAATGGTCCAACGGGAAAATCCCCACTTCATCGTTACCTGGGAGATCCCAGTATCCAAAATGGAGACATGTGGTCGCTCGAGGAGCGGTGCGAGGATAAACAGGTCCGGCGCAGAGGGAGTTACCATTAAACAGATAGCCGCGGAGAGAGAGAGGCGCGTGTGAGACAAGCAACGGGAATATGCCCCATTATAGTTGCGCTGCGGGAATGCTGATCTTAGAAAATGTGCAGGGTATCTCCCCGACTGGTAGCAGGACGAAACCGAGACAATAGGGAGCAGTCAAAGTACGTCGGAAAATACAGACCCGAATAACATATGGGTGGCCGCATTGGTCAGGGTGATGAAAGAAAGTATGACGAAACAGGAAGAAAATAATACGAAATTTAACTCAAAACTGAAAGGTATCATGGCCCGTGTAGATGTGAGATTTGAAGCGAATAAGGCGCTACTTGAACAGGCTTGAAAGGATGTTGTGAACGAGGTCAACCAAAAATTTGAAGTAGTAGGTAATAGATTAAGCGCTGTCGAGAAAGAACAGAAAAGAGTTCAGGTCGAAATGAGAAAATTTAGAGAAGGGACTCCAAATATTAGCAGAAAGATGTAATAGCGAAAATAAAAGGGAGATTAAACGTTTAAAAGCCTTCGAAGCAACTCAAGAAAAAGTAGATCCAAACAATAGGGGTTCCCGGGTTCGAATCCCGGCCGGGTCAGGGATTTTCTCTGCCTCGTGATGACTGGGTGTTGTGTGATGTCCTTAGGTTAGTTAGGTTTAAGTAGTTCTAAGTTCTAGGGGACTGATGACCGTAGATGTTAAGTCCCATAGTGCTCAGAGCCATTTGAACCAAACAACAGGGCAATCCTTGAGGGAAAAGTAGAAGCGGTAAAAGTGCAAAATAGGAAGGAAATAAAGAAGGTGAAAGAAGAGTTAGAGAAACTCGAGGAAAAGGTTGCAGATATAACAATGTCGGGGAGAAGCGAGAATGCTGCGATGCTGAATGCAACAGATAATGAAGAAATCAAATTATTAAGGAAATTTTAGGAAGGAAAATGTGAGGTCAACAGGTGACAACGCAATGCTACAAACGAGATATGCAACGCGTGGCTCACGTGGAGAATATTCTCGCGTGCGGAACCGAAATGGGAAACCAAGTGCGCAAAGGCGCACAAGACAGTAGCGAGGGAAGTGAATCCGGACATTAGAGGGCTAGGAAGAAACTAGCGAGCAACATAGGCAAATGTCGGGAAGGACACAGAAACTCGTGGGTGAGGTCTTACAGGAGGGAAGCGGAAGGGTTTGACTACAAACGCTTTCTCTCTGTGCGAAAATTCTAAGTCTTCCGCAACTCGGTGAACAGGATACACCCACATGCTTGGCTTAAATAATACCAGTTCCGCCTACCCCCAACTGGCCGGATGAATATAAAATAGAATTTATGTGTCGGACAACTCGAGGCCGAACCCGCTGCAGCTCGCACGTACACGACGGTACGCGAGTGTCAGCGCGAGTTTCTCCCGGCCTATTGGTCCGAGGCGGCGCAAGATCGGGTAAAGAATAATATATGATGCTGCCAAATTTAAACCAATCTGGTTTTGCGATTCCTGCCTGACTGTTCGAACACATGCTGCAGGACAACCAGTTTCTGTACAACCCTTACAGTCCGGGCGAACTGATAAGGATGTGTGTAATGAAACTTCCAACTCAGCTGCGCCATATCGTGATAGGTGGACGATTTATAATCGTTTAAACTACTCTTACAGGAGTTAGAGTACGACGTCGGCGATTGCGAACAGGAAAAGGCGCAGGTTTTCTATTGGTAACGCCACGTAGCGCTCTGTATGAAATTCACTGGCTGTGCTGTGTGCAGTCTGTGGCTGGGTGGCATTGTTGGAAGAGTCGTTATTGTAGTGTTGGGCAGTTGGCTGTTAACAGCGCGTAGCGTTGCTCAGTTGTAGGTGAGCCGCCAGCAGATGATCTGGACGTGTGTCCATCAGAGACAGTAAACTTGTAAGACTGGATGTCATGAACTGATATATATACTATGACTTTTGAACACTATTAAGGTAAATACATTGTTTGTTCTTTATCAAAATCTTTCATTTGCTAACTATGGCCGGCCCCGGTGGCCGTACGGTTCTAGGCGCTCCAGTCCGGAGCCGCGCTGCTGCTACGGTCGCAGGTTCGAATCCTGCCTCGGGCATGGGTGTGTGATGTCCTTAGGTTAGTTAGGTTTAAGTAGTTAGGTTCTAGGCGACTGATGACCACAGCAGTTGAGTCCCACAGTGCTCAGAGCGATTTGAACCATTTTGCTAACTATGCCTATCAGTAGTTAGTGGCTTCAGTAGTTTGAATCTTTTATTTTGCTGGCAGTAGTGGCGCTCGCTGTATTGCAGTAGTTCGAGTAACGAAGATTTTTGTGAGGTAAGCGATTCATGAAAGGTATAGGTTATTGTTAGTCAGGACCATTCTTTTGTAGGGATTTTTGAAAGTCAGATTGCGTTGCGCTAAAAATATTGTGTGTCAGTTTAAGCACAGCCATTTATAATTTTTCTAAGGGGACGTTTCAGGCTCACGGGTAGTCGAGTACGGTAAAAATATGGGCAGGTCCCGGCGAATAAGAAGAGGGAAACTATTCCCGCTGACGTGAAAATCAGACCCGCTGATCCACGAAAAAACCCATCGGGAATGGAGGGAAAATAACAGTTATGTCCAATGCATATTGAGGTAGACGGTATTAGTCCAAACGCGATGACGGAAAGTTGCAGAGTACGTTACATAGGTCAGGAAGATATTAGGGAAACATTACTTCAGGAACAAACGGATAACAGGATTTCAGCTGTTAGTCTGGTGATTGCCATCTCAGTGAAAGGGGTATCACAGGGCTGCGTAAACGATACAGGGAGTCCGATCTCTATTGTTAGTGAGGCTGCATTCCGAAAATGCGGGAAGGCGCAAGCTTGGCCGACTTCGCCGTTGCGAGGGACGAAAGTGAGAGGGGCAATATACGGTGAAATTGTAGAAGCCAAGTGGCAGACTAGGATCATGTTGAAATTCGAGGAGAACTTCTTCATTGTGCCCTTAATTAACACTGAAGAAATTTTAGGGGTAGATGTCATGCACGCTCACGAGGCAATTGTAGACTTGGATGCAGGTATCATGTCTCAAAACAGAGAGGGGAACCCCGTTGAATTGAAGTTCGATAATTGCATCATAAGGGAAGAGTCTGAAGCCAGCTGCATACAAATTCTCACTTACCCGGGAGCGCACCAGGAACCGCAGACCCTCGTGAACTGTATTAGCGGAGTGAGCTCACCGCCATCCGTGCACGGAAGGGATGGGGTTTTCTGGAAAACAGTCGAATAAAGTACGAACGGCGTAGGAGACATGCCAGAGGACGCCCGTTTAAGACCGCTAGAGGTTCTGAGGAATCACGAAAGAATAATTTCGAACGTACCGGGTGCGATAAAAGGCTTCGAAAACAAGTTCCAAGTACGGGAACACAAAAAGTTTTTCGTGAGGCTGTACCCCATTCCGTTAGGACAGAAAGAAAAAGTGAAGGCAGAGGTCGCGAAGATGCTCGAGCAGGACGTAGGCGAATTCGCAGTGAGTCCGTACAACTCACCACTTTTAGTGGTACCGAAAAAGGGTGAGTGGGTGAGATTGGTGATGGATTCTCGGCAAATCAACACAATTATTAAAGCAGAAACAGACAGACCGGAGAGCATGGAAGAATTATTACAACGTTTCCATGGAGTGAAAGTATTAACCTCCATTGATATGAGAGCCAGGTACAGCATTTCGGGAATGGATGCTGTAATAGTAAGGAAAAAAGAACTTTTATAACCACTTGTTACGAAAATGTAGCACAATTTGAATAAACTGCCTATTGGCTTCTGTCTCGGGTTCTTCGGCCGACGTTCATCTAATGATTTTTCTGACGTTTCGCCAGCACGAGTGGCTGGCATTGTCAAAGCTTCACCCTCCATTGCCGGTGGTGAACTGGAGGCGAGCTCGCGGCCGCAGACAATATGTACCTGGCGCGCCAACGTCCGAGGGCTGCTCCGCGGTCATTTCCGGTGCGGTTCTCCTCTTGCTACCTGCGACGGTCGTTCGCTGCAGTACGGGAAGCCAGGATCCGTTTACCTTAAGGCTTTCCTCTTTCTTGTTGAAACTGTTCGTGTGTTTTTGTATTTCTACAGCTTCTCTGAACAAGCACGTGTGATAGTGCTTCTCTACAGCCAGAACTTCCGTGTCAGCGAATTTTATTACGTGGTCGGTCCCATTCAGTGCGTGCTCTGCCACGGCCGATTTCTGCACCTGCCCCAACCTGCAATGTCGCTTGTGCTCTTTGATCCTGGTGTTAATTGATCGTCCAGTCATTCCGACATAAACTTTTCCGCATGTGCATGGTATACGGTATATTCCCGACATTGCAAGTGGGTCTCTTTTCTCCTTCGCCGATCTAAGACACTCTTTTGATCTTCCTTGTCGGTTTGAAAATCGTCTTTACGCCATGTTTGCGCAATGTACGGCCGATTCTGTCCGTCACTCTGGGAAGTGTAACAGAGCCAAACACTCGGCGAAGTAACGAACCAGAAAAAGAAATGTCGGGTACGGCCTTTCTGCCATACATTCCTAGAGTGACGGACAGAATCGGCCGTACATTGCGCAAACATGTCGTAAAGACGATTTTCAAACCGACAAGAAAGATCAAAGAGTGTCTTAGATCGGCGAAGGAGAAAAGAGACCCACTTGCAATGTCGGAAATATACCGTATACCATGCACATGCGGAAAAGTTTATGTCGGAATGACTGGACGATCCATCAACATCAGGATCAAAGAGCACAAGCGACATTGCAGGTTGGGGCAGGTGGAGAAATCGGCCGTGGCAGAGCACGCACTGAATGAGACCGACCACGTAATAAAATTCGCCGACACGGAAGTTCTGGCTGTAGAGAAGCACTATCACACGCGCTTGTTCAGAAAAGCTGTAGAAATACAAAAACACGAGAACAGTTTGAACAAGAAAGAGGAAAGCCTTAAGGTCAACGGATCCTGGCCTCCCGTACTGCAGCGAACGACCGTCGCAGGTAACAAGAGGAGAACCGCACCGGAAATGACAGCGGAGAAGCCCTCGGACGTTGGCGCGCCAGGTATATACAGTCTGCGGCCGCGAGCTCGCCTCCAGTTCACCACCGACAATGGAGGGTGAAGCTTTGACAATGCCAGCCACTCGTGCTGGCGAAACGTCAGAAAAATCATTAGATGAACGTCGGCCGAAGAACCCGAGACAGAAGGCAATAGGCAGTTTGTCAACAACTGGCCACGAAAGCCTTAACAATTTTGTACAATTTGAATACTTTGCTATGAAATTTCGTAACTGTCAAAATTTGGACTCATAATTTTTTTTATAAACACTTACATGGCAATTGACTCAAGTTTGTTCTTTTCCCACCCCCACTGCCGCTGGCATCTCTGCTGGCTGAGCACCTCACGGTGTGGAAATCACACTAAGCACTGGCAAAAGACCGACATGATTGTGGCGGGGGTTGGGCTTTATATAGCTTAAGACTCCACCCTGTACTTTTTAGAGGACCAATAGGAAGTCAGAGTGCCATACCAGCAAGTTCTAACTTGCATTTTTTTTCTCTTTAAGCAGGCTTGGTGCAGCTGTTTGAGGAAAGTATCACATCTGTTGGATTGGGGGGGGGGGGGGGGGAAAGAAAGATCTGAGACAAACATCCTGTGTTTGCGTGCAAGTGGATAGAATATTGGGTGCAGCTTCTAGCCTCAGAAAAACACTATTTGATCATTCTGAGACAGTTTCTAATAGCAGTTCAAAAGATTTATATAGCATGCATCTGTCCAGAGGGAGATTTGGCTGTCAGCTTAACATTAACAACCTTTTAGCTGTGCCATGCATTTGTTCCTCGAAGGCACGTCGCCACAGACGTTAATAACATGTGCTGATCCATGTTTTGAACAGTCCCTTCTGTTAGGGCAGGAATTCCCATGCAGACAAGCAATCCCTAACTATTTCTGCAGCACTTTATGATTTACAGGAAGGGGTGATATGATATGGACAGGCTGCCTCATTAGGATCGCTAGGAAGAATGCGTCCTGTGTTATTCTGGGATATTGGCGTAAACATTTTCTGAAAGCAGTGTGAAAGAGTTCTATAGTGTGTCCAGAGGAAGACTTGGCTGTCAGCTTAATATTGACAACCTTTTAGCTATACCTGCAAAGGTAGGTCGCTAGGAAAACACCTCGCTCGGCATTTAGGCCATGTCATAGAGCTGTCACGTGCAGAACCTTTGGACAAGTCGTCGTTCACGTCACGGGCGCCAGACAGATGCGTCTCGCCTGTGGAACAGGCTGGCATGTGTAGCAATTAGAGGAGCGTGTCTCCTAAGGTTCGTATGAGCAGTTGCCAGCAGGCTCGTGCGCATGCGCAGAGCTGAATTCGCGTATGAGCTGGGCCTTCCTCCCGCTTCTGGCTAACTGAAGCGTAGCTGTTTGCTGTGTGAGCAGTAGCAGCAAGTAGCCAGAAGCTACCCGGAAAAATGTTTCTGGCGCGCCCAAGCTGCCAGATACGCGCATGCGCAGAGCAAGCTGAGTTATAGTCTTCGTTTACAGCTCCCACGTCAAATGAAATCAAAACAGATTTCTGTGGCCAGGAGCCATCAAGTGAATTAATATACATTCTCGTAACCATGAAAGACCAAAATAAGTTAGTAGTTTCAATTTTCTGATTTTATATTATTTCCACGTTATTAGCAATAAACCATTAATGTCTTAATGAAGCTATTTCTGTCTGTTTTATAGAGAAATTTGCTTCAGTTTATTTTTTTTTTCCACTGAGGCAGTTAGTTTATTTGAAACGAAGTGTTTCATTCCGCACTATTGGCTACTTTCAACCTTGTTCAATTTAAAGTGCAGATTTTCATTTTCTGGGACGAATGACGTTATACAATAATAAAGAACCAAACATGAGAATACAGTACTGGACCTCCAATAAAAATTGGTATCACGAAAACCACATGGAAAGGTGAATATCAGATACTTCAGAGTGCATCTGGACATAGAAATATGCAATTAGAGCGGAATGAAGCATTTTAGTATGGTTCATGAAATTCCGATGCTGCTGGAATAGTCTCTGATGTCCTGTTCCCTTTATGACACTGTGAGATCTCTTAATGCTATATACGTACGAAGATACGTAAACATTGACTTGAAGCTGACTAAATAGGCAAATTTGGTCAGTAGTTTTGAACTTAATATTTTGTTTCAAATATAATGACAGCTGTAGCAGAATTTTACAAATCTGCCTTCTGTGAAAGTGTTTTTCGATCACAACGCACTCTTATAGTACTTCCTCTAGGCCTGAAGTTATTTCTTAATTTGTGTTTACGTCTTAAATTTATAGAATGCCATTCTATGCTAAATTTAAGACTGGCAGCATACCGTGTTTTATCGTTTTAACTCCCCACATGGCTTCATATTTATTCCTAGAGTAGAATATAAACTGTCAGTTGTACAGTTTCTTTGCCTCACAGACAACCATGTTAATTTTTTCACATTTTGAAATAGTCATGTAATTTATTGTCCTTTATTCTGGCGTAAGCTACACAAGAAACTGTCTCTTTTTTTGTTGCAAGAAATTTGTATTCCATCCTACTAGCTTTTTGCAGTGCTGTGTAGATGTAAACCTGTTGGAAATGCTACATAACAATACTGCAGAGTACGAATTTAAAAAAATTGTCAAAGTCACCCCTTAACAAAATTTTATGGTACTTCGAGTGTGGAGTCTAATTTTGAAATGATATTTTGCCAAGAACTGCTTCCTTATTTGCATTCTTTATCCGTGTGGGATATGATAAAACAATTGCTCTAAGTACAACTCACTATGCCCTCTCAACAACATGCCGCACGGCTACACATGGTCACGTGATACCCCACCAGAAATACGACGAAAAGCGTGAGCCTCTAGCGTTGACCCTTATCCGTGCTGGACCCACAGGTACAAAGGCGATGCGTCAGCGTGCCGGCCGTGGTGTCCAGGTAAACACGTCACCACCCTCTCCAGGCGTGCCCGCCCAGACGCGTCTCGCCTGTGGGACAGACAGGGCTGGCGTGTGTGCCTGACACGGTCAGTCATCATTCCACCTTGGACATCTGTAGGAAACAGATCGCTGAGACATCATGGTTGAATTTCTTAAAGGTAATACGAAAGCATTTCTACATGCAGTGAGTGTTTGTGCATTGCATTATTTCGGCTGTTTAAGCGTTGTGAGCGTGTTTGCAGAGCGTTATACATGCATTATATTGATAATTTTATGCGTAGTGTAGGTGTCTGCACATCAGTGTACTGCATTATTTTGTGAACATGTCTGTAGGGTGTGCCATGCATTATTTCGGTAATTTACGAGTTGTTTTTATGTCTGTACATCACTGTACTTCATTATTTCGGTGATTTACGAGTAGTTTCCAGGTCTGTTAACTGTATATTATGAGCCCAAGCACGTGTTTTGTATCACCATAATAAATAAACTACGTGAAACCCGTCCCTAAATAAATTGTTCCAAAAATAAATAATGTACACTCCTTCCTCTCTCCAGTAGCACAGAACAGCCTGAGTCCTTTTCCCGCCATTTTCCCCTCCAGACCGCCATGGAAAGGGGGGACAAGGGGAGGGGATGAGGAAGCAGGGGCACATGTGCAACTGAGACAAACATGTGACACAGGGGTGGGCATGGTCGGGGGCCGGGTTGGGCCCGAGTGGGGGTGATTAATTGATCAATTTAATTAATTTCCAAATCAATTTGATATCAAAACAGTCGTCGCGCCTCCCTACTACTTATTTCGGTAGTAGTGTAGTAGTTCTCACACCTGTCTACGGAACTGGGTGGATGACATTTTTCAAACGTCAGACAGTATGTCCCCAGTTTCTTGATTCAAATGGCTCTGAGCACTATGGGACTTAACTTCTGAGGTCATCAGTCCCCAAGAACTTAGAACTACTTAAACCTAACTAACCTAAGGACATCACACACATCCATGCCCGAGGCAGGACTTGAACCTGCGACCGTAGCGGTCGCAGGAATCATTAGATTCTGTGAGGACGCTTGTCAGACAGCAAAAAGAATCGAGTAGTATGGCAAGTCCTAACATTATCAGGGGCCGGTAGAAAACAAAACTGAGCCGGACAGCGTCAGCAGTCGCTGTGTGTCTGCAAATGGTGGAGGCGAGAGCAGGAAGAGTGCAAACAATAGCAAACGGCGCGACCATTGAGCGGATCGGGTGAGGGAATGATACTACAACTCTCGATTTATCTGGATGTAAATATACAACCAGTCGCTGTCTCGCAATTTTGATACGATACATTTAGCGTTAACCATCCATAGCAAATCTATTCCGTCAATGTACATTATCAGGTATGCACACACATTCGCACAGCATTTAGTTTCACTTGCTTTCACAATTATTCACAGCATGTAAACAGTGGATGTAAATACAGCCAATATGTATAGAACAGACATAACGCTTTGCAACATCACGAACTTTCGCCTCAGATACACTGCATTACAACACAAATACTTACAAGTACAGATAATATAATTATGTGAGTAGGTACCGGAGTGAAACTTCCTGGCGGATTAAAACTGTGTGCCCGACCGAGACTCCAACTCGGGACCTTTGCCTTTCGCGGGCAAGTGCTCTACCAACTGAGCTACCCAAGCACCACGCACATCCAGTCCTCACAGCTTTAATTCCGCCAGTACCTCGTCTACTACCTTCCGAACTTCGCTGAAGCTCTCCACAATATCCTTTCTTCCAGGAGTGCTAGGTCTGCAAGGTATGCAGGAGAGCTTCTGCGAAGTTTGGAGACGAGGTACTGGCGGAATTGAAGCTGTGAGGACACGGCGTGAGTCGTGCTTGGGTAGGTCAGTTGGTAGAGCGCTTGCCCGCGAAAGGCAGAGGTCCCGAGTTCGAGTCTCGGCCCGGCACACACTTTTAATCCGCCAGAAAGTTTCATATCAGCGCACACTCCGCTGCAGTGTGAATATTTCATTCAGGTACAGGAGTGTTCATATATTTCCAATACGCAAGTAACATGGATTAAAAAGGTAGGCAAAAGATAAACAAATAGAGCGAACTATTCACTATGTAAGTCAAGAGTGAATGAGTTACTGCATGTCATAGTTATTATCTGTCTAGGCAGTAAAACATAATGTAATAAACTTACAGAATGCGAGAGTTGTTACAAGGCTGAGAGAATGTAATTTATGTTGGAGAATCTTATTATTGTCTTTTTCGGTGTGTGGCTGCCAGGATGTCTTGGAAATTCTGGAAGAAAAGATTCTGCATTGACTCAGTTTCTCCGTTAAGAATTTTTTGTGGTGATTTTAGCTTGTGAATTTATATATCCTTATTTAATATGTTATCTGTACTTGACAATTTTTTTGTTGTAATACAACGCGTGTCAGGCTAAAAGATCGCGATGTTGCAAAGTGCCATATCTGTTGCATACATATCCTCCGAATTTACATCCCTTGTTTACATTCTGTGAGTAACAATTGTGACTCCAAGTGCAGTTAAATACTGTGTATATTTGTGTATACACATGATAATGCACATTACGGGAACAAATTTGCTATGGATAGCACGATGGAGTGCACTGCAAGTACCCAAAACTTAACTACATTTCACTTGATAAAAATTTCGTTACCGATAGCTAAATTTCCGTCTGAGCCGTGTGACTCGATCGGCGATATTCCCGCCACCGGAATGCGTCATCTTTTCGGCGGTGTGCGCAGAACGCGCGCTGACGCCACCTACCGGGCCGATTGGGAGAGAGACGGAAACCAGAGGGTGAGGGAGTGATTTTGCTATGGGACGCCGAGCAGTAACGGCGTTTTGGGAACTGTGGCGAACAGCTAAGGTCCGGTGTCAGCCAGAAAGCAGGGGCTGTTTAACCGGGTGACGCCGTCGTGGCACATATCGGTTGCGTGGAAAGAGACGTCACTGGGAAGCCGTTCGTGTTTTTTCCGCTTGCTTCATCTGTCCTGGCATAGGGATCTGCGGCGGCTGGCTTCGTCGAACAAGCAAGGGCCTTGCTTGTCCTCTAAGTTGTGGTCGGAATCCACAGCTGGGTTCTGTGCGGTTGACTATTTTCTTGGGCGGCCGTCGCAACTCCTACTGAGTCTGGCCTTCAATGTGTTGATTTCAATTGGTTTAATACGTAGTGTTTTAAGGTGTATCTGGGGTTCAACAATGGTTCAAATGGCTCTGAGCACTATGGGACTTAACATCTGAGGTCATCAGTCCCCTAGAACTACTTAAACCTAACTCACCTAAGGACGTCACACACATCCATGCCCGAGGCAGGATTCGAACCTGCGACTGTAGCGGTCGCGCGGTTCCGGACTGAAGGGCCTAGAACCGCTCGGCCACAGCGGCCGGCATTTACGAGGGCCTGGAGTGCTGAGACATTCCGTTGTAGATCCGTACTGTCAAAGTTTAACCGCCATTGAAAGCAGTTTGCCTGTCTTTGTTTAAGTACCACCTGGTTATTGTATTTATATCACACCACGGAGTTAAGATGGCCAGTCGCCATATGGATATATTTATCTCTGAATTGTAATAACATTACTGCTACGTTTCTGTTTGAACTAATAGCGTGACTGAGAGACACGTGTATAATTTTGAAATCAGTAGTTTCCTTAATTCTTACCAGTTATTGAGAGGCCAGTTGTAATTGTGTGGAAACGGATTCTATTGATGGTGGTACTAGAATTCCTTCAATGACAGCAGATCGATATTGTAATTAAGTTCATGTATTAATTTTACTGATGATGTGTTTCTAGTTATTTAAGGCAGATGTCAGTCTGTCGTAGATACCCACTAGTTGTGGGATTTTCTGGTGCCCATTCGTGACCGTTACTGCTCCCGTCTGGGGGTCCATGTAGAGCCTCTGTACTGGATACAGCTGAACGGGCGGCCGTCCGTTTTCTGAGCGTAGTTGTTGAAGCTCACGAGCTTGTTTGCTCACATGAAATTTTGTATGCCAAATTATGTGGTGCCTACCATTTAACTAACCTGTTGAGTGCCATGGTATCTGACTGTTGCCTGGACTATAAATTATTTTGGTAATGACAATCACTGTCGTAAAGAAAGAGTACATTAGGTAAATTTTAGTGAACTGTTCTTCGGCTTGATTACAATTTAGAGTGTATAAAATTTAACTCATTTCGATAAATGTGTAATAGGCCATAAGTGCCGCGTTTTTATGAACGTTTAGAATTGAAGTAATTTATTTTGATCTGAATGTTAATTTTAAAGATGTGTGTTAGTTTTAAACATGTGATGGTTTTATTTGTCAAGTTCTCTTGTTTAAATGTACCAAATAAAATGTTCGGTGCAACTGTCGATGGTGATTGCCTGATGTGTTACTTTGGTTCACTCCTACCACCCTACAGCCTATTGTGCTGACTTTGTGTCATTGCGTAAAAGGTGGAATTACATGTCGTCTCGACATTTCACCGTCATTTTCGCTAGTCCCATCACCACAGCGTTTAACTACACTTGGTCCCCGATATAATGTTCCTGTAACACCTTCATCTCATGAAGAGCTTGCGGTGGCTCGAAAACTAGTGAACAGTAGAATATATCTTACGAAAAATCCAAAAAAGCGACTCGTTGCATATGTATACCCAGATAAATCGTCAACTCATTTCTTAAATTTCTTCAGTTCAAATAGTTCAAATGGCTCTGAGCACTATGAGACTTAACTTCTAAGGTCATCAGTCCCATAGAATTTAGAACTACTTAAACCTAACTAACCTAAGGACATCACACACATCCATGCCCGATGCAGGATTCGAACCTGCGACCGTAGCGGCCACGTGGTTCGAGACTGTAGCGCCTTTAACCGCTTGGACACACCGGCTGGCAAATTTCTTCAGTAAAAGGTGACTTAACAAAGGTCGAGAAATAAGTAACAAGTATCAATGAAAGATCTGAAAGGATAGAAGAAAGTGTGAAACCGATGGTAGGGAATAAATTACAGGATCTCTGTCAGCTAATAAAGACCGAAATAACGAACGCAACGAAATTTAATTTGGTGTCACTCCAAAGACAGTGTCACGAAAGTACAAACCGGTTTCATGCAAGTACAAAGCAGTGAAGGTGATGTGCCTACACAAATTCGTAATGAAGTAAAGTCAATACGGATAGAACTGCAAAATAAAGCAACTCGTACTACTGCGGTTGAGCGAAAATCAGAGCTGTTGAGCAAAGAGGAGAAATGCAATGCTCAAATCAAACAGGCAGGTTCGCATCCGGCGGATTTCATAAAGACTTGAGTGCTAGCAAAGGAAATTAGACACACAAAAATGAATAATTTAGCAGTTGATGTTACAACAAGTACCTCAAAAAGATGGGGTTCGAACTTAGACACGACAAATATGACGTTTTCAGAGTTAAGAGAGAATGTTTTGAAGGAGTTTTGGTTTGTGAAAACAAACAGATTGTTGCGAGAGTTCGCCGTCGCAAAAATGTCAGAGAATGACGAACAGACTACCTTGTTGCTTACTGCGAGGAAGCTTCAGGAACCAAAATGTACTTGAAAGAGGAGGTCGAAATGGGGACCAAATAAATATGATGAGAAATCTTGTGAGAGGAAAGTTTGCCAGCCGTGATAGAGGTAACTTCAATAATTGTAGAGGGCACAGAGACGAGAAAAACAAACAGCCACGTTCATTTCGGCGCTGTCGGGCGTGCAAACTAGAAACTGACCCAAGAAAAGACGACAGAAAATACTATAAGCGCGTAGATAAGGGCAGAAAGGCTGAGCATGGTCGAGCTGAATCAAGTTTCACAATAGAGACAATAAAAAAATAACATTGGGATACAAACACATGGCATTAGATACGAAAAGGTCGTTAGCCTGATAGACGAAACTGAAAATGATCAAATGGAATGAAATGGAATGAGATGTAGTTAGAGGAAGAGAAATGTATATCATAGATAAGAACGAAGGTTTTCCAGAAGTGAAATAGATTTTGATGACATAATTGTATTCTCCGAACGCAAACAACAGTTAGAGAAGACTGTCAAAAAGAAGGTAATTTTCGAAGGGAAAAATGAAGATGATCCGAGAATTAAAATGATAGAAACTCATTCGGATTTTGATGTGTATCCACTGGAAGCAGAAGTCCACCATGATGCAAGCTATTCCGAAAATAGTAGTGACATAATAAGATGTTTACCCGATGGAATGGTAGTACATGAGAACGACAGTGTTTTGGCTGAAATAGTTTGAAACCTTAAAGATGCAACGTCAACGCAGGATGAAGAGGGAGGATACAAGTATGATTCAGGCTTCATAAACGAAGATGAAAAACACGATGTCGAGGTGAAGAAAATAAGAGTTACATCTGGCGAATGATGCAGCTGAAGCCAGTAACGATGACTTGTTTATATTTCCTCTGGAAGAAATAAGTAATGGAAACATTAGTGACCTGCGTGTAGCCAATAATAAAGCAACAGAGTTGTTAAAAGAAACCATAAATGAAATTACTGAAATGCAGCGTGACTCAGAAGTAATACTAAATGAAGAGAGTGAAGAGGATCAAGAAGATATGCAACATGTAGAAAGTAGTCAAGGATATATACGAGAAGAGGAGGAAAAAATCCTCCAGATAAACGATGGGCGGTAAGAATAGGTCAGATTTATTGGCAAGACGTGGCTCATATAAAGGATTTGTTATGGAAGAACGAGGAACCCAAACAACAGAAGAGCGAGGAAAACAGACGACACAAAAACCCAAACACCAGTAGAGATTGACAGTCATGGTCTGCATGTTTCGTGAGATACAGAGGCGCGGATCAGTGCTATTTCCAATGCAGCCTTTGAGATGATCAACGAACCGCCAGACTTGGAATAAGTGAATGTGCAAGGAGAAAAAGTAATATGAGCCACTGGGAAAGTGAGAAAACTGGTTAAATATCAAACATTGTTTGCTTTTGAAATACAAAGGCAATCCTTTACACATACAGGGCGTTACAAAAAGGTACGGCCAAACTTTCAGGAAACATTCCTCACACACAAAGAAAGAAAATATGTTATGTGGACATGTGTCCAGAAATGCTCACTTTCCATGTTAGAGCTCATTTTATTACTTCTCTTCAAATCACATTAATCATGGAATGGAAACACACAGCAACGGAACGTACCAGCGTGACTTCACACACTTTGCTACAGGAGATGTTCAAAATGTCCTCCGTTAGCGATGATACATGCATACACCCTCAGTCGCATGGAATCTCTGATGCGCTGATGCAGCCCTGGAGAATGGCGTATTGTATCACAGCCGTCCACAATACGAGCACGAAGAGTCTCTACATTTGTTATCGGGGTTGCGTAGACAAGAGCTTTCAAATGCCCCCATAAATGAAAGTCAAGAGGGTTGAGGTCAGGAGAGCGTGAAGGCCATGGAATTGGTCCGCCTCTACCAATCGATCGGTCACCGAATCTGTTGTTGAGAAGCGTATGAACACTTCGACTGAAATGTGCAGGAGCTCCATCGTGCATAAACCACATGTTGTGTCGTACTTGTAAAGGCACATGTTCTAGCAGCACAGGTAGAGTATCCCGTATGAAATCATGATAACGTGCTCCATTGAGTGTAGGTGGAAGAACGTGGGGCCCAATCAAGACATCACCAACAATGCCTGCCCAAACGTTCACAGAAAATCTGTGTTGATGACGTGATTGCACAATTGCAAATGGTTCAAATGGCTCTGAGCACTATGGGACTCAACTGCTGAGGTCATTAGTCCCCTAGAACTTAGAACTAGGTAAACCTAACTAACCTAAGGACATTACAAACATCCATGCCCGAGGCAGGATTCGAACCTGCGACCGTAGCGGTCTTGCGGTTCCAGACTGCAGCGCCTTTAACCGCACGGCCACTTCGGCCGGCCCCACAATTGCATGCGGATTCTCGTCAGCCCACATATGTTAAGTGTGAAAATTTACAATTTGATCACGTTGGAATGAAACCTCATCTGTAAAGAGAACATTTGCACTGAAATGAGGATTGACACATTGTTGGAGTGTGTGTATGTGGTTTGAGGTTTTCGGACGCTAAACAGCGTGGTCATCAGCGCCCAAACGCATAGAAACAGGAACACATGCGGTGAAGGGACGAAGACGGACAGCGAACAAGGAGAACGGCTAAAAGACACAGGCCTGACGCAGTTCCAAATCCTCACATACAGAGGCAAAACAAGAGGAGAAGAAACGCACTAAAAAGGAAAGGAAACACAAGGAAAAGAGAACAGAAATCGAAGTGAAACAAGTAGGTAATCGTGACTGGCAGACCTCTTACTTAAAACCTGGGTGAGCCAGTCACCCAGCAGCACATTAAAATCCTCTCCCTAAAATCCGAGGCAACAAATTGGACAGGACACAAAACCGTAAGACTTTAACCACAGTCGTTGTGTCGTCTTGCAAAATAGAGGGCAAATCTGGTGGCAAGGAAACCACCGCCCTCTGGTCAGAGAATAAAGGATAGTCAAGTAAAATGTGGTGGACAGTAATTTGGACGTCACAAGCAATGCTGAAGATTAGATGGGTAGATCACATAACTAATGAGGAAGTATTGAATAGGACTGGGGAGAAGAGAAGTTTGTGGCACAACTTGACCAGAAGAAGGGATCGGTTGGTAGGACATGTTCTGAGGCATCAAGGGATCACCAATTTAGTACTGGAGGGCAGCGTGGAGGGTAAAAATCGTAGGGGGAGACCAAGAGATGAATACACTAAGCAGATTCAGAAGGATGTAGGTTGCAGTAGGTACTGGGAGATGAAGAAGCTTGCACAGGATAGAGTAGCATGGAGAGCTGCATCAAACCATTCTCAGGACTGAAGACCACAACAACAGCAACAACAAGCACTGCAGATTGGGGGGTCCTCCCACCGGAGTAAAAAACCATGCGTTAAGGGACTGTGCCCGATGCGGAGGCGAGTGAGGAGAACCTCATCCCGCCTGCATGACTGGTAGGACGTACGCCATGGCCGCGTGGTGGCCTTGACCAAACGCAGCTTATTTTCACCGACTGCCAGCCACTCCTATTCCCATTGACGCATAACACGAAAACGCAAAAGGGAGGTAACAGCATGGAGGGGGATGGCACATTCAACAACGTGATGGAGGGAACATGCATCTTTGGCAGCCACAACCGCCAGTTCGTTTCCCCTAATACCCACGTGCCCCGGCACCCAGCAGAAAGAAACCTCCTTCCCCTGCCGTTGCAGGTGGAGTAGGGCATCATGGATGTTCTGGACGACCGTAACCGCTGGGTACAAGTGTTGCATGGTCTGAAGGCCACTCAGGGAGTCAGAACAGATGAGAAACTTAAGACACTGGGAACACATCTCATCTGCTCCAATGCCCGCAAGATCGCAAACAATTCGGCATCAAAGATGACAAACGCCGCAGGAAGTCGTAACTTGACGACCCGATCAGGGAAAACAACAGCACAACCAACAGAGTCCCCCTGTTTAGAGCCATCCGTAAATACTGGTACATGGTTGGGATGCTGGTGTAAAATATCATGAAATAAGGAGGTAAAAACAAACGCAGGAGTGCAGCTCCTCCGGTACTCCGACAAGTCTAAAAGGACGCTGGGCCTCTGGAGCAACCAGGGAGGCAGGCGAGTAAAACCTTGTCGCTGGGGGGCCACATGCTCCACACTAAGGGACTCAAGCAAATGCTTGGCACGAATCCCAAATGGTCTCGTTGCCCTGGGACGACTGGAAAAGAGACGTTCCATAGGCGGTCGGGTAACAGTAGGGTATGCAGGGGAGGTAGGACAGGCAAGGAATTGACACACCCGTCGCACCATGAGGAGTATCCACAAGATGGCGAGCGGCGGTTCCCCTGCCTCAGCACACAGGCTGGGGATGGGACTGGTACGGAAGGCACCAGTGGCCAGCCTGATACCCTCATGGTATACCGCGTCAAGAATCTTCAGATACGAAGGCCTCGCTGACCCATACACGGTGCATCCATAGTCAAGACGCGACCGGACGAAAGCCCTATAAAACTGCAGCAGACGCGCCCGATCAGCTCCCCAGGACCGATGGCTCTGACACTTCAAAATATTCAGTGCCTTCAGGGCCCGCACCTTTAGGTTTTTAAGGTGCGGCAACCACGACAACTCGGAATCAAAAGTGAGGCCCAGGAACCTCACAGTGTCTCTAAAAGGAAGAATGGTGTCCCTCAGACGCAATTCAGGGGAGGTAAAAGCACGTCGAGAACTATTAAAATGAACACACACACATTTGTCTGCAGAAAAGGTAAAACCCGTCTTCACAGTCCATGCTTCTAATCGCTTTATCGTAAGCTGCAGCTGCCGACTAGCAGTGACAAGACTGGAGGAAGAACAGAAAACAGCAAAATCGTCCACAAACAAGGAGCATTGGGCAGGACTCCGGATAGTGGACGCGATACTGTTAATGGCGACGGCAAAGAGGGTAACACTTAAAACGCTTCCCTGAGGAACACCATTCTCCTGCACATACAAAACAGATAGCACATTACCAACCCAATATCGAAAGAGGCGGCGGGAAAGAAAGGATCGAATGAAGATGGGGAGATGGCCACGAAAGCCCCACTGTTGGGGTTGATTGAGGATAAGGCGGCGCCAAGTAGTGTCATACGCCTTATTAATGTCAAAGAATACACCCAGACAATGCTGGTGACGTAGGAAGGCCTGCTGGATGGCCGCCTCAAGCAGGGCAAGTTGTCTATAGTTGAACGACATCTCCGAAATCCACACTGAGAGTGGCTAAGGAGCTGCCTGGTCTCGAGCAGCCGAACCAGGCGACGGTTGACCATGCGTTCCAGTGTCTTCCCGACACAGCTCGTCAAAGCAATACTCCGATAACTACTGGGATGCATTCGGTCCTTTCCCGGTTTGAGGAGGGGAATCAAAATCGCCTCCCTCCACGAGTCAGGGAACATGCCGGATGACCATATCATATTAAAACAATTCAGGAGAACTTCCTTGGATGGCAGCAACAAGTGCTGCAGCATGCTGTACAGGATTTTATCATCACCTGGCGTAGTATCATGAGCCACAGACAGCGCCGAATCCAGTTCCCACATTGTGAAGGGGCAGTTGTAGGGTTCAGAATTTGGAGACCGGAAGTCCAAGTGATCCCTCTCGATGGCAGTGCGGTAGCGGCAGAAATCTGGATCACAGTTAATAGTGGCAGTTGATTCTGCAAAATGCATGACCAGTGTCTGGGCAATGTCTCTCGGCGCCGTGAGGAGACATCCCTGATGCAGCAATGCCGTGACAGGTAGTTGGCTGCGTTTCGCGGAAACCCTCCTGATGGCTTCCCATACTTTCGTAGAACTAGTGGAGTGGGAGATGGAGTTCAAGGACGATTGCTATGACCGTCGTTTGCTCTCTTTGATCACTCGCCGCACCTTGGCCCTTGCCACCCGAAAGGCAAGATTGTCAGCCGAGGGACGGCACTTGAAGCGGCGCAGAGCTGCATGGCGGACTCGGATGGCTGAGCGGCACTCAGTGGTCCAACAACGGACAGGACGCCTCTTGGGATGACTTGAGGACCGTGGGATCGACGATTCAGCAGCATGGGAGATCACGGCTGTAACATGGTCGACCCATTCGTGGACGCTGTCACGGTGTTCCAAAACAGCTAAATGGCTGAAAAGTGTCCAGTCAGCTCTGCAGAGGTGCCACCTGGGCGGCACTGGTAGTGCCACAGCCTCATCCAGGAGGCGAATCTAAATGGGGAAATGGTCACTAGAATGAAGGTCAACGGCAACCTCCCACAGAGCAGAATCCACGAGTGCTGGAGAGCAAAAGGAAAGGTCGATAGCTGACGACGACCCAGAAGCAGTACAGAAATGAGTGGGAGCACCAGAGTTGAGGATGCACAGTTCTTCGGACACCATGAGGCTTTCCAGAACGCGACCCCTGGGGCAAGTAGTCGTAGAGCCCCATGAGACATTATGAGCACTGTAGTCCCCCAGAAGGAGAAATGGGTGGAGGAGTTGGCTAATAAGGTCCGTGAGAGCCTCAGAGTCTATTGCATCCTGAGGCGGTAAGTAAACGGAACAGATTGTGAGCCTTCGCCCCACAAGAAGATCAGCTGCAACTGCTTGCAAGTCCATAACTAGAAGGAGCTCAGATGAGTGGTGCATGGCACAGACAAAAACCGCAACACCGCCCTTTGCCCTTTCCCCCATCAGATCATCTTTTTGATACACGGTATAGCCCCATAAAGAAGGAGCATCAGTGGCCTGAAAATGTGTCTCTTGGAGACATAAGCACAAGGGGCGCTCTCATACAAGGAGTTGTAATTCAGCCACGTGCCTCCTGAACCCATTCAGGTTCCACTGTAAAATGGGAGCCAGTGATCAGGATGGCTGAATTTTCACCCTGCTTCTGTGCTTTGGAGGAGAGCCCATACTGGCTGCAGATTTATTCCTGGGGCGAGAATATCGCCCCCGGTCGACATCAATGTCCATCAGCTCCGATGGGAACCCGAAGGAGATGTCAGACAGTATGATGGCATCGTCATCGGACTGACCCTGACTAGTCTCCTCAGGTGGCAAAACATTCACCTTCGGCGTCTTCGTCTTGGGGAGCTTAGAATGCAGAACCTTGTCAACAGTTGGAGCTTTACTCGCCTGGGCAGAAGGCGCCATATGGGGAGGGGCAGGAAGTACCCCAATGTCAGCAACCACGGCCTTGTCCGACGTTGTGGGGAGAGCTGCAGGTTGCAAAACAACCGCAGCAGCACAAGTGCACTGGCAAATGCGGGTATTAGTGCTGACACTAGCAACCTCCGTTTGTGTAGCAACAGTGGCCAACTGTACCGGCTTCTGCAGAGCGGAAGCAAAAGATGTTGTAAACACAGGAGGCTGCATGGCCTTAAAGAGCTTCTTGGCCTCACCATAGGGAATGCGCTTAGATGTTTTGATCTTCTGTATCTTCCGTTCCTCGAGATAGATGGGGCAGACCCGGCTCCAGACAGGGTGACTCCCAGAGCAATTCACGCACTTCACAGGCGATGAACATCCGGCTCTTTCATGGGCAGGCTGACCACATTTACCACAAGTGGCTATCTCATTGCATCCCAACGTAATATGCCCAATGCGCTGACATTTAAAACAGCGCATTGGGTTGGGGAAATATGGCCGTACTGGCAAACGTAAGAAACCCACTTTAACATGCTCTGGGAGTCTCGGGCAATTGAATGTGAGAATAAACGAGTCGGATTTGACTTGGTCCCCATCGACTCGTTTCATAATATGCTGCATGTCGACAATACCTTCGTCAGCCCACACAGATTTCAACTCGTCCTTGGGGATATCCACCAAGTCCCTACATGTCACAACACCCCTACTATAGTTCAAAGTGGAGTGGAGCTCGGTCTCGATAGCGTACTCTCCGAGACAGGTTGCTTTTCGAAGAGAAGTGACTTGACGGGAACTAGAAGTTTCAACTAACAGAGTCCCATTGCGCAGTCGCTTCACAGATTTCAGTGTTCCTGCAATTCCCTGTAGTATACAGAGAAGTTGCTGCATTAGGAAATTGTAGCGAAATACAGGAAGATCTGCAGCAGATAGGCACTTGGTGCAGGGAGTGGCAACTGACCCTTAACATAGACAAATGTAATGTATTGCGAATACATAGAAAGAAGGATCCTTTATTGTACGATTATATGATAGCGGGACAAACACTGGTAGCAGTTACTTCTGTAAAATATCTGGGAGTGTGCGTACGGAACGATTTGAAGTGGAATGATCATATAAAATTAATTGTTGGTAAGGCGGGTACCAGGTTGAGATTCATTGGGAGAGTGCTTAGAAAATGTAGTCCATCAACAAAGGAGGTGGCTTACAAAACACTCGTTCGACCTATACTTGAGTATTGCTCATCAGTGTGGGATCCGTACCAGGTCGGGTTGACGGAGGAGATAGAGAAGATCCAAAGAAGAGCGGCGCGTTTCGTCACCGGGTTATTTGGTAACCGTGATAGCGTTACGGAGATGTTTAATAAACTCAAGTGGCAGACTCTGCAAGAGAGGCGCTCTGCATCGCGGTGTAGCTTGCTCGCCAGGTTTCGAGAGGGTGCGTTTCTGGATGAGGTATCGAATATATTGCTTCCCCCTACTTATACCTCCCGAGGAGATCACGAATGTAAAATTAGAGAGACTAGAGCGCGCACGGAGGCTTTCAGACAGTCGTTCTTCCCGCGAACCATACGCGACTGGAACAGGAAAGGGAGGTAATGACAGTGGCACGTAAAGTGCCCTCCGCCACACACCGTTGGGTGGCTTGCGGAGTATCAAAGTAGATGTAGATGTAGACCCTTGTGGATGTAAAAGGGAGAAACCCTCTCAAAACTACCTTCCTTCCGTTTGACAATCAAAAACACATTCTGGTTATCAGCATGTGCTCTGTTACGACAGTCTGATAAATCTCTAGTAACACCAGGCGCTGGAGGACTCGCAGCACGAAGTCGCTTTTTTGATGGGGTGTGTTTTCCTACCAGTGGTCCACCCAATCCACTGGTAGGGGGAAATGTAGAGGTCGAAGGGTCCATTGTGGTCCCACGAGCAGCTAGGAAACTAAAGGTCCGCTCAGACAGAGCCCCGTGTGCCTGAGTAAGCCTTATACAACTGGGGTGCGGCAGGTGCCCCAGAGGTCGCCCACTTGCGACTGTTCCAACCCAACAGCCATGTATCTTATAGGCGCGCAGCACACCGTAAGATTGAGGGGTTTTTATAGAGGTTTACCTTCCTCGCAATCCAGGCGGTCAAGCCAAGATTACCATTCCCCGCAGCACACAACATTCCATCGCCGCGCCATGCGGTGGTCGCTGAAGCATGTCAGGGGGTTACGGTGACAGGAGACTGGCGGCGCTGACCAGTCCCCAGCTCAGGACCCCGGGGTCGCCAAGCCCGTACTCAGCAAATGAATGCTGAGCCCCTGGGGGGACATTGATGGATGAACCATTCGCAGAAGTGTACCCGTGGAGGCCAATCAGCTGCTGATAGTGCCTGCACACGCTGTACATGGTACGGAAACAACTGGTTCTCTCGTAGCACTCTCCATACAGTGACGTGGTCAACGTTATCTTGTACAGCTGCAACTTCACTAACGCTGACATTAGGGTTCTCGTCAACTGCACGAAGAATTGCCTCGACCATTGCAAGTGTCCTCGTCGTTCTAGGTCTTCCCCAGTCGCGAGTCATAGGCTGGAATGTTCCGTGCTCCCTAAGACGCCGATCAATTGCTTCGAACGTCTTCCTGTCGGGACACCTCCGTTCTGGAAATCTGTCTCGATGCAAACGTACCGCGCCACGGCTATTGCCCCGTGCTAATCCATACATCAAATGGGCATCTGCCAACTCCGCATTTGTAAACATTGCACTGACTGCAAAACCACGTTCGTGATGAACACTAACCTGTTGATGCTACGTACTGATGTGCTTGATACTAGTACTGTAGAGCAATGAGTCGCATGTCAACACAAGCACCGAAGTCAACATTACCTTCCTTCAATTGGGCCAACTGGCGGTGAATCGAGGAAGTACAGTACATACTGACGAAACTTATATAAGCTCTAACATGGAAATTAAGCGTTTCCGGATACATGTCCACATAACATCTTTTCTTTATTTGTGTGTGAGGAATGTTTCCTGAAAGTTTGGCCGTACCTTTTTGTAACACCCTGTATATTCATAGTGGTGCAGGACTTGAGTATGGAAATACTTTTGAGCGTTAATTGGCTAATTAAACAGCAACTTTTAATTTAATGTGAACAGGAAATGATTACGTTTTGGGTAGAAGGGAAAACTCTGCGGATTCCTTTTGAACGTGCCAACAGATTAGCGCAATGTCACTCAATTCGACTGCAGGTAAATCACTTAGGAGTGAATTATGGGCTAGGAGATGATGTTGAAAACTATAATGTTTGAGCTATGGTCGAGAATAACAACAAAGAACAGAATTTTAAGCGGCTATTAGACTTAACTGACAGGATTTCAACAGAACAAAAAGAGGCGTGACTTAAAATGCTGATGGTGAAAGGACAGTTATTTTCAAATACACCAGGAAGGGTAGTAGGTTATGAATGTTACGTGAATGTGATAGAACATGAACCATTTTTCAGGGACCTTATGTCATTCAGCTGAAATTCGAAAGGAAATAGTGAAACGTCCCCTTTGAAGAATTATACAAGACTGTGCTTAAACTGACACACAATATTTTTAGCGCAACGCAATCTGACTTTCAAAAAAATCCCTTACAATAGAATGGCCCTGACTAACATTAACCTATACCTTTCACAAATCACTTACCTCACAAAAATCTTCGTTACTGGAACTACTGCAATACAGCGAGCGCCACTACTGCCAGCTAAATAAAAGATTCAAACTACGGAAGGCACTAACTACTGATAGGCATAGTTAGCAAGTGAAAGATTTTGATAGAGAACAAACAATGTATTTACCTTAATAGTCATAATATATATAGCAGTTCATGACAAATTACAAAACTCCACCATCTCTCTCCCCACATCCACCACTGCTGGCGGCTCACCTCCAACTGCGCAACGCTACACGCTGTTCACATCCAGCTGCCGCTGCCCAACACTACAATGGCAGACAACAATGCAAACTAGCCACAGACTGCACACAGCACAGCCAGAGCGCTACGTGGCGTTACCAATAAGAAAACCTAAACAGCCTACTTACAATAGATATAGTCATTTTAGACGTTTCGAGGACATTACTTGGGATCTCAGCTAACTCTGGATACATTTCAATAATTGTAGAGCATTTTTCTAAATTTATAAAGCTATTCGCATTTAGGAAAGCAATGTATAACAAAATTGTCCTGGACCATTTTGTGACCATAGGTAAACCAAACAGAGTGCTATCTGATCATGGCACTCAGTTCCGCTCAATGCTATGGAAAGATTGTGAAGCAGATAACTAAAAACAGTTTGTGCATATATCTACTTGCACCAATCAAGTAATCCGCCAGAGATATATGAGAAAGATTGGGCCATTATGTAGGACTTCCTGCCCCGAAATTAACAGATTTTGGTTCAAGTATGTGACAGCATTTAAACAAATAGTGAACTCGTTAAAGCAACAAAGTACAGGTTTTACACCTGAAGAAATATTAAATATTAAAGATGGAGAAATCAAATGTCTAGTGGAAGATTTAATAGATTTTCTCCTTGTAAGGAAATTACTGTGGATGAGAAGGAACAACTACTTCAGATAAAGATAGCAAAACTTTCCCGGCGTAAACTATTGGTGAAGGTTTCTCGGGTCTCCAGCCGGGTGGTAGCGTTGATATCTCGCGACGTTTCGGGAAGTGTCATACTACGCATCTTCTGGCGAAGACTTCGCCAGAAGATGGGTAGTATGACACTTCCCGAAACGTCGCGAGATATCAACGCTACCACCCGGCTGGAGACCCGAGGAACCTTCATCAAGGTAAGATATGATTTGGCAGCATGATGAGAATAGGAAATTTCCAGAGTTCAAAATAGGTAATTTGATCCTCATGAGGACTCATGAAAAATTAAGTGATATTAATCATGAGATTAGCAAATTCAAAATAATTTGCAACACAGATTACAAAATCGTAAATATACCTCACGCTAATGCTTACTTTTTGGAATATCCAGTATCAAGGAAGTGTCAAGGTAACTAGGAGTACAGATTAATAATTCAAAGACCTGAAAGATAACCTGAAATAAATGCGTTTTTAAATTGTGTTACATGAATTGGTTAAACAAGGAATCCAGTTACAGGTCCATTGCAAAATAAGTTCCAATGTAGTTTCAAGATCCTTGTTGCTCACAGTGACTATTTGCAGCATATGCTGTAATTTTTCAATTGTTGTGATTTTTAAGGTATTCTCTGACTTAAAATAAAATTATGTTTTTCGCTGGTTTAATGTGGATATTATTGATGCAGGGCTGGTGTATCAAGTATGACCTCATAGCACTAATTGATGAGTTTCCCACTGCAGGCAGCGGAAAACAATGATTCAATGAGCAGTGAAATAAATAAATAGAGTAGTGTGACACACATTGGTTTTGGCATATTGCGTATAGTTTTTAGGAGTTTATTAGGGTGAGTATGAAAAGTAAACGCTGGTAGTTATTGTATTTTACCAGTTTCGATTCATGCTATTCAAGTATAGAGCTACGCTCAGTGAGCGGACGACAGAGGCATGCTGGTAATTATAAAACAACAAGACAGCAACAAAAAGGATAAGATTTCAAAGAGTAATAGAAGAGGGAATTACAAAGTAATGAAAATGGAGTTGTGTGTTATGTTTAGCATGGCAAATGGATGGTAGGTGTAGCAAGGAAGTTCTTTGCTGAATTCAGAGAGGTAAGAAACCACTTAGATGTCGATCTAATTCAAACTGCATATATTTTTCATTAGGAAATATGTTGAATTTTCATTCATATCTTCTTCTGCACTTGCAGGTTTTATGTTGTTCTCAAAACATTCTATCCAGGTCTCACTGTTTTGCATAGACATGTCTCACGTTTTTTGAATCTACCTTAAAACAGGTACTATATTCTTCAGAATACCTGAAGTGTGATACCACTTCATTCGGCAACTGACATGGTCCTTAATCGATGGGACGTTTATTATCAGAGGGGTTAAAGGTGACCATCGTTTTCATGTTCACTACTCAGTGGAGAGCATAATATATTTCATTATTCAGTAGGGTTTCGTAAGTGTGATCTTAATTCTGTAGGAATTCTTGACTGAAAAGAGTTTCACTACAGATAACTTATATAAAGTCAGCTTTACTCTCAAAGCAGTTAATATTCAAAAGAGGAAAATGAATTTCATCAAATAATTTCAGTTAATATAGGATATGTAAATTGACTACTATGATTAATATGAATTATTCTGAACATGAATTTATGTAGCTAATGACAAAAAATGCGCACTATCTCTTTGTTAAGTATTCAGTAATTTATTAATGCGTTGGTGATGATACATATGATGTACAACTGTATGTTCTATGTATTCTAT
The DNA here is from genome assembly GCF_023864345.2 of Schistocerca serialis cubense. Taxonomy (NCBI): domain Eukaryota; kingdom Metazoa; phylum Arthropoda; class Insecta; order Orthoptera; family Acrididae; genus Schistocerca; species Schistocerca serialis. The sequence continues at coordinate 46,721,970 of NC_064645.1, forward strand.
GTAAAGTGTGGATTATTTCTTGGGATCTGTAAGTGTATTTGGATAATGGTTAAGGTACATTATTATAGTGTAGTAGAAGAATAAAAGTCTTACATTACAAAATTTTTACGAAGAACATAATCGTATAATCGAGATTTGAGAAATGGGATAATTCTAACTGGTCAGAATGTTTAAAAGAACATCAGTACATTGCATTGATGATAACAATGAAATCGATGGAAGAAGTTTGTGTACCCAAGAATATGAAAGGTGTAAATATCTGCACCTGCTGAACCATGAACCTTGTCATGATACCTCAAAAAGAAACATGTACATTACTGTTATTTCCATGACGATTCTGATGTGTAATCAGATTTTCAATATCTTTATTCGTTTACAGTTTAGTATGTAACGGTAAATTATACAAGTAACACCCAGCAACGAATTGCAAAAATCTAAACGGTTCTTCAGATTTTGTCGATCGACGTATCTTTAGAAAGCTGTTAGTGTAAACCTAAATTGGTATAAATTACAAGCATGTAACTTGAATAATACGTGAGTTATTGGAGGTCAAAGTGGCCGATTACTATCGATTGCGTCAGGCCATAAGTACTCCACAGTTACACGAAAAAACGGTAGCAGCATGCTTATAAATATATTTATTCACCTATGTCTTCGTATATATCCGATATATACTATTCATGAAGTAATTGGTTAAATATTCACTGTGTTTTCGAAACAACAGAGACATTAGGTTCCTGGCCTACCTTTTGGTTCATTTCTTTTGATATGTGTTCATTTAATTGATTATGTATTTAACAATGTGTGTTAGAGCGTGTTTATGGACCAGCCGTAGGAATATTTATTTAATTTCAAGTATTTAAATGTAAATCCAGTATTTCGTATGTGTTTTATATATGTGAGTGAGCATTAGCTGTAAGACATGGCAGGAGCGCTCTAGCCAATCAAGCGCTCGTTACTAAGAGAGACGTATGGAGGTTAGGGAGGAGCATCGTTTCCGGAGAGGACACGGGGGGATTCTGGCAGAGTAGTTCTGGGCAGGACGGCACAGGACAGGACGCGAGAGGTGCTGGACGTTTACAAGTGAACAGCTCGCGGGCTATGTTGTTGTTCGTAACTAATTACGTGCAGTAGGAACCTATTGTTTCCGTGTTATTCAACTTATATTTTATTTAATTACTGCACCATCGACACCAATAAGTGTTTTGCAGAAATATACCACATTCTCAAAAGTACTTCTACTATCGTACTCATCATTCAAAGTCGTTAAGATATTACCTGGAGATTTTATTTAATTGCACTCTTTCATTTATAAATTTCTAGATTAATTCGCAATTGCCGAGTGATAGGAACATTCGACCATTCGATTCATGTGTCTCTTCATATTGTGTACTGCAGACTCAGACGTATCTGGCTTGTATTGCGGCAACTACGAATCCCAGCCCTTAGACAACGAAACCAGCGAAAACTTTTAATATTGCAACTCTGGGTCTTAGGGTGCGTAGTTATTGTGAAAGCCTGTAAGAGTTTGAATAAATGTATGATGAGATAAATTATTCAAGTAGTTAAGGGAGATGAAAATTTAATATTCATGGGGGCCGGAATTCGATAACAGAAAAAGGGAGAGAAGAAGAAGTAGTAGGTGAATATGGACTGGGGATAAGGAAAGCCGGCCGTGGTGGCCGTGCGGTCCAGTCCGGAGCCGCGCTGCTGCTACGGTCGCAGGTTCGAATCCTGCCTCGGGCATGGGTGTGTGATGTCCTTAGGTTAGTTAGGTTTAAGTAGTTCTAAGTTCTAGGGGACTGATGACCACAGCAGTTGAGTCCCATAGTGCTCAGAGCCATGTGAACCATTTTTTTTTATAAGGAAAGAAAGAGAAAGCTGCCTGGTAGAATTCTGCACACAGCACAACCTGATCATCGATAACACTTGGTTTAAGAATAATGATAGAAAGTTATGCACATGGAGGAGCCCTGGAGACACTGGAAGGTTTCAGATTGATTATATAATGGTAAGACAGAGATCTAGAAAACAGGTTTTAAATTGTAAGACATTTCAGGGGCAGATGTGGACTCTGACCACAATTTGTTGGTTATGATCTGTAGATTAAAACTGAAGAAACTCCAGAAAGGTAGGAATTTAAGGAGATGGGACCTGGATAAACTGAAAGAACCAGAGGTTGTAGAGGGTGCATTAGGGAACGACTAACAAGAACAGGGGAAAAGAATACAGGGGGAGATGAATCGGTAGCTTTGAGAGATGAAATAGTGAAGGCAGCAGAGGATCAAGTAGATAAAAAGAAGAGGGCTACTAGAAATCCATGGGTAACACAACAGATACTGAATTTAATCGATGAAAGGATGAAATATAAAAATGCAGCAAATGAAGCCGCGAAATGGAATACAAACCTCTCAAAAATGAGATCCACAGGAAGTGCTAAACTGCTAAGTAGGAATGGCTAGAGGACAAATGTAAGGATGTAGAATCATGTTTCACTAGGGGTAAGATAGACACTGCGTACAGGAAAATTAAAGAGACGTTCGGAGAAAAGAGAACCACCTACATGAATATCTAGAGCTCAGATGGTAAACCAATCCTAAGCAAAGAAGGGAAAGCTGAAAGGTGGAAGGAGTATATAGTGGATATATATAAGGTAGATGTACTTGATGGCCACATTATGGAAACGGAAGAGGACGTAGATGAAGATGAGATGGGAGACTGCATGAAGAATTCGACACAGCAATGAAAGACCGAAGCGATGGTCTATTTACAATTTGTACTGAGACCCGAAGGCAGTTAAGAGAATCGAGAGGCACGAAAGGGAAACAACGGTTGAGAAGGGAGTGAGACAGGGTTGTAGCCTATCCCGAATGCATTCACCTTTACACTGAACAAGCAATAAAGGAAACCAATCAAAAATTGGGAGTAGGAATTAAAATCCAGGGAGAAGAAATAAAAACCTTGAGGATTGCCGATGACATTGTAATTCTGTCAGAGACAGCAAAGGACTTCGAAGAACAGTTGAACTGAATGGAAAGTGTGTTGAAAGGAGGATATTGGATAAAACTCAACAAAAGTATAACGAGGGTAATGGAGTGCAGTCGGATTAAATCAGAAGATTTCCTCAAAGTATTTGTATACTGTGTAGGACGACCGCGTGCAGTGGCGCAGCGAGCCGGGTGAAGTCAGTCCTGTCGCTCCACCACTCCCTCCTGAAGCCAGCGACTGCTGATCCGCATCACAGTTGCTCAGTTCCGTCCGACACGATCACCGATTTCTCTGGAGGATAGTCCTCAATCTCTATAGGCAACTATGTGAAACGTGGATTATAAACAGTTTAGACAAGAAAAGAATAAAAGATTTTGAAATAGGGTGCTACGGAAGGATGTTGAAGATTAGGTGGGTAGATCACGTAACTAACGAGGAGATACTGAACAGAACTGGCGAGAAGAGGAATTTGTAGCACAATTTGACTGGAAGAAGGCATCGGTTGGTGGGACACGTTCTGAGGCATTAAGGGATCACCAATTTAGAACCAGAGGAAAGCGTGGAGGGTAAAAATCGTAGAGGGAGACTAAGCAGATTCAGATGGATGTAGGTTATAGTAGTTACTCGGAGATGAAGAGGTTTGCCCAGGACAGAGTAGCATGGAGAGCTGCATCAAACCAGTCTTTGGACTGAGGACAACAACAACAGGAATATCTAGAAAAGATACTATTACTCGTAGAGCAAATCTCGTAGTCTAAAACATGGATCTCCAATTTAAAACGAAAGATTAATTTATCATTATTCACTTAAATAAAATAAATTGAGTACATGCAAAACAAGTTGCCATATGCTAAAAAATGATTAACTGACATACCTCAAAAGTAAACTCTGGAGTAAGCTCTAGTAAATTTTCATTATCTTTGTCGGTCAGCTTCACCATCAAGGAACCATTTTGTGGTGCACTGTATGTCAGAGAGAAACAATCTTCACCCATAGATAATGACGGGACAGGAGCACTTAAGTGGCCAGTAGCTTTATCAGACGTAATTTCTAAATATGGGTAACCTGTAATTATACAGCCCTTGTTTACTAATTTGCTAAATAACTTCGATATGTTTTACAATTTTTCATCACAGAGCAGAAACATAAGACGGGCAGTTTATAATATGTAACGAGCTGTAAGATGTAAGTTACTTGGACAGTAAAAATGAGCTGAAATACCATAAAACTGAAACGACTGGAAATTCAAAATTAATGTAGTATTTAAATTTAAAACTCAAGTGTAATGGTGACAAAATGAGCTCAGAGAAAAGACATATAAAGTATACATGAATAAATGACAGCATTAAATTTGCAGTTTTAAAACAGTATGAGGTATTAAAATGAATTTTGAACACGAACAGACAGACACTACTACCTTGATAAGCGCTGATTTGCTGACATCAGCTATAGCTATACAGTATTACCGCTACATAGGAAAGGACAAAAAGGATGATGTGCAGAGAATGTCTATAGTACTGAATGTGTATGAGACTATAAACATGAGGATCTTAGTTTAATCTTAGAAGGTTTCGTAAGACAGGATTTTTCGGGAAGTAGCTTATTTTACCAAACTGATATGACAGAAGTGAAGTGACATTGCAAGCTGAAAATTAACTACAGCAAGAATGCAACTAAAATTGTATTAAAATTTACTTTTTGATGACTGCTGGCAGGTTAAAACAATGTACAATCCCAATTCACTTGAGTTAATACTCGTCTAGGCATATTTTTTCTTAGTTCCTTTGACTCTTACAACTCTGCCTATCTGATGCTTACTGCAGGTTGTAGTAAAGTTAGCAAATACACACAAACAACAAACTTGGGTGTTTTATTTGTTGAAGTTTTCTCAAGATGGGGAAATGCTATGATAATATTCAATAATCTGAATGTTAACTGCTGTTACAAATAATTCTTTTTCCTACAGGTATCACAAAATGCATACCTGTTTGGTATAATGTAAACCATTTGCAGCATAATAACTACTAAAAGATGTTCAGGCAAGCACAGTGGGGAATAAACGTTGTGAATGGTGCAGCATAAAAAGTCAGAACCTGACGTTTTTCCAAACAGTGCGAATGTGCCGGAGAAATTATGGAAATGTAATATTCATGATTGCTTCATATTAAATTAATTACCTGAATATTGAATTATTATAGTGTGGTGTCACCGCCAGACACCACACTTGCTAGGTGGTAGCTTAAATCGTCCGCGGTCCATTTAGTACATGTCGGACCCGCGTGTCGCCACTGTGTGATCGCAGACCGAGCGCCACCACAAGGCAGGTCTCGAGATACGGAATAGCACTCGCCCCAGTTGTACGACGACTTTGCTAGCGACTACACTGACGAAGCCTTTCTCTCATTTGCCGAGACACAGTTAGAATAGCCTTCAGCTAAGTCCATGGCTACGACCTAGCAAGGCGCCATTAACCGTATCTGAAGATAGTCTTATTTGTATTATCAAGAGCGATGTACCACAAGGATGGAATAAAGATAAGTATTCGAGGAGCTGCATACTTTTCTTATTAGAATTCACTACTTATCCTGTTCCAGACTTGACGCCAGTCGGCGTGTGTGTACGCGTGCCTTTCGGCTCCCTTCTCAGTGTGGCGTAGCTAGCTTGTTACGCCACAACATATAGTAAATGCCTACTATATGCAGGTTTTTTGTGTGACCAGTCGACTTCACATCAACTAAGTAAAATATAGGGAAAACTATTACCAAAATATATGAAGAACACTCAAGTCACATTATCACAATAACAGTAATAGTCTATTATTAATAATTATGAAGAAGTACTGTGCAATAACACAAAACAATGCCAAAAAAAGATAATGCATTAAACGCAAGTAGAAGATTAAACTACTTTATATTCTTTTTTTATGTTACACTGTCATTGTGAACCTTGTCACTAGACACAGTTAAGACCACCACCATTAGCACTATATTGTTTGTATTTCCCGTTACATATATTTTGTTGCTTGCAGGCGTTACAACAATTTTGTCATTTTAAAAAGGAGAAAGTAATGTCACTTTTCTGTGATTACTGCAGGATCATTACGAGGACATGACTTGTTCAAGCTAAATTAAACGAAATATTAAGAAAAATGTTATAAAAGCATGTGAAATTGTCTGAGGTTATCTCCGCCGCGCGAGTGTGAAAATAAAACTTAAAAACGCTGGACAGCAGCACTGTTTGAAACACAAAGCTCCGAGTTGTCGAGAACTGGGAAACCTGGAAATGACAGCTGTGTCGAACCTAATGGGCCATGTAGCCTTGGGCTATGGCCACGGCCAGAGAATTAGCTGGTGTGGAGCAACAGCGGGTGGTGTATCCCGGGCACAGTCGTTCCGCACTCACCGGTCAGACGTTTTCGACAGGCGAAAGATCGGGGGACTGGGGAGGTCAGGGCAGCAGCGCATTCCGACGGGTGACGAGGAAGTCTCAGACATTGCGTGTCACGTGTGGTCGCACATTATCGTTCTGCAAGCTCTGAAGGTACGGGAGGCTGACAGGTACCAACACTTCACAGGTGTAACGCTGGCTGCTTAATGTGGCGGCAGTGCGTTGCAGGAGTGGAATCGAGCTCGACCGCAAACCATAAAATACCGGGGACAGGACCAGTATGGCGACGCACGAGGCAACGTTCTCTCACCACGGTGTCTCCAGACTCTAATCCGACTGTCGCGGCGGTGCAGGCAGAATCGGAATTCGTCGGTAGAAGCAGTGTCGTTCCGTTCGATTGCCCATGTCCGTCATTGCGGCACAAACGCCTGTGGCGTTGACTCGGTGGTAGACGCACCAGTGGACGCCTTGCGGACAGCCCACGCTGCTGCAAACGACGCCGGATCGCACGCGCGGCCGCTGCTTGTTGCGCGGGAGACTAAATTTCTTCTGGTGCGGTTGGTGGCGTGGCAGAGCGATCCTACGCCTGCGGCCGCGTGCAGTGGCGCAGCGAGGCGGGTGAAGTCAGTCCCGTCGCTCCACCACTCCCTCCTGAACCCAGCGACTGCTGATCCGCACCACAGTTACTCAGTTCCGTCCGACACGATCACCGATTTCTCTTGAGGATAGTCCTCAATCTCTATAGGCAACTATTCTACGTCGGTCGAACTCGGAAACGTGCTAAGAAGACACTCGCTGTCTTCTATGAGGTCTGCTGTAGCTCCTTACGCACAACCACCGCATGAATGAACAATTTCTCTACGTCCACACGGCCGTCTGTTCCCCCTTTATACAAAGGGTACTAGGAAAGTTACGCAATACAACTTTATTGATTTAATTTCTTCGAAGTAATTTCCGCCACACTGAATACACCTCTCCAACCTTCCTAAACCAGTTCTCACAGGTTTATATAGGGAGTAAGGTACACTCGTTGTCCCAAGCCCTCAGGAGGTCCTCAACACTCGAAGATAGCACTCCTTTCAGCTTCATTTTACGAGGGTTGCCCAGTAAATAATGCCCCATATTTTTTTTCTCCGAAATAAAAAATATTAGAAATGTGACACTTTAGGTGCGAGTTATTTGAAGTTTCCCGCGTGTGTACGCAAAGTTTCAATTTCCTCCGACAGAGAGCGGTGGTGTAGGAATGTTCTAAAATGGCGTCTGCAGGTGACTTCCGTCATAAACAACGTGCAGTGATTGAATTTCTCGTAGCAGAGGAAGAAACCGTGGACAATATTCATAATCGCTTGTGCAAAGTCTACGGAACATCTGCAGTCGATAGGAGTACTGTTGGTCGCTGGGCACAGAGGGTGAAAGCATCAGAGGGCGGTGCTGCGGAGCTCCGAGATTTGCCGCGGTCGGGAAGGCCTCCCACGGCTGTCACGCCTGACATGTTGCAGCGGGCTGATGTTCTCATTCGACGGGATCGACGCATTACGACTCGACAGAGGCTTATGTCAAAACATTAGACAAACTTAAGCAGCGCTTCCGGCGCCTTGGGCGTCATGTTAACCCACAGGATGTTTTGATTCAGCATGATAACGCTCGTCCTCACACAAGTTTGAGGACTTGTGAACACATCGCGAAAGTGGGTTGGATAGTGTTACCCCATCCACCCTACAGCCCCGATTTGGCTCCTTCAGACTTTCACTTGTTTGGGCCAATGAAGAATTTCATTCGTGGAAGACGTTTTGCCGATGACGAAGAAGTGATTCACGAAGTGACAACCTGGCTCCGTAGGCAGAGTACAGATTTTTACCGGCAGGGAATACACGCTCTTGTGTCTCGCTGGAAAAAGGCCGTCGAACTTGAAGGAGATTATGTGGAAAAATAAAGCAAGTAGACAAAACATCAGTCTTTCACGTATGTAAATTTGATTGTTGTGGAATAAATACTTCTGGAGAAAAAAAGTATGGGGCATTATTTACTGGGCAACCCTCGTAACATGTGGGAACAGTGCAAAGTCACAAAAAGCAGGGTCTGGACTGTAAGGAGGCTGTTCGAGAAGTCTCAGTCCTGTACCCCACGCATATTCGGTGGATACTTCGGCGCGGTGAGCTGGTGCGTTGTCATGATGGAGGAACCGAGTATCCATTGTTGAACTGGGTCGCAAGTTCTTCACAGATTGGATGACTCTGGGCAGACACTGCTCAGTGCACCACTTAGCTGTGATTGTCTTCCGTGTGTGCAGAGCCGGCCGGTGTGGCAGAGCGGTTCTAGGCGCTACAGTCTGGAACAGCGCGACCACTACGGTCGCAGGTTCGAATCCTGCCTCGGGCATGGATGTGTGTGATGTCCTTAGGTTAGTTAGGTTTAAGTAGTTCTAAGTTCTATGGGACTGATGACCTCAGATGTTAAGTCCCATTGTGCTCAGAGCCATGTTGTGTGTGCAGAACAACACGCTCCACAATTCCACTCGATTTGCAAAAACACCTATCATTTTCTTTTCTACTGATCGAGGTTTTCTGAGAGCTACGGGTGCGTGTAGTCATCTTCAAAGACCCACACTTTGTTTGAGTTTTAGTTGGCACATCATAATAGTACAGCCAAGTCTCGTCACCTGTCACGATGTTATTCACATACTGTGGTTATCCCTTAAGAAACTTCATTAACGTCTCCCAGCACCGAGTCCAACATCGCGCCATTTGCTCTTCCGTCAGTCTATGCTGCACCCAGAGACAAGAAAGTTTTTTTACTTGCAAGTGATCATGCCGAATCGAACGAACCGCGCCGCGCAGGATTAGCCGAGCAGTCTAAGGCGCTGCAATCGTGGACTGTGCGGCTGGTCCCGGGGAGGTTCGAGTCCTCCCTCGGGCATGGTTGTGTGTGTGTTTGTCCTTAGGATAATTTAGGTTAAGTAGTGTGTAAGCTTAGGGACTGATGGATGACCTTAGCAGTTAAGTCCCATAAGATTTCACACACATTTGAACGAAGGAACCGCTGAAGCATTTAGCCATGAGGTATCCTCTATCTGCTTATAGCCCACTCGCCTGTCTTCGTCTAGCATTTTCCTCACAGCATCGATGTTTTCCTCCATAAGTGATGGTCGTGGCCTTCCCGTCCTCTCAGTGTCGTACAGAGTGAAATTTCCTCTTTGGAATTCTCTGGACACACATCCCAGAGTATAAAAGTCATTTCTTCAAGGCACTGGTCTATGATTAAACTAGGCGTGAAGTTCTGTCACAAAACTGCCCCAGTCTCGCTTCGTGACGACGATGACGTAGCCAACACTTCAGACTAACTCTGCTAGTGAACGACTGCGCCCACCGACTTGGCACAGCGGCTGCAATGCAAGTATCAAGTGTTCTCAGAACACAGCAACAATCGGCCTCCTGCGACTTATTGTTGCGTCGTACTGCAAACCTTTCCCAGCGCCCTGTGTACAGCGCGTAGCCGTGATGTGGCACGCGCTGCAGAGTAGCGGCCGCCGCCTGCGTCTCTCGTCGCCGCAAATGCGTGCCGCAGGTGTCGCCTGATCCTGATTTGCGTTCTTCCTTCCGGGTAGGACGAGGAATTCCGCCTTATGCAAGACGCTTTTTCAGTTTCTTGCATAAGACGAAATTTCTCGTCCTGTTTACATAGCAGGTGCGGTCATAACAAGAACTGCAACACCACAACATGAGTGATTATTCCTTCTGGGTGTTGCCTTTCGCGTGTCCATCAGTGTAAATGTAATTGATTTTTTACATTACAGTATGTTCAGGACAGAACATTCTATTCCATAACAAAAGAAACGTAACAAATCTTTCAGTCGTTTATACAGAGAAAGACAGTCAGATAACTCTGTCAAGTGTACTACCACCGCTACAGTGGGTCACTATAACTTTTACTGTTACAATTATAGAATAATGAAAATAACATAATTCATTTTTACAGCCATTTACAAACTTACGGGTTTAATGTGACAGAATTGGACAGACAGTTGATCGCGGACTTAAAATGGGAACCATCCTGTGATTTGGCAAAATCAGGATGACCGTATGACGTCTGGACTCGCCATCCTTCCAGCTGCAAGGCAAGTTATTTCAAAAGAAACCTCTTTTTGTCTATCTCTAGGGAATGCCACTGTTTTCAAAGGACGACACTTAATAATGTACAAGGCTACTGTGACACTGTCCATTTATCTCTCACAGCCGGTCACTGCACACGGTTTTCACGTACCTGTATGTCTTATAGATAAGTTTTCTTAGAAGAAAAACATAGCGCGAAAGAGTTGTGTGGAACGAAAGTGTTTTGTTTTTATTATTTACGTATGTATATTTTTATCCAGGCCCTTACTCCGAGCTATCGAAGTAATTGTTTCCTGTGTAGAATGCGTAGGTTGAGTAGGTACTTCTTCGATGCCTTTCTTAAGTGGGTTATTTTGAATAATCGATTTACTTTTCTTGAGATATTTATTGTACAGTTTCATTCTTCATGGAACACTTCCATCTTCACAGCTACTCTACATTTCATACCTAAGCACTTGGAAAATGATTTATCGAACCACTTTTAGGCTGTTTCCCTAGAGCGCTTTGGAGAAATGAGTACTAAAATTTTTGGTGCTGTTTATGATTTATCGTATCTTTTTTATGATGATCGTTTCTCTCCAAGTATGTCGGAGTCAACAACGTACTTGCGCATTGGGAGAGGAAAGTTGGTGGTTGAAATTTCGTGAAAAGTTCTCGCCACAACGCAAAACGCCATTGTTTTAATGATTGCCGCATATCATATCTGTGACACTATCTCTTGTATTTATTGATAATGCAAAATGAGCTGTCCTCCTTTGAATATTTCGATGTCCCTGTCTGCTTATCATCCCACTCCGTTCACAAATACTCCAGAACAGGATTGATAAGCGTTGTGTAGACAATCAATTTACTAGACCTACTACGTCCTCTAAGTGTTATGCCGTTGTGACACATTATTTAGTTCGCCTTTGCCACAAAATTTTGTGTGTGATCGTTCCAGTTTAAGTTGTTGGTATGCGTAAGCCCTAGATGTTTAGTTGCACTGACAGCCTTTAGATTTGTGTGATTTATCGTGTCACCGAAATTTAACGGATCCTCTCAGTACCCTGTGAGTCATATCACATTTTCTATTGTTCAGAGTCGAATGCTACTTTTCGCACCAGGGGTATATCTAGTTTAAATTATTTTGCAACAGCTTTTGATCTTCTGATGACTTCAATAGACAGTAAATGACAGCGTTAACTGCAAACAATCCAGGCAGGCAGCTCACATTACCCCTTAAATTGTTTACACGGTGTTCAAAAAAAAGTGTCGAGTAGTTCGGGAGCTGGTAGTATGCAGCGAAACAAGAAAAGTAAGTCCAATGAACATGGGTACGGAAACGCATACCTTCCGAGATAAACACGTGTTTGTAGGAAGGGCTGCGCACCCCTCGGTTGCGGATATTCGCGCAGTCGTTGCATTGCTGCTCCGTCAAATTTGTCGACAGGGTATTACGGTGTGTTACTCAACAGCACTCTGCCTGCCACTAGGGGTCTGCGGTCAGCCGTGTCGTTACAGTCGTGTTGTCGGCTACGTTAGTTTTCGTCGTGTTTGTGTGCCTTATTGTACAGTACTGTCAACCCTGGGTACGTATCGTGGTCTTTTACCTCCTCCCAAACGCGGATTCACTTGTGTGTTTACTGTTATTGCGCTGTTTGTACGTACAAATGGTGTAGCACATTTACGTTTTCTGTCTTCCATCACTTGTTACCAATGGAACCTATTACTCGGTAAGTGAAATGGTGGATAGGATATTCTGCGATGCTCGAGTAAATGGATGTAGCCTTCGAGTCCGTGTCCTCTACGCTGAAAAATATCCACAGCACAGAGTGCCCTCTGATATGCTGTTCGGCAGACTTTTCCAGTATCCGTGGGGCTCGGGTACCCTCGCACCTCAGAAGACTGACGGTGGAAGGCCCTGCACGGCCCGCGCGCCTCACACGGAGGAGCGTGCGCCGCGTTCGGTGGGAGGAACCCCTGGCACCGGCGTGCGACGGTTAGCAGCAGCAGCAGGCGTGCCCCACTGTCTTCGTGAGCGGCTGCTGCACCCGCACCACGCACAGCGCGTTCACGACCCGGGGCCACAGCGTCACCGTGGCAGGCGGCGGCTGATGCAGAAGTGTGCCGCACATCCACTGCTCACGCCCAAGATTTTATTTGGTGATGAGGCAGGGTTCACGAGAGATAGTGTTGTCAATGTCCACAGCCAGCACGTATGGGCAGATATAAATCCTCAATCAATCAACACCGATTCTCAACCAATGTATGGGCAGACGTACTTGGCGACAGATTAATAGTGCCATATCTACTACCACAAAGGTTACCTAGTGGACTTTCTCGTTAATGCATGGGTACGTCGCTGGAGACTGTGCCATTGCAGCAACGAATACAAATGTGGTTCATGCATTATAACGCACAAGCACACTTTCGTCACAACGTGCGTGAACATCTGACGCATACCAGTGGCGGATTTAAAAATTTTGCGCCCCTAGTCACACCATATTATATGCCCCCTCCCCCTCACAAACAACATGTTTCAAGTAATAACTATTACCCGATCACTTCACAACTGCAGTTTTGGGTGGGGGCGCTGTGAGCTGTTTGTGTATTGTGCTATGCGTTGTTCTGAAGGTCGCGTCAGTGGTCTAGTCGCGCTCAATCAAAACGTATAATGCTTCCTGGCTGTACTTGATGCACGGCAGCGGATAAAACAAACTTAAAATTACATTGTGTTAATACATTCTTCTGTCGAAAGACAGCCGGCATGAGTGGCCGAGCGGTTCTAGACGCTGCAGTCTGGAACCGAGCGACCGCTACGGTCGCTGGTTTGAATCCTGACTCGGGCATGGATATGTGTGACGTCCTTAGGTTAGTTAGGTTTAAGTAGTTCTAAGTTCTAGGGGACTTATGATCTCAGAAGTTAAGTCCCATAGTGCTCAGAGCCATCTTTACCATTTTTTTTTTTCGAAAGACAACAGAAACGAACACAAGTAAAATAACTTTTCTTTTATGGCCTTTTAATTCAGCAGAGCGTGTAGCAGACAACGGATTTTTGTTGTACATTCACTTTTAAAATGTTCTTTTACACGAAACCGTTGAAAATGAAAAAGTTGTGTTACGATCTAGAAATTGAAGTGAACGTGTCATACATTACAAATTAATGCGCACTTTTACAGAGATGTGTTCAAAATTAAAATTAAACTGTCGTTTTACAATTTGATAACTTGAAGGTGTAGCAGACAAGAAAACACTTTCGGTACTAATACGTGAATCTGTAGGAAAATGTAGGAAATGAAAATGAAATACAGATTTCGCTGCACGAACTAATAACTACATACAGACGAACAAACACAGAACTGGATTTGCTATTACATAGTTTTACAGACTACTGTGGAAAAATCAAATTTGCTTTACAGTATAATAGGTAACGTGTAAAGAATTAGGCTCTGTGTAGCCAGATGCTGCATAATAAGTGTACACAATATCTTTAATCCATGTAAGGGCTGAACAGTTTTGTACTGCAGCTACCGCTCTCACCAAATCTCTTTCTAATGGTATTAGCAAAGCATTTACGTATTTATCGACAGAACTGAACTACGTTATTTATTAACACTTTTTCATCTGAGCGTACTGTCTGATAACGTATATTTTCACAATAACTATACATTTCAGCAGACGCCTAGAATACGCATCAGTAGTGATATACTAAAATACAACGCCAGGCATTCGGGTATTGTGCAGTATTGTCGGCCGCCTTCGGTCACGTATGCGCGTAAACGAGGTTTAGTTCCGCGTTCTGCTGTCGGCAATTGTAAAATAAACAGGTAATACGTAGTTTGTAAATCCAATGAATGTGCTCTAAGTTATAATAAAAATCGCATTATAATCTTAAATTTTGAAAACTAGTATGAACAGATAAACAAACTCACGAATTAGCAAAGTTTGCATCTGGCTTTAGCGACAGAAAACTCGATGATCATATCTTCATAGTTCAGACGGTTATCAGTTAGGAGATCGGCTTCGCTGTGAAGATTGGACAATCTCTCCTCAGACAACGTACAACGTAGGCACGATTTCAGTCTTTTAAGAGCCGAAACCGAGGGTTCTGCTGAACAATTTGTAAGTGCCATACATAGAAATATTCTAAGAGAAATGTCAACATTCGGAAACTCTCTTTTCGTAAAAATTTACTCATTTCGACTGGTATATCACTAATCTCAGATGATTTCAAGAGTTCCGCGAAATGAACACATTCACTCGAGAAAGAAGGCTCTAAATCTGTCATATGACGCTTGGAGTTATCCTGCACGTTCAGCAATATTGTCAGGTGAACTGTTCTTAAGGTTACTGAAAACTGTGAAGGAGTCCAACACTGTTATATAGCTTTCCTTCCTCCTCATTAATTCGGGTACACGTTGTCGAGTTCTGGGAGAAATGTTTCGAATCTAAATTTTTCCCTTCCAGTCAGAAAAACATCTTCAGATTCCGGTTCTTCGTCATCATGAAGTTTGCGTTTTCGTGATCTCTTATACGTGCATCCATAGTCTATATCCGTCACAATCTCCAGGGATTTATTTTCGTAATAGTCGAACATGCCACGAACAGATGCAATAAATCTTACTAGTGACTCATATAATTCATGCACTATTTGATTATCAACATTTACACTTCGCAATTTCAGATTTACACTACAGGGTGTCCGAAAAGTCTTTCCCTGATTACATAAATTGATAACTCGGGCTAGAAGTAAGATAAAAATATGAAACTTGGGTCGAATTGTTTACAACTATCAAAGTTTTATTTTCTGTTTTAGGTTCGCAGTACGTAAGTAGTGGATGAGGTGCAGTGCCCAAGAAGCCATGTTAACCAATCAGGAGAAGACACAGTGCGTCCTGTGGTACCATGAGACACGATCACCAACCACAGTGCAGAGACACTTTCAGACAACATTTGGAAGGAACCCACCTGATGCAAGAGCATTAAAGCCTGGTATCAGAAGTTCAAGAACACAGGATCGGTTGCTGACCTCCCGAGGTCTGGTCGACCAAGAACCTGAGCAGACAGGGTGGAAGCTGTAAGGCAGTCTTTTCGGCGAAGTCCGAAGAAATCGGTGCGCAGGGCCTCACGTGAATTACAGGTGCCAAAAAGCTCTCTCCATGACATTTTACACAAACGTTTATTGTTTCGTGCATACAAAGCGCAAATCGTTCAGACCTTGTTGCCCAATGACAGAACACGTCGATATGAGTTTGCGGTCGAAATGCTATCACGTATTGAGGACGATGATGATTATCTCAGACGAATTGCCTTTTCCGACGAAGCGACCTTTTTTGTCAGTGGAGTAGTGAATCGCCATAATGTGAGCATTTGGGGTTCACAACCCCCTGGCGAGGTCACGGAGTGCACCAGAGGCAGTCCAAAGGTGAATGTTTGGTGCGCGCTATTGCACGATCGAATTATTGGGCTATTCTTCTTCGCTGAGGCTACCAGCACATTTGCAGTGTATCTGGACATGTTGCAACTGTATGCTGTTCTTCAGCTGCTTCAGTATCAACCCGATGTCTTGTTTTAGCAAGACGGTGCACCGCCTCATTGGGGTTTCGACGTCCGTCCCTATCTCTGTATGACCTTTCCTGGGCGATGGATTGGTCGTGATGGGCCAATGGTTTGACCTCTACGCTCTCCTGACATAACCCCATTAGACTTCTTTTTATGGGGTTATGTCAAGGACGAGGTCTACCGAACACGTGTACCAGATCTTGAAACCCTGCGGCAACGGATAACCATAGTCGTTGAATCGATCCCTCCAGTGATGTTGGCTAATGTGTGGACGGAAATTGAATATCGCCTAGATGTGCTACGTGCTACCAAGGGTGCTCATTTGGAAGTTTAGTGATGTGTGGAAAAAACTTTGATAGTTTGTGAACAATTAGACACCAGTTTCATATTTGTATCTTACTTCTAGCCTGAGTTATCAGTTTATGTAATCAGTGAAAGACTTTTCGGACACCCTGTATTAAATCTCTAGAGTATGTCCTTCCAAAGTGTCTTCCTGAATACTGTTTCTAGTCTGCTGAGTCGATTAATAAAACTGAAGCCTCATTTCACACAAGTGGTTTTTCAAACGTATTCTTGGCAATATGTGTCAGGCCATTGATAACGCCCTCCCAGTTTTGATCTAGACTTGCACACGCTTCCTCTCTTACTGACCAACGTGTTTTTGATAAACTTTTTACCATTTTGCTTCCTGATTTCGTGAAAGAAAGAAGTTTATCCAATTGCTCTGTAGAAGCAGAGAAAAAATTTTAAAGGTTTAGCACTGCAATGAAAAATGAACATGCTTCCCGACAACAGCTTGCAACACTAGTGCCGACTAAATTCAAAGAATGTGCTGCACAAGGTACATAATGCTCTTTCGGATTTCGTTCTTTAATGCGTGCCTGAAAAACCAGTCTAGGTTGCTGACATATTGCTTGCGTTCTCGTATGACTGGCCTCTAGAGTCAGTAATATCAATGGAATTTGCAGACAGAACTTTTAGTACGGGCTCAGCTAAGTTTTCGGACTTGTGTCATGGGTTTGGAAAAAACGGAAGAAAACATTCAACAGTTTCACTATTATCGTTCACATACCTTAATATGAAAGATAATGAATCAACATGTGAAATGTCCGCTGCAGAATCTACTATTATAGAGAAATATGTGGCCTGTTTTATTCCCCTTATGACAATTCTTTTTATTCGTTCAGAAAGAAGCTCTATTATTTCATCATAGATTGTTGAAGAAAGATAACTTGTATGACCCTGCCCTGGATTTCCATATCGTTCAATGTGCTCTGCAAGAAAAGGATCAAACTCGGCTATAAGTTCAATAAACATCATAAATTGTTTCTGAGAGCTGCTGGACTCACCAGCTACTGACCAGGGAGTCACTATTCTGATTCCACTGGCCAGCTTGTAGTTCCAGTAATTATAGTGTCCATAACTTGTTGTAACTCTCAACAGTATTAGTACTGACATCTTACGTCAGTCAGTTGGAGCTAGTGTGTAATGGAGCACAGTTGCGATAATCATGTGCAGGACTCGTGAAATTTTAGCAGTTGACGCCTACGCAGAGAGCACTTATTTAGCCCGAGCTCGTAACCTGCCCCGCAGATATAAAACGGAAAAGTTCACACATTGATGAAAAATTGGTTGAAAAAATTATCTACGATATTAACTGTGTTTTGGAGGTAAATAAATTTTCAATGACAATCAGTTGTCAAAACAGGGAAACGAAGACGGAGGACGTGCTCTATATTGCCGACAATGGCTTGAGCACGTTGCTTGCTCAGATAATGAAGCAAATTAAATTAGTGGTTTCAGTGAATTAACTAGTTCAAGCTGATGCAAAGAATTGGATTATGAGACATTAAATTCGAAGACAGAAAAGACTGAACCTAACGAACTGATTCCAAAAATAGATTCAGTGGAGAGTACATAGGATCCGTTTGAAGCTGAATGAAAGTGTTATTGGAAAGTAGTTCAAGAAGGCTTACTGGTCTCAGTAGTTCTTTTAGAAAAGAAATGTATTTCAGCAACAGTAGGCTGAGGAAAGCCATGATACCTTGGAGGGGAACCTGAAAAGCGTTGTCCAGGGAGCTCACGAGAGTTTAACTAGTCACCACCAAGAGCATGACTATAGGGTAATCAGTATGATGGAGCAAGAAGAACAGGAATTTGCAAAATCCTAGGATATGCAATTCCAAACAAATAAAAATCATTACAGGTACAAGAGGAGGAGGTCAGTGGCAATGCACTGGACAAGGATCCGCGTGAGAAGGCCCTGGGTATGCAGACAGAAGGTAAACTGTGGGGTCACCAGCCTGTGGGGACGTCGTCCAACAGCTTCAGTCTTGCCGCCGTGCACTCTGAAATCCCCCTCACTGTGTTGGCATGTGGACAAGACAGCTAACACAGTTTGCATACTTTCACTCAATTCTATCCTAAGGCATAACCTTCTGGGGCTGTGCAGTTAGGAAGACAATTGATTTTTTGTACAGAAGTGTGCAATAACAACATTCTGTGAAATACTTGCAAATGCCTCTCCAGAGACCAAGGGACTCCTATTCTCTCAAGTTGTTGTTGTGGTCTTCAGTCCGAAGACAGGTTTGATGCAGCTCTCCATGTCACTCTATCTTTTGCGAGCCTCTTCACCTCCGAATAACCACCGCAACCGGCATCTTCCTGAACCTGCACACTGTGTTCATCTTTTGGTCTCCCTGTACGATTTAATCCGAACCCCCCCCCCCTCACACACACACTTCTCTCCGGTATCAAATTGCTGATCCTTTCATGTCTCGCAAAGTGTCCTATCAACTGATCACTTCTTTTGGTCAAGTTGTGTCACAAATACCTTTTCTGTCCAACTGTATTTAGTACTGTTACCTGATCTACCAATCTAATCTTCAGCATTATTCTGTAGCACCAAATTCTAAAAGCTCCTGTTCTACCACAACGTAAGGGTAACTGTTGAGAGGCCAGACGAACGTGCGTTTCGTCAAGAGGGGCAGCAGCCTTTTCAGTAGCTGCAGAGCCAACAGTCTGGATGATTGACTGATCTGGCGCTGTAACATTAACCAAAACGGCCATGCTGTGCTGGTACTGCGAACGGCTGAAAGCAAGGGGAAACTACAGCCGTAATTTTTCCCGAGGGCATGCAGCTTTACAGTATGGTTAAATGATGATGGCGTCGACTTGGGTAAAATATTCTGCAGATAAAATAGCCCCCCATTCGGATCTCCAGGTGGTCACTACTCAGGAGGGCGTCGTTATCAGGAGAAAGAAAACTGGCGTTCTACGTATCGGAGCGTGGAATGTCAGATACCTTAATCGGGCAGGTAAGTTAGAAAATTTAAAAAGGGAAATGGATAGGTTAAAGTTAGATATAGCGGGAATTAGTGAGGTTAGGTTGCAGGAGGAACAAGACTTCTGGTCAGGTGAATACAGGGTTATAAATACAAAATCAAATAGGGGTAACGCAGGAGTAGGTTTAATAATGAATAAAAAAAAAAAGGAGCGTGGGTAAGCTATTACGAACAGCATAGTGAATGCATTATTGTAACCAAGATAGACACGAAGCCCACGCCTACCACAGTAGTACAAGTTTATATGCCAACTAGCTCCACAGATGACTAGGAGATTGATGAAATGTATGATCAGATAAAAGAAACTATTCAGATACCGAAGGAAGATGAAACTTTAATAGTCATGGGTGACTGCAAATCGATAATAGGAAAAGGAAGAGAAGGAAAAATTGTAGCTGAATGGGGATGAGGAACGAAAGAGGAAGCCGTCTGGTAGAATTTTGCACAGAGCATAACTTAATCATAGGTAACACCTGATCCAAGAATCACGAAAGAAGGTTGTATACATGTAAGAGGCCAGGAGATACTGGAAGGTTTCAGACAGATTATATAATGATCAGACAAAGAGTTAGGAACCAGGTTTTAAATTGTAAGACATTTCCAGGGGCAGATGTGGACTCTGACCACAATCTACTGGTTATGAAATGAAGATTAAAACTGAAGACACTGCAAAAAGGTGGCAACTTAAGGAGGTGGGACCTGGATAAACTGAAAGAACCAGAGGTTGTGTAGAGTTTCAGGGAGAGCATTAGGGAACGATTGCCAAGAACGGGGAAAGAAATACAGTAGAAGATGAATGGGTAGCTTTGAGAGTTGAAATAGTGAAGACAGCAGAGGCTCAAGTAGGTAAAAAGACGAGGGCTAGTAGATATCCTTGGGTAACAGAAGAGATATTGAATTTAATTGATGAAAGGAGAAAATATAAAAATGCAGTAAATGAAGCAGGCAATAAGGAATACAAACGTCTCAAAAATGAGGTCGACAGGAAGTGCAAAATGGCTGAGCAGGGATGGCTAGAGGACAAATGTAAGGATGTAGAGGATTATCTCACTAGGGGTAAGATAGATACTACCTACAGGAAAATTAAAGAGACCTTTGGAGAAAAGAGAACCACTCGTGTGAATATCAAGAGCTCAGATGGAAACCCTGTTCTAAGCAAAGAAGGGAAAGCAGAAAGGTGGGAGGAGTATATAGGGGGCCTATACAAGGGCGATGTACTTGAGCACAATATTATGGTAATGGAAGAGGACGTACATGAAGATGAAATGGGAGATATGATACTGTGTGAAGAGTTTGACAGATCACTGAAAGACCTAAGTCAGAACAAGGCCCCGGGAGTAGACAACATTCCATTAGAACTACTGATAGCCTTGGGAGAGCCAGCCCTGACAAAACTCGACCATCTGGTGACAAGTTGTATGAGACAGTTGAAATACCCTCAGACTTCAAGAAGAATATAATAATTCGAAACCCAAACAGATGCTCACAGATGTGAAAACTATCGAACTATTAGTTTAATAAGTCACGGCTGCAAAACACTAACACGAATTGTTTACAGAAGAACGGAAAAACTGGTAGCGGCCGACGTCGGGGAAGATCAGTTTGAACTCCGTAGAAATGTTTGAACACGTGAGGCAATACTGACCCTACGACTTATCTCGGAAGATAGATTAAGGAGAGGCAAACCTAAGTTACTTGCATTTGTAGACTTAGAGAAAGCTTTTGACAGTATTGACTGGAATACTCTCTTTCAAATTGTGATGGTGGCAGGGGTCAAATACAGGGAGCAAAAGGCTACTTACAATTTGTACAGAAACCAGATGGCAGTTAGAAGAGTCGAGGGACATGAAAGGGAAGCAGTGGTTGGGAAGGGAGTGAGACAGGTTTGTAGCCTCTCCCCGATGTTATTCAATCTGTACATTGAACAAGCAATAAAGGAAACAGAAGAAATATTCGGAGTAGGAATTAAAAGCCATTGAGAAGAAATAACAACTTTAAGTTTTGCCGATGACATTGTAATTCTCTCAGAGACAGCAAGGGACCTGGAAGAGCAGTTGAAAGGAATGGGCAGTGTCTTGAAAGAAGGATATAAAATGAACATCAACAAAAGCAAAACAAGGATGATGCCATGTAGTCGAATTAAATCGGGTGATGCTGAGGGAATTCGATTAGAAAATGAGACACTTAAAGTAGTAAATGGGTTTTGCTATTTAATGAGCAAAATAACTGATGATGGTCGAAGTAGAGAGGATATAAAATGTAGACCGGCAATGGCAAGGAAAGCGTTTCTAGAGCAGTAACGCCCTCTGTGCTTGTGTTTGCGGGAAACACATATCAAAGCATCTGATGCCCCTGCCCTGTGGGGCTATACCCTACGTCGCAGGTACGACCTGACTGGGGAAAGAGCCAATGGAGGGGTCGCTGTGTTTGTCAATAATGAGCACCACTCCTCTGCTCTTCCCTGGATACCGACCTGCAAGCTGTTGCAGTTGGAATTTCTGTACTTCAGAAGCTTACAATTTGTTCTCTTTATTTACCTCCTCTGGCCGCAGTAGACTCTGACGCTCTCACAGATCTTATGACGCAACTCTCCCAAACATATCTCCTCCTGGGAGACTTCAATGCGCACCATGTCCTGCGGGGCTCAACGTCTCCTTTGCATCGAGGTCGAGTTTTGGAGAACCTCCTGACATCTCGAGAGCTGTGCCTCCTAAATGCTGGTACTCCGTCCCGTTTCTCTGCTGCTACTGGGTCATTCTCAGCCGTCGACCTCTTTCTCTGCTCTCCTGCCCTCGCCAACTCTGTTCACTGGGAGGTCATTGACGATCTTCATTTTAGCGACCACTTCCTGATCCGCCTTCAGCTACTCGATGGTGTGTTGCTGGAACAGAAGCCACCAACGCGGATGAGTGGCAGGGCTAACTGAATGCTGTTCGGCCAGTTGGTTGTGTCTGAACACAGTAACAGCGCCCAGGAATGGGTGGATCACATCACACATGTGATCCATCACGCTGCTAATCTATCCATACCAACGTCTTTCGGCCCTCTTCAGAGGCGACCTGTCCCTTGGTGGACAGAATAGTACCATTTAGCCATGCGGGACACGCGTGCAGCTCTTCGATAGTTTAAACGCCACCCGACAGTGGACAATCTCTCGAACTTTCGAATCGCGAGAGCCAAGGCTCGCCGTGTCATTAAACAGCAAAAAGCTATCATAGCCTGAGTTCCTGAATTCCATCAATCGCTCTACTTGTTCCTCAAAAGTATGGTAAGCCATCCAGAGGATTTACGGTAAACACAGCCGTTTACTGATAGCTACAGTGTCGAACCAGGGGTGCCTCCAAACAACGCGTAGAAGCATTGTTCAGACGCTGGCCGAGCATTTTGCACAAGCTACTGCCAATGCAAGCTATTATCCAGCGTTTCGTCGCTACCGTGCGACTGTCAAGAGGGAAAAGTCGTACTTTATATCGAACAGTTATGACGCCTACAACTCTCCATTCTCCATGAGGGTGCTTGAATAGGCACTGACTGGGACTTCTGACACTGCACCCGGTCACAATCACATCTGGTACAGCATGCTTCGACATCTGGCAACGGCGTCAAAGGAAATCCTCCTCGAATGTTTTAATCTATATGGCAGACAGGTGTCTTCCCCAACTCTTGGAGGGAGGCAGTTCTAATCCCCCTTCTCAAACCAGGAAAGGACCGCACATGACCCAGTAGTTATCAGAGTATCGTCTTGACGAGATGCCTAGTAAAAACCCTGGAACAGATGGTTAACTGTCGTCTGCTCTGGCTTTTACACACCAGGCAACTCCTTAGCCGCTCTCAGTGTGGATTCCGAAAATTTCGGTCCACAGTCGACAATCTGACCCTCCTAGAAGTGGTTATTCAGCAGGCTTTCCTCCATCAGCATCACTATATCGGTATCTTCTTTGATATCAGTAAGGTATGTGATACTACTTGGAGACACTGCATTCTTGCACAACTGCGGCCACCTCCCCATTTTTATTCGGTCTTTCCTCTCTCGGCGGTTTTTTCAGACCCTAGTTGGTAACACACTGTCTGATCGATATGAGGTGGAGAATGGTGTGCCCCAGGGCAGTGTTTTAAGTGTTACCCTCTTTGCCATAGCCATTAACAATATAACATCTACAGTAAGGAGTCCAGTACAGTGCCCCTTATTTGTGGATGACTTCGCTGTTTTCTGTTCCTCCTCCAGTGTTGCAATGGTGAGCCGTCAGTTGCAACTTACAGGGCGGTGGTTAGAGGAGTGGGCTGCAAAGACAGGTTTTCAGTTTTATGCCAATAAGTGTGTGTGTTCATTTTAATCATTCCCGTCATCCTTTTAATTTGCCTGTCATGCATATATGGGACACTATCCTACATTTTAGAGACACAGTGCGGTTTCTGGGCCTCATTGAGTACACCGGATTGTCATGGTTGCCACTCCTGCGAGATTTGAAAGCCAGAACCCTGAAGGCACTGAAAATCCTCAAGTGCCTCAGCCACAGGTCTTGGGGAGCGGACAGGGCGCGTCTCCTCCAGTTTTGTCGGGCTTTTGTGCGCTCGCGGCTGGACTACGGGTGCACGGTGTATGGGTCAGCGAGGCCCTCTTATTTTCGGATCCTTGATGCTGTCCACCATGCGGGGATTCGACTGGCCACGGGTGCTTATCGGACCAGTCCCATACCCAGCCTCTGTGCTGAGGCTGGGGAACCGCCACTTACCATCCGACGGCAGCTCCTTGTAGCTTCAACTTCACCCACTTCCCATACTGTTGCTCATCAGCCTCTAGATCGTCTTTTCTCCTACTATCTCTGAGCCACGATACCGTTTGGGATCAGTGTGCAACGTGTGATGGAGTCCCTCACTGTGGAGCCCGTACAGCCCCAAATCCAGGGTTTTAACCGCCAGCAAACCTCGTTGCTGGAGAGGCCCAGAGTGGTTTTAGATTTGGTGCGGTACAAGAGAGATTGCACTCCTGCTTCTGTTTTTAATGCAACATTTTCTGCCATTTTATCTGAGCACCACGTCTATATCTGTTTTTACGGATGGGTCGAAACAGGGGGATTCCGTTGGTTGCCCTGCTATTTTTCCGCAACTTGTCCTCAAGGTCCGACTGCCTCAAGCGTTTACTGTCTTTGATGCGGAATTGTCGGCGATCTTGAAGGCACTGGAGCAGATGAAACGCTCTTCCCCGCCTTAATTTCTTGTCTGTTCTGATTCACAAAGCGCCCTTCACTCATTGCAACGTTTGTATCCAGCAGATTAAACAGTCCAGACCATCCAGGATGCCCTCCTCCAACTACAATGACTGGGGAAGGAGGTGACTTCCTGCTAGGTTCCAGGGCACAACGGCACTGCTGGGAACGAAAGAGCAGATCTCGCAGCCAGGGAGGCGTGCCACGATCCGCCAGTATTTCAGTGTGCCATCCCCCTGCACGCACTCACCTCTCTGTTGAAATCATGAGTCATACATCGGTGGGAGGATGAGTAGCTGGAAATGATTGACAATAACCTCCGTTTAGTCCAGCCCACAACGCGTGTGTGGTGTACTTCCTTCCAGCCACGTAGACGGGACGAGGTTCTCCTCACTCGGCTTCGGATAGGCCACAGTCCTATGACGCTTGGATTCCCGCTCCGGCGAGAGGACCCTCCAATGTGTGGTACTTGGGGCGTCCAGGTCACTGTGCGCCACGTTTTATTCGATTGCATCTTATTTTCTGACCAGCGGACCGCGGCTGACTTGCCGGTGGATCTGCCATCTCTTTTAGGAAATACTCAAATGAATGTGGTTAAAGTTTTAAAGTTTTGTGACTTGTCCAATGTTTCTACCAAAACTTTAGAGAGACTGTCTTAAATCTGTTCACAAGGTAACTGATTCGCCCATATTTTACGTAAGTGGCCAGCGAGTGACAATTTTCTGTGGCATTCTTGACGCTCCTTTCTCGTATTCTTACGTTTTATTTTCTTGTACAGCGTTCCTCATCTTTTCCCGTTTTCTTTGCGTATATGCTTCCATTTTACTAAATTTGTCCACATTTGATTCCTTCAATGTGTGTCAGGGCGCTGATGACCTCGACGTTGAGCGCCCCAACACACACACACACACACACACACACACACACACACACACACACACACATTCACACAAAATTCTGTCAGAGACGGCAAAGAACTTGGAAGAGCTGTTGAACGGAAGGTACAGTGTCCTGAAAGGAGGATGTAAGATGAACATCAACAAAAGCAAAACGAGAACAATGGAATGTAGTCAAATGAAATCGAGTGATGCTGAGGGAATTAGATTAGAAAATGAGACACTCAAAGTACTTCACGGTAAAAGATAACAGCCAAATAGTTATAAGATAAAGATTTATTGAAATCCTTGAGCAC
Organism: Schistocerca serialis cubense; assembly: GCF_023864345.2. Lineage (NCBI taxonomy): Eukaryota > Metazoa > Arthropoda > Insecta > Orthoptera > Acrididae > Schistocerca > Schistocerca serialis. The sequence continues at coordinate 46,747,738 of NC_064645.1, forward strand.
GGCCTCGGTATATCTGAATATACCTTCATGGGAACCAAAAATACACCTGAGCAGGAAGACACCGTCATTAGCAAAAAACTTATCAACATAACTGAGATAGAAGGAAAAAAAATGCTTATAGCTTTAAGTACCCATGAAAATTAGCAAAGTATTACAACACAAAAACTTTTAGTCACTTACTAAAATCACATCTTACAGTGGAGATGCATAAAACAACCGTGCCAAAGGTGGCACCAGTAGTTAAAATTAAAATATCACTTCCATCTGTACAGCGTAATTATGAAGAGATGGTCGATGCGAACGCGGCATACTATCACTAATTAGCCTGTGAACTGGCGTGAAGAGGGTGTGGAAGCACTAGGCAGACAGTTTCACCGAGAGAGGCCACTCGTGGTATGAGCGAGAAACTCGCGCTCATTAAAACCCGGGATACATACTCACGCGCATCAAAATTTGAAAGGCTGTGCTAATTCAGACCCCCTGTCTTAATAACTAAAACATATCAGAACCATTTAAAACACCTGAATTTTTCGTAAAAATACTTCTTCTGATATTATCATCCCAGCAGTTTCTTGTCATCCACAGTCTCACAAAATTGCCTTCTCTCACTCTGCAGTTCATCGTGCCGTGAACCCACCTTTAGAAAAGAATTCTTTAGGAAAAGAAATATCTTTAGTAAAATCCGTAGCTATTAACAATGGATATGACCCTATGTTAAATGACCAAACTGTTAGGAAAAAACAGCTGTAAAATTTTCAGCCTTAGGAGATAACAGGGCGATAAAGAGTGAGCGTAATAACTTTATTTCTATTCCCTTTTGGGGAAGGTATCATACAAGATAAGAAGATCTCTACTGAAGCAATAAGGTTAGAGAGTTGCCTTTTCCGTAAAAAATAGCTTAAAACAAAGAGTGATTCATATTATTGGGGCGCGGGAAGAACTTGGGATTAAATCCGGAGTTTACAAAATTACTTGTAACGACTGCCCCAATACGTTGGACAGACAGGTAGACCCATTAAAGTAAGACATATAGAACACATGCTAGGTAAAAATGGGGAAAATGTGTACAGTTTCACGTTTGCTGAACATCTATTGCTCTTACAACATACGCCACGTAAACTGGATGACGTAGAATTGCTACACGAAGAGAGTAAGGGTTACCAACTGGACCTGTTCGAGGAATTAGAAATTTTTAAACATCTATCTCAAAAAGATGGATTTATTCTCAACAAACAGGTGCAGCTTAGAAACAAAATTTTTTTGGATAGTTTCAAACCCCTTCTTGCTCTAACGTGATATAGTCTGGCTGACTAGAAGCTAATAATGAGACACTTAAAGTAGTAAAGGAGTTTTGCTATTTGGGGAGGAAAATAACTGATGTTGGTCGAAGTAGAGAGGATATAAAATGCAGACTGGCAATGGCAAGGAAAGCGTCACTGAAGAAGAGAAATTTGTTAACATCGAGTATAGATTTAAGTGTTAGGAAGTCGTTTCTGAAAGTAGTTGTAATACTTTGGTAATTTTCATGGGTACTTAAAGCTACAAGCATTTTTTCCCCTTCTATCTCAGTTATGTTGATAAGTTTTTGCTAATGAAGGTGTCTTCCAGTTCTGGTGTATTTTTGCTTCTGATGAAGGTATATTTAGATATACCGAAACTGTGGTCAATAAACCTTTATCTTGCAACTGTTTGGCTGTTATCATTTACCGTGAAGATTTTCAACAGTTGCTGCTTCAGCCATGTTTAAAATTTTGACGCTTAAAGCAGTAAATAAGTTCTGCTATTTGGGGACCAAATAACTGATGATGGTCGAAGTAGAGAGGATATAAAATGTAGACTGGCAATGGCAAGGAAAGCGTTTCTGAAGAAGAGAAATTTATTAACATCGAGTATAGATTTAAGTGTCAGGAAGTCGTTCCTGAAAGTATTTGTATGGAGTGTACCCATGTATGGAAGTGAAACGTGGACGATAAATAATTTGGACAAGAAGAGAATAGAAGCTTTCGAAATGTCGTACTGCAGAAGAATGCGAAAGAATAGATGGGTAGATCACATAACTAAGGAGGAGGTATTGAATAGAATTGGGGAGAAGAGGAGTTTCTGGCACAACTTGACAAGAAGAAGGGATCGTTTGGTAGGACATGTTCTGAGGCATCAAGGGATCACCAATTTAGTATTGGAGGGCAGCGTGGAGGGTAAAAATCGTAGAGGGAGATCCAGAGATGAATACACTAAGCAGATTCAGAAGGATGTAGGTTGCTGTAGGTACTGGGAGATGAAGAAGCTTGCACAGGATAGGGTAACCTGGAGAGCTGCATCAAACCAGTCTCTGGACTCAAGATCACTACAACAAAAAGTATAGCATAACACGAATATTCATGCAGATCTCATTTACTAAGATTTTGTGTTAGTTAACTATTACACAAGAAAATTATTGTATACGTGCGCATGTGTAGCACAATTTAAGGTACTTGGATGTACATGTGTACTGTACAGGATAACCAAAATGATTATGTAAAACATACAGCATAGTTTTTGAAGTTGAGTGATAGAAAGCTGTAATTGGAAATATTGTCATCTACCACGATCAGTGGGCAACTATCTGTCACTTGCAGCAAAACCTGTACATCAAATCTGAGAACAGTACAGCGTTGTGTTTGAAGGGGAGCGGCACGGCAGCTGGGAAGTGTGTCGCTCCTGTGTACCGTGCCTGCCATGACGCAGACCGGCCGCCAACTTTGTGTCAAAGCAGTGGTGGTGGTGGTGGTTAGTGTTTAACGTCCCGTCGACAACGAGGTCATTAGAGACGGAGCGCAAGCTCGGGTTAGGGAAGGATTGGGAAGGAAATCGGCCGTGCCCTTTCAAAGAAACCATCTCGGCATTCGCCTGAAACGATTTAGGGAAATCACGGAAAACCTAAATCAGGATGGCCGGAGACGGGATTGAACCGTCGTCCTCCCGAATGCGAGTCCAGTGTGCTAACCACTGCGCCACCTCGCTCGGTGTCAAAGCAGTGCCGAAATGTAATTCAGGCCAGTGAGTTGTGTCATCACACTTGTCACTTACATACAATCAAGAGCAACAACTGAACAGATTCAGTAGCATTTTCGTAAGGGCAGCAACCTAAATTTTGAGAAGATAAAATAACTAAACGAAATGGACAAGATGGACAGGATATTCGCAACAATTTTTTTTTCCTAGACATGAAAAGAAATTAATCTACGATACATTGGCATAGCTATATCTGTTACATTTGGGTAGTTCTAATTGTCCTGTATTACTACTGCTGGAATAGTATTTGATCCTGATTGATGAAGCGTATTATCTACAGCAATGTGCGCAAGTATTTTTCCACTGTTGTTGTAACTTTATAGCTGTGACTTACGTTTCCTTTCTTGTAAGTGGTGTCTCTTGGCTTCAGCTAAAGACGTTCCTTCAGTTATTGTGAAAGAATGCTGAACTCTATATTACAATGTGTTTTTTATAACATTCAGTAAGACAGATAGGTAGAAAACTTACGATTAGAACAGAAATTCATCCCGTGTAATTTATAAAAACATACCATACCATGGAGACATAATTCCATTTTTTTAATTTTTTTAACTAGTAGATTACTTTCTCTCATTAAAAGATATATGCCTACATTTGATTATTAACACTAAATACATTCAGATTCCTCGTTAAGCTTTGCAAAAATGCAGACTGAAAGTGAGTGAATTTTTCAGTGTGAAGGTATTATACCAAAGCGTTCTGCAATCGCATTGATGCGGTAGTCGACATACCTGTCACATAAGAAACACGTTGTTTGAGGTGCGGATGGCGAGCCCATTCCTCAAGGCTTTTGATGAGCACATATGGACCAGAGCTTCTGAGAACAGTTTCTGTCGTATCGGGGCGGATACGAGTAATTACATTTCCTTCAGTAGAATTTCCGTCGTAGATTTCCCCAAAACGTCTGCTCGCGTCAATGTAATAGCCGTGGAAACCACTCGTTCTATGAAGTGTCTGAAAAAAAACAAATACCCGTAAAAATACACAGACATCTCCTTAAATGGCACAAAGAAATGTAAAAGGAAGAAATGTCTCATTGTAAGACGGAAGATGGGAAAAGATGAGGTACTAACAATGTAATAAAGAAGCTTCCACATTTTAATGACTAAGTAAATGTTAATGAAGCGTTTACCTATACCGAGGTTTAGGTCTCTGGCCTCCATGTACCTATAAATGATATAGCGTAGCACAAGACATTTCTTTTTCGATGCTGTTTAGCATTCTTTTCTACCGGCAGGTGACATTAGTGCTGGCCGTGACCGTAGGTGAACGGCTGACGTCACTGCCTTTGGTGCGGAAGGGCCGGGGTTCGATGCCCTCTCCAGCCTGGGACTGGACCGGAGTGCGCCGAGCCTCGGGAGGCGACTGGCCTGGAGGAGCGGCCGCCTGCCGCCACACAGGGCGCTGCCCAGCGGCGGGGGCCAGGCCGGGCGTGGGGCCCCAGTCCGTGAGCGCTCGTCACGTTACTGGCTCTCTGACTCTGAGAATAAACCAAGTGTTAACCGGATATCGGCATACCGGTCTCAGTGGTTCATGTGCACGAGTAGCCGCAAATCTTCTGCGTCCTTGCAGTAAAGAAGTTCTCGTTCTGCGTCTACAACTGCAAATGAATGCACGGACTTTGTATCAGCGCTAAGGTCAAAATAATGTATACCGCGATGATGTATTCTCATCAAGAAAATTAGTAATGTGGGTTTTTTAATTTTGGGTGATACTGATAACATACGATGAAGAACCAAAGAAATTGGTACACCTGCCTAATCTCGTTTAGGGCCCACGCGGGCACACAGAAAGGCCGCAACACGATGTGGTATGGACTCGACTAATGTCTGAAGTAGTGCTGGAGGGAACTGACACCGTGAATCCTGCTGGGCTGTCCATAAACCCGTTAGGTCTCTTCTGAACAGCAGGTCGCAATGCATCCCAGATATACTCAACAATGTTCATGTCTGGGGAGATTGGTGGCCAGCGGAAGTGTTTAAAGTCAGAAGAGTGTTCCTCGAGCCACTATTTAGCTATTCTGGACGTGTCGGGTGTCGCACTGTCCTGCTGGAATCGCCCAAGTCCGTCGGAATGCACGGTCGACATGAATGGATGCAGGTGATCAGACAGGATGCTTACGTAAGTGTCACCTGCCAGAGTTATGCCTAGACCTATAAGCGGTCCCATATCACTCCAACTGCACACGCCCCACACCATTACAGAGCTTCCATCAGCTTGAACAGTCCCCTGATGACATGCAGGGTACGTGGATTCATGAGGCTGTCTCCATACCCGTACACGTCAATCCGCTCGATACAATTTGAAATGAGGCTCGTCAGACCAAGCAAAATGTTGCCAGTCATTAACAGCCCAATGTCGGTTTTGACGGGCCCTGGCGAGGTATATAGCTTTCTGTCGTGCAGTCATCAAGGATACACGAGTGGGCCTTCGGCTCCTAAAGCCCATATCGATGATGCTTCGTCGAATGGTTGACACGCTGACATTCGTCGATGGCCCAACATTGAAATCTGCAGCAATCTGCGCTGGGTTGCACTTCTGTCACGTTGAACGATTCTCTTCAGATGTCGTTGGTCCCGTTCCTGCAGGATCTTTTTCCAACCGCAGCGATGTCCGAGATTTGATGTTTTACCGGATTCCTGATATCCATGGAACACTCGTGAAATGGTCGTATGGGAAAATGCCCATTTCATCGCTACCTCGGAAATGCTGTGTCCCACCTCTCGTGCGCATCCTACAACACAATCTTCAACCCCACTTACATCTTGATAACCTGCCGTTGCAGTTGCTGTAACGGATCTGACAACTGCGCCAGGCTCTTGGTGTCTCACATAGGCGTTGCCGACCCCAGCGCATTCTGTCTGTATTTGAATACCCATGCCTACACCAGTTTCTTTGGCGCTTCAGTGTATACAGGGTGTTACAAAAAGGTACGGCCAAACTTTCAGGAAACATTCCTCACACACAAAGAAAGAAAATATGTTATGTGGACATGTGTCCAGAAATGCTTACTTTCCATGTTACAGCTCATTTTATTACTTCTCTTCAAATCACATTAATCATGGAATGGAAACACACACCAAAAGAACGTACCAGCGTGACTTCAAACACTTTGTTACAGTAAATGTTCAAAATCTCCTCCGTTAGCGAGGATACATGCATCCACCCTCCGTCGCATGGAATCCCTGATGTCCTGATGCAGCCCTGGAGAATGGCGTATTGTATCACAGCCGTCCACAATACGAGCACAAAGAGTCTCTACATTTGGTACCGGGGTTACGTAGACAAGAGCTTTCAAATGCCCCCATAAATGAAAGTCAAGAGGGTTTAGGTCAGGAGAGCGTGGAGGCCATGGAATTGGTCCGCCTCTACCAATCCATCGGTCACCGAATCTGTTGTTGAGAAGCGTACGAACACTTCGATTGAAATGTGCAGGAGCTCCATCGTGCATGAACCACATGTTGTGTCGTACTTGTAAAGGCACATGTTCTAGCAGCACAGGTAGAGTATCCCGTATGAAATCATGATAACGTGCTCCATTGAGCGTAGGTGGAAGAACATGGGGCCCAATCAAGACATCACCAACAATGCCTGCCCAAACGTTCACAGAAAATCTGTGTTGATGACGTGATTGCACAATTGCATGCGGATTCTCGTCAGCCCACACATGTTGATTGTGAAAATTTACAATTTGATCACGTTGGAATGAAGCCTCATCCGTAAAGAGAACATTTGCACTGAAATGAGGATTGACACATTGTTGGATGAACCATTCGCAGAAGTGTACCCGTGGAGGCCAATCAGCTGCTGATAGTGCCTGCACACGCTGTACATGGTACGGAAACAACTGGTTCTCCCGTAGCACTCTCCATTCAGTGACGTGGTCAACGTTACCTTGTAAAGCAGCAACTTCTCTGACGCTGACATTAGGGTTATCGTCAACTGCACGAAGAATTGCCTCGTCCACTGCAGGTGTCTTCGCCGTTCTAGGTCTTTCGCAGTCGCGAGTCATAGGCTGGAATGTTCCGTGCTCCCTAAGACGCCGATCAATTGCTTAGAACGTCTTCCTGTCGGGACACCTTCGTTCTGGAAATCTGTCTCGATACAAACGTACCGCGCCACGGCTATTGCCCTGTGCTAATCCATACATCAAATGGGCATCTGCCAACTCCGTATTTGTAAACATTGCACTGACTGCAAAACCACGTTCGTGATGAACACTAACCTGTTGATGCTACGTACTGATGTGCTTGATGCTAGTACTGTAGAGCAATGAGTCGCATGTCAAAACAAGCACCGAAGTCAACGTTACCTTCCTTCAATTGGGCCAACTGGCGGTGAATCGAGGAAGTACAGTACATACTGACGAAACTAAAATGAGCTCTAACATGGAAATTAAGCGTTTCCGGACACATGTCCACATAACATCTTTTCTTTATTTGTGTGTGAGGAATGTTTCCTGAAAGTTTGGCCGTACCTTTTTGTAACACCCTGTATGAACTCCTCTATGCACATCAGTTTCTTATTATTGCGATGCGGTAGGGATCCGAAGCTCAGACAGTGACACAATATATCTCCACATGTCGTGGTTAATATTCAGGAGTATGACAGGTACGATCATTCCAAGCAAACAGGTCAAGCAACGTGTGCTCTGAAACGCATGCTTCAAGAGCTGCGAACACTTGTTTATCTTTGCTACTCTGAAACACAACTCTTCTAGTGAACAAGTTCTCATAACTTTTAAAGTACACATTTCAGAACACATGTTTACTGGATATTTTTTTCTTAATTTGGTCCATACTACCACTTCCCAAAATACGGAAAGCAAAGCGCTTTCAGTAGAAGAGATTTTTCTCACACTATCGAAGATCAAAAATTGCTCATAGCTCTTAAGATGAGAGTTTTAGAGCCCATGTTTATTTGAGTTTTTTTTGTTTGGAATGATCATTCCTGTCATACTTTTGAATATTGACCATCACTTTTGAAACACCCTGTATTTCGTAGGTCCCATTACAGTTCATACAGTAAAGCAAATTACTATGAGGGCTATCCACAAAGTACATTACATTTTGGAATTAAAAATAAATAAAGTATTGGAAAATTTTTTTCTTATATACAGATGAAAGCCACACCTAAATACTACTTTTCTACATAGTTGCCATTTAAATTAAGACACTTATCGTAGCGATGGACGAGCTTGGAATTTCCTTCGTCGTAAAATTCGGCCGCCTGCGCCTTCAGCCACGTGGTTACCTCTTCTTGAAGCTGTGCGTCGTCATCAAAACGCTGCATAGCCAACCACTTCTTCATTGCTGGGAATAAGTGGAAGTCACTCAGTGCCAGGTCGGGACTGTACGGCGGATGAGGAAACAACTCCCACTTAAAAGATTCGAGAACTTAACGAATGGCATTTGCCGTGTGGGCCTGGGCGTTGTCGTGATTCAGCAAGATCTTTGAGCCCAACTTTCCCCTGCGCTTGTTTTGTATTGCTCTTCTGAGGTTGTGCAGAGTTTGGCAATACCTTTGAGTTTATTGTAGTGCCTCTTTCAAGGAAATCCACAAAAATCACACCTTTTCTGTCCCAAAAGACAGTCGCCATCACCTTCCTTGCCGACATTGTCTGCATGCATTTCTTGGGTTTTTGGGGGGAATTTGTGTGCCCCCACTGCATTGACTGCAATTTTGTCTCGCAGTTCACATGCTTAACCCATGTTTCGTCACCAGTAACGATGCGATCGAGTAATGAGTCGCCATCTTTCTCGTAAGCGTCCAAAAACGTTAACGCTACAACCATTCGCTGATTTTTGTGAATCTCTGTCAAGATTTTTGGTATCCATCTTGCACAAAACTTGTGGTAACCAAGCTTTTCTATCGGTGTACAGTTTTTTGCAGTCAGAAACCTTATTACAGCACGCACTTCACACTGCGCGAATTTTCAATTAACGCTGACATTTCAAACTGTCACAGTAACTCAACGGAGTACAGCACGAACCTCTCACTAGCACGGCAGGATGCCGACTGAGCGGCGGAATGCCATGACACCAAGATGGCCGCGCTAGCCCCGCCCCTAACGGACACAAACGAAAACGTTATGTACTTTGCGAATAGCCCTCGTATTAGTTACTGGTACAATTCATTGCTTCCCACAGTTCCTGAAGTACTGGATAAGGATATAAACGTAAGAATAGTCCTTGAATCGGCCTTTCTTCAGCAGTCTTCATGACATCACAAAGCATGATCTTGACGTGTGGCAATAAATCCCTCAAGATGACATCTGAGGGCTTTATGATTCAACACAGGATTTTTCGAGCCTTTGGGGGTCACACCTCATACTAATATTGGTAGTGGACATCACTTCCAAACGGAATGAAAGTTTGATCATTGAATACTAATGGTGTGAGAACATTTCCGCAAATTTTGACGAACATTGACTGGTTCTTCGTGGTACAACACATTCCAGTTAGAGGTGCAGTTTCAGACATCATTTATAATATATTTGACAGATTGGGAGGTCAGACGTCACCAGACCCAGAGAGCAACATGGGCGTTCGAGATTAAAGAAGCCAGATCCATCCTTTTCCAAAACATTGTATAAATCAAAGCCACATTTGCATAATATATAAAAGTCCAAAACATACAAGGAAAGCGTGCAAAGTTCTCTCGGTTAGAAATTTTAGAAATTAAGAAACAGATGTATGTATCACCACATTTATTGCTGGATGAACAAACTCAATTCAGTTATTCACTCCTGTCAGACAATATTGAAACTATTACAAAGAAGAAGAATCTTTGTACGTTCCTTTACATAACAAAAAATCCATTCCTATGTATAGCTCTGCCGGCCGCTGTGGCCGAGCTGTTCTAGGCGCTTCAGTCCGGAACCTCGCTGCTGCTACGGTCGCAGGTTCGAATCCTGCCTCGGGCATGGATGTGTGTGATGTCCTTAGATTAGTTAGGTTTAATTAGTTCTAAGTCTAGTGGACTGATGACCTCAGATGTTAAGTCCCGTAGTTCTTAGAGCCATTTGAACCATTTTTTGTATAGCTCTACTCCACGGAATGTTTAGTCATAGTTACTGTAAATTTACTAATGAATTTTGTAAATGCTGTCCTACAAAATTTTGTAAATTCGTATGTAATTTGTCAAAATTGTCAGCAGGGATAGCTTTTACAGTTAATATATTTAAAAAGTTGGCGTTTTACCTTCTCTTTTTTCTCATTCTTGGGATCAGTTTAGTACTAGAAAATGTGCTTATAATCCGAAACGTAGGTCATACAGCAATAGCAAAATTAGTGAAACGAGGCGAACAAATTGTTTTGTTTAGTTACCTCCCATATCCTTCATTGTACTATTTTAGAAGATAGAGTATGGCTGACTCTCGGTTCAGTGGCATGGTCAAGATATTTGATTTTCCCATTCACTTTCTCCTATTAAAAATTAACGTCAGCGATTGCAGAATTACAAATGTGACACACAGGCGTATCCATGATTCGTTATGACATACTTGTTTTGTTTGTCACTGAGGATAACATTCTATATTTATAGAAATGAACGACTTCGAAGTCCATAAGTCATAACACCGTGATCGTCTTTCCGAAGTTCCACCATGATTTTGTGCTAGAAAGATGTATTTCAGTTTTGTCTGTCTCTAGAGCAATCAAATGCTGTAACATTAATGACATCTTCAATCATCAATTTCTTTTCTATACAGAATGAAACTAAACAATACGACATGTAAGTATTAAATCGTAGCATGTTTAAGAATGTCAGTCTCTTTATTTCACGTAAGAGTCTTGTTTTCGTTAGTTTAATCAAGTATGGAAGTGCTCTTCTGCATTTGTTGAACAGACATTATTTTTGTCTCTACAGTTTGACTTCCAGAAATGTCTGCACTAGAGAAATGGTTTCAGAAATCAGTTTCGCAATGTATAATGGATTAAACAATCATCTAGATATAATCCCTGTGGTTAGAAATACGAAGTTCTCTGGGATGGTGAAAGGGAATGCGTTAAACAATCATCTAGATATAATTCTATAATTAACATTGCAATTTGTCTCCAAGATGATGTGCAGAAACTGGGTGCCACCCTTTGATACTGTCAAGATATGTTGCAAAAATTACAATAACTGATTATCAATAATGGAATTAGTGTCATACACTTTTAATTAGACAAATGGAATGCTCCGCATGTAGAACACAGAGAAATACAGCAAAACAAGTCTCGCAACACGGGAAATGCAGAAACGACCGCTGATGGCGAACGCGCTACAAGAATTAGCTCTGACCTGTTAACATCAGACATCGTTCGAGGCTACGTAACAGCGCCAACAACAACAACAACAACAACCCAAGCAGCAATGGGAAGTTCTGAACAGCCAGCCCAAGCCTCAACAAGCTTGTCACTAACCATGCTTGTAAAAGTGGACGTGGTATGAAATATCTACGTCGTCGTCTTCATATCGACATCTGTCTTGCAAACGAAACTCACCTGAAGACTAAATTCCGAGCGAACGAAGCTACCTATGTTGCCACCGAAACGGCCGACATGCAACTGGACACGTGACAGAGCCGACTCTCAGCCCGCCACTAAGAAGTACTGAGACCGACGCTGACGACTATCAAACCCACGGCGGCGGTGGTGCTGGAAACCATTCGGGGTGTCGTGACGTTGCTTGCTGCCTACCGCGCACCTAAAGGGCTCCTAGACACTCAAGACGTAAGAAGCTGGCTTCAATTCAGGGCACGCAATCTTAACGCAAAACATATTGCATGGAGTTCGCGAATCACCAGATACCTCGATCATTGCCATCACCAAGGGCCTTCAGGGCTTTGCAGCGGTAGATGTTATGAACGTCTTAACAGCCGATCACCTGGACGTAGTGTTCCACAAGTTACTGAGACAGTTCACGCCACTCATCGGTTCAACACCAAGGAGACAAATTGAGAGATCAGCCACAACACCATGACCACCAACCTAATAGCCGCGTATGTCCACCTTCGTCACAGATAACACCAACGCCACGTCACGGCAGGGAAGCAGTGAGGCCTCGGTAGTCGCTGGAGGGAGCTGGCACCCTATCTGCAGACACGACTCACCTAATTCCCGTAAAGTCCGGGGAGTGTGGAGATGAGCCCCGCCGCCATGTTCTACCAGACCGCAGAGGTAATTCAATCGGGTGCACGTCTCGCGAAGTGGGGAGCCAGCGCATCAACTGGAACTCGCCACCGTGTTCCTCTGTCCACTGCATCACACTCCTCACCTTGTCATATAGCGTGTTATCTTGCCGCAAAATGCCACTGTCGTCGTGAAACGTGATAGTCACGGAGAGGTGTACGTGGTCTGCAACTAGTCTGCGGTACTCCTTGGCCGTCATGGTGTAAGGTGTCAGGCAAATCCAACACCTTCCATGAAAACCCTGACATGATAGCAAATCCGGCAGTATGTCACATAGCTCCGAATAAATCAGGACATTAAATTAAGCAAAGTAATAGATCGACGAGTGAGCAAATGGAATACCACAGACTAACACAAGAACGCCTAAATGCACGTCATACCTTCCCACCGTGAAACAGACGCAGTTCCGAGGGGAGAAACGAGAGCAGAAGCCGAGAGCAGAGTCGTGTAAGCTAGAAGGCCCTACGATAAGGGACGGACACCCACATCGCCGGCCGATCGCCAAGAACAGCCCCCAGCCCATGTTAAAAGATAGAGCCCTCCAGAAGAACAGTATGGATCTTACAATAACACTAAAAGGGCCACACCAGCTGCAAGTTTTAGCGTGAGACTATATGTGTCTCTGTTACATAGCAAATACCATGAAAAGTACAAAGTTTCTCATTGGATAGACAGAATTTTTGTAGGCGGAGCTTAAGGTTAACATTGAGACCCTGATTGGTCAGTTGAAAACACAGCCAGGTACCTTTTTCTTAAACAAACTTCGGTAAATTGTAAGAAGAGAGAAGTTAGAAGTTGCTACCGAGACGGCGAGGTGTATGGAGCTGCGCCGCCCGCCACCCCCTGACGCTGACTGACCACCGACAAGGAAATGAACGCACGTGATGCCGCATAAGAGTGCATAAGGCTTCACTCAGAACTGCAGAAGTCGCATCGGTTACATCCCCTTTTACGTAATACTACTGTCGATCGTCAATTAAACTTCACGGCATTCACATTTGCTACTTGAAGTTAAAATCTGAAACGCGATGATTTTTCTGTTATATAATTATTGAGAAGCCACATCAGGCACTGTAATTTTCGACAAGTTAAATAAGTAATTAAAGATAATTGTGGGTCACTGTAGACCATTTTTGATAGTTTTCTCTTTTATGAAACTTAATTTAAGACTAGGTTATAGATGTGATATGGCATAGGTCATCCTTCGATCCATTGTAGAACTTGGAAACCCATTCAGGGAATATTCGGTCACATTTTTCTTGAACGCAGTTGGTTTTTACCATCCTGCATTAAAACATCTCCTTTTATCAATAGTGCAATTTATAAACAATGCTTTGTGAGTAGAATAAAATTTCCAGTGGTAAACTTAACTGCTTTTTCGACGTTATTTTACCAGCTAACTAAAAATAGGAAAGCCTTGAACCCCTTCCACTAAATTTAGTCAGTATTAAGATTCTTTTACAGGAGTGCAGTGGAGCTGACGCTGAAATCATTAAGTATTTGGTTATATCATCGCTAGTCTCACTGAACTCTTCTGAACTCTGCATGTTATGTGTGGTCTGGCGTCTCCTTACCAGCAACAGGTCCCAGGTTCAAACTAGTCAATTCCCTAAAAAACACGCTCAGAGCGTCGTTGCGTGAAAGTGGTAAGGATGCACGCCTTAGAACAGACAGACACCACGCACAATGTTAGAGTGGTACCTCGCCTGAGCTACACTGGACCCCCAGATGTCCTCCTGAATGTTCCGCGAAGTACTGTCGCTTGTCACGGAGCCGTTCGGCTGGCAGACGGTGGATTCGCACCCTGCCACCTGCAAGATGAAGAAGGTGCCGGGATTCATCAGACAGTGCAGCGCTCTGCCACGGCGCCAACGTCCAGTGCCGATGGCCACGTGCCCGTTTCAATTCCAGTTGCCGATGTCACGGTTTTAGGATTGGCTCATCAGTGGGTCGTCGGCTGTGGAGGCCCACGGTTAGGAGCAATGTGTGTTCAGACACACTCGCACTCTGTCTAGCATTAAACTCCGATGTCGGTTATGCCGCACTCCGCCGCCCGTCCTGTATTACCAGTCTCCCCAGCGTACGACGTCCCTCACTTGTAATGAGTAACGGTCCCCCAACCCCGCGACATCTGGACGTGGTTTCACCTCGGTTTCCTCGAAGACTCGGCAAGATCTTCCTGAGCCTCGGGGCCATTAGGATCTGCCCTCGATCAAAAGGACAGGTGGCCGCCTTCCCCATTCCACAGACTGACAGCACGCCCACTGAAACTACGTGGCCCGAGCGTGTGTCTGACTAGCAGGCATTCCTCGCCAGGTGACGCTGCGATCGTCTGGCCGGGTTTGTATCGACATGTTTTGGCTGATGAGTGTATTTCGACAGCATCTGCAAGAACATCGTCACCCACCACTGCCCGTCAGGGAGAGGAGTCGCCTGAACAGGGAGTGGGCACTCGCTCGGGGTACGCGCAGTAACCGGCCGGTCTGGCTGCTGCGGCGAGGCGGCAGGTGGGGGCGGAGCCCACAGTGGAGATCCGCGCCAGCCGCTGCTGCTCGGCCAGCTGCGCCGCCACAACAGGCGCCGAGAGACGAGTTACAGAGAACTACTGCCGTGCGACTCAAGATCCACAGGACGGACAGCGACACAGGCGGCTCGGGACAGGCTCCCGCCTTCCCAGTAGCAGGCACCGCCGACTCAGAACGACACGTGCGCGTGGTAGCCGCAGAACGAGGCCGCGCCAGTACGGGGACCGCCCCACGACGAGGCATCTGGGTGTCACTAAATCTAGGGAAGGACACTGAAGGAACTGCACAGAGAGTACCAACAACGCGCTTAGACCACAATTCGACAAAGTCATTCTGACACGGACTTTTCCGGAGACCTGGAAGAGCGGCATCATCATCCCTGTGACTGAACGTGGAGAGTGTAAAGCCGAGTCTCCCAATTACATGCGTGTCACATTGCAACAGACAGTAAGTCAGTGTTCGAAAAAACTCTACTACACAAGTTCTTAATGACACTTTTTCGCCATTTGGGTTTAGCAAGTGAAAACCCCGCTAATCTTCAGATTAGCAGGCGTGCGATAAGGACAAGCATGCGGTGCCATGTTTCTGCACGTCATCGGGGCATCCTACACTACTGGCCACAAAAATTGCTACACCACGAAGATGACGTCCTACAGACGCGAAATTTAACCGAAAGGAAGAAGATGCTGTGATATGCAAATGATTAGCTTTTCAGAGCATTCACACAAGTTTGGCGCCGGTGGCGACACCTACAACTTGCTGACATGAGGAACGTTTCCAACCGATTTCTCGTACACAAACAGCAGTTGACCGGCGTTGCCTGGTGAAACGTTGTTGTGATGCCTCGTGTAAGGAGGAGAAATGCGTAGCATCACGTTTCCGACTTTGATAAAGGTTGGATTGTAGCCTATCACCATTGCGGTTTATCGTATCGCGACATTGTTGCTCGCGTTGGTCGAGATCCGATGAATGTTAGCAGGATAAGGAATCGGTGCGTTGAGGAGGGTAATATGGAACGCCGTGCTGGATCCCAACGGCCTCGTATCACTAGCAGTCGAGATGACAGGCATCTTATCAACATGGCTGTAACGAATCGTGCAGCCACGTCTCGATCCCTGAGTCAACAGATGACGACGTTCGCAGGCCAACAATCATCTGCACGAACAGTTCGACGACGTTTCCAGCAGAATGGACTATCAGCTCGGAGACCATGGCTGCGGTTACCCTTGAAGCTGCATCACAGACAGGAGCGCCTGCGATGGTGAACTCAACGACGAACCTGGGTCCACGAATGGCAAAACGTCATTTTCTCGGATGAATCCAGGTTCTGTTTACAGCATCATGATGGTCGTATCCGTGTCTGGCGACATCGCGGTGAACGCACATTGGAAGCGTGTATTCGTCATCGCTATACTGGCGTATCACCCAGCATGATAGTATGGGGTGCCCTTGGTTACACGTCTCGGTCACCTCTTGTTCGCATTGGCGCCATTTGAACAGTGGACGTTACATTTCAGATGTGTTACGACCCGTGTCTCTACCCTTCATTCAATCCCTGCGAAACGCTACATTTCAGCAGAATAATGCACGACCGTATGTTGCAGGTCCTGTACGGCCCTCTCTGGATACAGAAAATGTTCGACTGCTGCCCTGGGCAGCACAATCTCCAAATCTCTCGCCAACTGAAAACATCTGGTCAATGGTGTCCGAGCAACTGGCTCGTCACAATACGCCAGTCACTACTCTTGATGAACTGTGGTATGAACTGTGGTATCGTGTTGAAGCTGCATGGGCAGCTGTACCTGTACATGCCATCCAAGCTCTGTTTGACTCTATGCCCAGGCGTATCAAGGCCGTTATTACGGCCAGAGGTGGTTGTTCTGGGTACAGATTTCTCAGGATCTATGCACCCAAATTGCGTGAAAATGTATTCACATGTCAGTTCTAGTATAATATACTTGTCCAACGAATACCCGTTTATCATCTGCATTTCTTCTTGGTGTAACAATTTTAATGGCCAGTAGTGTATAGAGTCTGTACAGTCGGTGACAGGTGCCCGACCTAGGCACACAGGGCTCCTATGTGCTTCTCTTGGCGTCTTACCTGCAGAATTGCACCGTCATTGTCACAGCAGACGAAGCAACTACCACAACCGGAAGACTACAAGCAGGGCTCCCACACGATTCTGCCACGGATCGGGTGCTGTACTGTGTGGACACGTCTCACTTCCTGGGAACACAGTGTGTCTCCACAGCAATTTGCGACGACGAATCTGGCTTATACACCGTAGCGCCAAAAAAACTGGTATACGCATGCGTATTCAAATACAAAGATATGGAAACGGGCAGAATATGGCGCTGCAGTCAGCAACGCCTATATAGTTCAACAAGTGTCTGGCGCGTTTGTTAGATCGTTTACTGCTGTTACAATGGCAGGGTATCAAGATTTAAGTGAGTTTCAACATGGTGTTATAGTCGGAGCACAAGCGTTGGAACACAGCATCTCCGAGGAAGTGGAGATTTTCCCGTACGACCATTTCACTAGTGTACTGTGAATATCAGGAATCCGGTAAAACATGAAATCTCCGACATTGCTGCGGCGGGAAACAGATCCTGCAAGAACGGGACCAACGACGTCTAAAGAGAATCATTCAGTGTTACAGAAGTGCAACCCATCCGCAAATTGCTGGAGGTTTCAATGCCGGGCCATCAAGTGTCAGCGTGCGAACCATTCAACGAAACATCATCGATATGGGCTTTCGGAGCCGAAGACGCACTCGTGTACCCATGATGACTGCACGACACAAAGCTTTACGCCTCAGCAAGGCCAGTCGGCACCGACAATTGACTGTTGATGACTCGAAACATGTTGCCTGATCGGACGAGTCTCGTTTCAAATTGTATCGAGCGGATGGATGTGTTCGGGTATGGAGACAACCTCAGGAATCCACAGACCCTGCATGTGATCAGGGGACTGTTCAACCTGGTGGAGGCTCCGTAATGGTGCGGGGCGTGTGGAGTTGAAGTGATATGGGATCCCTGATAAGTCTAGATACGACTCTGACAGGTGAGACGTACGTAAGCATCCTGTCTGATCACCTTCATTCATTCATGTAGACTGTCTGTTCCGACGGACTTCGAGAATTTCAGCAGGACAATGCGACACCCCACACGTCCATAATTGCTACAGAGTGGCTTTAGGAACAGTCTTCTGAGTTTAAACACTACCGCTGGCCACCAAACTCCCCAGACTTGAACGTTTTGGAGCACATCTGGGATGCCTTAAATGTGCCTCTCTATCCTCTCTTTAATCAAAACTCGGAATTGTCCGTTGAAAGTGGCCTTAATATCCAGAGGCACTTCATACGTCCAGTAATAATTACGCGCCGACATGACTTAATAAGAAGCTTCGGACGAAGCAAAGTAACGCGGCAAGAGGATGTTGCACGTCCCAGCCCGATTCCCGGCCAAATATCTGCACGAAGTTGCAGAAGAGCAGGAGGCAATGCAACGGATCGGGACGTCCGCTATGAATCTCTATGATATCAGAACATCGAAAAGCCGAAAAGGAATGACGACCGACACTGATAAAAGCGGCCAACAGGTAGTAAATTAGAATCAGGTAAACAAGTGTATGAGAGGCAGACAAATACTGTAGGCGACACGACTAACGCGACCAGGAGGCACACTTACGCCACGAGGTAACTACAAGCACGTCCAGAGAACCAAGCAGTCAGTGCACCCGTCATGTGAAGATGGCGACACTGGGTGTTGTGACCAGGTGAAATTACTTCCGTCCGGCCACAACTGCGAGTTCCTTGATTGCTCTGGTAAATGCCTCATCACACTATAACACATGAAACATCAGTCAATTTTATTACATAAATGAACAAAATATTTATGTAACTCTGACAGAGATCTTTGAGTCAGCGTGATAAGTGCAACTGTTACTGACTGCTGAAGCACCGCTTGGTGCACAGATTATTGAACTGTTCTCATGCAATACAGTGTTCGACATTCAAATGAACACGTCCATGGGAGACTTTATCTGGCTACGACGTCAGTCCCATGCTATCCCGTCAACTCCTCCAGGCGAGGTCGCAAACTGGGGCAGAGCTCTTGCTAGCCCAACACTATACCGACCTCTGGTGTGAGGGCGCCGCTGTGCTGAGCGAGCTAATGTCCGCCGCATCGATTCACATTGCCAACTTTGGTGTAGCAACGCGGTCTATGTACAACACCACACAGGATCTCTGTGTGCAAATTTCATTTAAATTTTTATACACTCCTGGAAATTGAAATAAGAACACCGTGAATTCATTGTCCCAGGAAGGGGAAACTTTATTGACACATTCCTGGGGTCAGATACATCACATGATCACACTGACAGAACCACAGGCACATAGACACAGGCAACAGAGCATGCACAATGTCGGCACTAGTACAGTGTATATCCACCTTTCGCAGCAATGCAGGCTGCTATTCTCCCATGGAGACGATCGTAGAGATGCTGGATGTAGTCCTGTGGAACGGTTTGCCATGCCATTTCCACCTGGCGCCTCAGTTGGACCAGCGTTCGTGCTGGACGTGCAGACCGCGTGAGACGACGCTTCATCCAGTCCCAAACATGCTCAATGGGGGACAGATCCGGAGATCTTGCTGGCCAGGGTAGTTGACTTACACCATCTAGAGCACGTTGGGTGGCGCGGGATACATGCGGACGTGCATTATCCTGTTGGAACAGCAAGTTCCCTTGCCGGTCTACGAATGGTAGAACGATGGGTTCGATGACGGTTTGGATGTACCGTGCACTATTCAGTGTCCCCTCGACGATCACCAGTGGTGTACGGCCAGTGTA
The DNA here is from genome assembly GCF_023864345.2 of Schistocerca serialis cubense. Classification (NCBI taxonomy): domain Eukaryota; kingdom Metazoa; phylum Arthropoda; class Insecta; order Orthoptera; family Acrididae; genus Schistocerca; species Schistocerca serialis. Next base: position 46,767,347 of record NC_064645.1, read on the forward strand.
GGAGATCGCTCCCCACACCATGATGGCGGGTGTTGGCCCTGTGTGCCTCGGTCGTATGCAGTCCTGATTGTGGCGCTCACCTGCACGGCGCCAAACACGCATACGACCATCATTGGCACCAAGCCAGAAGCGACTCTCATCGCTGAAGACGACACGTCTCCATTCGTCCCTCCATTCACGCCTGTCGCGACACCACTGGAGGCGGGCTGCACGATGTTGGGGCGTGAGCGGAAGACGGCCTAACGGTGTGCGGGACCGTAGCCCAGCTTCATGGAGACGGTTGCGAATGGTCCTCGCCGATACCCCAGGAGCAAGAGTGTCCCAAAGTTGCTGGGAAGTGGCGGTGCGGTCCCCTACGGCACTGCGTAGGATCCTACGGTCTTGGCGTGCATCCGTGCGTCGCTGCGGTCTGGTCCCAGGTCGACGGGCACGTGCACTTTCCGCCGACCACTGGCGACAACATCGATGTACTGTGGAGACCTCACGCCCCACGTGTTGAGCAATTCGGCGGTACGTCCATCCGGCCTCCCGCATGCCCACTATACGCCCTCGCTCAAAGTCCGTCAGCTGCACATACGGTTCACGTCCACGCTGTCGCGGCATGCTACCAGTGTTAAAGACTGCGATGGAGCTCCGTATGCCACGGCAAACTGGCTGACACTGACGGCGGCGGTGCAGAAATGCTGCAGAGCTAGCGCCATTCGACGGCCAACACCGCGGTTCCTGGTGTGTCCGCTGTGCCGTGCGTGTGATCATTGCTTGTACAGCCCTCTCGCAGTGTCCGGAGCAAGTATGGTAGGTCTGACACACCGGTGTCAATGTGTTCTTTTTTCCATTTCCAGGAGTGTATATAGGAGTACACAATTTGTGAAACAGTCCTCCTCTTCTTCCTCGGTAGCGCTACAGCCCTTGGTGGGCCTTGGTCTCTTCACAGATCTTCCTCCACATTTCTCGGTTGTTTGATGCTCGCTTCCACCCCTGGTCTCCCATACTGATGAGATCCACTATTACATCGCCAATCCGTCTTCTTCTAGGTATCCCTTTTCGCCTACCTGAATGGATCACACCGTTCATCATTTTCTTTGGAATTCTATCCCCTGCCATTCTCTCTACTTGTCCTAACCATCGTATTCACTGTGATTTCACAGATTTTACTATGTCCCTACCTTGTATTAACACTTGTAACTCTGCGTTGTAGCATATTCTCAGGTCTTCTTCCTCCCTTACCGGAACACAGATTTTGCGTAGTATTTTCCGCTCAAAGGTTCTTAGTGCATTTTTCTCATGTTGTGTCAACGTCCATACCTCCGACCCGTATGTGATAACTGGGCGGACTAGTGAGTTATATATTACCGGTTTTGTTTTCCTTGTAACAAGGCTATTTCTGAGAAGTTTCATATTTGCGAAGTAAGCTCTGTTTCCTCCTTGTACTCTTTCCTTCATAGCCTTTCCAATACTGTTATCTTTTGTTATTAGAGCTCTCAAGAAGTTACAAGAGAACAGTCGTTTGGAACCTTTCCTATTGCTGTTTAGGTCTTTAGAGGTTCTCTGGCCTCTTATTGTGACATTACTATATACTTTGTTTTCTTTTCATTTACTATGAGGCCAATTTTTAAGGCTTCTGTTTCCATTGCCCGGTATGTTTCTTAGAGTGTATTGATATTTCTTCCTATTATAGTAATGCCATCAGGTTATGCACATATCTGGCTAGTTTTCATGAACGTGGTACCTCTTTTGTTGACTTTAATTACTACACTGTGTAGCACTATATTGAATAGGGTAGTGGAGAGACTATCAGTTTGCTTCACTTCTTTATTAAAGTCAATGCTTCCACTTGTTCTGCTTAGGACCTATGCTTCTGCTCTTGTCTCTGTCATTGTCATTCTGATTTGTCTTATTAGTTTAGCTCATATACCAACTTCTTACAGCACTCTGTACAGTTCTTGCCGGTTCATGCTGCCAAAGGCTTGTTTGAAGTTGATAAGGAGAATATGCAGTTGTATATTATACTCATAGAACTTTTCCATCATTTGTCCTATCACAAATATTTGATCAGTTGTTCCTTTGCCCGGTCGAAAGCTACACTATTGTTCCCGTACTATGTCTTCGGCACACTTCTCTACCCTTTCGTTTCATATAATTGTGATGATCTTATAAGCTGTGCTTAGGTGTATTATACCTTTATTGTTTTCACATGCTTAGTGTTACTTGGTATTTTTTTAGTTCATCAGGGATTTTCAGTTTGTCGGTATTCCAGTTCATCATCTTTCCCGTTCTGCTGCCATTTCTTAGCGACAGACTGATTTTATCACAAAGCGGTCTGAGTCACAATTTGGTCCTCTGCAGCTCCGTACATCAACAACTGACGTGTAGTGGCGCGCAATCACGAAACAAAAATGGTCATTCTTATCGACTACTCCATTGGCTGCAGACTTCTAACTACCCAGATGGATCCTTTTGTGTGGGAAGCAGGTACTTTTAATAATCACATTATTCCTTGCTGCGAATTGGCGTAGTAACTCTCCATTCTCATTGTTTTCTTCGTGTAGTGAATATTTTCCAGAAACTCCATATAGATATTTACTCCCCCCTATCTTTCATTAAAATCTGCTGTTACTAGCATCAGGTCATATTTAGGTACTGCGCACCATCCTTTTTCCAAGTCTTCATAGAACTGTTCTTTATATTCACTTTTTCCTCTGTCGGTGCATGTTCATTCGCTATTGATGTATTTCTAAATTTCCCTCTTAGTCTGAGTCTGCACATCCTTCCATTTATGGGTTCAAATTGTAACAATTACACAACAAACAGATTAACATAATCTATATTCCAATTTCCAAATAGGTAATCTCCTGGATATTCAGCCACAAATACGAGCAACTTATTAACTCACTGTGTCCGTTAAATTCTGTCAAAAACAATGGCTTTCAGTGTTTTGTAACAAGGTATGTCACTCATTAACAGGTAGAAGCTGCGTTTGCTTCCTAAGTCCGCAAAGAATACTAAAAATCACTTGCAACTACTGATATTCTACTCACTTTGATAAATATACTAATCATTTTTATATTGTTTTAAATGTGTTATGATTTAGGAACGCGTTGTCAGACAGTATTTACCCCGCGTGCTGTCTTATATGGAAAGCGAAATGTGGACAGCAGACATCAGATATAAAAAGAGATCAGACGTTTCGAAGTATGGTGGTATAGAAGGATGACTAGATCAGACAACTAATAAAGATGTGGTGAACTGTGTTAGGGAAAGAAAATCTTTATGGCACTAACTGAATAAAAAATGTTAATATCGTGCATTCCGAGGCGCCAGGTAGTACTTAATTTAAAAATGGTCCGGAGATTGGGGGGCGGGTGCTTTACAGTGAGACCAACGCTAGAGCCCGCGTAAATGGTTGTGGTTGTTTGTTTTTCAGAGAAGAAGAGTCTTGCACAGGGAAGGCTGGTGTGCAGGGCTGTAGCAAAACAATTTCCTTCAAAACAGCCATAGCTCAACTCCTTAGATAAAACAACTGCAGCCCAGGTGATCTTGATGCAATGGGTTTTAAGTTTATCACCAATAGCGATCTACAGGAGATGTTTCTGCAGTCACTCTGGCTAACATAAGATTGTTTAACATTGTAGTTGGGTTCTCATGCGAAATATATTCTATAAAACGAGTGTACATCGTGCAGTAACAACAATGTAGTAACCAGCACACATGCAGCATACGACATGAGGAATGCTAAATATGTAATAGACCACTGGAGGCAAAATTTACCCGAGAAAAGTAGGTTGGTGTGGAAGTCGCGGCAATTATGTTCGGTAAACAAGTTCCTATAAGTGTATTTATAAATGTTTTATTTGAGTTTCTAGTATTGTGCGTATGATGACATATTGAACTATGCAATCTGAAGGTCATGAGTAACGTTGTTTATGAGTTAGAAAACATAGCGTTAAACGAAAAAAAATGAAAATCTGTATCATTTTGTGCTCTTTGAGTTAATGGGGCGGTGAAGGCAGTCGCTGAAGTTCGAACATTTGCACTGACTAAGGCCGTGTCCTACGTGAGCGACAGAAGCGAGCGACAGTGCGCGACAGCTTCAGGCGACAAAACACAACTGCAGGTGTAGTTATGGAAATGTCCTAAGTGAGCGAGATCTGTGTCGCTGCCTGTCTCCCGTTGCAACTGGCGATGTGTTTGAGTTCAAACGTGTTTGAATCTTGTCACTGCAGCACGCGCGACACAGAGCGACAGCCACGTGTCTTCTCGGCAAAGCAGTGGAGTGGACGCGACGACAGCTATGAATTACTGAACATCCGATTTTAAGAAAACTATTCGGTGAAAATAATTGATTCTTGCGCAACCTATAGCTTGATATCCTTAAATGATAAAGGTCAGAATTTATTTTCGTTATTCGTCATAGTTACTGTGCTGCACGAAATTGAGCCATGGCTGCACGAAATTTTTAAGAATTTGCAGAGGTAAAATCACATTGTGTAGACTCTCCGTATAGTTCATTTAAGGCCATACATTATTGCGAATGAAATGTAACCAATATATCTAAATTATATTTAAAGTTGAGACGGGAATGATGTCTCTTTTCACTCTTGAGATATTGGTTGTTATATCCGCGGACGGGTCGCTCGCGTCGCGTCCTAGCCTTTCCGGCGCTTCGGGAATCAAGTGGTCGTAAAAATCGTCGTATCTCATAAAAGGTTCAAGATATCGAAACGACGATTTTTGGAAATGATAGCACGCAGAAAGGACTACTTTATGATATGATTAACAGTCGATACGTTTTTGTAAATGCGTGAGCAGAGCAAAAACAAGACTCCCTATAACTTATACCATGAGGTTTTGTCCAAATTTTCATACGCAAACAAAGGGAGGGGAACAGGTAAACGGGGTATCAAAGTGCCCAGCATGAGGTCTACTTTGGCATGAAAATATTTAGCTGCTTGAAAGTAACAGGGTAATGAACGAAAACTTAATTAATAAGCTGAGGAAGAATTGAAATATTTCACGAAAAGCTGCTTTAAATGAAGTGTCGAAAATATCATCTGTTGAAGACCTAGCTATTTTGCACTTAAAAAGATACATTGGTGCGGTATTTAAATGTCAAAATGACTTCCTTCGAATCAAGTACGTTAGGAAGGTAAACGAGGAGTCAGTAAGATCATGCTTTCTGAATAAAACTTGAAATTCAAAAATGGAAGAAATTAGTCAAATATTTTATGAAGTGATTTGTGTAAAAGAAATTAGTAGATCAGACAAACTTTCTACCTGCCTTTGAATGATGCTCGAAATCGTGAACAGAAAATGAGATGCACCAAACGTTTCCCCAATATTTTTTATTTCATACTTTTAGACAAATTAGTACACAAAACGTTTGACTTTCTTTTTCAAAAATTTTGTAAGCTTTACTTTTACAGACTATTTAGAGACTATTTACAGACTGTTTAGAGTAATTGAAGCGCTTCGCCATAGCACTGACTGCTGATGAATTGCTTTCGCAACATCAAATATCTGTAAAATTTCATGGTTCATTGTAATTTATTAGGAATTAAATGTGGGTGATGTAGTGGGATAGGTGTGAAGATCAAGTTCTTTGGCAAGACCTTAAAAATATACTTAGTGATGCAGTGTAAACAGTATGTATGAAACTTAATATACAGAGTCGTAACTGAGTCAGTAAAAATATTAGGACAGAGGGGTATCGAACCCGTGTACTTTTACGCACACATATTCATGAACTGTATAAGCTACCCCTACACCACAGCTAGCTACTGCTCTGTGTTACCAATCGGTGTCCTTATGTTTGTATTTAGCGTAGCTAGTCATGTAATAGTCACTCCTCCGCATTTATTGGCTGTTAAAAGTTCTTGATCATGTAAAAAAACAAACATTCGTATTTAATTTATTGATGAGATAGTCGAATGCTCCTCTACTCATTCACGTTTATTCGAAGAACCTGTCTGGTGATCTTCGTACTTGACGATACTTTCGAAATTCTCCATGGGGATTCCTCCCTTTGTAAATTTCATGCCAGCATTCCTTTTCGCTTTATTTTCTTAAGTAAACCTAATTCTGTAGCCTTACTGTCGAGCTACAGTTTCTACAGGTTAAGGACGCCGTTTTATAGAAACATCTGGTTGTCTCTAAGCAGCCATCCTGTAGCGCGACATGGTCGCTCGCACGCAAGAAACCGCTTTGATGTGAAGAATTCGCCACATTGAGGAACCCCAACGGTTGCACCTGTCTCGTGGGTCAGGTTAAGACGCTGCTCTCCCGCTCGACTGCAGCCTTCGCCGTACAGCGATGCGTCCTTTCCACAGAGTTAGCGGCCAACAGCGGTGCGTATTGCTCTTTCATTGTCCTAGGGTGAGTACAACAGATAATTTGCGATGAAAAACGCAAAATTACTCGTCGCTTCTGCGTGTAATGACCTTCCTGGACAAAAAACATACATTTGAGATTTACATGACAAAAGATGAGTGAAAATTATTCTGAATATTTAATTAAAAAACCGAAAAAATATCAAGCGAATTTAGCAGGACAATCCTCTGCCACTCCAAGAAGCAACTGCGCTATGGCAGAGCTTCCAGACATGTTCTACAATGCTGCCAAGTCCCTGACGTCCTCGCACCGGGAATGAATATGTTTCCACGGCCGATGTGTTTCTTGTGCGGGGTAGCAAGCCAGGAACGAAAGTTGTGCTTCAAACAAGCAGCGCAAAACAGCTGCGAAATTGAGACCTTCTTGAAATACGACAGAAATAACTATATGAGTTTTGCCAACCCAACAGCCATAAATTAAAAATAGGGGGTAGTAACTGGATGACCCTCATCATCGTAGCTGTCATTACTTTATTTAGATTTCAGTCTCGGAAATTTTAAAAAAGGGTTTACACACAGCCACCCAAAACAGCGTCTGGGTATACAGGGTGTTACAAAAAGGTACGGCCAAACTTTCAGGAAACATTCCTCACACACAAAGAAAGAAAATATGTTATGTGGACATGGGTCGGGCTCATTTTATTACTTCTCTTCAAATCACATTAATCATGGAATGGAAACATACAGCAACAGAATGAAACAGCGTGACTTCAAACACTTTGTTACAGGAAATGTTCAAAATGTCCTCCGTTAGCGAGGACACATGCATCTACCCTCCGTCGCATGGAATCCCTGATGCGCTGATGCAGCCCTGGAGAATGGCGTATTGTATCACAGCCGCCCACAATACGAGCACGAAGAGTCTCTACATTTGGTACCGGGGTTGCGTAGACAAGAGCATTCAAATGCCCCCATAAATGAAAGTCAAGAGGGTTGAGGTCAGGAGAGCGTGGAGGCCATGGTCTGCCTCTACCAATCCGTCGGTCACCGAATCTCTTATTGAGAAGCGTACGAACACTTCGACTGAAATGTGCAGGAGCTCCATCGTGCATGAACCACATGTTGTGTCGTACTTGTAAAGGCACGTGTTGTAGCAGCACAGGTAGAGTATCCCCTATGAAATCATGGCGGTGAATCGAGGAAGTACAGTACATACTGACGAAACTAAAATGAGCTCTTAACATGCAAATTAAGCGTTTCCGGACAAATGTCCACATAACATCTTCTCTTTATTTGTGTGTGAGGAATTTTTCCTGAAAGTTTGGCCGTACCTTTTTGTAACACCCTGTATACAAATGTGACGGTGCAGATGGGTAGATGGTGCTGGAATATGTGGATGCTCTCCACTTTCTCCTGGTTCATTACGTCACAGTGTGCACTTTCTCCTGATTAATTACGTCGCACTACCAAGGTACTTCAACAGGGGTCGCTGTCATCCAGAATAAAATTCAAAATTAATTTGTGCCGTTGAAAGAGTCGCTCAATAACGTATGAGCATCATCAGCGCCTACAACACAGCTCCATTACTTCCTAGTTAATCACAGCAACAGTGAGTATGCTTACATGTTTCTGTAGGCGATTTCATCTCTTTGTAGCTGGCAGTAGTCTGATTTCTGTGGCGGTAAAGGCGATAAACAAGGGTAACAGGCTATCACACAATCATATCTCATTTGTACACCCTCATCACTTTTGGCCACCCCGTTCTCCATCGTGGATTTATCATAAATTATGAGCCCCCACGCAGTAACGTTACTTGTAACTTCCTGGCAGATTAAAACTGTGTGCCCGACCGAGACTCGAACTGAATTCGAGTTCGAGATCGAGTCTCGGTCGCGCACACAGTTTTAATCTGCCAGGAAGTTTCGTATCAGCGCACACTCCGTTGCAGAGTCAGAATCTCATTCTGGAAACGTTACTTGTAGTCTTATTATCTTCAGAAATTAACCTGGCCATTCCCTGCAGATCTCAGATGTCTGTCTTACGCAACTGGTATCCTGCTGAAAATAATTACCATGTCTCGCGTCCCTTTTTCCGCTACGACCTCTATCATCCACATTAAAATCATGATGGTTCCGTCAAACCAATAAATCGAAAATCGGAGTGTGATTTGTTAAAAGTAGAATCTGATTTGAATTTCATTGATACTGCAAAGTTAGAACCTTTTTATCATGGCGAAGTAACTGAAGTTGAGGTCTAAAGGGAGAAGGCCATCCAAGTCAGGGAATGCTAGAAACTCCTTTTAAATCAGTGCAAATGCCAAGTGGCAATGTAGGGACACCAAATTGGATGCAATTACTGTTTGTCGAACTTGAATCGCGTCATAAAGAACTGAACAGTAAGACTGAATCTAGTAGTAAAGAAGTTAGGGGTAGTAAAGAACTACACAGTAACACTGAATATAGTAATAAAGAACTAAACAATAAAATGGAATTCAATAGGAAACAAGTAAGATTGAGTCTAGTAATAAAGAATTAAAGGCTGAAATGATTTCAAAACTCAGTAGTTCAAATTATAAAATTGATGATAATGCCATGATCTGCAAATCAAAGTAGGGCAACAGCTAAATAAACTGCTTAATACATTAAAAACCGAATTTGACAAAGTTCGTAAAGATTTCACAGACGCAGATGAACTTGTGGAACGGAAGTTGTCAGAAGGAATAGAATCCAAACATTGGTATAATCGATTTGAGGAAGTAAATATTAACATAAATGCTTGTCAGAAAGATATTAAGAAAATAAATGCTGATTGTTTGAAATTATGTGGCGATGTGGACAAAAGATGCGCTGACAGAGTAGAAGCAGTAGAACTACAAGCGGAACAACTAAATACTAGTATTACTGACATAGAAAATAGAATAACCTCTGGTAGTTCTAGTAATGCTATTGTACAGCATATGGCTTCAGTTGACGCCACTTTCATCGGATGTCGTCAGTTTTCACGTTTTGATCCAGACGAACAATTTCACCCATTAGAGTTCTGCAATGATTTTGAACATGTTTTACGTAATGCATGGTGAGAGCTAGAGAAAATTTCCTTCATAAGAAGTCATTTGTCATGAGATGCTTTGCGCTGGTCAGCTGACGTAATGATAAGATGCAAAACTCTTTCTGAAATTAAATCTGCATTTCTTAATGAGTACTGCTCACACAGTAAACAAAACGATGTTTGAAGAGAGTTTTGGAGTGGTGGAAAGTTTGCTCCTGGGCGTGAGTCAGTAAAAGATTTCTCTAGGAAGTGGGGTCCACGGCTGTCACATGTGATGAAGCCGGAAATGATTGTCATGAGACTAGAAGGTAAGTTGCCTTGGTACTGGCAGAAAAGAATCATTTTCGCACCTAGGGATGACGTGGATGGGTTCACTGAGTAGAAAGAGTTGCTGACGAGCAGACGCAAAATAATAAGAGGTCTTTTAACGACCACGTAAACAACATAAACAACGACGGTGACGACAGGAATGTCGGGAGTGTGGAGATTCGGAATACAAGGTCTAATTATTATAATCAAGGCCGTGGTAGAGGCAGAGGGGGTAGACAGTCAACACGCTGTCGCGACAGTTATTATGACGAAACCAGAAATGTAAATAATATGCCGTTGAGACAAGACGGACAGCAAAATGCTATCTGCTTCTGTAAGCAACATCGGGCCCGGTTGGTACTTGGATGGGTGACCCGCCTGGGAACACCGGGAACTTAAAGGTATCTTTCATCTGTACCAATGAAATTGTTAACTTGTAAATAAAAGTTTACTACGTTACAAAGAGAAACGCGATGATGGCTCACTTCATTTTTTCCTTTCTATGTCGCTGGCCCTGCCAGCCCTCTTTTCATACTACCTTCCTGTCGTGACAAAGATGCCAAGCATTTTAAACTACTGTAATAAACGTAAGATACGAAATTGCAATAATAAACTCAATCTCAGGAAGATTGTGCGAAGGAAGATCGGCAGCAAGTCTTTGAAAATTACAAAACAGATTGAATCGACAGATATGTTCTGAAATACGTCAGGGCCTATTGCTTTGTAGCAGTGTACAACTGCAATTCGGAAACAAAAATTTATCTTTCGTCGTTAGAAAAGATGGCCCTCTCGCAGATATTTCTCAAGCTTGTGCTGTCATATGTTGGTAGATCGCCTAAATTCATATGATCTGATGCAGAGTGTGTTTTCCCGACTAGGGTGCAGGGGAACAGTAGCAAAGCCATAGACAATATTTTTATTCATTCTTCATTACTAGATGGGGATTCTGTTAGTAAAAGGGTGAATGGCCTTTAAGACCATGATGCACATATTTTAACATTAAAAGGCTTGTGTACCCAAACAAACGTCACAGATAAATTACAAACTATGTAGGAAAGTTAATCCAACAGGAATAGAGAGTTTTTTAAACATAGTAAAGGAACAAGAGTGGCATGGTGTTTATAGTGCAGATAACATGGATGACTAATATAATGATTTCCCTAACACATTTCTCATGCTCTTTGATAGTTGCTTTCCATTAGAACGTTCTAAACGGGGTACTAACAGTAAAAGGCAGCCCGTGTGGCTGACTAGTGGGATAAGGATATCATGAAGAACGAAGTGGGAATTATATCAAAATGTTAGAAATAGTCACAATCAAGCTACAGTAGCCCATTACAAACAGCACTGTAAGGTGCTTAAAAATGTTGTTAGGAAGGTAAAGAGTATGTGGTATGCAAATGGAATAGCTAATTCACGGGATAAAATTATAACTATATGGTCAGTTGTGAAGGAAGTGTCTGGTTTGTAGCACAAGATCGACGATATAAAGTCAGTTAGTAGTAAAAATATTTCTGTTACAGGTACATCAGATATATGTACAGTATTTAACAATCATTTTCTGAACATTGCTGGTGAATTAAGTAAAAAGTTAAGTTTCTACAGGGAATCATATAACTCTCTTGGCAAATGCCTTTCCGAGATTGGTGTCTGAAATATTCCTCTGTGATATAGACAAGGGGCAGATTGGGTCAATAATTAAATCACGGAAGACTAAGGAGTCTCATGGATATGATGGAGTGTCTAGCGGAATGTTAAAGTACGGTGCTGCACATGTTAGCCCTGTATTTAGCCATATTTGTAATTTTTAGTTTAGGAATGGACAGTTTCCTGAACCATTAAAGCACTCAGTAGTAAGGCCGCTTTATAAAGAGGGAGAAAGAGATAATTTAGATAATTTTAGACCTACGTCTATGCCATCAGTGTTTGCTAGCGTTATTCAAAAGGCTTTGTATGTAAGGATAATTGATCATTTTGTATCACACGATCTGCTATCAAATGTACAGTTCGTCTTGAGAAGTTGTTTAACAACTTAAAATGCTATATTCTCTTTTCTTTGTGAGATACTGGGTGGGTTTCGAGCGCAGGGTTTTTTTTTTTATTTAACTAAGGCGTTTGATTGTTTCGATCACAAAATATTGCTCCAGAAGTTGGACCATTACAGAGTACGGGGAGTAGCTCACAACTGGTTCACCTCTTACTTTAGCAACAGACAGCAAAAGGTCTTTGTTGACAGTGTTCCATTTCCTACTACTTATGATTACCCGTGAGTGATAATTATTGTTATTAACCCGGCATCCCATAAATACACAGACAATAGAAGTATTTTAGACCTTGTAGTTATAATCAGGTCTGACGTGATCGACAGTGTGAGTATAGAACGAGGGATTAATGATCATGATATCGTAATAGCGACGATGGTTATCAATGTTCAGAAATCCATCAAGGAAGGAGACTCCCTACGCCGGCTGAAGCACATAATTTGTGTCAGGCAATGAACGGCCATCGTTTAGTCAGTATGAGGGACGTGGAGGAATTAAGAGCAAACGAATTGCAAATCGCGTGTGTGTGTGGCCAATAAGTGAATTAACAACGCCGTCGTTTAATAACAATACTGAGAAAGTACTGAGGAAACAGAGATTGTTGCTCTATCTCTCTCTTCAAAAAATATCGCGGAAATGTCGAAAGGAAAATTTTAATGGCCCGTTACTACGTCCACAAAAACATCAATGCGCGGAGCATATGACACCTCCCAACGTCAAACGTTAACGAAAAATCTTCCCGAAACCCGAGAAAATTCTGGTGTTACGTAAAATTAATAGTCGGATCGCAGACATCTATTCAGTCACTCGTCTACTAGCCCCTGTGGGTAAACAGAAGGTAGTAAAATGAAATCTGAAGTTTTCAATTCCGGTTGTAAAAGATCATTCACGCGGAAGGACCGCCTAGAAGGACCTGGTATCATCGTTTGACTCTCCCACTGTCCATGTGTGGAAGACCAGTAACTAGGCATCCCTTTCATTGGAAACCAACTGAAAGACTTGAGAGCAATTAAATTTCCAGGTTCAGACGGAATCCCAGTTCGGCATTGCCCCCGTACTCAGCTTGGGTGTATCGTGAATCTCAGCCAGCGCAAAGTCCCAAGCTACTGCATACCAGCGGAAGTGACTCCCGCATATGAGAAGAGTAAAAGACACCAATATTTTGACGTCGTTGTGCTGGTAAATTCTTGAGAACATGTTAACTTCGAATAAAATAAAATTCCTTTTGACAAAAAAGATTCCGTCCAAAAATCAGCACGGTCGTGTGAAACTCAGTTCGTCCTTTTCTCACACGACAGGGGGCATTCATTCTGGACAGCGTTTGACACTATGCGCCAATGCAGACTGTTAGAGGTTCGAGAATACGGAATTGGTTCTCCGATATGCGAGTGGCACGAAGAGTTTCTAGCTACTAGACCCTTATTCGTGGTCTTGCACGACGAAGGTTCGTCAGAGACATATTCCTCTGGACCGCTCTTGTTTTCTATATACACAAAAGACCTGACAGATGGGCTGGGCAGCAATCTCCGAGTATCTGCTGATGACTCTGTAGTGCGAGGGAAAAAGTCGTCGTTGAAAGACCGCGACAGAACTCCTGTTCGATGTGATGGCTAATGGTTCAAATGGCTCTGAGCACTATGGGACTTAACATCTGAGGTCATCAGTCCCCTAGAACTTAGAACTACTTAAACCTAACTAACCTAAGGACATCACACACATCCATTTCCGAGGTAGGATTCGAACCTGCGGCCGTAGCAGCAGCGCGGTTCCAAACTAGAACCGCTGGTGTGATGAATGGCAGCTTGGTCCGAACGTGCAAAAAGGTAATATAATGGAGATGAGCAGCTAAACCAACCCTGTAGTGTCCATTTAGCATATTAGTGGCGCGATCACTGACAAAGTCACGTCGATTAAATATCCAGGCGTAACTTTGCAAAGTGATATGAAATCGAATGAATCCATACGGTCGACTGCAGACAAGAGGAATACTCTACTTCGGTTCATTCTGAAAATTCTAGGAATGTGTGGCTGACCTATAACGGAGACCGCCTGTAGCTCACTTACGCATCGCATTCTTGAACACTTCTCTTGTGTTTGGGGTCACCACCAGGTCGGATTAAAGAAAGACATCGAAACAATTCAGAAATGCGCTCCTAGATTTGTTACCGGTAGGTTCGATCAACTCCTGAGAATTAAATAAATACTCCACGAACTCAAAATACGTATTCCTGTAGGCAAAACGACGTTCTTTGCGCGAAACACTATTGAGGAAGTTTAGAGACAGGAATCTGTGACTGGATACAGAACGGTTCTACTGACACTAACGTACAGCACTTACAACGACGTCGAAGACAATATAAGCGAATTTAGTGGACGCCTGGATGCATATCGATAGTCCTTTCTACCTCGCTCCATCCGCGAGTGAAACACGAGAGCAAGTGACTACCAGTGGTACAACGTACCCTCCTGCGTGCACCGTAAAGGGCTCTGCGGACGAAGACGTAGAAGACGTGTACACCAAAACCACTGAATTCCAAGTCAGACGCTTTCTTTACCATCGAGCCATACTTTCAGCTCGTACAGCGAATAAAACACTTTTCACTTTTCTCTTTAAGTTGAAGTGGTCACAGTTCATGTGGAACTTAATTTTGGTCATCAGGCGCAAGCATTATCAAGGAGAAAACTCACCAGAGTGTGAGTGTAATAATTCTAAAAATTTAAAAAATTATGCGATTATGTATTGCGCAGAAGCACAGACTATATTTGTGAATTTAGAATACTTGTAACATAACCTTAATATTGCTTTTACACAAAGAGAATAATAAACTATTGAGTCACTTATAGATTTGAATCCAATACTGACTCGTTTAATTGGTTTACATCACAATTACTGAGCTGTTATAATTCAACAAAACTTTACAGCATGTAGAAGACAATTTTTATCCAAGTATAGTAATATTTTAAAGATACAAGTACATTTTACTACTTACAATTAATATGATACGACGTCTTGGTGCTTTTATGAGCCACTGGCAAGGCTTACTACCAATAGTAAACTCTCCTGAAGTACCGGACAGAACAATTTCACATGCTGACACTGCAGTGCAGGCAGTGGCGCTCGTGAGACTGTATCCTTCACGACAGGAACAGACAGTTTCATATCCAACAGTTTCACATATCTGTGAGCAGTTGCCATTATTTACCACACAACGGTCTTCCTGGAGTATTTCTGAAACAGGAGACAGTCATTCTGAAACAACACAGACATACTCGGCCACGAAACTCAGATGAATACCAGACATTCAGTTTCCTGGAAGTTGTTGAACTGTGAACATGCTGTATGAGACTAGTATTGTACCTAATATTTCATGTAAGCTATAAACATTTACCAGTGTTATAAATAGAGTATTAATAAAATATTTCTTAAAATGTATTACAATATTTCTAAACCTATATGATAATTATCACCTGCGAAAACATACATTTTACTAAACAATTATAAATCAAATTGTTAACATTAACTTTGACACACCTAAAAAACGGGGTACCTTCCAAACATACTTATTTCAGGTCACAACGTTTCAAATATTTCTTCTGTTCAATTCTTCGTTTCAAATATTTAATAAATAAAATGACACAGGTGTAGTCTTATAACTACTTCAACATCGTAAGAAAATGCTTCATAAAAGGAAATCCAGTACAGAAAAGCTAATCAATTCCAAAACAAGAAAAGTGATAAACTCTCTAAGGACTACCAGTATAATAAAAGTACAAGACTTCTTTTACGTCGGCTTATATATGTAATTTCATTAAGAAAGTCGCTTGTGGATTAGGAAGTATTAACTTTGCTTGAAGTTCATCTGCTCTGCAGTATCTATGAGCAAAACAGGCTGAAATGTTGTATTTCCTTTCACCTGGGGCATGAAATACCAGGGAGCGTGATAAGAAAGGGGACGGAGAGAGAGAAAGAGAGAGAGAGAGAGAGAGAGAGAGAGAAGAGCAAAGAAATTCACGCATCGTCTACTGTATTGAGCAGATGACTGTCGAAGACTGCAAGCGAAATGTTGGTTTAATCAATTCTGCAAGATTAGTATAATGAGTCAGATAGTCAACAGTAGTGAATCTGTGTATAAGACAGTGTACTGTGTGACTTTATGGGAAACACAAAGTAATGGTGGTATGTGCCCATTTAAGTGTGGGCAGTGTAACTGGTTGGGCGATAGTGCTCTGTGAGCTCAATCTTCAGCGGTGATATGTTTTAAATGCAGAAAGGCTGGGCATTAATCCAGGGAATCTAAAATCCTACAACGTTGTGGAAGAATATATGTATTTTGCTTATTAGAAGAAGTCTTACAATATCCTTAAATAACAAAGGAGAATTTGATTCACTTGGAGGGGTGATTGTAATTATAAGATTATAGAAAAGTAAGACAAAGGACTGTTGAGTGGATATACAGTAGGTGAGGTGCATGGTAATCAGTCCAGACATCATAAGGACGTCACATGACATGGAGACCAGAAATTTGAAATTATTATTCTGCAGTCCGAGTCTACGCTAACAGTGGTCCTCCATAGCCACATAATAATAGTTAAGCTACCTTGGCTAGTGTTCCAGCAACACACTTCCACGCCCATTTCACAACCTGTGTAGAGGTGCATAAGTGAGCTTCCTGGCACAGCACTGTGCAACACCACAGTGCACCACAGTGGTCAGATGAATTTCCTTATGCCACGGCCAAACTCTGCTCTTCCTCCGTCACCTATGTGACCGAATCCAAGGGCCTATCGCAATTAAGACTGCCGTTAGACCTGATGGTAGTGGGGCTCTAGCCATTGCCAGCAAGAGGGGATCACGTCCAGGGCGACACGATCTAGTCTCTGGACGTCTTCTAGCAGTTCTGCAAGCGCCTCGCTGACAACTGGGAGAGACCGGCTTCCCAGCACGTGCAGCTGCTGTCCGCTGTACACGTGACGTCAGTCCTGTACCGCTGCCACTTCGCTCGGGCAGCACCCAGCCCCCGTGCATACTCACACTTCCAACTGGCCCGAGCTTTGCCCAGGTAGCAACTGCTGCTCGGAGATCTACGCACACCAGTGAGTCGCTGCCATCAATCTCTGCATCGGCGTCTTACCAAACAAAGAATGTTACTGCTAACTGAGCCCTCCTGATTTCGTGACCACAAAGGAGCCGGAAGTACACACTGCCACACTGAGACAAACATCCTGGCATTTAACAGTAACTGCACCTCTGACTTCCTTACACTTGGTGGCAGAAGAACGCCAGTGACGACATGCACCATTGCTGAACAGCAACCAGCATCGTCATCTCAACGTGACCTGTGAGAACCAAGTACTTTTTTCCCATGCTATTCTGTGGACATTGTCTAGTAACATGGATTGGACCGTTGATTGTGAGGTGTGACTTGTGAAGGTGCACCCAGTGAGCGACTTAAGTGACTTTATGGTGAAGCTAATGAAACTGACCTTGGTTTTTGCCAAGTTAGGTGTGGCAAGTGTAATTAGTTGGACTAAATTGCTCCATGAAGCCAATCTTCGGTGGTAATCTGAAGGCCAGGGCATTAAGTCAGGGAATGTAAGGCATGCATGTGGTTAACGCTCGGGATTAAGGACCAGAAGTTTTATAATGAAGGATGGAACATTGTTATTGCTGTTACGTCCTTTCCTGTCGTATTTACAATGAGCAAACCAGACATATGGAGGGCTACCACCATGGAAGCATTTAAGCCTTTGCTAGGGCGTATGACACAAATGCTGCCAGTTAAAAGGGACTTGCATGATGAGTTTGATGCATTAAGAGAGGAGACGTCTTCATGTTTTATGTCAGCACCGTCCTAGCTGCCCGTACTGTTACTGCAGTTTCTCCTCCAGTGAGCTAAGTGCGCGATAACAGGGGGATTCTTACCGCTGACGTCAGATGTTCTAAATACGGAGAGTCAGGCCTCGCACAGCGTGGTTGCCGACAGCTGCAGTGTAGGAAATGTGGAAGACTGGGGCACTGGGGACGAGTTTGTAGTCAGAGTAGGGAGCGTGATACAGAGGCACGGAATGGAATGGTAAACTGCTGTTACATGACAATGGGAACTCTAGGACCGCCAAGCAGCGGCTCCAGTGCATGACTAAAACGTGTCCATAGCTGGAAACTGCCTTAACTGAATTAGTGGATGAAAGAAAACAGAAGTTATTGAACATATGTCTGGGAAGTTTGAAATTCATAGAAAAGAAGCGGTTAAGCCCACCATGATGTCCGGCCGCTGTGGCCGAGTGGTTCTAGGCGCTTCAGTCCGGAACCGCGCTGCTGCTACGGTCGCATGATCGAATCCTGCCTCGGCCATGGATGTGTGTGATGTCCTTAGGTTACCTAGGTTTAAGTAGTTCTGGGCCACGGGCCTGATGACCTCAGATGTTAAGTCCCATCGTGCTTAGAGCCACTTGAACCATTTGAACCACCATGATGTACGTTGCGTCGAGATGTTGATCGAGGCTTGGATTCGCTTTGGCGATATTGGATTTTCAGGTAGGGGCAAAGCGTTACCAGGGATGTTTGGACTCATGTACACGATAGTTACTGTGATACTGTAGGGTTTGGTTGCGTAAATGAACATCGTACTGAAATTGACCTTGGACAACGTATAATGAATCTTGAAGGGACAGCACCTCATGTAGGGGAAACAATTTTCAGCGTCATACTGCTGGAAGGTTCGTGCATCGCTAAAGGTATACCAACTACGCAGTATGCAAGGCAACTAAGGATTAGTTTGTGTATTGAAGTACTGCAAGATACTGGAAAACTATTGTGGGAAAGCATAGGGGCTGATTTGTTGGGTAACACATGTTATAAGTAGTTTTGCCACTGAAAGAGTATGATGAATGGGATAAAGCGTGGTGTTATCCACGAAGGAGTGTTATACATGAAGAGGAGGTAGACAGTGAGCAGTCAGTGCCCACTGGAATAAATAAACTTGAGGAAAGAGACATGGACACGTCGAAAGATTTGATGATTATCAGTCTGGAGATTTGGGAGGAAAATGGTATGGGTAGGCTAAATTCGGACCCTAACCTTAAGCGAGCCACGAGTTTAACTGTATTACAAGAGAAAGCTAAAAACTTGGAAGGAACGGAAAAATTAGCAATGTAGGAGATGTTACACAATAACACCTTCACTCTTCAGTAGAGTGTGCGCTGATATGAAACTTCCTGGCAAATTAAAACAGTGTATCAGACCGAGACTCGAACTCAGGACCTTTATTTTTTGCGGGCAAGTGCTCCACTGACTTGCCTGCGAAAGGCAAAGGTACAGAATTCCAGTCTTCGTCTGTCAGGCAGTACTACTCTGCCAGGAAGTTTGATAGGTGTTGTTGCTAGAGTTTCAGTTTAACCCTCGTGGGTCTTCTGGTGGATTCTTCTCGGGTTATCAGCCGAGTGGTGGCGTCGTCTTGTCGCAACGTTTGGATGAGTTTCGTACCCATCATCTTCTGGCGAAGTGTCGGGATGCTGCTCTCTCTCTCACGTTTTACTTTCCCCTCCTTGGGGAAGTGTATGGAGGAGTTTATAGCCTGTTGCCTTTTACTCCACAATGTGTGTTGTGTGCATTTTGAGTGTGTGATTGTCTTTGACTGTTTTGGCTGTCTGTGTGTTATGTTGGTGTCCTGGTGGTCTGTAGTACTTGCCTGAGGTTGGTGAGATGTTTGGTGTTTTAAGGATTAAGGACTGGGGTTAGGATTTGGGGATTTTTGGGATTTTCTCTTCGACTTAGTCGTCGAAGATCGTCATGGGGCGTTTGTGCTTGTCACGGGACATGTCATACTGACCTAGGGATTGGATAAGGTTATTTCCAGATCTGGAAGAGCTCTCATAGAAAGCCCTTGCCAGACCATGGAATCATTCTTTGAAGAGTGGGATTTCAGGAGCTCTATGCTTATCGTCAGCGGATATCCCATGGGTAGGTGCAGTGGCACCCGTAGGCTAGGGATATCGTCTTTGATGCATAATCAAAACGTCTTTGGTCCGGGGTTCGATCCCCGCCACTGCCTAAATTTTGATAAATAATCAGCATTGGCGGCCGAAGACTTCCGGCATAAGAAGTCAGCCTCATTCTGCCAACGGCCTTGTCAAAGAGGGCGGAGGGGCGGATAGAGGTTCAGGGCACTCTCTTGTCCTAGAGGTGGGAAATTGCCCCTGAAGGCGGAAGAATCAGCAATGATCAACGACATGAGGATGCAGAAGGCAATGGAAACCACTGCATTAAAGACACGTAACGTGTATCCACAGGACATGTGGCCTGTAATTGAAGAAGTGTCGTGATGATCTCTCCATTGGCAAAAGATTCCGGAATAGTCCCCCATTCGGATCTCCGGGAGGGGACTGCCAAGGGGGAGGTTACCATGAGAAAAAGATTGAATAATCTACGAAAGGATAACGTTCTACGAGTCGGGGCGTGGAATGTCAGAAGCTTGAACCTGGTAGGGAAACTAGAAAATCTGAAAAGGGAAATGCAAAGGCTCAATCTAGATATAGCAGGGGTCAGTGAAGTGAAGTGGAAGGAAGACAAGGATTTCTGATCAGATGAGTATCGGGTAATATCAACAGCAGCAGAAAATGGTATAACAGGTATAGGATTCGTTATGAATAGGAAGGTAGGGCAGAGGGTGTGTTACTGTGAACAGTTCAGTGACCGGGTTGTTCTAATCAGGATCGACAGCAGACCAACACCGACAACTATAGTTCAGGTATACATGCCCACGTCGCAAGCTGAAGATGAACAGATAGAGAAAGTGTTTGAGGATATTGAAAGGGTAATGCAGTATGTAAAGAGGGACAAAAATCTAGTAGTCATGGGCGACTGGAATGCAGTTGTAGGGGAAGGAGTAGAAGAAAAGGTTACAGGATAATATGGGCTTGGGACAAGGAATGAAAGAGGAGAAAGACTAATTGAGTTCTGTAACAAGTTTCAGCTAGTAATAGCGAATACCCTGTTCAAGAATCACAAGAGGAGGAGGTATACTTGGAAAAGGCCGGGAGATACGGGAAGATTTCAATTAGATTACATCATGGTCAGACAGAGATTCCGAAATCAGATACTGGATTGTAAGGCGTACCCAGGAGCAGATAGAGACTCAGATCACAATATAGTAGTGATGAAGAGTAGGCTCAAGTTCAAGACATTAGTCAGGAAGAATCAATACGCAAAGAAGTGGGATACGGAAGTACTAAGGAATGACGAGATACGTTTGAAGTTCTCTAACGCTATAGGTACAGCAATAAGGAATAGCGCAGTAGGCAGTACAGTTGAAGAGGAATGGACATCTCTAAAAAGGGCCATCACAGAAGTTGGGAAGAAAAACATAGGTACAAAGAAGGTAGCTGCGAAGAAACCATGGGTAACAGAAGAAATACTTCAGTTGATTGATGAAAGGAGGAAGTACAAACATGTTCCGGGAAAATCAGGAATACAGAAATACAAGTCGCTGAGGAATGAAATAAATAGGAAGTGCAGGGAAGCTAAGACGAAATGGCTGCAGGAAAAATGTGAAGACATCGAAAAAGATATGATTGTCGGAAGGACAGACTCAGCATTCAGGAAAGTCAAAACAACCTTTGGTGACGTTAAAAGCAACGGTGATAACATCAAGAGTGCAACGGGAATTCCACTGTTAAATGCAGAGGAGAGAGCAGATAGGTGGAAAGAATACATTGAAAGCCTCTATGAGAGTGAAGATTTGTCTGATGTGATATAAGAAGAAACAGGAGTCGATTTAGAAGAGATAGGGGATCCAGTATTAGAATCGGAATTTAAAAGAGCTTTGGAGGACTTACGGTCAAATAAGGCAGAAGGGATAAATAACATTCCATCAGAATTTCTAAAATCATTGGGGGACGTGGCAACAAAACGACTATTCACGTTGGTGTGTAGAATATATGAGTCTGGCGACATACCATCTGACTTTCGGAAAAGCATCATCCACACAATTCCGAAGACGGCAAGAGCTGACAAGTGCGAGAATTATCGCACAATCAGCTTAACAGCTCATGCATCGAAGCTGCTTGCAAAAATAATATACAGAAGAATGGAAAAGAAAATTGAGAATGCGCTAGGTGACGATCAGTTTGGCTTTAGGAAAAGTAAAGGGACGAGAGAGGCAATTCTGACGTTACGGCTAATAATGGAAGCAAGGCTAAAGAAAAATCAGGACACTTTCATAGGATTTGTCGACCTGGAAAAAGCGTTCGATAATATAAAATGGTACAAGCTGTTCGAGATTCTGAAAAAAGTAGGGGTAAGCTATAGGGAGAGACGGGTCATATACAATATGTACAACAACCAAGAGGGAATAATAAGAGTGGACGATCAAGAATGAAGTGCTCGTATTAAGAAGGGTGTAAGACAAGGCTGTAGCCTTTCGCCCCTACTCTTCAATCTGTACATCGAGGAAGCAGTGATGGAAATAATAGAAAGGTTCAGGAGTGGAATTAAAATACAAGGTGAAAGGATATCAATGATACATTTCGCTGATGACATTGCTATCCTGAGTGAAAGTGAAGAAGAATTAAATGATCTGCTGAACGGAATGAACAGTCTAATGAGTACACAGTATGGTTTGAGAGTAAATCGGAGACAGACGAAGGTAATGAGAAGTAGTAGAAATGAGAACAGCGAGAAACTTAACATCAGGATTGATGGTCACGAAGTCAATGAAGTTAAGGAATTCTGCTACCTAGGCAGTAAAATAACCAATGATGGACAGAGCAAGGAGGACATTAAAAGCAGACTCGCTATGGCAAAAAGGCATTTCTGGCCAAGAGAAGTCTACTAATATCAAATACTGGCCTTAATTTGAGGAAGAAATTTCAGAGGATGTACGTCTGGAGTACAGCATTGTATGGTAGTGAAACATGGACTGTGGGAAAACCGGAACAGAAGAGAATCGAAGCATTTGAGATGTGGTGCTATAGACGAATGTTGAAAATTAGGTGGATTGATAAGGTAAGGAATGAGGAGGTTCTACGCAGAATCGGAGAGGAAAGGAATATGTGGAAAACACCGATAAGGAGAAGGGACAGGATGATAGGACATCTGCTAAGACATAAGGGAATGACTTCCATGGTACTCGAGGGAGCTGTAGAGGGCAAAAACTGTAGAGGAAGACAGAGATTGGAATACGTCAAGCAAATAATTGAGGACGTAGGTTGCAATTGCTACTCTGAGATGAAGAGGTTAGCACAGGAAAGGAATTCGTGGCGGGCCCCATCAAACCAGTCAGTAGACTGATTACCAACAAAAAATAAAGAAAAAAAAAGGTGCAGTGCTCTTCTGAGGGTGCGATTCTGCAGCCTCTGGAGTTTGTCCAGGTGCTGCTTTGGCGCATATCCCCAGACAGGGCATGCATGCTCAATTACTGACTGTATGAGGGCCTGATAGACGTTTAGTCCTACAGGGCAGGGAAGGGAACGGGTTCTGTTGAGGATTGGGTATAGGATGGACATTCTGGAGCAAACCTTCCAGTGGATCTCGTCAGTATGGGGTTTCCATGTTACTCTCGAGTTCAAGGTTACGCCGAGATACTTGACGAATCTGCGCCAGGGGAGTTGGGATCCATGTAGGTGCAGGTGAAGGGGGCGGGGGGGGGGGGGGGCGTTGAGGGGGTCCGTGTCTCCCGAGTCTCCGGGTGATCAACATAGACTGTGTCTTTTCAGGATTGGTGGTGATGCGCCAGCGACAGACCCAGGTTTCTGTGTTATCTAAAACCCTTTGTAACCTACGAATGACCAGCTCCTTATTCGCATTACGAGTGTAAAAGGCGGTATCATCAACGTACTGTGCAGTGTGCACCAGGGGGGCTGTTAGAGTGTCTGCAGTGTAAAAACTGTACAAAATTGGCCCCAGGAACGATCCCTGTGGCATTCCAGCACGAATACCCCTTTTGGTGGAGGTGGCTGTTTCTACCTTGACAGAGAAGGTTCTATTCATAGCTTCGGATTAACCTGACTATGCTCCTGGAGAACCCTTGTGTGTATAACTTGTATAGTAGCCCTTTATGCCATACTGAGTCGAAGGCATTGGCTACATCAAGTAGCACTATCCCGCAGTAGTCTCTGTGGTTGAAGCCTTCTGTGGCTGCTTCCACTAGTCTCATAATCTGTTTTGGGGCAGAGTGCTTCTGTAGGAACCCGAATTGGAAATCCGGCAGTAGTCGCTCGTTGGTGATGTGGTCTCGTATGGGAATAAGCAGGAGGCGCTCATAGATCTTGCTGAGAGTTGTCAAGAGGCTAATCGGCCTGTAGTGCTGCGGGAAGAAAGGGTCTTTCGCTGGTTTGTGTATCGCGACCACTTCCGCGTGATTCCAGTATGCTTGGAACTCGCAGGTACGAGTAATCCCGTTGAAGACGTTCGCGAGGTGTTCGATAGCCGAGGGCGGGAGGTTTTCAACTAGCTCGTTGGTGACATTGTCGTGTCCTGGCGCATTTTTTGTAGGAAGTTGTAATCATCAGCTAACTACTGTTGCCACGTCTTCGGGGGGCGAAAAGTGGGGGTTCGTCCTCTGGGTCCTCCTCAGCATTGTTCTTCATCCTGGGGTTCTGCCGCTTGAAACTGCTTCTCGAAGGTGTCGGCGGGGGCGTTGGCCTTTTCAGCATGGCTGTAAGTCAGACCCCTCTCGCAGCCTAGCGCGTCTTTTGGTAAATTGTTTGGTTGCTTGCCATAGTGTGTGATGGTCTACTCTGAGGGCTGTGAGGCCGTTTTGCCATTGCTGGTTTCGGTGCTCATTGAGCGCTACCTTCAGCTCTCTCTGTGGATGGTTGAACAGCCTCCTGGTGGCCTGATATCTGGTGATCTTCCACTCTTTTGCCGCTCTGTTCTTGTGACGGATTTGGGCTAGTAGATGTTCCGGGAGTTGTACTTGTGGGGGCGGTCATCCGTTTGTGGGGGAGTGGTACCTTACGCTGCCTGCAAGACGGTTAGGTCTTGTAGCGCCTGTTCTACTGTTTCGGCAGTAGGTGGCGGAGCGCGAGCGATATCAGAGGCGATAGTTTCTCGGTATCGCTCCCAGTCAGTACGTTTGTAGGGTGTCTGGTACCGAAGGAGTGCTACTCATTCTCCCACGTCGACCTCTAGAATCACTGGGTTGTGATCGGAGGACATTCTGTTGATTGTCCTTGCGGCTACAAACCCCGCGATCCTCCTAGTGAGGGCTATGTCTAACACGTCTGACCTACCTCCATTTTTTGGAAAATGTGTGGACTCGACCGGATCCCATGTTTCGAAATGGTGATCGCGCGTTAGTCGTTGCAGTTTGGCTCATGCTCTGGAGGTTAATCCAGAGTTCCAACCTGGGTGTTTGGCATTGTAGTCGCCATCTATTACTAGTTTGCCTTCAATTTGCCCTAGAGCAGCTATGTCTCCCTCGTCTATCTCGTCTTGTGGGGTTCGGTAGATTGCAACGATTGTTAGGGGTCCGGTAGCAGTGGTTACTTCCGCCGCCACTGCTTCGATTTTATTGGTAGCTGGTAAGAATACCTGGTAGTGGGGGATCCCTGTTTTAATGTATATGGCTACTCCTCCACATTGGGTTTTTCTGTCATTACGGTAGCTAACATAGTTGGGAACTGTCGCTTTTATTCCCGGTTTTAGGTGGGTTTCCCCATCATGCATATGTCGATGAAGAACTCCTTCATGAGTTCTCTGAACTCGACCTCTTGATTAACAATGCCATCTGCATTACAGACGCACATTGTCAGGTCTTGGATATTTGGTCATCCATCCATGATGGGGTTTTGTGAGTACTGAGGAAATCGCAGAGGGAGGCGACTGCTGGACTGTTGCCTGAAGAGCAACGAGGATCTGAGTGTTCTGGCTCTGGGCCTCTCTGAATTCCTTCATCATTTCCATGACGAGGTTCATGGTCTGGACGATAATGTCTAACAATTGATCTGAGGGGTTGGAGTGTGTGTGGGGTTCCATAGAGCTTCCTCTGTCTTGGTGGACCTGGCCGTTGTTGTGTTTTTCCCGGTTCTTGTGTGTGTGTCTGGTGTTGCAGTGACAGGGCTTGCTCCGATTTTTCGACGTTTCCGTGGCTCTTTGGTGGAGAGACCACTTATGCCTATGTTGCCCTTGGAGTGTCAGGCCTTGGTTTTACCCAAGTTTTGTCTGTGTGTGTTCTCCTGTTTTGTCTCTCTGTGTGGTCCGATGGGGCGGCTGTGTCTTGTTTTCATGTGTGTGGGGGGGCGGCCTTCGCATCCTTTGCCTTCTGTGTGGGTTTTGTGGACCTCGCACCCTCGATACCCTGCCATGTGGTTTTTCCCACACAGCACACACCTTACCTGCGGGTCCATGTGTTTTACTGTGCAAGTCCTAGTGTAGTGGTGTTCGCGCATTTTCTACAGGGCACTTGCATCTGGCAGTGGGCGGCAATGTGAATCCAGTCCCTGACACCTGAAGCTCTGCACCACCTTGTTCTTGCGGTGGAGCGGCTCCATGGTGACAGGGACTGCTAGAACAGCTTTCGCCTGTTCTGCGGTATGTCCAGCAGAGTAACCTGTAATGGTGGCCACTTATTCTCTGACCCATTTTTACCCATCTGCTCTACTGTTTTGACTACAAATCCCTGGGTTGCCATGTCTGTCTTGACTGCCTGGGCCGAGAGCCGTCTGGGGAGGTCCCTAATGACATTACTTTTGTTCCTTGTCTTGGTGGTGGAGAATGTATAATGGGGTATATTTTTGTCTGTGACAGCCACTTTAATGGTGGTGTAGTTTTCTATGTTGTGTAGAGTGATCTTTATTTTGTCCCCCCCTCCCCTCCCCTGTTGGTTTTGCTGTAAAGTTGTCCACTTTGAGTTGTGCTTTGATCATGTCGTGGGGTTCCTCGTAGTCACGGGGAAACTCCGTGACGATCGGTGGGAGGCAGTGTGTTGTGTGATTCTGTGTTGTTGTTTCTTGTGTTTTGTCTGACGCATCAGCCATGGCCTGAAACCTGTTTGGGGTGGGTTCCACTCCACAAGCAGTTGGAAGTCTCGCCTGACGACAGGTTTTTCTCGCCAGCACAAAGACCTCTGAATCCTCCCCGGTTCCATGGTTCCCTTCCAGGGCAGCGGTTTCTTGGTTCCCTTACAGGGCGATGACAGGTGCTAATGGTGGCTCAGGAACTGCAGGCTCCTCAGAGGTAGGGGGGGGGGATTTGGGTGCGGGAGGTGGGATTCAGCCCTTTTTATGTTTCTCTTTCCTATCCTTCTTCGCATGCCGCTGCTTCGTGGACGTGCTCTTGAGGGGGGGGGGCGGGGGAATTGAGGAACTGGGATGCTGTGTTCTGCATATCTACATAGCTGCTTGGCCATCGTCCACTTCTGTAGGCCGGCCAATCACGTTCCTCCGGAAGGGGGTACCGCGACGGTGGTGGTGGGGGGCCGCGGCGCGGACCGGCGTCCAGACCCGGTGACTGTCCAGTCTGTCTGTGGACGCCGCTGCCTTCAGATCGGAGCGGTCCTGACGTATTTGGTCAATTGCGATATTCCACGCTGCACTGATCTGAAAACCGCTATCCCTGTTTAGTAAACTGTTGTGCAGACATATCTCCACTGCCTCTTTGAAGATCGAGTCCCAGAAACCGTTGGCGCTGCACAACTTCTTCGTTTTTTCGAATTCGAAGGTGTGTCCCTCCTCAGATACCGCGGACTTGTCTGTCTGTCCTAGTCGTACGTTCCTGATGTGTTCAGTACAGCGCTGTGAGATACATCGTTGTGTCTGCCCGATATATTCCATCCATGGCCGTGGGACCACACTACAAAAGTGTCGTCTACGTATCTGTAGAACACCTTTGGTTTATGGAGGGCGGTGTTCAGTGCCACATCTTCAAAGTCTCCATGTACAAGTTGCCAATACCTGGAGCCAGGGAGGAATCCATGACAACACCATCTGTTTGGGCACAGAATTTCCCTTCACATTTGAAGTACGTTGTGGTTATCAAGACGCGAAAGAGTCTGAGTGTGTCTTCATTGAAGTGATCTTCGATTAGGGCTAAGGAACCATCCAGCCGCACCCGGGTGAAAAGAGAAGTGACGTCAAAGCTGACTAGTAGATCCTTCTCGTCTGGGCGTAACCCTTGCAGTACGTTCACAAATTCGGTCGAGTTCTTGACATGGTGAGGGCAGTGACCCACGAGTGGTTTTACAAGCTGTGCACTATATGTCGGAGAATTTATGGTGTTCAGTATAGATTCTCCTTATGGATCTTCGCGATGCCATACAGTCGCGGTGGAGCTGGTGCCCGAGGGGAAAGCTTCCTGATGGTGTTTTTGCCAAGTCCTGAGCTGTTGAGAAGATCGATGGTCTTTCGCGTAAAAGAAGCAGTCGTGTCTTTTCCCACTTCTTTGTATGCTGGATCTTGTAGTAAGGTGTCGATGTTCTGCCAGTAATGTTCTGACTTCAGTGGGACTGTCGCATTCCCTTTGTCTGCTGCTAAGACCAATATATTCTTCTCATGGCGAAGGCTCAACAGTGCCTTGCGCTCTTCTGCCATAATGTTGTTCTTCGGCATTCTTGCTTTCTCGAGTACCCTGCTGGTCTGCCTCCACACGTCACTGGCTGCACTCGGCGGGAGTCCACGTATGGCTTGCTCGACGTCGAGCAAGCAGTACTAAACACCTTAGTGCAAAGAGTCATGTCGATCTGCGACAGTGAGAGTTTGCCGCGTGAGCTGCCACATCTGCAGGGGCCTTCCGAAAGAACGGCTACACAGAGACACAAATAAGACGCGCTTTGCTTGCAGTCAAGAGGCTCGAGGAGAAACCAGAGGAAGACGAAGCAAAACGTGTGGCGTTTCTGCCGTTTGATGGACCGCCGACAGCCAAGATTGCAAGAATACGAAAGAAGCACGAAATAACTACCATCTTTCGCACACCGAAAAAAGTTAAAGATATACTTGGCTCATCCAAGACCAGCCATGGTTACAGACGCCGGGAATTTACAGTACTGAGTGTGAATGTGGGATGAAATATATCGGGCAGACACAGCGGTGTATGTCACAGCGCTGTACTGAACACATAAGGAACGTACGACTAGGAAAGACAGACAAGTCCGCGGTATCTGAGGAGGGACACACCTTCAAATTCCCAAAAACGAAGAAGCTGTGCAGCGCCAATGGTTTCGGGGAGTCGATCTTCAAAAAGGCAGTGGAAATACGTCTGCACAACAGTTTACTAAACAGTGATAGCGGTTTTCAGCTCAGTGCAGCATGGAATCCCACAATTGACCAAATACGTCAGGAACGCTCCGATCTGAAGGCAGTGGCGTCTGCAGACTAGATTGGACAGCCACCGGGTCTGGACGCCAGCATGCTCCGCGGCCCCCCACCACCACCGTCGCGGTACCCCTTTCTGGAGCAACGTGATTGGCCGGCCTAGAGAAGTGGACCACGGCCAAGCAGCTATATAGATATGCAGAACACAGCATCCAGAGCATGAAGAGGTAGTCAGTCGTCAACTGGCCGTCTTCCTCAATGCTGAGGAGGACCCAGAGGACGAACCCATACTTTTTGCCCCCGAGGACGTGGCAAGAGTAATCAGGTCCCTCCCTACAAAAAAGGCGCCAGGGCACGACAGTGTCACAAACCAGTTAGTCAAAAAACTCCCACCCACAGCGATCACACACCTCGCGAACGTCCTCAACGAGATTACTCGTTACCGCGAGTTCCCAGCTTGCTGGAAACATGCGGAAGTGGTCGCGATACACAAACCAGGAAAAGACCCTCTATTCCCGCAGCACTACAGGCCGATAAGCCTCTTGCCAACACTCAGCAAGATATATGAGCGCCTCCTGCTAAAACCCATACAAGAACATACACTCCTGGAAATGGAAAAAAGAACACATTGACACCGGTGTGTCAGACCCACCATACTTGCTCCGGACACTGCGAGAGGGCTGTACAAGCAATGATCACACGCACGGCACAGCGGACACACCAGGAACCGCGGTGTTGGCCGTCGAATGGCGCTAGCTGCGCAGCATTTGTGCACCGCCGCCGTCAGTGTCAGCCAGTTTGCCGTGGCATACGGAGCTCCATCGCAGTCTTTAACACTGGTAGCATGCCGCGACAGCGTGGACGTGAACCGTATGTGCAGTTGACGGACTTTGAGCGAGGACGTATAGTGGGCATGCGGGAGGCCGGGTGGACGTACCACCGAATTGCTCAACACGTGGGGCGTGAGGTCTCCACAGTACATCGATGTTGTCGCCAGTGGTCAGCGGAAGGTGCACGTGCCCGTCGACCTGGGACCGGACCGCAGCGACGCACGGATGCACGCCAAGACCGTAGGATCCTACGCAGTGCCGTAGGGGACCGCACCGCCACTTCCCAGCAAATTAGGGACACTGTTGCTCCTGGAATATCGGCGAGGACCATTCGCAACCGTCTCCATGAAGCTGGGCTACGGTCCCGCACACCGTTAGGCCGTCTTCCGCTCACGCCCCAACATCGTGCAGCCCGCCTCCAGTGGTGTCGCGACAGGCGTGAATGGAGGGACGTATGGAGACGTGTCGTCTTCAGCGAAGAGAGTCGCTTCTGCCTTGGTGCCAATGATGGTCGTATGAGTGTTTGGCGCCGTGCAGGTGAGCGCCACAATCAGGACTGCATACGACCGAGGCACACAGGGCCAACACCCAGCATCATGGTGTGGGGAGCGATCTCCTACACTGGCCGTACACCACTGGTGATCGTCGAGGGGACACTGAATAGTGCACGGTACATCCAAACCGTCATCGAACCCATCGTTCTACCATTCCAAGACCGGCAAGGGAACTTGCTGTTCCAACAGGACAATGCACGTCCGCATGTATCCCGTGCCACCCAACGTGCTCTAGAAGGTGTAAGTCAACTACCCTGGCCAGCAAGATCTCCGGATCTGTCCCCCATTGAGCATGTTTGGGACTGGATGAAGCGTCGTCTCACGCGTTCTGCACGTCCAGCACGAACGCTGGTCCAACTGAGGCGCCAGGTGGAAATGGCATGGAAAGCCGTTCCACAGGACTACATCCAGCATCTCTACGATCGTCTCCATGGGAGAATAGCAGCCTGCATTGCTGCGAAAGGTGGATATACACTGTACTAGTGCCGACATTGTGCATGCTCTGTTGCCTGTGTCTATGTGCCTGTGGTTCTGTCAGTGTGATCATGTGATGTATCTGACCCCAGGAATGTGTCATAAAGTTTCCCCTCCTGGGACAATGCATTCACGGTGTTCTTATTTCAATTTCCAGGAGTGTATTAACAGAGAGCAAATTCTGCCGGATTTCCAATTTGGATTCAGGCAGAACCACTCTGCCCACAACAGGTCATGAGAATGGTTGAAGCAGCCACAGAGGGCTTCAACCACAGAGGCTACTGCGGGATAGTGCTACTAGACGTAGCCAAAGCCTTTGATTCAGTATGGCATAGAGGGCTACTCTACAAGTTGTACTCACAAGGGTTTCCAGGGAGCATAGTTCAGCTAATCAAGAGCTACCTCGCGAATAGGACTTTCTCCGTCAAAGTAGAAACAGCCACCTCCACCAGAAGGCGTATTCGTGCTGGGGTGCCACAGGGATCGGTCCTGGGGCCCGTATTGTACAGCTTGTACACTGCGGACACTCCAACGGCCCCCTGGTGCACACCGCGCAGTATGCAGACGGCACAGCCTTCTACACGAGAAATGCGAACAAGGACCTGGTCATTCGTAGGCTACAAAGGGTTTTAGACGACACAGAAACCTGGGCCCGTCGCTGGCGCATCACCATCAATTCGGAGAAGACGCAGGCAATGCTGATTACCCGCAGGCTCGGAAGGCGCGATCCTCCTCAACGTCCCCCCCTCCACCTCCACTTAAATGGAACCCAACTCCCCTGGCGCAGAACCGCCAAGTACCTTGGCGTAACCTTGGACTCTCGTCTTACGTGGAAACCCCACATAGACGAGGTCCACAGGAAGGTCTGCGCCAGAATGTCCATCCTATACCCTATCCGGAAATGCACTGATCCACTCCCTAGGTCGGTATGACATGTCCCACGATAAACACAAGCGCCCTATGACGATCTTCGACGATTAAGTCGAAGAGAAAATCCCAATACCCAATCCCTAATCCAGTTCCTTCCCATATATCACCAATCATCTCGCCTACCTCAGGCAAGTACCAGACACACTCACAACAATTCATCACTTATCACAGACACCAAAAATATATAGAAAAATCACACACACATGTACACAGGAGAGTAAAAGCCAAAAGGCTGCAAACTCCCCCTCACACTTCCCCAAAGAGGGAAAAGTATTAGATGAAAGCAGGCAGCATCCAGACGAGTCCCTCGGTGCCAGTCGTACTGTGCATTGATCGCATGCGGAGCTGCGGGAGCGCTTACGATACTACACCGAGCCATAGGGACCTACTTGCGGGTTACGTCTAGAGGGTGCGTAAAGCTTTGAAACTTACGCATACCAAGGACGCAGGAGCGGCCAACTGAGTTTTTGTTAAAACACAGTTTGGCGCTCATCATCTGAGGGCAAAGCAACCTCAGGAAGTATTTAGAGTGGCATTGTCGTGCTTCTTGCCGCTGCGGAAATGTCATGTGCAGGTTACGCCTTGGGGTCGAAGCGGTCTTCCGCTATCGACAAAAGGCGCAACTTGTTGTTGTCGCGGGGCGCGTCTCCGGCCGTTTCGGGCGCCCCAGCTGCCGCAGAGCCACGCTCTGCCCCCCCCCCCCCCCAAGGTTTGGAAAAATGTGGGCCAGGACCTGGGAGCCGGCCGCGGAACCGCAGAGAAGGTTTCCGCCGCCGCCGATCAGACCTCCGCGTCCACAAGGAGAATAGGGCCAGAAATGCAGCCGGGCCACCTAACGGTGTCAACGGTGGCTGTAACTGGCACCCCCCTGGCAGCACCCCCCCTCTCCGTACCGGACGTGGCAAATAACACAGCAAAAAATGCCACCCTACACAGAACACCAACAACCTCATACATCGTCAGAACTTGCAATCCCACTCCTCCTAACCTCGTCCTAACCCCGCTCCTGCTTGCCCACGCCACCGACACACTACCTAAATACATTGAATCCATGAAAAATGGCAAGCAGACGATCCGCCTGCCGACCAAAATCCTCCCCAAACCCACCCCCTCGTCTCAGTCCTCCACCCGTTCCAAATACCTTAAATCCCCCCCACACAAGTCCACCACATCAAAGCAGCGTCGTGTGAAGAAGGATAGGAAGGAGAAGCACTCCAAGGGGAAGAAGCAATCCACCACCCCCACCCTAACCAATTCCACGCCCTCCGAGGAGCCTGCGCCCCCGACAGCACCTGTCGTCGCTCTGGGAGGGGACCAGGAAACACCGGCACTGGAAGGGAACCTCGTAACCGGGCAGGACTCGGATGGTTTCGTGCTGGCGAAGAAAACGTTTCGCCAGCCGAGGCTTCCGCTGGCCCGGGGTGTGGAACCCACCCCAAACAGATTCCAGGCGGTTGCTGGGGAGCCAGAGACAACAGAAAACACAACACAAACACAGAACCAAGTCGCCCACCACCTCCCCCCGATTGTCGCAGAGTTTCCTCATAACTACGAGGAGCTCTTCGAGTTGCTCAAGACAGAAATCGGGGGAGGCAGTTTCCAGGCAAAACCCGCCGGTGGAGACAAAATAAAAGTCACAGTAGACACACTCGAACACTACAACACAGTCAAAACACTATTCAACACAAGAAGCATACCTCACTACACATTCCCAACAACAAAGACATGGAACAGGAACATAGTTATCAGAGACCTTACAAGACGAGTGTCCCCCAGGCAATCAAAACAGACTTGACTGCC
Source organism: Schistocerca serialis cubense (assembly GCF_023864345.2). Lineage (NCBI taxonomy): Eukaryota > Metazoa > Arthropoda > Insecta > Orthoptera > Acrididae > Schistocerca > Schistocerca serialis. The sequence continues at coordinate 46,800,907 of NC_064645.1, forward strand.
CGGGGGTACGTCGTCAAGGTGGTACAGCAAATGGGCAGCATAGACAGTAAGTGGCCGCTGTACCAGGTAACACTCCCTGACATACCCCAAAACAAGAGGGAGATTAAGATGCTCCTGGCAGTGTCTGTCACCATGGAGCTGCTGCGCCATAAAAACAAGACGGTGCAGTGCTTCAGGTGTCAGGGCCTGAACCACATAGCTGCGCACTGCACCATGCCAGTGAGATGCAGGAAGTGCGCCGAGGCCCACGACACCAGGACATGCACACTCAAGCACACGGACCCACAAATAAGGTGCGCGCTGTGTGGCAAAAACCACACAGTGGGTTACCAAGGTTGTGAGGTCCACAAAAGACACTCACAGCAGGCAAAGGACGCAAAGGCCGCACCCCCAAACGTGTGAACAAAACATGACAAACCCAACCAACCACACAAGAAAACAAAATACAACAACACACACAGACAAGGACTGGTTAAAACCAAGACCGGACACACCCAGGGCAACATATGCAGAAGTGGTTTCTCCCCCGAGAAACCATAAAAGTGTGGCCCCGTCACACAACACCAATCACAGTCACAAGAACAACACCGGGAAACACACAACAACAGCGACCAGGTCCACCAAGTCAGAGGAAGCTCTAGGGAACCCCACACACAGTCCCCCCCCCCCCCCCCATGGACCAGTTGTTAGGCGTTATGGTGCAGACCATGAACCTCGTCATGGAAATGATGAAGGAATTCAGGGAAGCCCAGAAGTAGAACACACAGATCCTCGTTGCCCTTCAGGCAACAGTCCAGCAGTCGCTCCCCTCTGCGACTTCCTCAGTAGTTTCAAAACCCCATCATGGATAGACGACCAAACATCCATGGCCTGACAATGTGCGTCTTTAACGCAGACGGCATTGTTAACCAAGAGGTCGAGTTCAGAGAACTCATGAAGGAGTTCTCCATCGACATATGCATGATGGGGGAAACCCACTTAAAACCGGGAACAAAAGCGACAGTCCCCAACTATGTTAGCTATCGCAAAGACAGGCCAACCCATGGTGGAGGAGTGGCCATATACAAAAAAAGAGGGATCCCCCACCATCAGGTATTCTTACAAGCTACCAATGAAATCGAAGCAGTGGCAGTGGAAGTAGCCACTGCCACTGGACCCCTAACAATCGTTGCAATCTACCGACCCCCACAAGACCAGATAGATGAGGGAGACATAGCTACTGTAAGGCAAATTGAAGGCAAACTCATAATACGGGGCGACTTCAATGCCAAACATCCCAATTGGAATTCTAGAGTAACCTCCAGAGCAGGCGCCAGATTGCAACAACTAGCGCGCAACTACTATTTCGAAACATGGGGTCCAGTCGAGCCCACACATTTTCCAAAAAATGGAGGCAGGCCCGACGAGTTAGACATAGCTCTCACTAGGAGGATTACGGGGTTTGTGACCGCGAGGACGATCAACAGAATGTTCTCCGACCACAACCCAGTGATCCTAGAGGTCGACGTGGGAGAATGGGTAGCACTCCCACGGTACCAGACGTCTTACAAACGTACAAACTGGGAGCGATACCGAGAAACTGTCGCCTCTGATATCGCTCGCGCTCCGCCACCTACTGACGAAACAGTAGAACAAGCGCTAAAAGACCTAACAGGTACCATCCTGCAGGCAGCAGAAGAGGCCACCCCTCCACGAAGGGGCCCGCCGCCGCAAATACAGCTCCCGAAACACTTGTTAGCTCAAATTCGACATAAGAACAGAGTGGAAAAAGAGTGGAAGACAACCAGAAACCAGGCCACAAGGAGGCTGCTCAATCGTCTACAGAGAGAATTGAAGGTAGCGTTCAATGAGCACAGAAACCAGCAATGGCAAAACCGCCTCACAACCCTCAAAGTAGACGATCACACACTTTGGCAAGCAACCAAACAATTCACAAAAAGACGCGCTAGGATGCCGCCACTGCATGGCGAGCGGGGTATGGCCTACAGCCATGCTGAAAAGGCCAACGCCCTCGCCGACACTTTCGAGAAGCAGTTCCAAGCGGCTGAACCCCAGGATGATGAGCATGAAAGAGTGGTCCGTCGTCAACTGGCCGTCTTCCTCAATGCTGAGGAGGACCCAGAAGACGAACACACAGTTTTTGCCCCTGAAGACGTGGCAAAAGTAATTAGGTCCCTCCCCTCCAAAAAGGCGCCAGGACATGACAATGTCACCAACCTGTTGGTCAAAAACCTCCCACCCACGGCGATCGAACACCTCGCGAACGTCTTCAACGAGATTACTCGTACCCGCGAGTTCCCAACTTGCTGGAAACACGCGGAAGTGGTCGCAATACACAAACCAGGGAAAGACCCTCTATTCCCGCAGCACTACAGGCCGATTAGCCACTTGCCAACTCCCAGCAAGATCTATGAGCGCCTCCTGCTAAGACCCATACAAGAACATATCACCAGAGAGCAAATTCTGCCGGATTTCCAATTCGGATTCCGGCAGAACTACTCTGCCCCACAACAGATCATGAGAATGGTTGAAGCAGCCACAGAGGGCTTCAACAGAGTCTACTGCGGGATAGTGCTACTAGACGTAGCCAAAGCCTTTGACTCGGTATGGCATAGAGGGCTACTCTACAAGTTGTACACTCAAGGGTTCCCCGGGAGTATAGTTAAGCAGATCAAAAGCTATCTCTCGAACAGAACTTTCTCTGTCAAAGTAGAAACAGCCACCTCCACCAAGAGACGTATTCGTGCTGGGGTGCCACAGGGATCAGTCCTGGGGCCCGTTTTGTACAGTCTGTACACTGCGGACACACCAACGGCCCCCCTGGTGCACACCGCTCAGTACGCTGACGATACAGCCTTCTACACAAGAAACGCGAACAAGGACCTGGTCATCCGTAGGCTACAAAGGGTTTTAGATGACACAGAAACTTGGGCCCGTCGCTGGCGAATCACCATCAATTCTGAAAAGACGCAGGCGATGCTGATTACCCGTAGGCTCGGAAGGCACGAACCTCCTCAACGCCCCCCCCCCCCTCCACCTTCACCTAAACGGAACCCAACTCCCCTGGCGCAGAACCGCCAAGTATCTTGGCGTAACCTTGGACTCTCGTCTTACGTGGAAACCCCACATAGACGAAGTCCATAGGAAGGTCTGCGCCAGAATGTCCATCCTGTACCCAATCGTCAACTCATCCAGCTCCCTTTCCTGCTCAGTAGGAGTGAACGTATACCAGGCCCTGATCTGGCCAGTCATGGAATACGCGTGTCCTGTCTAGGGATACGCGGCGAAGCAGCACCTGGACACTCTCCAGAGGCTGCAGAACCGCGCCCTCAGGAGGGCACTGTGTTTACCCCTTGGATTCCCTATTGACGATTCACATGCCGCTGCGGAAATCCCACTCCTGAGAGAGCGTTTCGAAGACCTGGCAAGGGCCTTCTATGAAGGTACTTCCAGGTCGGGAAACGCCCTCATCCACTCCCTAGGTCGGTATGACATGTCCCGCGATAAACACACTCGCCCCATGACGATCTTCGACGACTAAGTCGAAGAGAAAAATCCCAATACCCATTCCGAAATCCTACTCCTACCCAAAATACTACAATTATCTCGCCAAACCTCAGGCAAGTACCAGACTCACACAGAACAAACATCACATCTCGCAGACATCAAAAAAGTACAGAAATAATCACACACACAAGTACACAGGGGAGTAAAAGCCGAAAGGCTACAAACTCCCCCTCACACTTCCCCAAAGAGGGGAAAGTATTAGATGTAAGCAGGCAGCATCCAGACACTTCGTGTTTTAGACGACACAGAAACCTGGGCCCGTCGCTGGCGCATCACCATCAACTTTGAAAAGACGCAGGCTATGCTGATTACCCGCAGGCTCAGAAAGTGCGAACCTCTTCAACGTCCCCCCCCCCTTCCACCTTCACCTAAACAGAACCCAACCCCTGCCGCAGAACCGCCAAGTACCTTGGCGTAACCTAGGACTCTCGTCTTACGTGGAAACCCCACATAGACGAGGTCCACAGGAAGGTCTGCACCAGAATGTCCACCCTATACCCAATCCTGAACTCAACCAGCTCCCTTCCCTTCCCAGTAGCAGTTAATGTTTACCAGGCCCTGATCCGGCCAGTAATGAAATACGCGTGCCCTTTCTGGGGATACGCAGCAAAGCAGCACCTGGACAAACTCCAGAGGCTGCAGAACCGTGCCCTCAGGAGGGCTTTGCATTTACCTCTTGGATTCCTCATAGATGATCTGCACGCCGCAGCCGAAATCCCACTCCTGAGAGAGCGTTTCCAAGATCTGACGAGGGCCTTCTGTGAGGGTTCTTCCAGATCAGGAAGCGCCCTCATCCACTCCCTAGGTCGGTATGACACGTCCCGCGACAAGCACAAGTGCCCCATGACGATCTTCGACGATTACGTCGAAGAGAAAATCCCAGTATCCAATCCTGCTCCTTCCCATATAACACCAAACATCTCGCCAACCTCAGGCAAATACCAGACACAAACACAACAGTCAGTATATATCACAGACACCAAAAAACTACAGAAATAATCACACACACACACGTACCCAGGGGAGTAAAAGCCGAAAGGCTACAAACTACCCCTCACACTTCCCCAAAGAGGGGAAAGTAAAAGATGAGAGCAGCGGCAGCAGCATCCTGACACTTCGCCAGAAGATGATGGGTACGAAACTCATCGGAACGCTGCGACAAGACGACGCCACAACTAGGCTGATAACCCGAGAAAAATTCATGATTGGAATACACCGAGAAAGACTGCAATCGCATATACTCGTGGATCTTTGCCCTTAACGCTGGTGACAAAGTACAGAATTCTAAGTAGGAACGAGCTGCTTGTGTATCATAAGAAACACCACATACCTCATCACCTACAATCAGTGATGGAGGACTCTACGGTCAATGGTTATGGAACAGTATTAACTAGGAAAGTATGAGCCCTTGTGGTGATCATTGTTCCAAAAGAGTAATGGAATCAAATCTTATCTTTTTCGCGGTGGCTAAAGATATCTTTGTAGTGGTATGACTACAGACGCTTATCTTATTCAAAATATAATTGAAATTTTGAAAAATTTAGAGCAGTACGAATACTTTTGCATCATGTATCTGCAGCGTTGTAATCATCAGCTAGAAGCAGCACTGGAGGACTCCCTCAAAACGGCGTTTACGGTTCCATTGTGATATCACCAATATCATTTTATGCTGACGGGGTTAAAGAATGCAACTAGCTCGTACATTTCATTGTTCCTTACATAGACATGTTCCAGGGTTAATATCAAGGCAGTGTATAATATATTCGGATGACATAATTTTAACGAAGTGGAAGAACATATTCTACACCTAGAGGGAGTGTATTAGAGGTTATTTGCAGCACATCTACCACTCACTGTCAATATGTAGAAATGTCATTTCACACAACAGGTGGGATGAAATTTACACTATGTGATTGGTCAATATGGATTACGGATAGAGCTTAGATCAGTAAAGACAAAAAAAAATTACAGCACCTAGTATGGAGGAGGAATTACAGCATTTTTTTTCTGTTTAGTAATTTATTACAGAAAGTTTCCACCAAAACTTGCATATATAGCACAACGACTCTCTAAAAAAAAGGGAGTAAAATTTTGTTGGAAATCATAGAGTGAAGATGTAGTCAGTAAATTAAAGTAATTCTTGAGAACTGTTCTGACGTTGACTTTTTAAGACGGTGAGTCGGAATTCATGTTGTCATGTAATGCCTGAAATCTGGTACTTTGCTGTGTATTGAATTTGAAGGTAAATGGAACGGATCATTCAGTAGCCTATGCCTCATATCAGCTAAAAAAACAGAAAGGAGCTATTTTGCTATGGAGAAGGAAATGCTGAGTTTCACATACGGCATACTACACTTACAGTGTTACTTAAGTGGTAGCAAACTCAAAGTAATAATTGGGCACACAGCTTTACAGTGGCTATTTATGTTGACATATCCATGAAGCAGGTTAACGCGTTGTGTACAGAACCTTAGCGAGACGATTTTAAAGAAATCCACCATCCTAGTAAGATTCATTGGCATGCAGATAACTCCAGTAGAATGGGTGGTGTTTTATGAAGAGAAATTCACACCAATGTAAAGTGTCATAAAGCACAAGCAGCTGCCAAGCACTGTAAGCTATTTGTAACACAGCCACAGTTCATTGTGTGTGACATTGTTACACAAGATAACAAATCTTGGACCACATGTTGTAGTTCCAGCCATGCTGCGAGAGGAAGTATTGAGACAGACACACGACCACTTATTAGTGAACCACGGGGGCAAAGAACCACATAATGACATGTGGTTGAACAGTAATGGTGGCATACACAGAAACAGGATGTGGAATTATATGTGAATAACAGCGTACCAAGCACACTGTTACTGATGTAAGTCTTCAGTGCATTCTACTGAAAGTACACACGAAGTTAGTAGGCCATATCAAATTAATGACATGGATATTGTAGGCTTTTGGGCCAAAATCTGGCAAGAAACTGCTATGTGCTCACACACAGTCATTTTGTGCACTATGTGGGGACATGGTAGCTATCCCAAATTAGCAAGTGGACAAAGATCTCAGGCCATGGTAAATAATTGGTTGTTGAAGTTCAGAGCTCCAGAGACATTGATTATGGATCAGTTCATCAATTTCATGTCAGAGTTAGTGAACTAGCTTTGTCTTTTGTTACATTTCTGTACTTTAAGGGCAAGTGCATTACACCCACACGTGAATAGGAGAACAGAGTGATGTTATTAAACAATAGGGAAGATGTTAAGTCATTGTGTAAATAGTCATTGTAACGATTTGTATTCATGGTTACCATATGTAAGGTTCACGGAAGTTTGTGCCCATCGCCATATACACAGCATATGGCCATAGACTCCCATCACTATTAGAGGTAATAATGGGGAACGATGGAGAGCCTGTAAAGAATCTGCAAGAACTTTATGAAAGATATGGTGTCTGGTACAAAAAGCCAATACAAAGCATCTCAAATATCAGGAATGGATAGGACATTGGAATACGAAGTTACTTGAAAGTTATGTAGTACAATGCGTGATGTTAATGTGAACATACATCCAGAAGGGAAAGATGAAAAATTAGTAGTCACGGGGGACTGGAAAGCAGTGGTAAGGGAAAGAGTACAAGGTTACAGGAGAATATTGGCTTGGGACCAGGAATGAGAGAGGAATAAGACTAATTGAGTTCTGTAACAAATTTCAGCTAGTAATAGCGAATACTGAGACAGACACACGACCACTTATTAGTGAACCACGGGGGCAAAGAACCACAATAGGAGGAGGTATACTTGGAAAAAAGAAAGAGTGATACGGGAAGATTTCAGTTAGATTACATCATGGTCAGACAGAGGTTTCGAAATCAGGTGCTGGACTGTAAGTCGTACCGAGGAGCAGATACACGAGTAGATTCAGATCATAATGTAGTAGTTATGAAGAGTAGGCTGAAGTTTAAGACATTAGTCAGAAAGAATCAATACGCAAAGAAGTGGGATACGGAAGTACTAAGGAATGACGAGATACGTGCAAGTTCTCTAAGGTTATAGATACAGCAATAAGGAATAGCTCAGTAGGCAGTACAGCTGAAGAGGAATGGACATCTCTAAAATGGGCCACCATTGAAGTTGTAACGAAAAACATTGGTATAAAGAAGGTAACTACGAAGAAACCATGGATAACAAAAGAAATACTTCAGTTGATCGATGAAAGGAGCAAGTATAAAAATGGTCCGGGAAACTCCGGAATACAGAAATACAAGTCGCTGAGGAATGAAATAAATAGGAAGTGCAGGGAAGCTAAGACGAAATGGCTGCATGAGAAATATAAGGGCATCGAAAAAGAAATGTTTGTCGGAAGGACAGACTCAGTATACAGGAAAGTCAAAGCAATCTTCGGTGACATTAAAAGCATGCGTGGTAACATTAATAGTGCAATGGGAATTCCACTGCTAAGTGCAAAGGAGAGAGCGAGCAGGTGGAAAGAATACACTGAGGGCCGCTATGAGGGGGAAGTTTGGTCTGATGCGGTAGAAGAAGATACAGGAATCGATTTAGATAGGCGATCCAGTATTGGTATCATTCAAAAGAGCTTTTGAGGACTTAAGATGAAATAAGGCAGAAGGGATAGATAACATCCCATCTGAGTTTCTAAAATCATTGGAGGAAGTGGCAATAAAACGACTATTCACGCTGGTGTGTAGAATGTATGAATCTGGCGAGATACCATCTGACGTTCGGAAAAATATCTTCCACACAATTCCGAAGACTGCAAGAGCTGACAAGTGCGAGAATTATCGCACAATCAGCTTAACAGCTCTTGTATCCAAGTTGCTGACAAAAAATAACATACAGAAGAATGGAAAAGAAAACGAGGATGTGCTAGGTGACGATCAGTTTGGCTTTATGAAAAGTAAAGGGACGAGAGAGGCATTACTGACGTTGCGGTTGATAATGGAAGTAGGACAAAAGGAAAATCAAGACACGTTCATACGATTTGTCGACCTGGAAAAAGCGGTCGACAATGTAAAATGTATAGCCTACATGCCTGTATATAAACACAGTGTATTTCACGAGTGCACACCGTAATAGTGAAATACGCAGCTAAACTTTATAAGACTGAAATATGGACGTGAAAATGATAACAAAATTGCAACTATATGGAATAACTGTCTCCACAGCGTAATTATAATAGTTGGTTCAAATGGTTCTGGGCACTATGCGACTTACTTCTGTGGTCATCAGTCCCCTAGAACTCAGAACTACTTAAACCTAACTAACCTAAGGACATCACACACATCCATGCCCGAGGCAGGATTCGAATCTGCGACCGGCTCCAGACTGCAGCGCCTAGAACCGCACGGCCATGCCGGCCGGCGTACTTATAATAATGATGCTTCATCTTTATTTATCTCCAGCAATATAAACATGTACATGAATGTATAAAAGCCTGAGGATGGGCACAAGCCCGAAACCGGTATTGTGACGAATAAATAATCTTTATTGTGATTGGTAGCGGAAATTTTTCTACTCCATATAAAGGAACAGTCACGGAGCTCAGCAGCATCCACTATGTATAAAATTCACGAAGTGCTTGGATTAAAAAGGATTCGGACAGGGATGTAGTCTTCGACCCTACTGTTCAATATGTACATCGAAGAAGCAATGATGGAAACGCAAGAAAGGTTCAAGAGTGGAATTAAAATTCAAGGTGAAAGGGTGTCAACTATACGATTCGCTGATAACATTGCTATCTGGAGTGAAAGTGAAGAAGAATTACATGATCTGCTGAATGGAATGAACAATCTAATGAGTACAGAATATGGATTGAGAGTATATAGAAGAAAGAAGAAAGTCATGAGAAGTAGCAGAATTGAGAATAGCGAGAAACTTAACATCAGGATCGATGGCCACGAAGTAGATGAAGTTAAGAAATTCTCCTAACTAGGGAGTCAAATAACTAATTACGGACGGAGCAAGGAGGACATTAAAATCAGACCAGCAATGGCCAAAGGGGCATTCCTGGCCAAGAGAAGTCTGCTAGTATCAAACATGGTCCTTAATTTGAGGAATGAGAAGGTAAATATGGATTACAGCATTCTACGGTTGTGAAACATGGACGGTGGGAAACAGATTCGAAGCATTTGAGATGTGGTGCTACAGGCGAATGGTGAAAATTAGATGGACTGATAAGGTAAGGAATGAGAAGGTTCTCCGCAGAATCGAGAGGAATATATGGAAAACACTAATAAGGAGAAGGAACAGGATGATAAGACATCGGTTAAGACATCAGGAAACGACTTCCGTGGTACTAGAGGGGGCTGTAGAGGGACAAACTGTAGAGGAAGACAGAGATTGGAATACATCCCGCAAATAATTGAAGACGTAGGTTGCATAAATGACCTTGTGGATGACATCCGAAGTTCACTGAGGCTTTTTGCGGATGATGCTGTGGTATATCGAGAGGTTGTAACAATGGAAAGTTGTACTGAAATGGAGGAGGATCTGCATGGTGCAGGGAATGGCAATTGAATCTCAATGTAGACAAGTGTAATGTGCTGCGAATACATAGAAAGATAGATCCCTTATCATTTAGCTACCATATAGGAGGTCAGCAACTGGAAACAGTTAATTCCATAAATTATCTGGGAGTACGCATTAGGAGTGATTTAAAATGGAATGATCATGTAAAGTTGATCGTCCGTAAAGCAGATACCAGACTGAGATTCATTGGAAGAATCCTAAGGAAATGCAATCCGAAAACAAAGAAAGTAGGTTACAGTACAAATGTTCGCCCAATGCTTGAATACAGCTCAGCAGTGTGGGATCCATACCAGATAGAGTTGATAGAAGAGATAGAGAAGATCCAACAGAGAACAGCGCGCTTCGTTACAGGATCATTTAGTAATCGCGAAAGCGTTACGGATATGATAGATAAAGTCCAGTGGAAGACTCTGCAGGAGAGACGCTCAGTAGCTCGTTATGGGCTTTTGTTGAAGTTTCGAGAACATACCTTCACCGAGGAGTCAATCAGTATATTGCTCCCTCCTACGTATATCTCGCGAAGAGACCATAAGGATAAAATCAGAGAGATTAGAACCCACACAGAGGCATACCGACAGTCCTTCTTTCCACGAACAATACGAGACTGGAATACAAGGGAGAACCGATAGAGGTACTCAAGGTACCCTCCGCCACACACCGTCAAGTGGCTTGCGGAGTATGGACGTAGATGCAGATGTAGAAGTGCTACACTGAGATGAAGAGGTTGTCACAGGGAAGGAATTCGTGGCGGGCCGCATCCAAACAATCAGAAGACTGATGGCACAAAAAAAAAAAAAGAGGGTGATGAGTATTTTCATGTTTTGGATTCAGATGGAACTTTGGAGGAAGGAGTAATTCACGTGCCAGCTAATTAACAAGTAATGGGCACCACCAACAGATATGAATGTTACGTGATTTACTTGTATTCTGCATGATGGGGGACCTTGCAAAGAGTTGTATATACTGGAACAACAAAAGTGTTGCCGGTTACAAAAGATGGGAAGAACCACACGTTCATGCCAGCAGACGAGCAGTGGCAGTGCTGAAGAGAACAGATCGTGGTACCTCCTCTTGGGTAGTCCAAACTGTCACGGAGACGTCTTAGATTGAACTGTTTCTCGGGGGACTGGTGCAGGAGGTTGCCCGTGGGACGTTTTCGCAGCCCAACAATGTTTACAGAAGACAGGGCCTCACCAGATATGCTCAGTATATGACCCAATTCTAGTTTATGCTATGAACAGGGACTCTCAAGGGGAACAGAACGCTTTGAACTGCAGGATCTTACTGATGGGTATAATGTGCCACATATTGGGGCCGCCTTTTCGGCTACTGGCAACAGTAATAGGGGCTGCTGCTCTAAGCTAATGTATGTAATTACGTTTTTGCACAGTAATCCTCTATGGATACTGCTAGGTAGGTACCAGACATATCTGACTATTATCTTGTATCCTACCGTATTCAGTTCTCTCGACGAGTTTATAGCCCCGCAGAAGAGGTGCATCAGCGCGGAAGAGATGTCCAAAGTGTTCAGCAGCATCGCACCAAGTACCAGAGGAGGGTATGTTAAACGGATTTCGTTTTCGGGTGCCATGTTAGTCCCAATCCACGCTGGCATATTGTATGTCTATCAACAGCAGAGAACGGTCTGCACCCCATACTTCCAGTCCACCCCCTAAGTCCGAGGAGTTGTAAGTGTACCAGTCTACATGAACCATGTAATGGAGTGAAAACGAAGAAAAGACAGTGTGTAAATTGTGCATGGTGTAATGGAGTGAAAATAATACTATCTTATCTCAAGTATTTCACAGGTTTAGCAGCAACCAATGGTGAGCAAACATAAACTCCATCCACTAACACTGACAGGCCCACAAGTACCGACCAGCCGCAATGTCATCCGATGCCAGTGGTGTCGCTGGGTATGGCATGGAGGGGCACAGTTCAGCACACCACTCTCCCCGCAGCTGTCTGTTTTCTTGGCCTGAAGCCATTACTTATCAATCATGTTGCCTCTCAACGGTCCTCCCACTGGACTCGCATTCGGGAGGACGACAATTCAATCCCGCGTCCGGCAATCCAAATTTAGGTTTTCTGTGATTTCCCTAAATACCTCCAGGCAAATGCCAGGTCTGTTCCTTTGAAAGGTCATTGCCGATTTCTTTCCCCATCCTTCCCTAATCCGATGAGACAGATGACCTCGCTGTTTGGTCTCTTCCCCCAAAGAACCCAACCCCAACCCCAACTGGCTTCCTGAGGCTGAGTGAACCCCATCTGAGTCTTCTCACCAAGGAAAAATCCCTGGTGGTTCTGGGGATTGAATCTGGGTCCCTGCAATACAGTCTTCTATGCAGGCCACCCCCTTCACATGTGGGCAGCCTGGGATTTGGTGTAGTAAATATTCTGCTGCCAGGGTTTGAATACTGGTGGCACAGCGTAGAGCGAGACCCCAGTCTGTCACTGTGGCGATCTGAAACTCCTCACGCTGTGGCCCTACTACACTCCTGGAAATTGAAATAAGAACACTGTGAATTCATTGTCCCAGGAAGGGGAAACTTTATTGACACATTCCTGGGGTCAGATACATCACATGATCACACTGACAGAACCACAGGCACATAGACACAGGCAACAGAGCATGCACAATGTCGGCACTAGTACAGTGTATATCCACCTTTCGCAGCAATGCAGGCTGCTATTCTCCCACGGAGACGATCGTAGAGATGCTGGATGTAGTCCTGTGGAACGGCTTGCCATGCCATTTCCACCTGGCGCCTCAGTTGGACCAGCGTTCGTGCTGGACGTGCAGACCGCGTGAGACGACGCTTCATCCAGTCCCAAACATGCTCAATGGGGGACAGATCCGGAGATCTTGCTGGCCAGGGTAGTTGACTTACACCTTCTAGAGCACGTTGGGTGGCACGGGATACATGCGGACGTGCATTGTCCTGTTGGAACAGCAAGTTCCCTTGCCGGTCTAGGAATGGTAGAACGATGGGTTCGATGACGGTTTGGATGTACCGTGCACTATTCAGTGTCCTCTCGACGATCACCAGTGGTGTACGGCTAGTGTAGGAGATCGCTCCCCACACCATGATGCCGGGTGTTGGCCCTGTGTGCCTCGGTCGTATGCAGTCCTGATTGTGGCGCTCACCTGCACGGCGCCAAACACGCATACGACCATCATTGGCACCAAGCCAGAAGCGACTCTCATCGCTGAAGACGACACGTCTCCATTCGTCCCTCCATTCACGCCTGTCGCGACACCACTGGAGGCGGGCTGCACGATGTTGGGGCGTGAGCGGAAGACGGCCTAACGGTGTGCGGGACCGTAGCCCAGCTTCATGGAGACGGTTGCGAATGGTCCTCGCCGATACCCCAGGAGCAACAGTGTCCCTAATTTGCTGGGAAGTGGCGGTGCGGTCCCCTACGGCACTGCGTAGGATCCTACGGTCTTGGCGTGCATCCGTGCGTCGCTGCGGTCCGGTCCCAGGTCGACGGGCACGTGCACCTTCCGCCGACCACTGGCGACAACATCGATGTACTGTGGAGACCTCACGCCCCACGTGTTGAGCAATTCGGCGGTACGTCCACCCGGCCTCCCGCATGCCCACTATACGCTCTCGCTCAAAGTCCGTCAACTGCACATACGGTTCACGTCCACGTTGTCGCGGCATGCTACCAGTGTTAAAGACTGCGATGGAGCTCCGTATGCCACGGCAAACTGGCTGACACTGACGGCGGCGGTGCATAAATGTTGCGCAGCTAGCGCCATTCGACGGCCAACACCGCGGTTCCTGGTGTGTCCGCTGTGCCGTGCGTGTGATCATTGCTTGTACAGCCCTCTCGCAGTGTCCGGAGCAAGTATGGTGGGTCTGACACACCGGTGTCAATGTGTTCTTTTTTCCATTTCCAGGAGTGTATGTGCAGCCTCGGTCACATACGTGATCAAATTTGGGCCCTTACCACAACAGACCTGGCTGCAGAAATTATAGGTACATGCTGCTCATGCCCTACCAGTGCCCTGTTTTTGACTACTGCCGATGCCTAAACAAACATACTCTGTGCTAGCCATAGGTTCCACGTGGATCAGTCAGCTTCGACTACACCTAGGCTGTTGATCCACTAGCCGCTGTCTACAAGCCAGTGCTAGAACTGATGGTAGTGAAGCTCGAAATACACTACTGGCCATTAAAATTGCTACACCAAGAAGAAATGCAGGTGATAAACGGGTATTCATTGGACAAATATATTATACTAGAACTGACAAGTGATTACATTTTCACACAATTTAGGTGCTTAGATCCTGAGAAATCAGTACCTAGAACAACCACGTCTGGCCGTAATAACGGCCTTGATACGCCTCGGCATTGAGCTTGGATGGCGTGTACAGGTACAGCTGCCATGCAGCTTCAACACGATATCACAGTTCATCAAGAGTAGTGACCGGCGTATTGTGACGAGCCAGTTGCCCGGCCACCATTGACCAGACGTTTCCAATTGGTGAGAGATCTGGAGAATGTGCTGGCCAGGGCAGCAGTCGAACATTTTATGTATCCAGAAACGCCCGTACAGGACCTGCAACATGCGGTCGTGGATTATCCTGCTGAAATGTAGGGTTTCGCAGGGATCGAATGAAGGGTAGAGCCACGGGTCGTAACACATCTCAAATGTGACGCCCACTGTTCAAAGTGCCGTCAGTGCGAACAAGAGGTGACCGAGACGTGTAACCAATGGCACCCCATACCATCACGCCGGGTGATACGCCAGTATGGCGATGACGAATACACGCTTCCAATGTGCGTTCACCGCGGTGTCGCCAAACACGGATGCGACCATCATGATGCTGTAAACAGAACCTGGATTCATCCGAAAAAATGACGTTTTGCCACTCGTGCTCCAAGGTTCGTCTTTGAGTAGACCATCGCCGGCGCATCTATCTGTGATGCAGCGTCAAGGGTAACCGCAGCCACGGTCTCCGAGCTGATAGTCCACGCTGCTGCAAACGTTGTCGAACTGTTCGTGCAGATGGTTATTGTCTTGCAAACGTCCCTATCTGTTGACTCAGGGATCGAGACGTGGCTGCACGATCCGTCACAGCCATGCGGATAAGATGCCTGTCATCTCGACTGCTAGTGATACGAGGCCGTTGGGATCCAGCACAGCGTTCCGTATTACTCCCCTGAACCCATCGATTCCATATTCTGCTAACAGTCATTGGATCTGGACCAACGCGAGCAGCAATGTCGCGATTCGATAAACCGCATTCGCAATAGGCTACAATCCGACCTTTATCAAAGTCGGAAAGTTGATGGTACGTATTTCTCCTCCTTACACGAGGCATCACAACAACGTTTCACCACGCAAAGCCGGTCGACTGCTGTTTGTGTATGAGAAATCGGTTGGAAACTTTGCTCATGTCAGCACGTTGTAGGTGTCGCCACCGGCGCCAACGTTGTGTGAATGCTCTGAAAAGCTAATCATTTGCATATCACAGCATCTTCTTCCTGTCGGTTAAATTTCGCGTCTGTAGCACGTCATCCTCTTGGTGTAGCAGTTTTAATGGCCAGTAGTGTACAAAGAGGTTACCACCTCTAGCGTGACTCTGAGCATTTGACCGAGTGAGATGGTAGAGTTGTTAGCATTCAGGAGGACGTCGATTGAAATCTACATCAGTCCATCCACATTTAGGTTTCCTGTATTTCCTTAAGGTGACCAGGCTATTATGGTATGTTTGCCTTTTGAAGGGCATCACTGATTCCCTTCACTATCGCTTATGTTCTGTATCCAGTAACCTCGGTATCGACAGGACACTAAATCCTAATATTTCTTTTTTTTTTCTTCTGTTCATTTGCAATGGGTCCTGGTTTCGGTGCCTGCACACCAGGTCGACACACACCTGACCGACTGCTGGGAATGGCCAGATATCCTTCACACGCACCTCTCACCTGGCAGCACATGACGTCAGTCTTCCATCTGAGAGGCCGCACCAAGCGCTACCGCTTCGCTGAAGGAACGCTGACCTCCTTAGCATTCTCGCACTGCCATGAGCCATCATGCCGCCGCCTGCTTTTGTGAGGTAGCAACTGCGGCCTGGAGAGTATACGAACACCATCTGCTCGCCGGCATCAATCTCTGTATGATTGTCTTACTCCATTGAGAATGCTGTTGTTAACTGAGCTCTTCTTATTCCACAACTGCCGGAGAGCTGGGAGTACACAACAGATCCTCCTCCTCATGCCGTCCTAAGTCGACCATCCTGGATTTTCCTACTGTCCACAACCCTCACAATATTAAAAAACCCTTCCTCCTGCACACGCCATCTTGAGACGACCATCCTGGTATTTACTTGTGGCCACAGCCTTGACACTAACAAAACAGGCATAAGAAGAAGAATCAAATTACATATTAGATATAATAATTGTGGACACTTACACCATTCATGGAAACATACAGTTCTCATAACACACATGCATCCTAAACGGAAGAATTTAGAGTAACACTGAATACCAGTTACTTTTTATTGTATTTAGTACACAGTTCCCTGATCTATTCAACAGATATAAGAAGAACACCGCTATATGGTATGTTATAATTACAATTTTATCTGAAATACCGTTTGACACAAGTTATAAAGCTTTATGCTTCTTAATATAGGTGGAAACATAAAGCCAAATGAGTGTAGCTGTGTAATCACTACGGAACTAACAACACAGATCTGAATTATGTTTTATCCATTTTACTATTTAGTGATTATTTATTAACTCTAAAGAGGTTTCCCATTATTGGGTTGTTGACTTCCGCTTTTTCTTCGCCTTTTCTATCCAAGTATTTCGCAATTTCCCTTGAAAGGATGGCAGTATCTTAAATATAGTTCTAAATATTAAACGTCACTTTTCTCTATTGTGACAATGTTCTCCACGGACCTCTAGTAGGCTTTTAACTCAGAGCCATATACACAGTTGGAATAGTATAGAACACTACGAAATGTTCCTCGGCTTAGATCCATTAGTACACATTACAGTTAAGTCACAATATTGCTTTGTGAGATTATTAAACATGGTCAACCATGTAAGAATTTATTTTTTATTTTTTGTGAGTTAGTGGCCATGCCGGCAGTTACGTTCAGTGTTGATCTTTAGCCGTCATGTTCACCTTACGTAATAATATAAGGTACTGTTGCTTGAAAGCCCAGAGATTTCGTAGATGTCATAAATTTAGCAAATCTTGATTCACATAATGGTGCTTCAGTATCGGCGAAACTGCCGGAGTTCAACAACAAACGTAACTAGAAAATTTTCTTCACCCTGAGAAACCGTTGAATAATGAAACCCAGCTCACCATCGTCACTGCACAAGCTGGTGTTAGGCGGCGATTACGTAGCACAAGGGGCCAGACTTATTGTCTTAACGAGGGCAAAAGTGGCAAATGGTCACAGGATTGTTTGATTTACGGCGGAGTATCACGGAAACAACAAACAATTTTAACTTGTATAGATCTGAAGAAAGGGTGAAAGATTACACTAATTAAGGCGTACACAGAAGAATGTAATCAGTCATTCTCCCACCGTTCCAATCGCGACTGAAATGGGAAACAAACCTAGTATGTGGTACAAACAAAGGAACCGTGTGTGACGTCTTTAACTGTGGTTCGCGAGTGTTGATGTAGACGCACAATCATGTGTCATTTCTTCAAATCAGGTTTTCTTGCTGTTACATAAATTGTACAGTTGTTGTCAAGATTGGTTCAAATATATATTTCAATGAACTTTAAACTACATCATCTAATAGTTTCCCACGTCCTTAAGCTGAGGCGTTTAATTATGATCGTTGTATTGGTCGGAAGTGTAAATGCTAGATACGTGTATCTCAAATAGTTATCAAGGATTTCGAAACTAAATACTATACTTCCATTGTCTGTTGCGGTAACACAAAGCACGATATAAATTATTAACAGAAATACAGTCTAGACGTAATTCTAAGGAAATTTCAAAACTTGTACTTCAAGTCAATTTTTTGATTGTGTTGACTTTCATTGGTAGCATATAAGGCGTTGTGATAACAAAGATTAGGAATACTATAGTCATGTCTGTCTACGGTTATTAACGCAGCATAAGGTATTTAATCGTTCGTCGTTTGATTTTGATACCGACTCAAAAACTACTGACATCAGTTTAGTTTATTAAAAAGGTAATCTAGGTAAGTTTTAAAACTGTTACATATTTAAACAGCAACTTTAAAACAGTTTTATTAGTATTTGGTATACGTATTAGCATTTTAAGGGCTCTTGTTTTCTCGCATACTTTAATGTTATGGGCAAAAGAAGTTATCTTTCAGCTAGAACTCCTACTGTTGCAAACGTCTTACTACGCGTAAAGCAGTATTCACAGACAGAAAAATAGCTAAAGGTCTATAAGTTTCACAAAAATGAATAAGCCGCATAAGTCAGACATTATTATTCTGTTCGACTAGAAGGATATAGACGAAGAGCAAACTGAGTCGAAGAGCTGAATCAGAACTCACTCAAACTGCCGAAGCCGGCAGGAGTTCCTTCAGGAATAATATGGAGTACAAAGTCGTACCTGGAATATTCGCAAAAAATTCATTGCTGTAGGTGTTGAGTGTCAGCAGCCAACAAGTAAAGCTACATGACATCTGCAGCAGGTAAGAAGAGACCTGATTGTGCTGATGGCCTTAAAGACCAATTTGTGAGTGACTGGATCAAGGTAAAGGAAACCCCACTGGAGCCTCTGTAAATTCCCTAATGTATAGATATTTCAGAATATACAATTGGCACTTCGTGAATCGCCATTAACAACAGAAGTGATTTCATGCATCCATTCAAGTTACTGTTGAAAATCTGAAATATTTTTGTTCTCATTACCAAACACCTTTTTCTCCTGCCACAGGTTTGCTTTTCATATGAGTGGGTGTTCCTCATAATCAAACAAAGCAGCCAACACTCGAGAGGAGCCAAAGACGAGTTTATATTCTTATTTGTAACTGAAGTCAAGAAACATTTTCTTTGTCATTTGCGGCTAAAATCATGAAACACCCACCTTCTGTTATAAAGAAGGGCATCGTTTCCATATCCTATATGGATAATTTCTGTATTGTTGACAGTTCACTACGATCTGAACTTCCTGTTTCGTAAGGCCGTACTTCTGCTCGCTTTATACCATGAAGACATCTACACCGACGCGCCAAAATATTATGAGCACCTGTTTAATAACTTGTTGGTCCATCTTGGGAACGAAATACATTAGTAATTCCGCGCATCATGGAATCTACTGTTTGTTGGTAGGGTTTTCGACGAATGTCACAACAGGTGTCCATACACAAGTCCTTAAGCAGCGGGCCGCTGGTTTGTGTACGCGGTGGCAGCGCACGATAGCGACCCACGAGTTTCACTGGATTCACATCACATCAAGCAAATTTCATGGCGAACGCATCGACGTGAGTACACTATCATGCTCCTTAAACAACTGTAGCACCGCCTGGGTTCCAGACACCGACAATTGTCCTGCTGGATGATGCCGTCACCGGTGAGGAAGGCATAACGCACGAAGGGGTGCAGATGGTCCGCAGCTGTCAGCGTGTCCTCGATTTCGGCCACAGGTCCCACGTGCGAGCGCAGGAGAACTGTCTCACGTAGCACAACACTGCTGCCAGCGGCCTGCGTCGTAGGCGCGCCGCACGTTTCGAGCCTCTGCCGGTCCCGATGACGGCTTTTGTGGAGACGACCGTCGACCTGGCGTAACAAAAACCTGATACACCCGACGAGGCGACACATTTCCATTGATCCACTGTCCAATCTCGAATATCCCATGACCACCGCAATCCTAACTGACGATGTCGTTGGGCCGACATGCGAACACGTAGGCGTCGCGGACAACCATGTCCAACAACGTACGACGAACGCTGAGCTGCTAAACACTCGTGCCTGCACCAGCGTGGTGCTCCTTCGCTAGAGACGCCACATACCGCTACCTGTCCTGCTTTACGGAGCATCCAGCCTAAAAATACCACGTCCTGCGAAGAGTCGTGAACGGCCAACCACTTATCGCCCTGTGGTGGTTTCACTCTAGTTCTGTAGATGTTCCATAATTGCTCACGGCAGTAGCACGTGAACATTCGACCAGATATGCCGTTTTCGAGTTACTATTTCACAGGATCTGCGTAATAGCAGTATTACCTTTGTCAAAGTCGCTTGTGTCGGTGGATTTCCCCATTTGCGGTCCGTGTCGTCGCTAGAATGATACTCCATCCATCTTTGATCCACTTATATACACTACTGGCCATTAAAATTGCTACAGTAAGAAGATGACCTGCTACAGACGCGAAATCTAACCAACAGGAAGAAGATGCTGTGATATGCAAATGATTAGCTTTTCAGAGCATTCACACAACGTTGGCGCCGGTGGCGACATCTACAACGTGCTGACATGAGCAAAGTTTCCAACCGACTTCTCATACACAAACAGCAGTTGACCGGCGTTGCCTGGTGAAACATTATTGTGATGCCTCGTGGAAGGAGGAGAAATCACCTTTCCGACGTTGATAAAAATCGGATTGTAGCCGAGCGCGATTGCGGTTCATCGCATCGCGACATTGCTGCTCTCGTTGGTCGAGATCCAATGACTGTTAGCAGAATATGGAATCGGTGGGTTCAGGAGGGTAATACGGAACGCCGTGCTGGATCCCAACGGCCTCGTATCACTAGCAGTCGAGATGACAGGCATCTTATCCGCATGGCTGTAACGGATCGTGCAGCCACGTCTCAATCCCTGAGTCAACAGATGGGGACGTCTGCAAGACAACAACGATCTGCACGAACAGTTCGACGACGTTTGCAGCAGCATGGACTATCAGCTCGGACACCACGGCTGCGGTTACCCTTGACGCTGCATCACAGACAGGAGCGCCTTCGATGGTGTACTCAGCGACGAACCTAGGTGCACGAATGGCAAAACGTCATTTTTTAGGATGAAGCCAGGTTCTTCTTACAGAATCATGATGGTCGCATCCGTGTTTGGCGACATCGCGGTGAACACACATTGGAAGCGTGTATTCGTCATCGCCATACTGGCGTATCACCTGGCCTGATGTATGCGGTGCCATTGGTTACACGTCTCGGTCACCTCTTGTTCGCACTGACTGCACTTTGAACAGTTGACGTTACATTTCAGATGTGGTACGACCCGTGGCTCTACCCTTCATTCGATCCCTGCTAAACCCTGCATTTCAGCAGGATAATCTACGACCGCATGTTGCAGGTCCTGTACGGGCGTTTCTAGATGCAGAAAATGTTCGACTGCTGCCCTGGACAGCACATTCTCCAGATCTCTCACCAATTGGAAACGTTTGGTCAATGGTGGCCGAGCAACTGGCTCGTCACAACACGCCAGTCACTACTCTTGATGTACTGTGGTATCGTATTGAAGCTGCATGGGCAGCTATACCTGTACACGCCATCGAAGGTCTGTTTGACTCAATGCCCTGGCGTATCAAGGCCGTTATTACGGCCAGAGGTGGTTGTTCTGGGTACTGATTTCTCAGGATCTATGCACCCAAATTGCGTGAAAATGTAATCACATGTCAGTTCGAGTATAATATATTTGTACAATGAATACCCGTTTATCATCTGCATTTCTTCTTAGTGTAGCAGTTTTAATGGCCAGTAGTGTACATACTTTCCTTACTGCGTTACGTCCCCGCAAACGTCATCAGCCGATATTCAACCTCGTGGTGGGCAGTGGTCGTAATGTTTCGGCTCATCAGTGTCAGTAGGATATAGGAATATTTTAGTTATAGTTCCGAGTTATGCAAACAGTAGCCTACATAAATTTGTGAAGGCGTACAACAGTTAATTCTGATCAATTTTTGTGGAATAAGAATTTCTCTGTGAACGTACACTCAACCCTAAAACACTATTCTATATGAAATAGTAGAGACGAAACAGGAGAAGCACCAAACCGCTCACACTTCTGTATAAATAAAAATGTACTTGTAGGGGATTCAGTAGATTTCAGTTCGTGTACAAGATCGTGATAGTTGAGCATTAAAGAAAACTCGTCAATTTCTTCAGTCGTCTTCTTACTCCTTTATGATAAAAATATTTTGCTTATAAAAATCGAGAAGTCTGCCCTCTGTGTGACATCGCTGTTGACAGCGGCTGTTCTTCACAAACTTCAGGGCTGTCTTGCTCGATATGTTATTCGGTATATAATTTACATCACACTCCACATCTCTTTCAATGATACCTGTGTTATCTTCAAATAGTTTCATAGTTTTAATGATTTCCCACATTTAGTGGGAGATCACTGACGCATATTAATAATTACAGTGGACCAGAGACTGCCTGATTTAAACTATGCACATTACAAAAATAGATGTGTGATTATTTGTGTACGCCGCACGTCCTCATAAACCACTGCACCAATTTCAACCAAACTACGGAACATATCCTTCACTATCAGGCAATAATCGCTGTGGGGGTAAGGACCGCCTGCCTGACACAGGTCTGGGGATATGGCGTCATAAACACTCAGACACGTGAAAAACGACCACACGGTGCATGACGTTTAAATTTAGTATTACCAACCCGCTGGCACGATTCTGATAAAATTTGGTAACGATATAGCTCGAGCTCTTAGGAAGATCTCAGGCTACTTTATAAAGTTTCTAGTAGATGTTATTTAGTGATTTGAATACTATTACGTGAATTAAGGAAACATTTACTCGTTGAAGAAGTTATTTACTCTTTGACTTTTGAACTTTGTCATACTTCTGAAAATGCTTTTTTCGGTCGATATTTTCTGCGTAGTACAATTCATAGTAATGAATCTTCAGTGTATTTCAGTCGATACTTGCACACTATTTCTGGCATAATGTGCATGTAGCATAGTGTATAGCTACTACTTTGCACCCTACCAGGTATCTGACAACGAGAGCACTTAGTAACTTGCAATAAATGTTTTACGTAATTTCAAACCGTCATACAATTTTCCTCTGTTACAACCCACAGAATGATGAAAGGAAAATTGTGTATCACTTACTACATTCTCGCTGTTCATGCAGTAAATCTGGTGCATCAGGCATGAAGTCATGATGTTTAAATTTATTACTTCTTTGTTACGTACTCTATTCTCAACACATGTACTAGACAGCATCCATGTATACCGCTGAGTGTATCTAGAACATTATTCATATGGAGAGGAAAGGAGAAGACTGAAAGAGAAAGGAAGGCAAAGGAGACAGAAAGGGTGAGAGGAGAAAAGGTGATGGACATAGAAAGGAAAGAGGAAATGTACAGAGACAGAGATGAGGCAAACAAAGAGAGGAGGGAGTCGCAGCAGCACAGAGAGAGAGGAGTGGGAGGAGATTGAAAGAGAGAGAGGGAAGTTAGAGATGGACATTGACAAGAGGAGGTAGCAGGGCGAGAGAGAGAGAGAGAGAGAGAGAGAGAGAGCAGCATATGAAGGATGGAAAAAGAGTGAGCGAAGGGTGAGATGGACAAATAGACGAAGGAATAGCAGAGGGCTAGGGAGAGGGGTGGGAGGGGATGGACAGAGAGAGGGGAAGAAAGAGATAGACAATGATGGGAGGGAACAGCAGAGCGACAGAGAAAAAGGTGGGAGGGGTGGACAGAGAGAGAGGGGGGGGGGGGGAAGGAAGAGATGGAGAAAGAGAGAAGGGGATATCACAGGGAAAGAGTGAGAGGTGGTTGGTGATGGTCAGAGTGAGGGGGACGTAGGAGATCGACAAAGTGAGAAGGGAATAGCAGAGGGACCAGTGAGGGGCAGGAGAGGATGGAGAGAGTGGGAAGGAATAGATTGAGAAAGAGAAGTGAGAGCATTAGAGTAATAGAGAGAGCGGAGGGAGTTGGTCAGAGGGGGAGAAGGAAGGAATGAACTGAAATAAATACATAAGCGTGCTATGTCGGGTAGTCAGGTAGTTAATAATGAAATACTAAGGTAATTATGGAGAAATCATAACATTTCAAACAGCAGAAATGTGCGCAAACTTGAACAGATGGTACACTTCCATAATATAGTTATTCGTATCAAATCATTCACATGGTTTATTAGGTAAATTTTAGTTGTTCATGACCCTATCTATAATAATAGTAACAGTAATAATAATAATAATAATAATAATAATAATTGTTATTATTATTATTATAGGTTATTAGATAAGTGCAAAAAAGCACATCATCTCTCGACAAAGGAAGGAAAACATCTATACTTACCATAGTAAGGTACAGTGGTAAATTTTTCCACGAAATTATACTTCTCCTTGTTCTTAAGAAATTCCCGCTCTGGAACAACAGAGAAATATTCAATTACATTGTCGTCATCATTGCTTTTCCTCCATATTTGCGTGAGCAAAACATAAAACTACTGAACACTGGGGAAAAGCAAGTGAAACAGTGGACCATGAGCTAAACTTGGTCGGATATATCAGATGTCAGGTATGTCTGATTGAAAGTCAGGTACATAAAAGAATGTGTGTGTAGTATTACAAAACTGTCCTCCATATTTCAGAGTAACCAGAATTCCTCTGACTTTTTCTTCTTTGCTGACACTACACACAAAACCATTTCACCTCTTTCCCTCAAAGAAACACCCAACCACCCACACACACACACATGCCCAATTCATTTCTCCATTCATTCATACATCGTGATCTGAAAATACCATTGTAAAGGACAGAAGTCAGGAGTGTTGAATGGGTCAAGGTAATCACTGACTGGCAGCAGCAGGAACTTCAGCATCGTATGTAAAGTAATATCAGCGACCGGTTACAGCTATCACTCTCCTGCTCACACTGACAATTTTATGAAAGGAGAGAGAGCAGCCTCATTGAAGAGAGAAACCTTTGCTTTTACTCTTACACTATCCAGCTGCTGGTGCTTTTTTTTTATTCTCGCGTAATTCTAACAATACCTTTATTAGCACTGTCCAAATTATCAGTATTTAATGAGTAATTGATCATTTGCATAATATTGATCCTAAAAATAAGAACGACAATAATAGCGCTCGTGGCGTAGGCCGACGTATAAACGTTAGTGGCCGCGCGGAATGGCCGGTCGGGTGTGACGCGCCATGTCCCGGATTGCGCGGCCCTTCCCGCTGGAGGTTCGAGTGCTCCCTCTGGCGTGTGTGTGTGTGTTGTTCTTAGCACACGTTAGTTTAAGTAGTGTGTAGGTCTAGGGACCGATGACCTCAGCAGTTTGGTCGCTTGAGAATTCGTACACAACGACTACAACAACAACAACAACAACAACAAACGTTAGTGACGACGACGAAGAATTCCGGGAACTGCAGGAACGACTGAGCACCTTACGAAGGGTGCGCGGCAACCCGATTCCCGCTCACGGCACAGCGAGCACGTCAGAAAACGAGGAAGAATGCGAAAAGCACTTCGTCTTAGTGTCAAAACACTCGACTGTCTCCGACGCCTCAAATTTGCAACACGCCAAGGCGTAAATTTCACAGTTCGATCATACTTTGCCCGCTTCCCGGGGCGAAGCGCTCCGAATCAGATTCGTGTACAATCATTTGAGAATCAAGGCAGCCGTCAGAAAGCAACCGTTATCAGAGCAATGTACGTCGTGTGCCGCATTTATTCGGGGGTTTTGGTCCGTCTCACAACAGTAGCGGACAAAGCTTCCAATACTTGTGCTGCCAGATTACAATGACTGCTCACATGCTGACCCCGTCGCGTCTTTCAGAGATCTCGTGCGACGAAACCAATACGTCGACAATCCTGCTTAGCGGCGGAGTTGATAAGGATTTGTTGGACTAAGTTGCCTCCGAAATTTGGGGCTGCAATATCACACCTCCGTTCAGCACCTCCTACAAGAACCAGGCAAACCTCGAGTACGACAAAATGGCGCTCCCACGAAGAGGGAGGAACCTACACCGCCACCGAGAATCGGCCGTCGATCGTGACAGGCTCGAAACTTCCCGCGAGGAAACGGGCACCGTAGGCCGGAGCAACTGGCTTTAAGGGGGGCACTCGTATGCCCTGTGCCGCCAATGATACATTACCGAATTTTGTGACCCATTATCTTGGAAACTTTTTAAGGCACCAACTTACAATTTCCCATAATTATTGAATGTATTCTTCTAGATACACTGAACTAGAAATATTACTAAAATTGTATTGTGGGGGCATGCTATTTTTTTTCCAAACACTCAATTTTTTGACAGAATTTTTTAAATAAATGAACTTAAGAACAAAACAACTTAGGATATTTTAATTAGTCTACTTCCATATGCGTTGAATCTCACACTTGGCATGCTACGAAAATTTCATGTCTCTACCATCAGTACTTTTTTAGAAAACGGGTCATTTATTGCAAAAAAGTAGTTCAGAGATATCTGTTACAAGTTCTTATACAGACCTGCATTTCTGCGTCTTTTAAGCTCTAGAATTGCCCTGGCCCACAGTCTGTGTCTTCTTCAGTGTCACAACAGCCCAGTGCTTGCCTCCCTCCTTTTCTCTCTTGCTTCTTTTGTCATTTGCTGAGCAGCTAACTCTACTTCACGTACACGAAGCTCATCCAGTTCCCACAGTCCTTTAGCTGTGTTCTGTCCAAATCTTACCCCTAACTTCTCCAAAACCTTAAGTCTTTCATAATTCCCACCATTAAAAGTTATTACATCATCAGACATTGCTATCTTTAGAGTCATCAGGCCAACAAATACATTTTTAGGCTCACGGGACCAGACAACGTTACTGAAGGACTCATTAACATTCTGGGTCTTCCCATGTAAACACTTCTTTAATAGCTCAGGAGTTGCCAAATCTCTGTAAATACGTTTGATTGCCTCCATCAGTCCCAAAAGAAGAGAATGTTTATGTGTAAATTCGTGCAGGGGCGGAGGTGGACAAAAAGCATGACACGGCTTTTCAGCGGTTGATATTCTATGAAAGAAAGTACTTCGGAAAAATATGCAGGTCTCACATATCTGTTACCCGCAAATTAGCGTTTCTTCAAGTTACTTTTACGCTCAGTCATTTTATTTACGTATAAAAACCAATAGAAGTTGACTTACTACAAAAATAGCCGATAATCACACGTCAACATTCAAAATATAATTTGAAGGTCTCACAATTGTCTGATTTTAATGTATTTTAAACATAGCTGCACAACAGCAACGGTTCCACGTAATAAAATTATAAACAGCCGACCAGTTGCAATGGATAAAGAATTCTTTACCTAGGTTTCAACAAATTTAAATTTGTCTTCTTCAGAAGGTGGCAATTTTACATTAGTATGGATTAATGTACCATCGCCGTTTTTACAAATGTCGGCATAGATCCATTCGTCAAAATTAAAATATATCCCTAGAAATAGGGTTTGTCACGTAAATATAAATTAATACATACTAATGTCCATACTAATGTAAATTTGCCACCTTCTGAAGAAGACAAATTTAAATTTGTTGAAACCAAGGTAAAGAATTCTTTATCCATTGCAACTGGTAGGCTGTTTATAATTTGCTTTTAATGTGTTATATAATGTTCAGGAAAGTCCAAAGTACATTATGGAGTAGAAAACAGAAAACGTCAGATTTCAACGAATTTCACGCACAGGCTGTACGAACGGGACACACGACGCAATTTGGGAGACAGGCGCGCAGCGGGAGATGCGGTAGAATGGCTCTCGCCTGGACCTTCGCCACATCGAAGAAAGGCGTGACGCAAATGATAGCACACAGCACCGACGTGCGGACGGCACGATACACGGCGGAACAGAGGTAGAAAACGGGACCGGGATATTTCTTGCTTGAAGAAGGGGACGAAACAGTGTATGTAAAATGCCCGGTCGTAAATACCAAAGTGGATAGCTAGAATTACCGTACTCTCTTTGCTTGACTCGGGCAGCCAGGCCTCGGTAACACGCGAAGACGTGTTACACAGATGCAGCGCTGGGCGCGGGTGGCCGACATCACCGTTACAACGGCCCAAAGTACGTGGCGCCGTGCAAGACAAATGCGCCGACGTTAGACACCAACTGCAGTTAGATTTTACCTGTCAGTCGCACTCAGTTTCGGCGGTCTTTCTAGCTATCCCATCGCTCGCAGTTGAGATCCTCCTCAGGGTAGATTTCCTGCACACGTATCAGGCGAGTATGCACTTCAAACCGCATGTTTGATGTATTTCTCCTATAGTAAACATGTCATCATTGTAACATTAGAAATAGTTCCTTTGAAATATGTCTGCCGGCCGGTGTGGCCGTACGGTTCTAGGCGTTTCAGTGTGGAACCGCGTGACCGCTACGTTCGCAGCTGCGAATCCTTCCTCGGGCATGGATGTGTGTGATGTTCTTAGGTTAATTAGGTTTAAGTAGTTCTCAGTTCTAGGGGACTGATAACCACAGATGTTAAGTCCCATAGTGCTCAGAGCCATTTGAACCATTTTTGAAATATGTCTTTCTTTCTGTACCGAAAATATGTGCGGTGATACACTGTCAGTTCTCAATTAAACTGAGACTGCCTTTCGGTGTCAAAGCACCTCCACAGATACGTTGTAACCACGCAGGAACGGGAGAAATTGTCCTAGATTTCTCTAATGGATGGGAAACGGAGAATTGAGCATATAAAATGTAGTTAGGTTGTGTAGTAATTGCGCGTTTCGGAGCGCCAGCGCCCGTCGATAAAGATGCTGCGCGTTCTTCTATTTTGTTGTTTATAAACGGCCCGCAGCGGAGACTGTTCTTGCCATAGAAGCGCCATTATTTGATTGTTTTTATTTTTCACACAATAATGTAAGTTTACAGAAGGTACCCTGACAAAGGGGAGAGCCCTACGATCAGTGTTCCAGGAATTTCGGAAAGCACAACCGGCACGGTGAGGAAGGCTCACAGAAACAAGACCGCAGCAGGAGAGCAATCGACGCAGACAGACAGTAACGCCCATAGTGTGGGCCGAGACGTGTAAGAAACAAAGGGAGCAAGTCGAGGAATAGCGGAAAGATGTGCTAAAATACCAGGAAGTTGCCACAGCAAAGACAGCTCATTATCAGCAATTCCTCAACCGAGAAGCAGAACCTACACAGCGGCAGCAGAAAGCTGTCACAGCGCTAGCAGAAAACAACTGCGGTAACGTTGGTAAAGTATTGCATCGTCCCATGAACCCATTGCTATGTCCTCTGTAAAATTAGTCTGAATCTGCATATATGAGAGTACGGCAGAAGCGCCTGCTCGACCAGTGAGTTTCTAAACCGTTATATGAACAGTACACGTGCTGGATAATAAAAAAAAAGTTTATTTGGTGTCGTCCGCTCTAGAAGAATAACCTCTAGAACGAACACTGAGTATCTTATGTGCACGTGAGACCTGATCAAAGTTTAGATGTGGCTAACAGCAAACAGGATAATTTGATATCCTAAGACTTGCTTGTATTTACCTCCCATTCACGCCTCGAGGCTATGTGGATTAACTTCCAATGTTAACCGTGCATCAGCAAATAGAATGAAGTAGAAACTGTTGCATAATCTCAAGGTCTGAGTTGTTACAAATAACAACCCCAACTAAAAGTAGAGTAGACAGGTGACTGGGTACGCAAACTAATAACAACGCCTATCCGAACCAGAGTCGAAACACCTCAAAACCTACGAATTGACCCCTTTATATTCCATCACCTGTGTCAGGATATCACATCATACTAGAAAAGATACTAATGATGACTATCTATCAATTAAACATCTTCTTGACGAAGGTAGTTAAGCGCCCATATTAATGTGCCTTTAAGGAACCTTACTGCCCACAAAAAAAAAAGAAATAATCATACTTTTCTTTTAAAGGCAGTCCGTTGCCCACAGTCGTGTATAGTTCTACAGCACCCTAGAGCCCAAAATTAATATTTTGTCTTAGGAACATAATGGTTGACACTCATATACATTCCTCTTTGTTCAGGATTGTCATGTGACGT